>NC_064559.1:90886239-91526114 GCF_937001465.1 Orcinus orca | reverse complement strand
CTCACAAGGAAGGAGAGCACGGCATGAATGGGTGGAGAATGGACCACCAGTGTCCACTGTGTCAAGCAGGGAGATTCCAATCTCACAGGCAGACTCTCAAGTCTTACCTGGTAGAGTTCCAAGCCAGTTGCTGCCACTCTATCCACTGTCCCCACCCCTCTGCCATGGTCCCTGGGGCACTCTGGTGCCTCATCCCTTCTTCTTTTCAGTGACTTTACTGTCCCATTCTTATCCTTCAATTCCCCCACTCCACCAATACCACTTTCACCCAGGGAAGTCAGAGCTTAGTAGAAGTGTGAAATAACCCCTCACAGAAAGCCTGGAGGCACTGATGTAATTAAACCCTACCAGAACCAAGTCTTCTCTGCCTTCCCTGGGTGTGTGTTTTTGAAAATATTTTCATGCACCAGCTTCACAAAAGTCCTGCTGAAGTTTCCACCCTGAAGTCCTGCCCATGTGGCAATATTCTAGAAAGATTCCTGACCAAAATGACAGACTTTAAGGCACACTGGGGGAGAAGGAGATGGGTGGTGAGAACAAGTAAAAATGTGCCCTCCTGGCTTTCCAACGCACGTGTCTTGAACTGTCTTCCAGGCAGGGGCTGGAATCTGATGAGGCAAGCAAGGCTTCCAGGATGCAGAATCGAAGGTGGCACCGAGACTGAGTGTCTCCTTAAATTTTGTGCCCGAGGCACCTGGCCCTGCTGCCAGGTACTTCAACTTGAGTTAGAATAAATCAAAAGGAACAAATTTTGTCAGACCATCTTAACAGTAGTAATCATAAAAGAACACAGGAGCAGTTTCTTGGGGGGCTTGCCTTGCCTTTCTAGTGATCATGCTTTCCACTTTTCTCAATGACTGGTGCTGTGCTGCTTTCTAGAAAGCTCTCTAAAAGAGGGTCAGTATTAATCATTCTCATGCATCAAATGTGATTCCCCAATGGGATTCTCCCTGTCAGTGTTCATGTAACTAGCCTGTGGACCGGCATCATCTTTTCTTGCCACCTCCCCACCGTTCATACACATTTTCCTTGAGCAGAAACCACCAATTTGCCAGGAGGACCCCCTACTTAGCTGAAAAGGGTAAGTAGCTTGGCTTCTTCCCCAGTGCCTAAGCCTATCACTTCAGTTCCCACCAAATCTCCTGTAATCAGAATTTTGCTTAAAAAGTTGTATCTTCTCAGAACTTTCAGGCTAACTACTTTGGACTCCTTGACTCAATTCAATCCAGGATTGAAAACCAGGTCTGTTTCACTGCATATTTTCAAAAACGTCAGAGGCGGGTGTCTATCTTGTCAAGCTCATAAGCTCCTTGTGAATGAAGAGTCTGGCTTTTGAGGTAGACAAATCTTTCATCCACTGGCCAGTGGGAGCCCCCCACCCTGACGCGCGCACACACACACACACACACACACACACACACACACAACTGCTAATCTGCTCATCTCCCTCTGCTGTTTGGTGGCGTAGAGGAACCCTCCCAGTTCACTTCATACAGAAATATGGTCTCATTGCTCCAGTTCATTACTATTATCTCTTAAAAACAACAGTGAGCCCCAGCTCAGACATAGAATAATTTAGCTTTGTACGGAGCTTTGCAGCTGCTGAAGTTTTTTCACACATGCTGTTTCAGTTTCTCTACTTGAGTGTCACACCAACCCTTAAATTTTGTGCTCTAGGACTGGAAGAGGCTAGGATGGGTATTTTTAACCCCTATCCTATGGTTGAGAAGATAGACTGATTCACCCAAAACCACACAGCTACTAAAAGGCAAGAAAATGGTTGGAACCTCCTGATTTCAAATTCAAGTCTTTTCCCATGTGGCAACTCTCTCTTAAATCCTCATATTACATAACTATGATTGAATAAGTCACTTTAGTTATAAATATAAGTCATGTTTTAAGCATATGCCCACAGCACCTAAATTTCAGCTTTACCTGTCTACACTTGGAACTCACACTAGATCATTTTCATTGGATAATAAGTCCTAGTCATCATAAACTCATTATAATATGCCTGCACTTCCCTTGCAAACTGAGGTTTCACCCCAATCTACCCGAACTCTAAAAGAATGAACCTAACCTCAGTGTTTGCTCTCCTTTGCATGTTATTCAGTCTGGTTCTCCCTTCCCATACACACACACACACACACACAAAACCACAAACATACACATGAACACATATGCAAACACATACATACATGCACATATACAAACACAAAGTTGTATCTACACAAACATACCATACATACATATATACATAATTACATACACACTCACCCACGTATTACATATGCATGACACACATACACATATAAATGCACAGATACACGTCAACACATGAACACACACACAGACACATACACAAAAAGCTGAAAACACTCACACAATAAAATTCATTAGATGCTTCTCTTGCCCTTTAGCCAGACCTCAACATAATGGAAGATGTTTATTTCATGTGACTCTCATATGATGATTCCTGCCTCTGTTAGGTGGAAATATCTTTGCTATTTACAAACACTCTAGTTGAACTCTCAACCTTTAGCCCACCTATTATACCACATTTTCTATCAAAACGGTACTCTCTGGCATGTTCTAGAATGGGGTCTACACATCTCTTCCCCATGTGCCCAAATTTCAGGATACAGGAAGAATTTCTATGAAATAAGCTAAATAACCTGGTTGTTTATAAAGGAGAATCCAACTTAAAGATGGGTTTCATTTTAGACCCAGGGAGATACTAAACCTCAGTATTGGGAGATTTTGCCTGCAGTGCAGTATTGAGGTCTGCATGACAGCAGAATTCCAGTATATAGACCCCTTGTAAAGCAAGGCAGTGAAGTAAGGGACTTCCATGCTACCACTTAGCTCAGGCACTCATCCATTTAAATATTTATTGAGTGCCTATTATGTGCCAAACAAGTGTTCATAGAGGTAGCTAGCCAAGAACCCTGGGGTTGTGCATTGAGATTCATCTGACTATGGGCCACCTGCACCTTATGTGTCCCACGGTCCAATTAGGCACAGCAGAACTAACCTCATGGACACAGCAAGACAAAAAAGGCAAACATGTGCCTTTTGGGGTAGAACAAGTACTTCGGACAGCCTCAGCTTCAGGTGGTGAAGGACGGCCACCATACAGGCAGGAGAGCCCAGTATGAAGAGCTCACGTTCTGGAGTGTAACAGTTGTGGATCATAACCCTAGCCCTGCCACTTTGTATCTGTAGGAGATAGATAATTTACTTAAGCTCTCCACACTTCAATTTCCTCATCTTTCAGACAGGTCTAATAATAGAACCAACCTCTCTAGGGCTGGTGTAAGGGTGAAATGAGAACATTTATAAACTGTCATCAACATTAAGCCTGGCACACCATAAACATTCAATAAACAAATGGTTGGCAGATGTAGGAAAGACACAGGATACTAAGAGAGTAGCAAATATCATTCAGGTGGTTCCTGGGACAAGCAGTGGACTTCAGGAAGGCTCAGCCTTATTGGAGGACAGTGTACCCTGTGCAGGAGATATGACCGTACAGATGCATATGGGGATATAAATAGGAGATGGGAAGGTAGGCAGCAGGTCCCAGGATTCTACTCCCTGAGAAAATGGGACAGAGGGAATCCTGGATTTGAATATTGGATGAGTTATGAATACAGGAGTTCAGACCCTGGGAAATAAAACCAGAAGCTGAAATCAAGGCTTGGTCTCAGCCCAGACCATGAGACTCAGGGCTGGGCCAGCAGCAGCAAGGTGGCTCTTCCTGAGTCACCTGAGTCTGGAACTGAAGTTCTATCTTAAACACAAACCCCACTTCCAGAAACAGGTGTGAACGTGCAGACATCTTTCAAGGGATGAGGGCCAGGAGGTCAGTTCAACGATGGGGCAGACATGGCCTTAGGAGAAGGAAGTCACCTACATGGTGTAATTTTGTGATCTGAAGAGTAATGAGCAGTATTTTTGCCCCAGTCTCTCCCCATCCACTGCCTACCATTGGGCTAAAATTAGCCATTAGAGATTCATCCTTCTGGGTCCCTAAAAGTGCCCCAATGTTGAAAAGGATTGCGAACAAATATGTAAGTTCCAGGGCAGAATAATACCGGTGCCCCTAAGCTTTTATCAACTTTCATATCAGAGGGAAGAGTGAGTTCTTGGGAAATGCAATTAGCTAAGATTAATTCTGCAGCAGTGGGGGAACCTTGAAGGAAGCCAAGATCCAGGAAAGAAATGGAGAGGTGTTAAAACAAAAGACATGAGGGCAATAATATGTCCTTCCCCTATGTCACACCTTGGCTAAGTTCACCCGCCACAGAGGGGCTATAGAGGAGGCTGAATGTTTTATTCACCTTATTTCATCACAAGGCTACAGCAGATAGGAACATCAAAACTTTCCCATATCGACAAGAGATTTGGCGCTATCATCAAAAGTCTTCCTCAAAGGAAACCCTCCAATGATATACTCACCAGATGCACTGAAAACTGCCCAGTCCTCAAAGAGTTCACGTATTCACTTTCCAAACACAAAAATCATAGCAGAAATGGAGGTGAGTTGAAATGTGCTGGTTGCCTGGATGCTCTGATCAATGCAGAGTTAAAACAGGTCCACAGATTCCATTTCCTTTTTGGCTCAGGTCAGAAAATAGGAGAACTAATTCCTGGCTGGAACTGTAATTTTCCAGTCATTAATGCTGTTTGAAGGTGAGAGTAGAAATTGAGCTCTTCCCAGGAGAGGGCTCCCCAGCAGGACAGGGTTGAATGCCTCTGAAGATGCTCTCAAAAACTCATGTAGCTCTAAGCTCCTGGACAGAAAAAGCCTGGCTTCCTACATGCCCTCCACCCTCAAAGTCTGGTCCACCACTGCCCAACAAAAGCTTATGCAGCAGTAGAAATGGTCTAAACCTGTGCTGTCCAATACACTACCCACTAGCCACATGTGGCTGTTGAGCTCTTGAAATTAGGCTTGTAGAACTGAGGAACTGAATTTTTCATTTTACATCATTTCAATTCATTTAAATAGCCACATGTATGGCTAGTGGCCACCATATTGGTGGGCGAAGCCTTTAATATAGGAAGATATAGGAAGCTTAAACTGGAACTTTAGAATCTAGCCATGTCCCAGGTAAGTGGCTATAGAGCCCAGCCCAGCGTGGAGATCTTCTGACACCCAAGTTCAATGCTTTCTCCCATGCCATGGTATTTCCTTACTATCAGGCACATCACAGTCTATTCAACTCTGAAACATTTATTGTATGTTTATTACATGCCCAACATTGTATTTATGTTGCTGGGGTGCTTTATCACAGGGAAAGAAGTCATAATTCCTGTCCTTAATAAGGCAAATCTAGGGGGATACAAGAGAGAGAAAATGCAGTTGAAAGCCAGGAAGCCTGATCCCAGTCATGCCTGTGTGTGATTTGGGGTGAGTCATTTTTCCCTCTGAGTCTCATTTGTCTCTGAAATAAGGGAATAGGATTAGATACTCTATAAATCCCTTCTCGTTGGCAGCCTATGAACCTAAATAGAAAGATAAGATGCACTTAGATGAAGGAAAAGGAGAGCAGTGGTCAGCAGACAGGGTCCCAGATGAGCAAAGTGCACAACGAGTCCGTGTCGAGGTGCAGGTGTTCCTAGAGATGAGGGCAGTGGTCACACAATTAGGAAGTGCAACCTCTAACTCCTGCACTCTCCCGCTTCCTGTCTTAAGCAATGGCCTTGAACAATGTCTGGCCTTGAAAAATGCCTCCACCCCCCAGGCACTTAGTGCCCTGGACTTTCCTCCCAGACCTGATCTGCTCCACCAGTGGTTCTCAAACTGTAATGAGCGCAAGAGCCCAGGCTCCATGTCTAGAGGTGATGACTCAGTGAGATGTTGGGGCAGGTGCTCCTTAGGCCGCATTTTGAGAAACCCTAGGACAATGGTCTGGGTTCTAGCTCTATGGTGGCCGCTCCATCTGGTGAATAAATTGACTTACACTAAGATGTTAGTAGCTAATAATGTTTTGATATGTCTCCCTCAAGGAGCATTTGCAATGTGACAGGGAACAACCAGAAACAGTGAGAATTCAGAAAATCACAGGCTACTAACGTAGATGTGGAGGTAGTCTCAGGACAGAGGTTCCGTCTGTGTCAACCCTTAAATTATAGTCCTTAGGCAATCCTGCTTAGTCCGATGGTGGGGCCCACAAGTCAAAAAGAGGAGTCTGCACAGGAGTGCTGCCAATGCAGGGGGACAAAGCCACTCAGGGACATCTGCAGGGAGCAGGTGGGTTGGGTCATGTGCTGTTTCCAGTCCAAGTCATTTTGAGGGCATTTTGAACAGGAACATCTCAGTCTCATTCTGAGGCTATTTCATCCTGTATTCAAAGCTGCTCTCATAGGATAATGGCCCCATTTGAATCCACCAAGTACAAAATCATCTACAGCTGCGCCAAAACTTAGATTTCCAGAATGAATTCAGGTCCTCACACCCTTCCACTATTAATGCTAGCCCATCTCCTCCACCAGGGAAATTGCAATAAAGACCAGACACCAAAAGAGGGAACAGCTGGGCAGCAGTCATTGCTGAGGCTGTCAACTGCTCCGCTAGCACATCTCTCCCACCTTATCATGGACACCCTGGCCTTGTGGCTCCCTCCTGCTGAGAGCCAGAGGAGCAGCCTCATGAGGACAACAAGGGGGCTGAGAGGGGTGCGACTGGGTCAGTGATCCCTAAATCATCCAGAAAATTCGAGAAGGAATGGGGATGGCAAGCATGTGCGGTTTGGGAAGGACCTCTAACTCAGCCCTGTTGGAATCCCTGAGGGTGGGTGATCTAAAGTTCCCTCGAGCTCAGAAATGCCAGACCTCTATGCATGGCCCCTCTGATTGCCCAGCACCACTCAGGCCCCTGGAAGGAGGCAGTGCAAGGCCAGCCAAAGCAGCCAACCTCAGTTTCTTCATCTCTAGAGATGAAGAATTCCCCAAACTATAAGGAATCCAGCAAAGCATGGATGCAGCTAGAAAGAGAAACAGGGGTCTGGCCATCTAGGGCCTTTGTTTATGGTCTTTCTAGGGAACATGCAATGTATCCTGAGAAGTTTTGGCAGGCAGGCAAGATGGATACAGGGCCAGGAGGCTAGTATGGGCATTCAGACAAGAGAGGATGGCAACAGTGTGGATGAAGAGGTACAGACAGGTCAGAAGGAACTGTTTAGAAGGTAGAAGCAACAGGACTTGGGACTGAACTAGACCCTCCCAGAGTTCCCTGTACTCCCTTTGTGACTCTTAGCACAATTAACAGATTTGTATTAATTTAACATTTGTCTTCCCTGATAGACAGGAAGGTCTGTAAGAGCAAAGAGCAGGTCTGAATCTTCAGAAAGATTCAGACACAGAGAAAATGCTCAAGAAATATTTGAGTGAATAAAAAATCCATGAGACATGGAAAATAAAGGAAAAGAAAAAAATCAAGTATTGGCTTGGACAGCTATGGGGGCTCCACTGTGAGGAGGGGTAGTGAGGGGATTAGGAGAGAAGCCAAGTCCCATCATGAACGTGTTGAGTGGGAGGTCTTTGTGAGCCAGGAGGCATTTGGATATTCTGACCTGAAATTCATAATAGAGAATAAAATATATGTTTGGAAATCATCAGCTCACTGGTGATCATCAAAACCAAACAAAGGATGAGATCAGCCAGGGAAAGAGTTTAGAATGAGAGGGTAACAGGGCAAGGACAGAAGCTTTGGGGGAATGCCAACATATTGAAGCATCAAGTAAGAAGAGCAGAGAACTTAATAAAGTGAAGGGACCAGCAATGGAAATATGGTGCAGGGTGGTGTGGTCTTTCTAGACAGAGGGAAGAACAAGTGCAAAGGCCCTGGGGTGCAATGAGCTCGATGTAGCAGAAGGTGGGTATGGCTGAAGTGGAGTGAAGCCAAGGTAAGAAATGAGGTAAAAAATCAGAGGCCAGATCTTATAGGACCCACAGGCCATGGAGAGGCTTTTGACTTTATTCTAAATGTGACAGGAAGTCACGAAAGGGTTTTGAGCGAGAAGTGACACGATCTATGGTTTACAGCTGGTTCCCACTGCTAGATGGAGAGAGACTGTGGAAAGTGGGGACACAAGTTAAGAGGCTGTCACAGTCCAGGCAAAGGGAAGACTGTGGCTTGGCCCAGGGTAATGGTCCAGAAGATAAGAAGAGGTAAGAATTGGGATATATTTTGAAGGTAGGACTAACAGGATTGTCTCATGGCTTAAATTATGGGATGTGAGAGAGGAAACAGGAAGGGCTCCCAAGTGTCTGCCTGGGTGACTGGTGAACGGTGCTGTCTTCCACCACTGAACTTTTCTAAATTGCCTATTATCCATGAGGATAATAACTGTCCACTATCTGGATTTTTCTGAGAAGATGAGTTATTATTCAGCAGGTCCAGCTCTAGGCCAAACTGAGAGCAAACTAGAGTTTTCCATTAGCTTCCAGGAACTGCTTGGTACCATCCCCCAGGCCTGTCATGTAGCTGGCTCCCCTCCTCCATCAAGAAAGGCAGTAGCAGGGGTTCCCCAGGGAAGGGATTAAGTCATTGGCTTCTTTTTCAGAGGACTTTACACTTTAAGCCTTCTTTTATCAGTGGAATGAATGGTTCTATCTCCTGCTGACAGAATTTTGGGCACTGACAAGCACATGAGAAGTATTATGAGGAAAAGGGGTCTTTCTACCTCTAAATCTTGCCCATATACAACCACTTATACAAAAAAACCAGTCCTGTAGCCTAAAGCACCCTTAAAGCACAGGAATAATCAGATTGAACTTGCTGGATTTCAAGGTTGTTCCTGTAATGTTCCAAGAGTCTATGAATCAGGTTTAACCTTTACCAAAATATGAACTCTTTATCCAAGGGAAAAAACTGTATCAGATAAGAACTGTACTGCCCAAGCCCAAATCGTCCAAAGCCAAGGATGCTTCAGACCGAGAGTCAGCACACTTTCCATGAAAGGGCAAATAATAAATATTTTAAGCTTTGTGGGTCTTTGTTGCCACTATTCACTCTGTCATTTGTAACATGAAAGCAGCCATAGAATATACATGAATGAATGGGCATGGCTGTGTTCCAATAAAACTTTATTTACAAAAACAGGCTGCAGGATGGATTTGGCCCACAGGTTGTAATTTGCTGAAGCCTGGCTCATGCCATCAAGGGAAGACAGCTGAGTGATGAGGAAAAGAAGCTCTAGGGTGGCAAAGGTAGGAGCCAATGGAGGACTAGAAATGCTCAGAGGACCACGCATGAGGGTCTAAGAAGGGAGCCTTGCTGGCCAGTTGGCTTTGGTGGTGCTGGGCTGCTGTACAGTCCAGTCTAGGTTTCCCTCTAGGGAGTCTTCTCCTCTGGGCCACCCATAGTACAGCAGAATATGATAGTGACCCCTCAAATTCTATCAGAAACCAGTCCTAAACAGCAAGGCCAAAAATATGAGTTTAAGAACTGCTGTATGAGATTAAACCGATAATCCAGCCATTCTCTATGCATTCAATAGACATTTATCAAACCTCTGTTGTGTACCAGGCACTAGGGATACAAAGGTGAACAGATAGGGTCTCTGCTCTCAAACAGTAATTGGGGAATAATAATAACTACCTTTTGCCATCATGCTGGCAGCCCTTGCATCCTCAGCCCCTTCCCCATCTGCACTTACCCTCATTTCCTTCTCTGCAGTCTCAGAGGACACTTCAAGGCTTACCCCTCCATTTGAACAGAACAGTCATCTGTTCCTGCCTCCTCCAGGACTTCACACCCCTTAGCTCACTGAATCCTTCCCCAGACTCTCATGAGGTAAGCAGGGATTGGTATTAGCCTAGTGTAGAGTAGTCTAAGATGGCAAGAGGTTAGTTAGCTGACCCACCTATAGTCTTCTATCTCCCCAGGTTCCCTTTCCTCCAGCCGAGCATTATGTCAATGACATTGACCCCAAGGGGCATTAATAACAAGCAATATTTAATTCACTCAACAAACATACTTTGAGCTCTAGTATGTGTTAAGCACTATTCTAGATGTTGAGGACACAACAGTGAAAACAAATCCATGTCTTCATGGAGTTCATAATCTAGTGGGCGGAGGCAGACAAATGAATAGGTAGTTGACAAATACATAATTTAGCTGGAGAAAAGAATACTGAACATCTAATGATGTTCAGGCAAGCTAGGGCCTAAGGAGGAAAAATAAGGGAATTAGGCCTTTCTCTAGGTTCCAGGTGGAAGTTTCATGACAAAGTGCTTAAGCTGATGGAAACTGGTATTTGCTCTCCAAGTTGCAGTGTAATTGAGAGAGAAGTCTCCAGATTCTATCCTCTCACTCTATGTGGCCACCACATGGAGGCTGGCCTCCTCCACTCAGCCCAGACAGGTCGTAAGCAAGACTGCCCAGGGAGCTCAGAGCAGCCTGCTCCTCTGGAGAGCTAAACAGACCCCAGAACTGTGGTCCCTTCTGCAGACCAAGAAAAGGAGCAATTCCTCTTAAAACCACCAGGTTCAAGCTGGCTTTCTGAAGGAAGGCTTTCTGGGTTCCTGCATTAACAGGTGTGGTTCTGGGCCCCAGAAACCCTTGCTGCTGCTCCATGCATTCGATTTTGGCAGACAGGTTTTCCACCTGTGAGCAACGTGCCACATGTGGAACTAAATAAGGGGGTAGTTTATGTTTCCTTAGGAACTATTTGCAGGAAGAATTTAAACATTAATGACACTGTAATTGTACCTGGGCGCTTTAACTGGGGCAAATGTCCTGCACCTATGAAGTAGAGCTGAGGAAGTAATAAGATGGGGCTTAGTCACATGTTTGTAATGTGAATGAAAGCCCTGGGATTGTGCAGCACACAGAACACACAGCCTTTTCTCAGAGGCAAGGAGATCAAGAAAGGCAGAGACAGAATAATTGATGAACAATTTATTCATTCTGTAGCCTGGGAATAGTTAAAACTACTTAGTGGGGTGCTCAGGAGTAGAATTTAATTTTATGAAGCACCTTATATGGTGTCTAGCACATATCAGACACTCCAGGATGAGTAGATAGGTCTATAAACTCTAAAGTCGTCATACTAGACTAGGAAAAGAATGCATGACTAACAAGCTAAAGAAGAGGAAATGAAATAATAAAATAGAAGGAACATAGTCAAGGGGTAGGGTCATTTAAAAAGTAGGACAAATGGAAAACAAATAGTTAGTCCAAATATATCAGTCTAACATTAAACATTAATGGGCTGATTAAAATACAAAGTTTGCTAGATTGATGAAAAACAAAACCAAACTACATCCTGCTTACTAAATATGCCTTAAGTATAGAAACATAGAAAGATCAAAAGTAAAAGGATGGGAAAAGCTACACAATGCAAACACTAACCAAAAGAAATTTGGTACAGCCATACTTATGTCATCAAACAGAGTACACTCTAAGGTACGAAGCATTACTACAGATAATAAGTGATATTGATCAATGAGAAAAGGATAAATCTATCAAGAAGAGGTAACTTTATATGCATCTAATAGCATAGCTTCAAAATATGTAAAGCAAAACTTGACAGAATTATACAGAGAAGTAGACAACTGCATAATCATAACTGGTGGCTTTAACATACTTCCCCTGTAACTAATAGACAACTAACAATCTAATAGTAACGGAGACAATAGTTTTGAAAAGTCAATAAAGTCAATAAAAAGTCAAAGAATATAAAGAGTCGATAAAGATATAAATAAAATAAATAAAGATACAGAAGATCTGTATAAAACCACACCTTAATCAACATACAATGTACTCAACAAAGACAGAATACATTTTTTTCAGTGCACATGCAAAAACTACTAAAATCGACTTTATGTCCAGCCATAAAGCAAATTCTCGATAAATCTCAAAGGGTTGAAATCATAAAGAGTATGTCTCTGACCACAGTAGAACTGAACTAGAACTCAATAATAAAAACATTACTAGAAAATCCCCAAATACTTAAAAATTAAATAAGTCATTCAGTGAATGATAGCTCTTGTTATCAAGAGCAGTAATGATCAAACAAGGATTATGTCATCAAGAGCTAAAAATGTCTCTAGTAGGAGAGAAAAGATGTACCCCTTTTCTAGCAAATAACCACCGAGCAACACAGAATGTGATAGGTGCAGTAAGAATGATACTAGGAAATGCTATAGATGAGTTCGAAGTGGGAACAATCACATGACTGCCCTCTGACGTGGTTTGGGAAGGGTTACTGGGGGTAGATGCATGTACACTAGACCTTGAGGGACAGGAAGGACTTGATCACGCAAAAGTTAGAGGAAGAGATATTTGATGCAAAAAGAGGAGTGTAACAAAGTTAGCTACAGATAAGGGGGATATGTAATCAAGGAATAAAGACAGTTTAATTTGAAAAGGGTGGGGTACTGGGAGCACTCAGAATTAAGGTGGGGAAGGTAGGAGGGGGCAGATCCTGAGGGCTCTGAACACCAGGCCAGTTGATCTGGATGTTATTCTGAGCCCCACAGGGGAGTCAGAGGAGGGTTTTGATCCAGAGTGTGGCTGGCAAGAGCCTAGCTTGCAGAAGGGGAAATCTGGCGGGAGTGTGTGAAATGGTCCAGAGCTGGGAAACTGGGAATGGGTGGAGACAGACCTGCTAAGAGTTGAGAGCTCATACCTTGGCGGTGACAGGCAATGAGGGGGGGAGAGTGAATGCAGCAGTAGAAAAACCCTCCCCACAGATCCACCCACATCCCTCACTTAAAAGCAGCCTAACGATGCATTAAAATCACTGCCTAATTGCTCCTTTCAAGGTAATGCTCCAAAATGGAGAAATATGCGTTTAATGTTTAGTCTCATCTCTGCCACCCAAGCGCCAATTTAAAAGCCTAATCTTTTTAAAAATAGAATGAGGTAAACTGCCGTAGGCACACTCCAGACCCTCAGAATCCCACGTTCTCCTTTCTCAAATACATCTTTCTTTGTATATTCCCACGTGGTGTCTCTGGCAGCTTGGGCAGGTGACTTAAGCCCTCTCTTGCTAGAATTCCTGAAGATGGCAGGGGCCTGCCTTACTCCTCACTAGCCCCACTCTTGGACCTCCTGGGCAAAGCCCCAGAGGTCCTGGAAGCAGGCTGACTAGAGACAGGTCTTGAGGTGTAATTGTGTTCCTGTCCCTTTACAGCACGCTGAGATGGAGGCCCAAGGCCCCTTTCCCTCTCCCACGGGCCAGGGTTGCCCTGAGGGCCACTGTCTCACACTCATTCTAGAGAGGGGCTTCTTCCTCTCCTTTCCTCTGTAATCTTTGTAACCAGTGGATGTAGCAGCCCCCATGCTGGCTTCCTCCTCGTATGTCTACAGCCTCCTCCATCAGGGAGTCCTCACAGCACCACAGACTTCAGGCCATCTTCCTGAAAGTAACAAATGACTTCACTATAGGTGCACTGACCCAGAACCAGGGTGCAGGGAATAGTGTCCAGCTTGGAGAGGACTTAGCACTCAGCCTGGACAGCTGTCTCCAGCCACCCAAAGCCAGCTGCCTCCTACCCAGTCAGCTCACTTCTGTATTCCTCTCCCTAATTGTCCTGCTTCTAGCTCCAGTCCAGACCTGATTTCCCTCACGTCCTTGGTCACCAAGGATATCAGTGTCTTCACATAGTCTGGAGTTTCTACCCTGATCTAGGTGAAGCTTCCCCCCACACTTGCCTCTCTCTGTATCTCCCACTTCTGCCAAAAAAGCTCAGATAGCTCAGTCTGGGTTTTCTCTGTCTCCTGTCCCCTGACTGGAACCTGCAGGTTATCCAAAACCTTCAAGTTAGGAAACCTTCCTGCGTCTCAGTTTCCTTATGTGTAAAACAAGGATGATAGTGTGTGTCAACGTTGCTGTAAGAATTAAACGAGATAGCATTTGTATATCACTTAGCATGTAGACAGAACTTGGTAAATATCAGCTGCTATTATGATTTGGATCATAGTTTTCTCAAACCCTGGTCTCAACCCTGAATGGGAGCTCATTTATCTAATGCTTATTTATATTCACCTGGACACCGCTCACAGGCACCTCAGCATCAACACGGCGGAGTATATGGAGCTAGAAAAACGCAGGGCTGATGACAGGGCTGAGTCATCTGTGCATCTATTGTGCACAGTGTATTGTGTGCACTATTGTGTACAAAGCTTGCCTTCTCACCTGCGGCAGTTAAATCCTCCTAACTACCCTGAGAATAGGTATCATTCTTTGTAAGATGAGGCAATGGTATTCAGAGACAGAGTCAGACATCCTGCTGAAGTTTACCAAATTAGTAAGTAACAGTGTGTTTGAACCTTAGTCTGTCTGTCTCCAGAGCCCACTTGCCTTCTGTTATATACTGAAGTCCGCAGTGCTTGGTGTGGAAAGGTGCTGAGAGAAGGAGCCAGGCAGCTGAGTCAGTGGCTAAAAAGGACTGAAGGCTCATGTAGATCATATGATCATCTAGTGATACCAACATCACCACTGAGAAACAGAGCTGCTTCCGGTATTGGCTGTCTCTTTTCCCTGAGCTCCCCCTTTGTTTCTCCAGGTTGGGGGCAGGTGGAGCTGAGGGTGAGGCATAGAGAGCACACAGTAGGCATTTCCAGAGAATTTTGTCCCTCCTAAGTGGCGTGCGATGACATTGGGTGGCCTTAGTGATCCCTGGCTGGGCTCAGGAACAGGACAAGGGGAAAGGGCAAAGCAGAGGGGGAAGGAGGGGGTCAATAAGAGGAAGGGGAGACAGAGATGACGAGCACTGGTGGAGTTCTGTGGAGTGTCAACACTCCACGGCAATCTTGCTTAAGTTTCCAACCTCCCAGCTCCTGCTGTGGTCTCTCGTTCCTTGAGGAGCTTTAGAAAGCAAAGCCCATTTTCAGGAGGTGAATCTGAACACAGCTAAGCCTCGGGCAAAAAGCAGTCCAGGAGCAGTCTCAAACCTTAATGTGCCCCAGAGATCACCTGGGGATCTTGTTAAGATTCAGATTCTGATTCAGGAGGCCTTGGGGTGGTGCCTGAGATCCTGCATTTCTAACGGGGTCCCTGTGATGCCGATATCGCTGGCCCGCAGACCACACTTTGAGTAGCGAGAGTCCAGACAGCCTCTCCAAGTCCCTGCTGGCCTCAGCACCCTGGGAGTTCTGCTGTTTCAGCACTCTGCCTGCTGTGTGTTTCCTCTTAGATGAACAAAATGCCACGTGCCTGGAGCCCACAGAACTGGCAGGGTGGCCCATCACGAAGGTGGGGAACCCGCTCCGGTACATGTGCGTCACGCACCTGGACCACCAAGACTACATCTTCCTGCTGCTCATCGGCTTCTGCATCTTCTCCGCGGGCACCGTGGCCGCCTGGCTGACGGGCGTGTGTGCCGTGCTCTACCAGAATGCCCGCCGCAGATCGAGCGAGGATGAGGCAGAGGACGAGCTCGGGCAGAGGGTAGAAGCCAGCAGGAGGATTTTTCAAAGCAGGGTGGAGTCTGGCCAGGACGGGTTTCCTCAGCTGATTTAGTTGCCAGGCGCTGCTGTCTGATGGACCTTTCCCCGGCTCCCTGCTTTCTGTCTTGCCCTCCCCTTCCCACTCCTCAAAGCTGTCTTAGAGGTTGAAGCCTACTAGTAAAATAAATAAAACATTTGGTGGCCATTTCACAGGTTGGTCCTTTCCTGTTCAACCAACCCAGGGATAATTCCTTGATCTCAGAAGGATGGCATAGAACAAAGTCTAGAGAAGCTGTTGGAGGCACCTAAATGCTGAGGAAGGCCACCCCGAAAGCGGGCCAACTTGTGTTTGATGAGCACCTACTATGCTATGCCCCTAAACTAAGTGCTGGAGGGAGGGATGTGACAAATACAAGATTTGAGATCCGTCCTCAAAGAGCAACAATTTAGGGCAGGGTTGTGGGGGGAGGGCAGTCAAGATTAAAGTGATTCAAATGGAGAAAAATACAAGGCAAAATGACAAGGACTAACATGAATGGAATATGTCTATGGGCTATCTTCACACTTCACCTCCTAATTATCACAACAATCCTACTTTACAGTGACACTGTTTTACTCAAATGGTAAGCAGTACAGCCTCCCAAAGTCCACATTCTTTCCTTTGAACAAAGCTGCCTTTCAAAGGAATGTTTAGCAACATAACCAAAGGTTCGTCGTGTCAGCCTTGGACAAAACGAAGGAGAGAGGCACACAGAGCCAGCCACCACTTACTGAGGCCTTACCAAATGCCCAGCATCCTACCACGCTTCAGAAACATTTTCTCATGGGGTTAATCCTCACAACAACCAGGTCAGGAGGTCATTGTTTCCTCATTTTTCTGATGCTCAGAGAGACCACAGCTCAAGATCACACAGATGATAAGATGCAGAACAATTGCTGAACCTCAGGCTGCCTGACCCCAAAGCCCATGCTCTATGCACTGTGACCTCCTGTCTCTGATAAAGCAACAGAATAGCTAAGTATGTACCCATATGGTCCTGCTCTCAGGACTGCTTAGGAGAAGGGAAAGAGAGCAGAAGGCAGGGGTGGCTCAACCCAAAGACCCATTCCAGGTTTTCCCTTTCTCTCTACCCAGATCAAATCATGCTCACGTTCAAAACTAGATCAAAGGCCCGCCCATGGAGCTCGCTGTCCCTAAACCCCCAACCAGACCTACCTTTACCTCTGCACTTCCGCTGTGAATTGCACGTTATTCCCCCAAATTTGTCTGGTGTGATGGTTAAGAGCATGCGCTCACAAATAGGATTCCTACCCCTGGTTTTGTCCTTACACCTGGTTTTGTCCTTACACCTGGTTTTGTCCTTACACCTGTGTGAACTTGGGCTTCCTACTTGTCATGACCTTGAGGACAGAGACTGCCTGTTATTCTCCATGGACACAGCACATGCCTTACACAAAGGAGGGGCTCAATAAATGTTTATTATCGCATTCTATTTAAATCCCAGCTCACCAATCATTCTTATTCTGTTATCCTGATTGTGAGGGGTGACCATGGACAAGTTATTTAACTTCTCTGTGCCTCAGTTTCTTCATCTGTAAATGGCACTCATTATAGTGCTTACATCACAGAGGGATATTGTGAAACTAAAATGAATACCAATTATAATAATATATCCTGGAATAATTTTAGACTTACAGAAAAGTTACAAAGAGAGAACAGAGAATTCCCATATAGCCTTCACCCAGTTTCCCCCAAAGTTAGCTCATATTACAGTTATCTCACAGTACATCTGTCACAACTAAAAAAGTAACGTTGGAATATTACTATTAACTAAACTTCAGACTTTATTTGGATTTCACCAGTTATTCCCCAATGTCCTTTTTCTGTTCCAGGATCCAATCGAGGTTACCACATTTGCATTTAGGATATTCTTAAAAATAACAATATATCTAACATTTATTGGGCATTTCTGTATGTCAAGCATTGTTCTGAGTGTTTCTATATATAGACTCATTTAACTGTCAAAATAACCCTGTGAGGTGGATATTAGCATTATTATTATCCCCATTAGATAAGGAAATTAGGGCTTAAGTAACTAGCTCAACATTACACAATAAGACCAGAAGTCAAACCAGCTCTGTCTGACTGTTTCCCCCAAAGCACTAGTCAATAGTAGCTCTCAAGAATTTAAACTACCAAGATAGTCTTGGCAAAAGAAATCTGAATTGCAGCTTTGCACAATAGTTTCTCTCCTAAGAGGCCCTGGCTCTTTCCACACACAAACAAAAACAAAACAAAAAAAAAAGGACTCAGCATCTTCTCTGACTGGCCCTGAAGAGACTGCAGTGAAGGGGCAGAATCAAGACGCTCGGGGATCTTAGAGTCCAGTTTGGTGGAGACATAAGTAAACAGGTGATTTCAGGCCAGAGTGGTAAGTGAAGGGTAGGCCTCGGGGTTCAAAGGGACACAAGGGAGGGATACTAACCCAGAAAGTAGTAGGGAGTCTTGAAAGGCTTCCCTGAGGAAGAGACATCTAAGCTGAGACTTGAAGGTTGAGTTGGAATGAGCCAGGCAAAGTGGCAAAGAATATATGTGGGCTAGGGGGACATTCTAAGTAACAAGAACTATACATGCAAATGCCCAGAAGTGGGAAAGAGCCTGACACACCATTATAGCTAGAATATAGAGTGGAAGGAGAGGAAGACAGGAGAGAGGTCATGTAAGAGAGAGACCCAAGGCCAGACTCCGAAGTCCTTACGCATACCTTGTGTTACTCAGGGTTATGATAGGTTCTGCTGCAGTAACAGAAAAACCCCAAAGTTTCCTTGACTTAACACAACAAAGACACTTTTCACTTATGTACAGTCCAATGTGGGAAGGGCAGCCGTCCTCCATCCTGCAGCTACAGCCTCTAGAACACGAGCCTCAGGTCCACTGCAGGAGAGAGAAGAGATATAATGGGCATGTAGCTCTTACCTCCCCGGGCCTGGAAATGACACATGTCACTTTCCCTCACACTTTGCATGGCCCCAACCTCATGGCAGTCTGTGTGCCAGGAAAGCAAAAGGCGATGGTGGACAAAATACTGCGTCTAGCCTACCGTGATAAGGAATTTGAAGTGTCCCCTGGGGACCCCAAGGTCCACTCGAGAGTTTTTAGCATGAGAATCACATGGTCTAATTTGTGCTTTAGAAAGCTCACTCTGGCTGTAAGGTCTTCACCTTAGGTGAAGGGAGGGAGGTATGATGGCAAACAAGGAAACTAGCATATTGCGCTTTTCCAGGGGAGACAGAGGGTGACGGAGCAAGGGCTGTGGCACTGGGAACAGAGAAAAGCATATGAATGTCAGTTATGTCGGAGGTAGAGTTGACAGAATTCTGTGAGTGACTGGACAGGGGAGGTAGGGAAAGAATGGATGGGCGGAGGATACACAGAAAGTAGAAGGAGTTAAGGAGGGTGCCCAAACTTCTGATTTGGACAGCCAGGGGCCTGGTAGCACCAGTCACCCAGGAAGAGAGAACCATCGTGGTTTACTGGATGTAAAAACTGGCCAAACAATAAAACATGAGGAGCGGGACAGGGCGTTAGTGGCAGGCGTCGGGGGACGTGGGGAGACAGAAGGTTAAATCATTATTCTCTTCAGTGGAAAGTCAATAGACAGTGCCTAAAATTGAAAAATCAGATAGAAGCAATATAAGCATATTCTTTAGAGATACCAAAAAAAATCAGTCAAAAGAGTTTCAAGTGTCTGCCTCTGGGGAGGGAAAAGCATGGGGGAAAAGAATGGAAGATTGCTGTTTTTCATAACAAATTTTGTAGAACTACAACTCTTTAAATAAACTATGTGCTTCTGTATTTGATTAAAATGTTTTTTTTTTTAAAGAAAAGACTGGCTTGTCTAGGGTGTTGCTACCTTCAAGAGGTGTCTTTAACCACCGTTTTTATACAGAGGGGTATCCACATGATTTCAAAGGGCAATGTGCCTGCAAAGGGAATGTTCCTACTCCCTGCCAGATTTCTTCATTCACACTGTGCCCCTGAGCTTGAGTCCCAGAAAAACCAGAGAAGGCTTTCTAGAGGAGACCATGTTTAGCCTAGATCTTGAAAAGTCATAGGATTTCATGGAGGAAGGGACACTTCAGATGGATGGTAAGAGTGAAAGCATGGGGGTATGACAAAGAGAGATGTGTTTGGGGAATGATTGTGGTTCTGTTTGGCAGCCTGAATGACAAATTGAAGTGACTCTAGGATGGAAACAGAAGATCAGTCAGGTAGCTAATGAAACTGATTTTCACAAAATCTGGCCCATGGGCCACCTGTATCAGGGTTCTAAGGATCCCTCAGTGCTTCTAAATCCTCAGGAGAGGGTGAGACAGTAATCTGCATTATAATATTTTCTCCCGGTGAAACTTATACATACTAAAATTTGAGAAACGCTGATCAAGCACGAGTAGATAAAGTCCTGAAGTAGTGACCATGTGAATAGGAAAGAGGAAATGGTCACTAGACCTAGGACCCCATAGAATGCCAGGGCCTCTTGGGTCCAGAGTTGATCTCGGCCATCAGGTCAGGGTAAGTGGCCCTCCTGCCTGCAAAGAAATGCAGATGCTGGGGAACCAGCAGCACCCAACAGCTCCGGCCCACCACCTACTGCCATTCCTGCCTCACTAAAAGGACGCCCACTTCACACGATATGGTAGGAGAAGTAATAACTTCCAGTTTCAGCTTTTCCATTACACATGTGATCTAAGATGTCGCTTCATTGCTTGGGTCTTAGTTTCCCCAAATGTAAAATGAGGTGGTTAGACTAGATTACCTCAAAGCCCACCTCATATCTAACCTTCTGAAAACAACTATGGATAATACCCAGAATATACAAGGAACTGAAAATCAAAATGATAAATAACAAGAACCCCAATTAAAATATTGGCCAAGAATATTAATGGGCAACTTATAAAAGAAGAAACCCCAAAAAACTAACTAGCATATAAAGAGGTGCTCACACTCATTAGTATTCAGAGAAATGCAAATTAAAACAATAGATGTTACTTTACGCTTATTAGATTGGCAAAAAAATTGAAAACTGGATCATGTCACATGTTGGCGGGGATGTGCACTGCTGAAGGAAGTAGAGATGGGTACAGCCAGCCGGGAGAGCAATCTGGTACCACTTAAGTCAGATTGAGTGTGTGCCTACCCTACCACCCAGCAAGTCCACTCACTCCTAGGTAGATCTCCTGCAGAAATGATCACACAGCCTATAAGGGAGTACACAGGAAGACATCCATTGCAATGTTATGTGTAGTGGCAGAGAGTTGGAAGAGTGACTAGGTAAAATGTATAGAGTGCTATCGAACAGTTATAAGCAACTAACTAGATGTACATATAGCAAGATGGGCGGATCTCAAAAACACAATGCTGAGTGAACAAAGGGAGAAATATAATGAGAAACCTCTGTGATTCTCAAAATCCTGAAACCCTGTGGTAAAATATAAAGTCCTTACACTGTCCTACAAAGCCCCACATGATCTGCCTCCCCTGTCTCCATCACTCCATTTACCTCATTGACATCATCTTCTACCAGTGTCCCCACTACTCACTCTGACCCAGCCTCACTGGCTGCCCTGCTGTTAACACACGCCAGGCACTGAGACTGCAACAGAGTCTTTACACTGGCTGTTCCTCTGCCTGGAATTACAAGCCCTCAAAATCCCCTCCACACACACACACACACACACACACACAGAGTCCCCCTTGCCCTGCTCTATTTTTACATGAGACAATAATGAAATGTAATAATAAGTAAATTTTATAATCGTCTGAAAGATAATGAGTATTGTCCCACATTTACCACTAGAAGGTGAGCTCTGTGAGGGCAGGAACTTTTGTCTGTTTTGTTCCCTGATGTCTCTCAAGGCCTAGAACAAAGCCTATCATAAAAGGGGCCTTTATAAACTTTGGTTGACTAAATAAATGGATGGTGAGTGGGAATGAGAGTAAAGAATATTAAATAAAAAAGAGAGGCACCTAGCACAAGAAAATGATGATGAGGCTCAATTTATTGAGGGATATGAGTAATTTAAATTTGTGTGCCCAAGATTTACAAAGGGAGGTGACAGGCGAGCAATGTCTCCTCACCCTCACCACCCCCCACCCCAGCCCATCTGTTGGAGTTCCTCTTCCTGCCAGGTCTTTGTGGAATGAGCAGGAAAAGTCCTGGCTGTGGAAAGAACCCTCTGCTTTGTCTACACAGCTGCTGTCTCTGAGATTTCAAGGCTGCAGCAGGGCTGAGGGCACCTCCTGGCATTCACGACTCCACCCAGTATCTCACACTCCTCAAACACAGGACCTACCCAAGGAAGAGAGGACTGGGCTCCACACAGAACAGCACCTAATACTGTTAGAGTGACTTCCAACTCACAAAGGCTTTCCACAACTTTGAAGGAAATTACTGTCCCATTGGATGGATAAGAAAACTGACAATTAAAAAGGATAGCATTTGGTCAGAATGGCCATCGTCAAAAAGTCTACAAGTAATAAATGCTGGAGAGGGTGTAGAGAAAAGGGAACCCTCCTACAATGTTGGTGAGAATGTAGATTGATGCAGCCACTATGGAGAACAGTATGGAAGTTCCTTAAGGAACTAAAAATAGAGCTACTATATGACCCTGCAATCCCACTCCTGGGCATATATGAGGAGAAAACTGTAATTTGAAAAGATACATGCACCCCAATATTCATTACAGCACTATTTACAATAGCCAGGACATGGAAGCAACCTGAATGTCTATCAACAGAGGAAAGGATAAAGAAGATGGGGTACATATATACATTACTCAGCCACAAAAAAGAATGAAATAATGCCATTTGCGGCAATATTGATGGACCTAGAGGTTATCATACTAAGTGAAGTAAGTCAGAAAGAGAAAGACAAATATCATATGATATCACTTAAGCGTGGAATCTAAGAAAAAAAAAGATACAAATGAACTTTCTTACAAAATGGAAAGGAAAGAGACTCACAGACATAGAAAACAAACTTATGGTTACCTAAGGGGAAAGGGAGGAGGAAGAGACAAATTAAGAGGTTGGGATTCACACATAGACACCACTATATATAAAATAGATAACCAACAAGGACCTACTGTATAGCACAGGGAACCATACTCAATATTTTGTAATAACTATAAGGGAAAAGAATCTGAAAAAGAATACACACACACACACACATAACTGAATCACTGTGCTGTACACCTAAAACTAACACGATATTGTAAATCAAACTTATGGACTTGATACAGGCTATCTAAAAATTAATGTTAGAAAATAAGACCAAATAAATCATCTCCTACTATTAAGACTTTAAAGGGATTATCCATTCCTTGCAAGCAGCCAGATGGTGGATCCTGTATACTAGCCATCATCAGCTCTGGCAATAATAGTTCTGGTACTTTTGGGGGTTAAGGGAGGAGCCACCAGGAATATGGGGCAACCTAAAGGCAATGCTAAGTGCAGTCAGATTAGGAAAGGGTGCAGGCTGGTTGGTTTCTTAAGCAGGCCAATTATTTAAGCCAAGAGATTAACGTTTACGAACAATACAGTCTGGTGTATGACTTGGGGTCTTCTTGTATATCACTCCCTGGACTCATTTAAGTGACACTGGCCTCATTCCCAAAGAGCAAAGTGGATCAGAACTGGCTTAATCCTTTGATCTGGTCTCCCTCAGAAGTAGTCCATGGCTTGCAGTTCTTTATCTCCAGTGAACTTGGTACCATGCAGTGCACATGGCAGGAGCTCCATAAAGCTCCCTGAGCTGCAGACTCACTGAAGCCCACACGGCACAACTTTACATTGAAGCACGGAAACACTGCAACTCTGCTTCTAAGAAGCCTCTTAGGGATTACCAGCTTCCACTAAATATCGATTTAGGCTGATCTTGTCTTAACCCCTCAATCCCACCCAGCAAACAACAAGTAAAAAGAAATTCACCATAATGATCAGTGTTACCTACATAGTGAGATATTTCCTTGTAAGCTGCATGAACCTTGAACACATGATAATCTCTGTCATTCTCATTTTCCCTCAAGTTAAAGTGGGGATTAAACTCCGTTTGCAGTTCTAAAACTGAGAGATTCTTTACATAAAGGACCTACACCCCAAATCACAAACACAGAAATTTAAAGGTGTAAGAGATATCGGAGCTCTTGTCCACACCTTTATTTTTATTAATGAAAAAATTGAAGCCCTTTAGGCTTCACCTCTTTAAGGTGAAATGACTAGTTTAAGGTCACACAACTGGTAGGTGTCAAGTAACATTAGTCTCTGAGTCCCATCTGAAAGGCTAGCTTCCTGTACATTGGTGCTAAGGTGGTTCATTTCCTCCCTGAAGTTCCTTAGAAAAAGTTCATTTTTCTAAGGCCTACATTGTGCCAGGGAGAAAATGAATGGGGTTTAGTCCAAAAGAGTTCTACAAGCAGAGAATTTTGGTTTCTCTTTGTAACAGTTTTATTTAAGCTCAAAAGAATTTTTAAAAGCATTGTTTAGAGAATACGACAAAACTCTCAGACCTTAAAGTCCAGGCAGAGAGTTACATAAGCAAACAATAACATTACCAGACACATTCTGTGAACATAAAGATATGCATAAATATTTTTATATCATAAAAGAGAAAACAGCTCTCAGCCTGGAGAGGCTGGGGAATGCTTCAGCAAGGACGGGACATCTGAGCTAGGATTTCAAGGATAGGGGTCAGGGTCAGAACTTTCCATACAGAGGGAAGCATGTGCAAAGTCCCCAAGGTAGGTGAGGGCATGACACACTCAAGGATTTGAAAGGGGAGAACATTGTAGTGTTCAATACAGACAATGAGAAGAATAATGCAAAATAAAACAGGAGAGAGAGAAAAAGCCAGATCACACAGGACCCTCAGGACCATGGAAAGGATTTTGGGCTTTATCCTAAAAGCTATAGCAAGTCATAGAAGAGTTTTAAGCCAAAGGGAGAAATGGCCAAGTTCAAATTTTTTTAAATGACTCTGGCTGCAGTTGTAGCACAGAAAACAAATTAGAAGGGGAAGGAAAGAACACAGGGAGAAAACTGGGACTATTGCAGTAGTACAGGTGACAGAAGATCATGATCTGGGGTGGGGGTGGGGTGGGAGGAGATGGAGGGAAGTGGCTGATCGGAAAGGCCCTTAAGAGACAAAGGCAAGGTAACCTGCAAATGGACTGGATACGCGAGGGAAGGAGAAGGAGGTAGCAAGGATGCATGCTAGTGTTCGATGTATACAAATGGCTGGATGGTCTGGTCCTAGAGGGTATACATAGAGTAACAAGAGTTGGGTTTTGTTATATTGAGATTTATATGTCATTATAATAGGATGTCACGTGGGCAGCTGACGATATGGGTCTGGGGCTCCAAGGCATCTGAACTGGGAATGTTGAAAAAAGATTCCTCAGAGAGTAGTCAACTAAAGCCATGGTTCTGTATGAGGTCAGCCAGAGAAGAGAGCATAGAAGGAGAAGAGAAAGGGGCCTAAGAAAGCCAACATTTAAACCAGTAAATAAGGATGGATCAGCAAGTGGCTGAGAAGAAGAAGAGTTAGGAAAATATTTTCTCAGACACTGACAACTTATCTTTTATGAGCTTTGCTTTTAAAAAGAAAAACTGAAAAAGCAGACAAACTGCCACAGCCAAAGAGAAAGATAAAAACAAAGCAGCCCAATATTCCATGTATATAATTATTAATCTTTGGATTACCAAGAATTGCCTCCATCAAAATTCTTACTTTTTAATATAGCTTGTTTATTCTTTTACAAAGCCCATGCCATGCTTCCCTTTAGGTAAAGTACACTTCCCCACCAACTGACGTAGGGTTTGGCCATATGACAATGGATGTGAGCAGATGTGATATGCACCATGTCCAAGAAGAAACTTTAAATACACTTATATTGCTTGGCCCCAGCTCTTTTATTTCTGCCCTCTGCCATGAGAAAAGCATGCTTCTTCAATCAGGATCCTGAAATGAAAAATACAATGAGCAAAACCAAACCCAGTGCAGCCCAGCAAAGGAACAGTTAATTCAGCCCTCAGGTGACATGAGCAAGAAACAATGTACGGGATTTTTAACCACTGAGCTTTGCAAGCTATTTGTTACTGCAGCAAAAGCTGACTAATATACTTGGCCACAGTGAGATTTCTTTAAAACTAAATATAGATATTTCAAACTCCCATAGAAGGAAGCAAAGGTACTCTTTGTCTAGAACACATTATACCCCTGGCACTAATAAGCTATTTATAGACATTCCCTCATTTTACCCCTTGTGACAATTATTTTCACCATTTTACATGAACAAACTGAGGCTTAGATAAGTTACATATATTTCTCAGAACCACAAAACTAGCAAATAATGGAAATGCAACAAAAATTTATCTAACTGATTCCAAAGCCTAGGGACTCTCCATAATACCCTATCAAAGGATTTGCTAGAAATCAAACCTAGATCTCCCACATGGGAAACAAGAAAAAAACTGGTGAACCATCAGACTCAGCTTTAGACTACACTCATATACATGGATAGTTGTGCTGCTGTTGAATAAGCCCAGAGTAACCAGCAACTCTGGATCTGAAATCTCACATTGTCACAACCTCCACCTTCCTCTCACCAGTGATATCATACTTGAGAAAATGGAAGCTGTAAGGTGGAATTTAGTGCTCATGATGTCACACTGAAAATTGGAAACAAAGGTGGCCTTGTATCTCCATCTCTATAGCTATGTAAACCAGGTGACTTTTTCTAATACCTCACTGTGATCACCTCTTATGAATTCAGCTTGGTTTTCCCATCTAATCCTTGGTGATGAAAATCACATCTGCCATCCTTAATCTCAAGGCAGAATTAAACCTTTAACATGTTAAGTAAGATAGATAAGCAAGATATATTAATCACTTAACACTATCCATTTTTCCATTGAAGAGTTATGTATGTGTTTTGTCCAGAATTTATCATTGTCTTGTAAATCCCCTGATGAGACTTGGCGGGGGTAGTGGGGGTGGTGAGGTGTAAAGGAAAAGTAGAAGCTTTGAAGTTAGAAAAGTCTGGGTTTAAATCCTGCTCTGTCTCTTACTAACTCTGTGACCTTGGGAACTTGACTTTATCTTTCGGAACATCAGTTTCCTTGGTGCAAAATGTGGATGAAAATAGCTAATTCAATAAGTTGTCTGAACAAAGAAAGACAAATACTTTATGATATCACTTACATGTGGAATCTAAAAAAATACCAAAAAAAAGAAGCAGACTCACAGATACAGAGAGCAAATTACTGGTTACCAGCGGTGGATGGGGGGAGCAATACAGGAATGGGGGAATGGGAGGCACAAACTATTGGGTGTAAGATAGGTTCAAGGATGTATTGTACAACACAGGGAAAATAGCCAATATTTTGTAATAACTGTAAATGGAAAGTAACCATTTAAATTGCATAGAAAAAATTTTAATTTTTTAAATAAAAATTAAACTTTTAAAGTTGCTTGAAGATCAGATGAGATGGAATGTTCACTTCTTCACTGTGAATCATTGGCATCTGCCTTGAACTGCAAGGAGACTCAGTGTCCAGGATGAGAACCCTTTAATAGCACACACACAATGCTGTATAATCATCATCATTATCACAGGCACCAACAATGTCAAGCACCAAATAGTGAACACTCATATACTCCGACATTTTTCCAAGCCTTTCCACACATTATCTCTAATCCTGACAACCTTGAAGCAAAATAAATGCTGTTATACTCATTTTAGAGAGCAGCAAACTGAGAGGTTAAGTGACTTGCTAAAGATCAGGGTTGGTCCTCCTGATCCTCAGGCTAGTGCCTTTCCCACTCACCACACTGCCTCCTGCTTTTGGCTGCTGAGCTATGCCTCTCTCTCTCCACTGTTGTCCATGAGAGCTCTGGGGAGAAAAAATTATGATCAAACAGATTTCCCTAGCAGGACCACATGAACCCTCAAAAAGTATTGATTGTAAGACTTGCACACCAAAAACTATAAATTATTACTGAGAGAAATTAAAGATCTAAATAAATGGAGAGACATTCTGTATTCATGGATTAGAAAACTTAATATTGTTCAGTTGGCAACTGTCTTCCAAATGGATCAATAAGTTCAACAACACACACACACAAAAATCCTAGCAGGCTTTTTGCAGAAATTGACAAGCTAATATTTACACAGAAATACAAAGAACACAGCATAGCCAAAAAAATTTGGAATAAAGAAGAACAAAGTTGGAGGGCTTATACTTTCTAATTGCAAACTTATCATCAAGCACATAACCAAGGCAGTGTGATACTGACCATAAACAAACATATAAATAAACGGAATGAAATTGAGAGTCCAGAAATAATCCCTTATATTTATGGTCAATTGATTTTCAACAAAGGCACCAAGGCAATTCAAAGGGGAAAGAATAGTTCTTAAAAATGGTACATGAACAATTGGACATCCACATGCTAAAAGATTAGCTTAGATTCCTACACACAACATACCTAAAAGTTAATTCAAAATTAATCAAATGCCGAGGAAGTTTTCACAAGCCTCTTAGATAGCCTCATCCACCAGAGGGCAGACAGCAGAAGCAAGAAGAACTACAATCCTGAAGCCTGTGGAACGAAAACCACATTCATGGAAAGATAGTCAAAATGAAAAGGCAGAGGACTATGTACCAGATGAAGGAACAAGATAAAACCCCAGAAAAAGAATTAAATGAAGTAGAGATAGGCAACCTTCCAGAGAAAGAATTCAGAATAATAACGAAGATGATCTAGGACCTCGGAAAAACAATGGAAGCAAAGATCGAGAAGATGCAAGAAATGTTTAACAAACACCTAGAAGAATTAAAGAACAAACAAACAGAGATGAACAATACAATAACTGAAATGAAAAATACACTAGAAGGAAGCAATAGCAGAATAACTGAGGCAGAAGAATGGATAGTGACCTGGAAGACATAATGATGGAATTCACTGTTGTGGAACACAATAAAGAAAAAAGAATGAAAACAGCCTAAGAGACCTCTGGGACAACATTAAATGCACCAACTTTCACATTACAGGGGTCTCAGAAGGAGAAGAGAGAGAGAAAGGACCAGAGAAAATACTTGAAGAGATTATAGTTGAAAACTTTCCTAGCATGGGAAAGGAAATAGCCAACCAAGTCAGGAAGCACAGAGAGTCCCAGGCAGGATAAACTCAAGGAGAAACACACCAAGATACATAGTAATCAAATTGACAAAAATTAAAGACAAAGAAGAATTATTAAAAGCAACAAGGAACTCCCATAAGGTTAACACCTGATTTCTCAGCAGAAACTCCACAAGCCAGAAGGGAGTGGCACAATATATTTAAAGTGATGAAAGGGAAGTACCTACAACCAAGATTACTCTACCCAGCAAGGATCTCATTCAGATTCAACAGAGAAATCAAAAGCTTTACAGACAAGCAAAAGCTAAGAGAATTCAGCATCACTAAACCAGCTCTACAACAAATGCTAAAGGAACTTCTCTAAGTGGGAAACACAAGAGAAGAAAAGGACCTACAAAAACAAACCCAAAACAATGTAAAAAATGATAAAAGGAGCATACATATTGATAATTACCTTAAATGTGAATGGACTAAATGCTCTAACCAGAAGACAAAGGATTGCTGAATGGATACAAAAACAAGTATGCTGTCTACAAAAGACCCACTTCAGACCTAGGGACACATACACACTGAAAGTGAGGGGATGGAAAACGAAAGATGGAGTAGCATACTCATATCAGATAAAATAGACTTTAAAATAAAGAAAGTTACAAGAGGAAAGGAAGGACACTACATAATGATCAAGGGATCAATCCAAGAAGAAAATATAACAATTATAAATATATATGCACCCAACATAGGAGCACCTCAATACATAAGGCAAATGCTGACAGCTATAAAAGAGGAAATCAACAGTAACACAATAATAGTGAGGGACTTTAACACCTCACGAATGGACAGATCATCCAGACAAAAAAATTAATAAGGAAACACAAGCTTTAAGTGACACAATAGACCAGATAGATTTATTGATATTTATAGGACATTCCATCCAAAAACAGCAGACGACACTTTCTTCTCAAGGGCACACAGAACACTCTTCAGGATAGATCACATCTTGGGTCACAAATCAAGCCTTGGTAAATTTAATAAAATTGAAATCATATCAAGCATCTTTTCAGACCACAACACTATGAGATTGGAAATAAATTATAGGGAAAAAAATGTAAAAAACCCGAACACATGGAGGCTATTACTAAATAACCAAGCGATCACTGAAGAAATCAAAGAGGAAATCAAAAAATACCTAGAGACAAATTACAACTAAAACACGATGATCCAAAACCTATGGGATGCAGCAAAAGCAGTTCTAGGAGGGAAATTTATAGCAATACAATCCTACCTCAAGAAACAAGAAACATCTCAAATAAACAATCTAACATTATACCTACGGAACTAAAGAAAGAAGAACAAACAAATTCCAAAGTTAACAGAGGGAAAGAAATCATAAAGATCAGATCAGAAATAAATGAAGAAAACAATAGCAAAAATCAATAAAACTGGTTCTTTGAGAAGATTAACAAAATTGATAAACCATTAGCCAGACTCATCAAGAAAAAAAGGGAGAAGACTCAAATCAACAGAATTAGAAGTGAAAAAGAAGTAACAGCTGACACTGCAGAAATTTGAAGGATCATGAGAGATTACTAAAAGCAACTATATGCCAGTAAAATGCACAACCTGGAAGAAATGGACAAATTCTTAGAAAAGCAAAACCTTCTGAGACTGAACCAGGAAGAAATAGAAAATATAAACAGACCAATCACAAGCACTGAAATTGAAACAAACAAAAGCCCAGGACCAGATGGTATCACAGGAGAATTCTATCAAACATTTAGAGAAGAGCTATGACCTATCCTTCTCAAACTCTTCCAAAATATAGCAGAGAGAGGAACACTCCCAAACTCATTCTACAAGGACACCATCACCCTGATACCAAAATCAGACAAAGATGTCACAAAAAAAGAAAACTACAGGCCAATATCACTGATGAGCATAGATGCAAAAATACTCAGCAAAATACTAGCAAACAGAATCCAACAACACAGTAAAAGTATCATACACCATGATCAAGTGGGGTTTATCTCAGGAATGCAAGGATTCTTCAATATACGCATATCAATCAATGGATAAACCATATTAACAAATTGAAGGAGAAAAACCATATGATCATCTCAATAGATGCAGAAAGAGCTTTTGACAAAATTCAACACCCATTTATGATAAAAACTCTCCAGAAAGTGGGCATAGAGGGAACCTACCTCAACATAATAAAGACCATATATGACAAACCCACAGCCAACATCATTCTTAATGGTGAAAAACTGCAACCATTTCCTCTGAGATCAGGAAACAAGACAAGGTTGCCCATTCTCACCACTATTATCCAACATAGTTTTGGAAGTATTAGCCACAGCAATCAGAGAAGGAAAAGAAATAAAAGGAATCCAAATCTGAAAAGAAGAAGTAAAACTGTCACTGTTTGCAGATGACATGATACTATATATAGAGAACCCTAAAGATGCTAATAGAAAACTACTAGAGCTAATGAATGAATTTGGTAGAGTAGCAGGATACAAAATTAATGCACAGAAATCTCTTGCATTCCTATACACTAACAATGAAAAATCAGAAAGACAAATTAAGGAAACACTCCCATTTACCATCACATCAAAAAGAATAAAATACCTAGGAATAGACCCACCTAAGGAGGCAAAAGATCTGTATGCAGAAAACTATAAGACACTGATGAAAGAAGTTAAAGATGATACAAACAGATGGAGAGATATACTATGTTCTTTCATAGGAAGAATCAATACTGTGAAAATGACTACACTACCCAATGCAATCTACAGATTCAATGCAATCCCTATCAAACAACCAATGGTATTTTTCACAGAACTAGAACCAAAAATTTTACAATTTGTATGGAAACACAAAAGACCCCAAATAGCCAAAGTAATCTTGAGAAAGAAAAACTGAGCTGGAGGAATCAGGCTCCCTGACTTCAGACTATACTACAAAGCTACAGTAATCAAGACAGTATGGTACTGGCACAAAAACAGAAATATAGGTCAATGGAACAGTACAGAAAGCCCAGAGATAAACCCACACATACATGGACACCTTGTCTTTGATAAAGGAGGCAAGAATATACAATGGAGAAAAGACAGCCCCTTCAATAAGTGTGCTGGGCAAACTGGACAGCTACATGTAAAAGAATGAAATTAGAACGCTCCCTAACACCATACACAAAAATAAACTCAAAATGGGTTAAAGACCTAAATGTAAGGCCAGACACTCTAAAACTCTTAGAGGAAAACATAGGCAGAACACTCTATGACATAAATCACAGCAAGATTCTTTTTGACCCACCTCCTAGAGAAATGGAAATAAAAACAAAAATACACAAATGGGACCTAATGAAACTTAAAAGCTTTTGCACAGCAAAGGAAACCATAAACAAGACCAAAAGACAACCCTCAGAATTGGAGAAAATATTTGCAAACGAAGCAACTGACAAAAGATTAATCTCCAAAATATACAAGCAGCTCATGCAGCTCAATATCAAAAAAAATAACCAAACAACCCGATCCAAAAATGGGCAGAAGACCTAAATAGACATTTCTCCAAAGAAGATATACAGATTGCCAACAAACACATGAAAGGATGCTCAACATCACTAATCATTAGAGAAATGCAAATCAAAATTACAAGGAGGTATCATCTCACACAGGTCAGAATGGTCATCATCAAAAAATCTACAAACAAGAAATGCTGGAGGGAGTATGGAGAAAAGGGAACCCTCTTGCACTGTTGGTGGGAATGTAAATTGATACAGCCACTATGGAGAACAGTATGGAGGTTCCTTAAAAAACTAAAAATAGAATTACCATAAGACCCAACAATCCCACTACTGGGCATATACCCAGAGAAAACCATAATTCAGGCACCCCAATGTTCATTGCAGCACTATTTGCAATAGCAAGGTCATGGAAGCAACCTAAATGCCCTACGACAGACAAATGGATTAAAGATCATGTGGAACATATATATGATAGAATATTACTCAGCAGTAAAAAGGAACAAAACTGGGTCATTTGTAGAGACGTGGATCGACCTAGAGACTCTCGTACAGAGTGAAGTAAGGCAGAAAGAGAAAAACAAATATCATATATTAATGCATATATGTGGAATCTAGAAAAATGGTACAGATGAACTGGTTTGCAAGGCAGAAATAGAGACACAGATTTAGAGAACAAACATATGGACACCAAGGGGGGAAAGTCAGGGCAGCGGTGGGATGAACTGGGAGAGTGGGATTGACATGTATACACTAATATGTATAAAATAGATAACTAATAAGAACCTGCTGTATAAAAAATAAAATTCCAAGGCAATAGAAAAAAATTAATCGAATGTCTAAATACAAGAGCTAAAACTATAACTGTTTTAGAAGAAAATCTAAAATCTCCTAAAATCTAGGAGAAAACCTTCATGATCTTGAGCAGGCAAAGATTTCTTAGATAAGACACCAAAAGCAGGATTCAAAAAAGAAAAAATTGATGAAGAGGGTTTCATCAAAATTAAACATTTTTGATCTTCAAAAGACACCATCAAGAAATTGAAAAGACAAGCTACAGAATTGGAGAAAATATTTGCAAATCATATATCCAATCAGGAACATTATCTAGACTATATAAAGAACTCTTGCAACTAAATAATAAGACAAACAAGCCAACTTAAAATTGGGCAAAATATTTGAAGAGACCTGTAGCTAAAGAAGATATATGAATGGCAAATAAGTGCTTGAAAAGATGCTGAACAGCATTAATCATTAGGCAGATGCAAACTAAACCATGATGAGATACCACGTCATACTCACTAAAATCAAAAACACAGAAAAAAGTGTTGGTAAAGATGAGGAAAAACTGGAACCTTCATGAATTTCGGGTGGAAATATAAAATGATACAGCCACTTTGGAAAACAATTTGGCAGTTTCTTAAACATATATTACCATACAAATTAAGAAGTCCACTCCAAACTACTTACCCCAGAGTAATGACACCATACGTCCACACAAAACTTATACATGAATGATTATAACAGCGTTAGTCATAATAGCCAAAAAGTGGAAACAATCCAAATGGCCATCAGCTGATGAATGGATAAATAAAATGTGGCACATGCATACAATGTAATACTATTTAGCAATAAAAAAGGACAAAATATTGATACATGCTACAACATGGATGAACCTCAGAAATGTTTGCTAAGTGAAAAAAAACAAGACACAAAAGACTACATATCGTAGACTCCATTTATATGAAATGTCCAGAGAAGGCAAAACTATGGACGTAGAATGCAGATTCGTGGTTCCCTGGATCTGAGCTGGGAGTAGGAACTGACTGAAAACAGGCACAAAAGACCTTTCAGGGTAGGGGTGATAAAAATATTCTAAAACTGGATTGTGGTAATGGTTGCATAGCTCTGTAAAGTTACTAAAACTCATTGGACTGTACAGTTAAAACAGATGAAGTTTATGTTATGTAAATTACACCTCAATAAATCTGTTTTTTTAAAGTCTTAATTGAGTTCCTCCGCAAAATATCTCAGACAAGGTGAAGGAAGAAGCCTGGGGGAGTCTGCTCCCCGGCCTTGCTCCTTTCTGTTCTCTGGGAAGGACACATGAGCCCCTCTGTCAGTGCTAAGAGCTGTTTCCCCAGGAGCCTGGAGCGGCTGTGCCTGACTCCTCTACCTTAGTGACTCTTAACTGCCCCAATCCAGGCCTCTGGCAGCAAAGCTCACCTTGCAGAAATACTGTAAGTGTTATAAATACTTTAGGTCCTCAGGGAGCCCTGTCAGTTCTCTACTATGGCATCAGCGACCTAGGGCAAGGAAAATTCTATTTCTAGGCATACTGAGTGTCTGTGACCTGCCTCAAGACAATAAACTGTTTCTTTCAGGGCATGGTTTGGACCCTTAAGTTATCCATGCTCTCTTAAAAGCTAATTCCTACAAGCTAATTACAGCCTACACCCCCAGAAAAACAGGATGAATACACGAAATTCAAACTAAAGCCCTGGTGGAGGGGCTGTGGAACCTGGGTTTAGAGCAGTGCAACGTTCTCAATCTGGGCTGCATGATAAAACCATAAAACCACCTGGGAAGCTTTTCAAATGTATTAGTGGAGATGAATGTCCCTAAATGTATTATAACTGCCAATTAAAATATATTTTGTTTGATCAAATTAATAGTAATCAGTAATAGAATAAACACATAAAATCTAAAAAGTAAAAACAAAAAAATGCCTATTGAGCTTTTTGAAAATACTATAACTGTGTGCCCCCCAAAGAGGTTTAGATTTAACTGGCCCAGAATATGGTCTGAGCATCAGTATTTTTTAAAGCTCCCCAGTGAATGTGCTGTGCATCCAGGGCTGATAATCACCAGCTTTAGAAGGAGACGGGTGTCAAAACAAGGTCTTCCATCAGTTACTCATTCACGCCTTAAAATGCATTTCTCTCTGAATAAGCATCTTCTTCCCATCTAATAAGAGCAGCAACTGGACAGAGCCAGCTGAATGTTGGACCCCAGGATGTCGTCCTTTGCAGTGTAGATGCCTCCAGTTCATCTCTGTTTATCCTAAATGAGTTCACGTTGAGCCTATTGATCTGTACATCCTTAACCGTGACACTCAAAAAAGGGGCTAATGCTACAAACGTAACTGGTGGTGGAGAGGCTAAAAGAAAAAGACAGCCTTTATTATCAGTATTCAAGGACTTTTCTTGACACCAGGGACCAAGAATAAAACCAGTTAGGACCTAGTGCAATAGTAACACAATATTGAATATCAAAGGCAATCAAACATTCACCTCATCATGAGAATTTAGGGTAGAGTTCCCTGCTGGCTTGAGTGGACAAAAAAAGCTTTGTGGATGAAGCAGAACTCCAGCTGGGCCTTGTAAGATTGACAGAATTTGAACTGGGGAAGGGGAGGAACAGTAAAAATAATCTCCAATAACAATAATTGCAACAGCATTTACCATAAAGCAGCACTCTTACTCAAGCATCATTTTATTTAAGCCTCACAACCACCTCATGGTCCTCATTTTACAGGTGAGGACATGGGGGCTTACAGAGGTTAAAACATTTGCCCAAGCTCAGTCAGCAAGCAGGACTTGAATCCGTGCAACTTGACTCCAGAATCCAGGTACCTGGGCCAAGGCAGAGAAACAGAAAGGAACCCCATAACTTGTGTGATATTGTGCAAGGAATCCACTATGCTGGGAAGAAAAAACAGCCTAACTGGGACGAGTCTGGATCACCCACCCAGCCTATGACCAAAAAGGGGGATACCCAGATATTAAGCCAGCTACAACAAGGAGAACTGAATGAAAAGCAAACTAAAATGGTATTTCCTTTTTTTAGAAGCACAAGATGAGAAAAGCATCTGAAAAGGTGAGCATGACTAGGGAAGCACAGGTCTGGAGATTCCCAAGGGGTGAGATTTCACCAGAGGCTGGGAGAAATGCTGAGAACTGGAACTGGAAAGGAATCACTAAGCGTCAGTCTACATTCTACCCATCTAGGACCCTCCAGGATCATGTAAAGGGCAGAAGAGCTAGAGAGGCATAGACTAGGAGGAGAAAGAACACAGAGGCAACATGAAATGTTAAGGCAAATAGTTGAGCATATATACCTTGGCTGAATTACAGTTTTCAAAATGCCTAGTTGTAATCAGAAGGTCATAGGTACACAGTGTGTGTTTTAATTGGGGGAAGGTACCCATGTAAGTGTCTGTGAAAGGCACAGAGAGTACACAAGCCCTGCCTGCAAGGAATGCACAGTCTTGTTGGAGAGTCAAGGAATAGTACTTACGCATAATCTCCTCAAATCATAGGAACCAAATCAACAGAAGCCTCAAAAGAAAGAAAGGAAAAAAGGAAAGAGGGAGGGATGAAGGCAGGGACAGAGGGAGGGAAGGAGGGAGGGAGGGAGGGAGGACGGATGGAAGGAAGGGCACGGGAGCAGAAGGAAAGCGAAGATGAAAGGATAGGAAGAAGGAAGGAAATGAAGAAGAAAAATGGGAGGGAGGGAGGGAGGACGGATGGAAGGAAGGGCACGGGAGCAGAAGGAAAGCGAAGATGAAAGGATAGGAAGAAGGAAGGAAATGAAGAAGAAAAAGAGAAGGAGAGAGAGGGAGAGAAAGGAAGAAAAGAAAGAAGGGAGGGAGGGAAGAAGAGAGAGAACCAAGTTCACATAAGAAATTCATTTAGGGTAAAGTTCATCAAAGTGTGCATCACACACCATCGGCATCAGAATCACCCAAGGTGCTTCACAACACGACAGACCCTCAGAAGTGGGGTCTGGTAGTCAGAACCAGCACAGGTCTCCCAGAGGAATATTACACACTCCACTCTGAAATCTGAGAACAACTGGTGTGGGCATTGCCTATGGTCAGTCCACACACTCAGCCCCCTGCACCTCCTGCTACATCTCCAGCTACCAAACTGTACAAAACAATCTCATGTTCAGAATGCTGGGCCTCAGGTGAGATGAGGTCCTGAGCCATCAGATAGACATGAAATTATATTCATAGTAGAGCACGGTCTTTTTCTGGAGTGAGGCAGATTCCAATTCAAATCCCAGTGCCACTTCTTCCTAGCCTTCCAGATTTCAGGCAAATTACTTAAACCCACTGAGTTTCATGTTCCTCATCTGTAAAATCTTCATAAGACTGTTTGGAGGAATAATTTGGGCAGAACCCACTTCATTCTGTCAGCTGCCTTTTATTTGCTGACTTTTAAGACAGGACTTCCTAGAAGGATTCTTTAAACACTAACCTTAGATATCAAAAATTGAATGCCTCTCCTGGCCACAACTAATGGGGAAAAATTACCCTTAAGTATTTCATCAGCTTCATGTTTCTTATTCCTCAGAACATTCTCCTGATATCCATGGTCTCCAAACCTTCACACGTAAATTTCTCTCTATCTGAGATACACACACACACACACACACACACACACACACACCCCTACCTCCATACCCTCTTTATTCCTGTAAGTTCTTACTCTTCCTTCAACATCCTGCTCAGGCTTCACCTCTACATTAAAACCTCCCCAAATCCCACACCGCTGCCCCATCTCCCCCATATCCACTGCCTAGGACGGCTCACAGAACCCAAACAAACTCCACAAGTGTGATCTCACCTTATTATGATGACTGATCTTATTCTCCCTTCCCACCAGGTGATGGATCCCCCAAGAAGAAATACGTATTAAACTTTGCAACTCCTCCCCTTAATATCATGCCTACTATGTAGCAAGCACCCTGTAATTTGAGTTCATATACTTCATGTGTAAAATATGAAACTATGAAACTGATTTTTAGAGTGTTACAACTTACTTATCCTATTGTTTTCAAACGCCAGTCAGAGGCTGGGGCGGGGGGGAAATCACACTAGTTTAGTTTGATTTTTTTAAATCTGAATCAGAATTACTCAGCTTGATCCTTCACCTTATTCATTAGATTTGGCTCTGAATTACAAAATCCGCCCTCCTAGAAGGAAGATTTGCCACCATTGAAGGATTAAGAAGACTGTCTCTGACTTTGAAGGCAAGTCCAGTCAGTGCAGCAAACGCTGATCAAGGAAAAGGCACTAAGCCAGGCACTGTAATTCTACAAAAAGAAGACTTCCAAAATCACAGAATCTCCGATGGAAACTTCCAAAGTGCTGACCTCCTGGCTGGCTGACAGGCTCTTCTCTAGACCATCCCCGGGCGGGGGGGTGGGTGTGGGGGTCTGCCTTTTTTTTTTTTTTAACATCTTTAGTGGAGTATAATTGCTTTACAATGTTGTGTTAGTTTCTGCTGTACAACACAGTGAATCAGCCATATGCATACATATATCCCCATATCCCCTTCCTCTTGAGCCTTGCTCCCACCCTCCCTATCCCATCCCTCTAGCTGGTCACAGAGCACCGAGCTGATCTCCCTGTGCTATGCGGCTGCTTCCCACTAGCTATCTATTTTACATTTGGTAGTGTATATATGTCCATGCCACTCTTCCACTTCGTCCCAGCCTCCCCTTCCCCTGCTGTGGGGGTCTGTCTTTCTATCATGGTTCTGATACAAAGAGCAAAAGCCACATTTCTATACCTGGGCACTACCCAAGCTTACCTTGCAGTCCCCACCCCAAGCTCCCTCCTTTATGAATCACTATCCTTGCCCTTTTCTTGCCATTTCCAATGCCTGAGTTTGATTTTTCATTTTAAACCATTGATGGCCACTTCAAAATTCTACTCAAATAATAGCTACCATTTATTGAGTGGCTCCATGTGCCAGGTACCCTTTTAGAGGTTTTATGTACAGTCTATCATTTTAAATCCCAACAACCCTATAATGCCGTACTATAAGTCCCCTCATTTTACACCAATAACTTAGTAAGTGAAGATGCTAGATGTGACTCTAAAGTCCATGTTCTTAGCTACAAAGACATACACCTTCATGAGCTCATTAAATATTCACATAATTCTCTGTGCATGAGGTATTATTGTTCCCATTTTACAGATGAAAAAACGAAGGCTCAGCCATAATATTTCTCAGACTAATTCCGAATTATTTAAGCCACTCTAGTTACTCATGTCTCTTTAGGTCTATGCTGGCAGCTGTCTTGCCAGCACAGACAAAATTGCAGCCAACCAGGAGGAGGACAGAGCTGAGAGGTGGAGAGAGATGGGCCTTGGAGACACAACCAAGGCTTACTAATATATCTATGGTCTTTCCTGTCACATAAGGCATTAAACTGCAAATTTAATTAGACTGACTTGGCTTTTTAACTGTTGCCTGCTAACCAAGGAGTCCTATCTGATACAAAAATGAAGCCCACAAGGTGAGACCATAAAGTACGGTGGATGACTTTTTATAAAGTTACAGGTAAAACTGATTCATCCAAATGAGGGCAGTTCCCTTTAATGTAGTTGTCTTAAGGGAAATAAAGTTGCAACTAAAGAGGGGGCAGGAAGCTATGAAACTATATCTCCTAAATTACAGGATTAATCAAGCACAGGCTAATATTTTGGAATGAACAATGTACATCATTTTGCAAGCATAGTTGCTTCATGTTGTAGAAGGAAGTAGATCAAAGGACAGGAAAGAAAATATTTGCTTCTACTCCTATTCAAACTATTGAATAGACTGTTGCTCTGTCAATTAGCACAAGGGAAGCCCATTCTGGACATTGGTATATAATTAGGGAGCAATCAGTTTCCCACATTGAACTAAAAGCCTTGAAACAAGCAAATAAAATACCAATTCTCAGCAAAATCAGGCCTGAAATCCCCAAACAAGTCATATGCCAGAGTCTACCTTTGACCTCAGATTCTCCTATTCCCTTCCCTCACTGGACTGAGACTCAGTGGATTCTCTCCTGGGATGAGGTCAGTAGTTCAGCTAAGGCAGCACATTTCCATGCCCGGTTCATGACCCACGGCCAACACTGCTGCCCAGACTATTACACCAGGGGAATCAAGTCACAAGACCATGCTAACCACAAGCTATGAAATAGGGGGAAATTGCCAAAAAGTATCCCTTTAGAGCTGTGCTATTTCTCTTCGTGTAAATAAAACGATAGTCATGGCCCTTATGCAATTATAGAAGGATCAGATTAGCACCAAGAAGAATTTCCTTGGTTTAAGGACAAAAGAGAGACTTCAGGAGTGTAGACCCTCAGAATTCTAACCTGAGGCTCTTTGACTCAGGCCTAACTGTGACCTGCACCAACAGAGCTGAAGAGATGAGGGAGAAACTTTTCCTTTGGCATTTCCCTTTAGTACCATTGAGCTTGGACATAACACACTGTTGACCTCTCTTTCCTTACCTAACTGCACACGAGTGTGTGAAAACTTAGACTAACATCTTGGCTTTCTAGCTCACATAACAAACACCCATAAAGCTAGACCAGCTGTACAGAGGCACTGAATCCAAAAGAACAAGCCACGCTTCAAGGAGATCTGAAAGGCAATTGAAATCTTTGCTGCAATTTCTTTAAAAGGTACCAAGGAAGAATTCCATTCATAATAATAATAAAACTTCTCAAGACCCTCTTTCCCCATCCCCTTCCTACTCTCCTATAGAGTGCTGATGTTCTACCAAGCTCATGGCCCACACTCCCCACATGCCCAGAAACTACCTCTCAGATCTCAGCCTGCATTTACTGTCATCCCCTTTCCTGCTTCCCTTCCCGAAATACCTCTTTCCCTCCAGCACGTCCCTGCCCTTACCATTGTAGCTCAATCTTCTGTTCCCTTCTCATCTGATTCCACAAAACAAAAGCTGCTGCCCACCTAAGAAGCCTTCCTTTTAGAAGGCAGGAGAAAGGAAAGCTTCTGAAAGTGAACCTTTTTTGTCTTTATCCCATTTGCTCACCAAAATATAGACTTAAATGTACAGAAGGAAGATGATATCTGAAGTCAGATAACTTGGATAGTCTCAGTCACTGTGTGTGACTCTGGGGCAATTAATCTAAACTGTCTGACCTCCATCACTACATCTATAAAACAAGGTAACAGTGATGTCTCCTTCACAAGGATGTGGTGATGATTAAATGAGAAATCATGTTTTGTCATAAGGAATAACAAGTAAATCAGAAAGTGCTCTATGAACATGATTCCCAGTCCTACTGGCATAATTCCTTACATTGGTTTGGATATTATATATGCATCATTCTCAATCCTTATAAAAGGTTTAATAAGATACTTAGAGATATAAAATAGTCTGTTTTGGGACTTCCCTGGTGGTCCAGTGGTTAATAATCTGCCTTCCAATACAAGAGACGTGGGTTCGATCCCTACTCGGAAAACTAAGATCCTACATGCCGTGGGGCAACTAAGTCCACGCGCTGCAACTATTGAACCCGCACACCACAATTAGAGAGCCCATGTGCCACACGAAAGATCTCATGTGCCACAACTAAGACCCAGCCCAAAAATAAATAAATATTTAAAACAATAAAAATAGAAAATAAAATAAAATACTCTGTTTTCCAAGTTGGTCACTCTTCACAATCTTGGCTAGAATCTTAAAAATTAGATACCTTTGCCTGTGTTGTGAGTACCTGATTCTTCCAATCTGTTTTGCTGTACACCATAAAATGGAATCCAGAATCTTTAGGCTATCAGTTTGAAATCTGAATTTTTAAGTCTCAACCTGAGACTCCACATAAAACTTCCAAATCTCAGCTAGCCATAGCACAAAAGGTCTGATCTGATCCTCTTTTTAAAAGAGACTCTTAGAGGAAAACATAGGCAGAACACTCTACAACATAAATCACAGCAAGATTCTTTTTGACCCACCTCCTAGAGAAATGGAAATAAAAACAAAAATAAACATATGGGACCTAATGAAACTTCAAAGCTTTTGCACAGCAAAGGAAACCATAAACAAGACCAAAAGACAACCCTTAGAATGGGAGAAAATATTTGCAAATGAAGCAACTGACAAAGGATTAATTTCCAAAATTTACAAGCAGCTCATGCAGCTCAATAACCAAAAAACAAACAATCCAATCCAAAAATGGGCAGAAGACCTGAACAGACATTTCTCCAAAGAAGATATACAGACTGCCAACAAACACATGAAAGAATGCTCAACATCATTAATCATTAGAGAAATGCAAATCAAAACTACAATGAGATATCATCTCACACCAGTCAGAATGGCCATCATCAAAAAATCTAGAAACAATAAATGCTGGAGAGGGTGTGGAGAAAAGGGAACCCTCTTGCACTGCTGGTGGGAATGTGAATTGACTCAGCCACTATGGAGAACAGTATGGAGGTTCCTTTAAAAACTACAAATAGAACTACCATATGGCCCAGCAATCCCACTACTGGGCATATACACTGAGAAAACCAAAATTCAAAAAGAGTCATGTACCAAAATGTTCATTGCAGCTATATTTACAATAGCCCGGAGATGGAAACAACCTAAGTGCCCATCATCAGATGAATGGATAAAGACGATGTGGCACATATATACAATGGAATATTACTCAGCCATAAAAAGAAACGAAATTGAGCTATTTGTAATGAGGTGGATAGACCTAGAGTCTGTCATACAGAGTGAAGTAAGTCAGAAAGAGAAAGACAAATACCGTATGCTAACACATATATATGGAATTTAAGGAAAAAAAAGTCATGAAGAACATAGGGGTAAGACAGGAATAAAGACACAGACCTACTGGAGAATGGACTTGAGGATATGGGGAGGGGGAAGGGTGAGCTGTGACAGGGCGAGAGAGAGTCATGGACATATACACACTAACAAACGTAGTAAGGTAGATAGCTAGTGGGAAGCAGCCGCATGGCACAGGGATATTGGCTCGGTGCTTTGTGACAGCCTGGAGGGGTGGGATAGGGAGGGTGGGAGGGAGGGAGACGCAAGAGGGAAGACATATGGGAACATATGTATATGTATAACTGATTCACTTTGTTATAAAACAGAAACTAACACACCATTGTAAAGCAATTATACCCCAATAAAGATGTTTAAAAAAAAAAAAGATGTTAAAAAAAAAAGAGACTCCTGCTAATTTTTAACTATAGAAGTCAAAATCCCCCTACTCCAAATTTCTAATGAACAGCAGACAAAGACATAATACAGTCTGTAAGAGAACTAAATTAGAAGGGAAAAAGGGTGGGGGGTAAATTGTCATATACATATAAATATATATAAAATAGATAACTAATAAGAACCTACTGTATAGTGCAGGGAACTCTATTCAATATTCTGTAATGACCTATATGGGAATAGAATCTAAAAAAGAGTGGAGATATATATATATATATATATATATATAAAAAACCGATTCACTTTGCTGAACAGAAGAAACTAACATAACACTGTAAATGAACTATACTTCAATAAAAAATTAATTTTAAAAAAGCAATTAAAATTTTTTTTTAAAAAAGAAGGGAAAAGAATGTAAAAACCCAAGACCGAAGGAATAAAGAATTAAGGAAAATCACCAGAGTACTTACACAAAAATAACAAATCTATTCCTTCTGAAACAGGAAATGAAAAAATTGTGGTTACATGTGGATCCACTGATTTCCAGTGAAAATGATTCCAAAGTAATCCCTTTAGGTTCCATGTGGGAAGGTGTCAGGGTAAATAAGCCGGATTGGGTAAAAGGGGACAAAAAAAGGGGAAGATGAAAGCACAAAGTGATGTGCAAGCTAACAGAGGCGGCACCCAGGATCTTCTTTATCTTTGAGCTTCACATTTGGGTTATGGGTACCTACGAACCAGGTGGAGGAAGAACCAGACAGCTCCTGTAGCACCTGTTCAAGAAGGGCAGTAGGTTTTGGGTGTCTTTTACCACACTCCTCTCCCCCAGGATTGGAGGAACCTCATCTTTCAATGAAGATGTGATATTTTCCTGGTTCACTGGATATCACTGGATAAAGGGAGGAAGATGGTTAAGAAAGGAAAGCGAGAAACAGCTAGAAAGAGATTTTTTTAAAAGACTATTAAATTGCTCTCTTTGCCAGACTCCATACCAGGCAGATAATCAGAAACAAAGTTAATTTTCCTTGGTCTTCTCTAATGAAGATATGCTTTCTTCTGTAGGATACACAGGTGGATTGTCCTGGAGAGCTCACAAATCCTGGATAACCCCTTCTTTATGTGAGAGTTTTCCCTTAGATTATCCTCATCACCATCAACAACAGCAGCTAAAGAGGAGGTAACAAAACCTGGATTCCATTTTCAAGGAGGAATTTAGCTCTGCCCATGCTCGTAAGAAACTATGAGATCCAACTGATTGTATGCTTAAATTATAGGCTTAAACTTGACATTGAAACCCAAATAAATATAACACCAGAAGACATTTTCCATTGATCCCTCCTCTGAGTTCCACTGCATTTAGCTTAACAAGCAGCTCATCCACATGTGGCTAGAGAGGAAAATACCTTCAAAGGCCAGAGAAAGCCAAAGAGACCCATGCAGGATAGAAAGCTTAGCCATGGAAACTCCACACTCCAGATTGAATTTCACAAGCAGGACAGACAGGCACCACCAAACTGGGTCCAGTGTCCTGGCTATGGCTCCTAATTCTCTAATCTGGTTCTATCTATGAGTCAAGGGAAAACCCGGAAATATTATACGGTCACCAAACGTGAAGATATTTCCAAAGGATACAGGATGCCATTCTCTAGACAAGCATCTTTTCCTTTTCCCTTAATATCTACCCAACTTCAAAGGCACACTCTAAATGTTGTGACACCAGAGGGAGACCACATGAAACATCTCAAGAATAACCAGACTGGATGTTGAGATACCCCAGAGAACTGCAGATTTTTCCCCAAATAGGAAAATTTAGTTCTTTAGAGCATATCTCAAAAATCAAATAGCTAAGACCACATGCAGAGGTGGGGATAAAACGAAAGCTGAACCCCAGGGATGGGGTGACTAAACAAGAAGACTGAAAATCTTTCCATCAGCTGTACAAGCTGCAGATTAAATCACTGTGATCATCTAGGTAGACCCTGCATCTATGGGATAACTGAGTTGACAATGAGTTTTCCCACAAATGAAAATGATCTAGCTCTGGCAGCTGTGGACTTTGGGGACAAGCACATGCGGGAACTGGGCCACATCAGACTCTGAGTGGTCCCCACAGGGCCCACAGCAGGTCCAGAGACCAGCCCAGAAGCAGAGGAGAGCCTCTTGGGGAGGTGGAGGTGGGCTGTGGCTCACGGTGTGTGTAAGGACACTTACAGCAGAGACCCCAGGGAAACATAATTATTACTATTAATTTTATTAGGTTTTGGTTCATTCTGTTGTTGGTTCTGACTTTTTTTTTTTTTTTTAGTTTCTTTTTCTTTCTTTTTTGTTTGTAGTTGTTTTACTTTTTTTTTTTTTTAGTCTTTTGGGATCTCCATGTTTTATAACATATTTTTAATTTTTTAATATATATTTCTATTTTACTTTGCTTTTCTGTTGTTCTGTTCTTTTACCTTATTTTTTTCTTCTTTTTCTTTAATATATATATATATTTTTTTAATTTCCATTTCTACTTTGCTTTTCTGTTGCCCTGTGATTTTTCCCTTTTTATTTTATTATTTTTAAAATCATTTTTATTGGTTTGTTCTGTTTCCTTGCTTTATTCTTCAGTTGGTCCACTTCTTTGGTTTTGTTTTTAGGTTATCTGTTTTTGCTAGTTTTAATCCTAATTGTTTGATTTCATTCTTGGGTTCTTTTCTTTGGTTGTTGTCTTGCTTTTTGTTTTATTTGGTTCTGTTGTTGTTTCTTTGGTGTGTGTGTGTTTCCTTGTTTCTGTTTCTTTTGTTTGATTTTACTTTTTACCATTTGTCTGGGGTTTTGTTAGTCTTTTTTTTTTTTTTAATCCTATTTTTTGCTGGGATCAGCAACTTGCGGGGTCCTGGTCACTCAACCAGAAGTTGGGCCTGAGGCTCTGAGGTGGGAGCACGGAGTCCAGTATACTGGACCACTACAGAATTCCCAGCCCCAGGGAAGATTAATCACCAAGAGCTCTCATGGAGACCTCTGCCTGATTCCAAGACCTGGCTCCACCCAACTGCCAGCAGGTCTCAGTGCTGGATGCTTCACACTAAACAACAAACAAGACAGGAACACAAACCCCCCATTATCACGCAGACTACCTAATGTCATACTAAGCTCACAGACACCCCAAAACACACCACCTGATATGTCCCTGCTCATCAGAGGAAAAAGACTCAGCTCCACCCACCAGAACGCAGGCAACAGTCCTCCCATCAGGAAGCCTATGCAAGCCACTGGATAAACCTCACCACCGGGGTAGAGAACAGAAGCAAGAAGAACTGCAACCCTGCAGCCTGAGGAAAGGAAACCTCAAATACCATAAATTAGACAAAATGAGAAGACAGAGAAATATCTTATAGGCAAAGGAGCAAGATAAAAACCCACAGGACCAAATAAATGAAAAGAGAATAGGCAAACTACCTGAAAAAGAATTCAGAGTACTAATAGTAAAGATGATCCAACATCTTGGAAACAGAATAGAGAAAATACAAGAAACGTTTAACAACGACCTAGAAGAATTAAAGAACAAACAAACAGTAATGAACAACTCAATAACTGAAATTAAAAACTACTCTAGAAGGAATCAGTAGCAGAATAACTGAGGCAGAAGAATGGATAAGTGAGCTGGAAGATAGAATGGTGGAAATAACTGCTGCAGAAAAGAATAAAGAAAAAAGAATGGAGGACAGTCTCAGAGACCTCCCGGACAACATTAAGTGAATCAACATTCAAATTATAGGCATCCCAGAAGAAGAAGAAAAAAAGAAAGGGTCTGAGAAAATATTTGAAGAGATTATAGTCGAAAACTTCCCCAACATGAGAAAGGAAATAGTCAATCAAGTCCAGGAAGTGCAGAGAGTCTCATACAGGAAAAACCTAAGGAGAAACATGCCAAGACACATGTTAATCAAACTAACAAAAATTAAACACAACCAAAAAATATTAAAAGCAGCAAGGGAAAAGCAACAAATAACATACAGGGAATCCCCATAAGGTTAACAGCTGATCTTTCAGCAGAAACTCTACAGGCCAGAAGGGAGTGGCAAGATATATTTAAAGTGATGAAAGGTAAAAACCTACAACCAAGATTACTCTACCTATCAAGGATCTCATTCAGATTCAACTGAGAAATCAAAAGCTTTACAGACAAACAAAATTTAAGAGAATTCAACACCACCGAACCAGCTAAAGGAACTTCTCTAGGCAGGAAACACAAGAGAAGGAAAAGACTTACAAAAACAAACCCAAAACAGTTAGGAAAATGGTAATAGGAACATACATATTAATAATTACCTTAAATGTAAATGGATTAAATGCCCCAACCAAAAGACACAGACTGGCTGAATGGATACAAAAACAAGACCTGTATATATGCTGTCTACAAGAGACCCACTTCAGACCTAGGGACACATATAGACTGAAAGCAAGGGGATGAAAAAAATCTTCCATGCAAATGGAAATCAAAAGAAAGCTGGAGTAGCAATACTCATATCAAACAAAAGAGACTTTAAAATGAAGACTATTACAAGAGACAAGGAAGGACACTATATAATGATCCAGGGGTCAATCCAAGAAGATATAACAATTGTAAATATCTGTGCACCCAACATAGGAGCACTTCAATACATAAGGCAAATGCTAACAGCCATAAAAGGGGAAATTGACAGTAACACAATAATAGTAGGTGACTTTAACACACAACTTACACCAATGGACAGATTATCCAAACAGAAAATAAGTAAGGAAACACAAGCTTTAAATGACACATTAGACCAGATGTCCTTAATTGATATTTATAAGACATTCCATCCAAAAACAACAGAATAAACTTTCTTCTCACATGCTCACAGAACGTTCTCCAGGATAGATCACATCTTGGGTCACAAATCAAGCCTTGGTAAATTTAAGAAAACTGAAATCATATCAAGCATCTTTTCCAACCACAATGCTATGAGACCAGATACCAATTACAGGGAAAAAAAATGTAAAAAATACAAACAGATGGAGGTTAAACAATACACTACTAAAACAACTAAGAGATCACTGAAGAAATCAAAAAATACCTAGAAACAAATGACAATGAAAACACAACAACCCAAATCCTATGGGATGTGGCAAAAGCAGTTCTAAGAAGGAACATTATAGCAATACAACCCTACCTCAAGATACAAGAAAAATCTCAAATAAACAACCTAACCTTACACCTAAAGCAATTATAGAAAGAAGAACACAAAAAAACCGAAGTTAGCAGAAGGAAATAATTCATAAAGATCAGATCAGAAATAAATGAAAAAGAAATGAAGAAAACAATAGCAAAGATCAGTAAAATTAAAAGATGGTTCTTTGAGAAGATAAACAAAATTGACAAACCATTACCTAGACTCATCAGGAAAAAAAGGGAGAAGACTCAAATCAACAGAATAAGAAGTGAAAAAGGAGAAGTAACAGCAGACACTGCAGAAATGCAAAGAATCATGCAAGAGTACTACAAGCAACTATATGCCAATAAAATGGACAACCTGGAAGAAATGGAGAAATTCTTAGAAAAGTACAACCTTCTGAGACTGAACCAGGAAGAAGTAGAAAACATGAACAGACCAATCACAAGCACTGAAATTGAAACTGTGATTAAAAATCTTCCAACAAACAAAAGCCCAGGGCAAGATAGCTTCACAGGAGAATTCTATCAAACATTTAGAGAAGAGCTAACACCTATCCTTCTCAAACTCTTCCAAAATATAGCAGAGGGAGGAACACTCCCAAATTCATTCTACAGGGCTACCATCACCCTGATATCAAAACCAGAAAATAATGTCACAAAAAAAGAGAAAACTACAGGCCAATATCACTGATGAACATAGATGTAAAAATCCTCAACAAAATACTAGCAAACAGAATCCCACAGTACACCAAAAGGATCATACACCATGATCAAGTGGGGTTTATCCCAAGAATGCAAGGATTCTTCAATATACACAAATCAATCAATGTGATAAACCATATAAACAAAGTGAAGGAGAAAAACCATATGATAATCTCAATAGATGCAGAAAAAGCTTTTGACAAAATTCATCACCCATTCATGATAAAAATCCCTCCAGAAAGTGGGCATAGTGGGAACTTACCTCAACATAATAAAGGCCATATATGACAAGCCAACAGCATTCTCAATGCTGAAAAACTGCAACCATTTCATCTAAGATCAGGAACAAGACAAGGTTGCCCACTCTCACCAGTATTATTCAACATAGTTTTGGAAGTTTTAGCCACAGCAATCAGAGAAGAAAAGGAAATAAAAGGAATCCAAATCTGAAATGAAGAGGTAAAACTGTCACTGTTTGCAGATGACAGGATACTATACATAGAGAATCCTAAAGATGCTACCAGAAAACTACTAGAGGTGATCAATGAATTTGGTAAAGTAGCAGGATACAAAATTAATGCACAGAAATCACTAACAATGAAAAATCAGGAAGAGAAATTAAGGAAACACTCCCATTTGCCATGACATCAAAAAGAATAAAATACGGGGCTTCCCTGGTGGCGCAGTGGTTGAGAGTCCGCCTGCCGATGCAGGGGACACGGGTTCGTGTCCCGGTCTGGGAAGATCTCACATGCCGCGGAGCGGCTGGGCCCGTGAACCATGGCCGCTGAGCCTGCGTGTCCGGAGCCTGTGCTCCGCAACGGGAGAGGCCACAACAGTGAGAGGCCCGCATACCGCAAAAAAAAAAAGAATAAAATACCTAGGAACAGACCCACTTAAGGAGGCAAAAGACCTGTATGCAGAAAACTATAAGACACTGATGAAAGAAATCAAAGATGATACAAACAGATGGAGAGATATACCATGTTCTTGGATTGGAAGAATCAACATTGTGAAAATAATTATACTACCCAAAGCAATCTACAGATTCAGTGTAATCCCTATCAAACTACCAGTGGCATTTTTCACAGAACTAGAACAAAAAATTTCACAATTTGTATGGAAACACAAAAGACCCCAAATAGCCAAAGCAATCTTGAGAAAGAAAAACTGAGCTGGAGGAATCAGGTTCCCTGACTTCAGACTATTACTGTAACTACAAAGTTACAGTAATCAAGACAATATGGTACTGGCACAAAAAACAGATATATAGATCAGTGGGACAGGATAGCAAGTCCAGAGAAAAACCCATGCACATATGGTCATCTTACCTTTGATAAAGGAGGCAAGAATATACAATGGAGAAAAGACAGCACCACTTCAATAAGTGGTGCTGGGAAAACTGGACAGCTACAGGTCAAAGAATGAAATAAGAACACTTCCTAACATCATACACAAAAATAAACTCAAAATGGGTTAAAGACCTAAATGTAAGGCCAGACACTATAAAACTCTTAGAGGAAAACATAGGCAGAACACTCTATGACATAAATGACAGCAAAATCTTTTTTGACCCACCTCCTGGAATAATGGAAATAAAAACAAAAATAAACATATGGGACCTAATGAAACTTAAAAGCTTTTGCACAATAAAAGAAACCATAAACAAGACGAAAATGTCTCTCAGAATGGGAGAAAATATTTGCAAACGAAGCAACTGACAAAGGATTAATCTCCAAAATATATAAGCAGCTCATGCAGCTCAATATCAAAAAAAAAAACAAACAACCCAATCCAAAAATGGGCAGAAGACCTAAATAGACATTTCACCAAAGAAGACATACAGATTGCCAACAAACACATGAAAGGATGTTCAACATCACTAATCATTAGAGAAATGCAAATCAAAACTACAATGATGTACCACCTCACACCAGTCAGAATGGCCATCATCAAAAAATCTAGAAACAATAAATGCTGGAGAGGGTGTGGAGAAAAGGGAACCCTCCTGCACTCTTGGTGGGAATGTAAATTGATACAGCCACTATGGAGAACAGTATGGAGGTTCCTTAAAAAACTACAAATAGAACTACCACATGACCCAGCAATCCCACTGCTGGGCATATACCCTGAGAAACCCATAATTCAAAAAGATACATGTACCACAATGTTCATTGCAGCACTATTGACAATCAGGTCATGGAAGCAACCTAAGTGTCCATTGACAGATGAATGGATAAAGAAGATGTGGCACGTATATACGATGGAATATTACTAGCCATAAAAAGGAATGAAACTGAGTTATTTGTAATGAGGTGGATGGACCTAGAGTCTGTCATACAGAGTGAAGTAAGTCAGAAAGAGAAGAACAAATACCGTATGCTAATGCAGATATATGGAATCTAAAAAAAATGGTACTGATGAACCTAGTAGCAGGGCAGGAATAAAGACGCAGACACAGAGAACGGAGTTGAGAACCTGAGGGGGGTGGGATGGGGAAGCTGGGACGAAGTGAGAGAAGTAGCACTGACATATATATACTACCAAATGTAAAATAGATAGCTAGTGGGAAGCAGCAGCATAGCACAGGGAGATCAGCTCACTGCTTTGTGATGACCTAGAAGGGTGGGATAGGGAGAGTGGGAGGGAAACTCAAGAGGGAGGGGATATGGGGATATATGTATACATATAGCTGATTCACTTTGTTGCACAGCAGAAACTAGCATAACTTTGTAAAGCAAATATACTCCAATAAAGATATATTTTAAAAAATCAAATAGTTACCTAAGCTTTCTACCGCCTTCATTGACACTACTGAAAATCAACTTTTCTCAAACCTAAGCTATGAGTCTACACCATACAAATGAGAGGGCAGGGCACTAAAGCGGTTCAGTCTAAAGAGATGATTAAGGGGAGTTCCCTGGTGGCCTGTGTTTAGGGTCTGGGCTTTCACTGCTGGGGCCCGCTTTCAATCCCTGGTCAGGGAAGATCCCGCAAGCCATGCGGTGTGGCCAAAAAAAGAAAAAAAGAAAAAAAAGATGATGAGAGGAAAGACTCAAGTCTAGTTTTGTATAAAGAGATGATTAAGAAGGAAATGTCCAGAGATTGCACAGATCGTGGCAATAATGTCAACTATCCATTCATTCACTCGATAAATAAATATTCAGCAGAACAGCTACATACAAAACACCTATGTGATAAGCAAAATGAGGAATAGAAAAATAGTTGAAAGCATTAATTAGAATGCATAAGTTAGAAAGCATTAATTGCCCTAAGAAAGGTACAGATAAAGTGTCATACTCACGTGAGTTCAGAGAAGGCTGAAATTATTTCTGGTAGAAAGGGTCAAGAAAAGCTTCACAGAGAAAATAATATTTCAGATGACCTTTGAAGGATGGGTTAAGATTTGGACCTGAAAGATGAAAGGAAAGTGCATCCATGTGGAAAGATTGGCCTGAGCAATGGATCTAAGGAGGCAAAACACTGGAAACAAGACATTTTTCAGTCTGGCTGGAAGAGAGGCTGCAAGGCACGTAATGCAGTGGGGGAAAGATTGGAAAAAATAAGCTAGAGCTAGTTCATAGGTGGTCTTCAGTAACAATTTGGAATTTATATTGTAAATAATGAAGAGCCCCTGAAGGTTCCTGAGCTGCGGGTGGCATGGCGACACTTCAGAAGAGGTCATGGGCAAGGCAGATTAGAGGAGAATGCAGTCAGTGGTAAGAAGACAAACTAGGGGGCTTCCCTGGTGGCGCAATGGTTGAGAGTCCACCTGCCGATGCAGGGGACGCGGGTTCGTGCCCCGGTCCGGGAAGATCCCACATGCCGCGGAGCGGCTGGGCCCATGAGCCATGGCCGCTGAGCCTGCGCGTCCGGAGCCTGTGCTCCACAACGGGAGAGGCCACAACAGTGAGAGGCCCATGTACCGCAAAAAAAAAAAAAAAATAGACAAACTAGGATAGAAATACATGGTGGAGGTAAAAAGCAAAGAACTGGGTTATCAGTGAGGGCATGAAGAAGAGGGGGTAGATGAGAGAAATGTTGTCGAGTAAAGGCCAACAGGATTTGGTCATTGGTGGTCATGTGGGAAAATGACATCAAAGATCATCCCAAAGTGTGTATTCTGGATGTCTGAGAAGATAGTCATATTATCAACAGAAACGGAACTTAGAAGGTGACAAAGGCTGTGGAACACCCAAGTGCTTATGTTTGGTCATCAACTGGAAATGTGGGGCTGGTGCCAGGAAGACACAGAGAGAGAAACCCAAAGGTTCTGTTCAGTCCATGTCTTATTTTACCTCTGTGGTATTTTCATTGTTGATCCCTCCCTCCTCAAAACTCTCCTCTTGGTGGGACTTCCCTGGTGGTGCAGTGGATAAGACTCTGCGCCCCCAAAGCAGGGGGCCCAGGTTCAATCCCTGGTCAGGGAACTAGATCCCACATGCATGCCGCAACTAAGAGTTCACGTGCCACGACCAAGGATCCTGCCTGCCACCACTAAGACCCAGTGCAACCAAATAAATGAATTAAAATATTTTTTAAAAAATTCTCCTCTTGGGTTTCTGGACAACATCCTTTCCTTGTTTTCCTCCTTCCCCTGTAGCAACTCTGTCCTAGGCTCCAACAGCTCCTTTTCTGCTACTTGTCCCACAATAGTTATGTTTCTCAGTCTTTTTCTCATTCTGCACCCTGTCCCTGAATGTTTCATCTTTGCCCATTACTTAACCACGCCTCCATGTAGATGGCTCTGTAGAAGGCAGTGGTTGAGAATGCAGGTTCTGGAATCAGCCTAGGCTCAAATCCCAGCTCCACCATTTCCTGGACACGTGGTATGGGACGAGTCATGTGCCTTGATCTTTCGCATCTATAAAATGTGGTTACAGGGTTGTGAAAGAGGATTTAACATGAGGATTAATACAGAATGTGGTACATAATAAATCCTCGGTAAACGGTTATTATTAGTAATCACAATTTGTAACTGGAAATCTAGATCTCTCTCCTGATGGCCAGATGCATATAGTAAGTTTTCACCTGGGCAGGATCCCCTGAAGTCTGAAAGTAAACTCATCATCTTTCTCACCTCCCACAACCCTCTCCCTCCTCCGTGTTACAAACATTCATCCAATCATCCAAAGTAGAATCCTGGGAATCATCCCACATTTCTCTCACTTTCCAACTCCCCATTTCCATCTGCCGTGAATTCTTATAAGATAAAAGTCCCAGTAACTCAACAGGCCATAAAAAGCCCGTCATTATCTCACTCCAGCTTCCCTGCCCAATTCCCACCACTCCTTCTATTCCCCAATGTACTCACATAGTCTACTCCAGCTTCATACCAGGTACTTGCCATTATTCACAAACACCAAGCAATCGAATATGTGTCTTTGTACATTTCATTCCACTGCCTGAATGTCCTTCTTCCAACTTCTTATGCTCAATACAGATAATTTCTATTTGCCTTTAAATACTCAGCTTGTGTCACCTCCCTGTGAAGCCTTTCCTAACTGCCAGTGTGTATTTAGGTGCCTTTCTTTCTGTTTCTATAAAGAGGTGTGCTCTCCTGTTGTAGCAGTTACCACACTGGAAGTATTGATTTGTTTTTCTCTCTTCTCCTGTAAATTGTAAGGAGCTCACAAGCAAGGACCATGTCTTACGGCTCAACTCTCTCCCTCACCCCCCAGTGTAGCACAATATATAGCACATAGCAGGTTCTTCAATGTTTTCATATATTCGTGAATAACTGAACAACTAAACAAAACAAGATAATCCTAGAAGTTTCATGCCCCCTTTTTTGTCAGCATGATTAATCATAAAATTCACAATCATATAATTCAAAAGGTTTTCTGGTTTAGTCCACACCTCTGGAAGAGTAAACAACAGTTTTTCTATCTTATTTTTCAAGATATATATCTTTTCAAGCTAATGAGTAGTTTTTATTTTCTCCTTCATGCTTTCCTGCATTCTCTAAATGTTCTCTGGTTAATCTCTTGATCCATACCAAATCAGTCACCTGATAAAAATCAGAAAATGTAAAGGAAAGCCTGAAATAAATTTAAGTCTTCAAATATGATTAGACCCTCTAATTCAAATGGTTGGGTAATGTGATGTCTAAAGATTATCATTCAAAGTGCTAAATGGTCATTGTATTGGGTGTTGAGGACCAGGGTGAGGGATAAATCCCAGGTAACAAGATATAAAAAAAAGAATAATTTTTAAGCACATCCTTCTAATTCAAAGACAATATGTCCTGGGACTTCCCTGGTGTTCCAGTGGTTAAGAACCTTCCAATTAAGGGGATGAGTGTTCGATCCCTGGTGGGGGAACTAAGATCCCACTTGCCATCCCACATGCCCCAGGCAAGTAAGCTTGTGTGCCGCAATTTCTGAGGCCACCTTGGAGCCCGCACACCACAACTAGAGAGCCCGCCCGCTGCAACTACAGAGGAGCCCACGCGCCACAGCAAAGAGCCTGCGCCCGGCAACTAAGAACCGAAGCAGCCAAAAATAAATAAACAAAATTTTTTCTAAAAAGGAATTGTTGATAATTAAAAAAAGACAGTAGGTCCTACTAAGGGAGGATGAGGGTAAGAAAATTAATTCCTAGTTATTACAGTGACCTTACAAGACCAGCGTTTGATACCTATCAGCAGCCTCTGTTTGTGGAGGCTCTTAATGTTTTCATGCAGTCTCTTGGGATCAGCCTCTCTACCCTCTCCTTCGACACACCTGGACCTTTGGTGATCACCTGCTGGAAAGCATTTCATCCTGCCATCACTCTCCCAGACCCATCTACAATGGGAACCTTGACTCTGGCCCTGAGCCATCTCCCCAAGTGTCCGAATGGACAGAAGCTCTGGGTCCTGGGCTTCCTCTAGCACTTTGGGAGCTACATTGTACTCCAGTGTCCTGAACTTTTTGATGAAAAACTCTCTTCCAGATTGAGAGAATGAACCATAGATAATGAAAGGCACCAAAAAAAGGAAACTCTGAGGGACCAGCCTGCTCAGAGATCAGTGACTTGGACAATGCTGCCACCCATCGGTCAAAAATAAAAGTACAACTGGTCATTTTACCGAATTTGGAGTGATTTAACGGAACATTTCACGTGGAATTGGAACCGGCAGTAGCTGAATTCTTATTACCATTACTACTGGTGCTTTGACAATAAGCCGTTTATATTCATAACACAATCATAATTACAGCGGATATATGAGCAGGGGCTGCTGCAGAAATGGAGATTTGGGGAATTGGAGCAGGAAAACTGTTCAGATCCTGAAGAGAGAGTGAAGGGCAAAAAAGGTTGGGCAAAGTGCCCTGATGAGAAAAATAGCTGGAAAAACTGGAAGATAACGGCTGAGCGCCTCCCGTACACCACAAACCGACTGACCTAGGTAACTTCACAGGACGAATCTAATTTAATCCCCACTAAAACTCTACCAGACTGGTACTTCTGTGCCCATGACTAGAGTGGGAAGGGCCAAAGAAGCGACAGATTTGCGTAAGCTCACAGCTCAGCCCCAAGAGGGCTGGTTTGAGCTCAGGTCTATCTGTCCTGTTCCCAAAGTCCGTTCTCATGCTACCAGCCCTAAGCACCTGTTCTCACTTCTCAAATTTGTGTAGGGCAGATGTTGAGTCTATAAGATGGGTTTTTGTTGTTGTTGTTGTTGTTGTTTTTGCGGTACGCGGGCCTCTCACTGTTGTGGCCTCTCCCGTTGCGGAGCACAGGCTCCGGACGCGCAGGCTCAGCGGCCATGGCTCACGGGCCCAGCCGCTCCCGGCATGTGGGATCTTCCTGGACCGGGGCACGAACCCGTGTCCCCTGCATCGGCAGGCGGACTCAACCACTGCGCCACCAGGGAAGCCCTATCAGATGGGTTTTTTTGTTTTGATCACAATGTCCTGCTGGGGTGTCAGATAAAGGAAGTTGATGCGTTCTGTTTAAAGTTGAAATGTTGAACAGAAGGACACAAACCCTGGGAAATCTGGCGCCATTGATGCTCTATATCCAGCAAGGACTTTTTTTTTTTTTTTCCTCTCTTTCCTGCCCCATTTCTCTGTCCCCTCTGAAATCCTCTGCTTAACTACAGATACAGTAACAGTTTAAAACTGTGCTTCCAATTCAACAGCCACTAACTACAAGTGGATTTTGAGCACTTGAAATGTGACTGGTCCAAACTGGCATACACTGTACATGTAAAATACACACCAGATTTCTAAGACGTTGTACACAAATTAAAATATAAAATATCTCACTAATGATTTTATATTGATTACATAGTGACATGGTACTATTTTGAATATATTAGGTTAAAGAATATGGTTAAGATTAATTTCACCCATTTATTTTTACTTTTTAATGGGACTACTAGAAAAAATTTAGTTACACATAAGGACAGCACTATATTTCTGTTGGAGAGCACTGTGTTTAAGTCATGCAAACATGCTTTCATAAATAAAGGCATTTCATACATTAATTAGTACAAGATCATGGATATGAAATGAAATTAATTCTTCCTTAGTTGATAGACAGAAAGCTGTCACCTGAGGTTCAATTAAAACAGCTGTAATTATAAAGCAGGAGTTTCACATTGTGAGGAAATTAATGAAGTCTGATTTTCTCTGGTTGCGTCTTATAGGTGACTGAATTGTTCACCAATCATCCCAAAGTTTTTATGCTGCAGATTACATTAATAATAGTGTGATTTATATACTAGAAGCATGTGGTCTATCAGGCTGAACAAAGAACTTCACATTCTTACATTAAATAAAGTAGAACCATTGCTGCTCCACTCAGAGGTGTGTTCCTAAGGCTGTGGAATCTTCTCACCCCTATCTAGTTCAGTGCCTTTAAACTGGTGGAAATCTCATTGTAAGCTAGACTGTCACACCCTAAGATTAAGGCAATTCAGCCTCCAAGGCTCAATTCCAGGCTAACCAGGGTTTCTTGGCAGGTTTTTCTTATCTCATCAAAAACAACCCTGGAAAAATGGCCCTGGAGAAATCTACAAGCCAATGAACTCCTAAAGATAGGATATATTCAAAATTCCTAACCAGGGATTTAAAGAACATGTTTAGTCAATGGCTCCCCAGGGTGACAAACCACTGGTCCAAACCACATGGAGTTACTTCCTCTGCAGGGCCCTCAGAACAACAGTGAGCTGGGACTAGAACACAGCAGCAAGGGTGAGCGCCAGCAGGAATGCTTCCTGCCTGCCCCCAAATTTTAAAGAGCCTCCTTTTGCCCTGGAGACAGACTCTCTGTCCATCATGATGCTGAGTTTCCAGACAGGAGGAGGATGGACTAATTGATTTCTCAAGTTCACCTTTAAAATCAGACTCTGATCTTCAGCTCTCTGCAGAAAGGAACACACAGAAAATTATACTGAAGTAACAAACAGCCTTGGTCTGAGGTCTCCTAGGAACCCATTTGAACAGTGCACGATGCAAACTCAACAGATATATTCTGCCAGCTCTTCTCAATTTTCTCTGCTATGTGTGATATTTTCCATGGATGAGACCAGAGATGTTGGTTGTAAATGATAGTCAGATGTTTAAACAATTTCGTTGCTGAAACATGATAATTTCCAGAAGCCCCTTTTCTGTACACGGTATCTTTTGGTAAGACCCACCACAAGGAAAATGAGTTGTACAAGAAGAATGGCAGAAGATCTGTAAATTAACAAGGAAACTAGACCATAAAGTACCTCAAACAAAACAAAAAATCATTAATAGGAAACAGGCCAGTTTTTAGGGGTCATGGAAAGAATACACCCTGGGTTCTCAGCACTGGCTACATTTCAAAGTCAGTAACCTCCAACTTGTCAGGGAGGATTGTGGTTAATTCTGCAAAAGACATGTGCTGAAAGGTTTCTAGTTGCCCTTAAATTCCTGAATTTCTAGTCAGAATATCATACCACACATGTGCAAAACAGAAAAGTCTGGTAAAATTTAAATGGCTCCTGCTGTAAGTAAACCCAGTATATAAAATCTTAACTTATAAAATCAATACATTAGAAGGTGACCATTTATATCGAAAAAAGGACAACTTCAAAATATTTAAGTGAAATTTTCCTTATTCAGATATTAGGTTGAATCACGTGAAATTGTCCATACTTGACTGTTTTGACCAAATAAAATCAAAATCCTGGCAATCCCATGTGGTTCAATACATACATTTCACTAACAATATAGGGGCTAGAAAAATTTAAAGAGAGAATTAGGAATGCCTACTAATTTCAAAGTGGCAGAAATAAAAATTCTTTTAATGCGTCTCAAATAACAATGCAATGTCAACAGGAAAATATTTTGTTCAACATTTTCAATTTTGATCTACATAATCTTTCAGTAGCACATTTATAGCCTGTTTTAATCCTAGTACCACAGGATGTAATCAGCGATGACTAAGAATTTTGGTAATAATTTGGTAATGACTAAAATAATAGTAATAAACTCCATATTTATATTTTTCACATTTCAAAGTAGCTTTAATTGAAATAAGTCTATTAAGTCTTGCCCCACATCCTTGTGAAAATGTGATAGATGGAAGAGAAGGAGAAAAAAAAAAAGGAAAGATGAACTAATTTTGATTATCAGAATTTATACATCCAGACGAGGATTGCTTTTCAAAGGAGTCCCCATAGGAAGCTATATGTTTACTTCCAGGTGGCATGACAACATTGCTCAGAATGTCTATGGAATTCCTCTTGGAACTGCCTTCAGAGCTATATAAGAAAACCAGTACATTACTTAAAAGTCATATTTCTCCTTTTCCTTCTTCTTGCTTTTAAATTTCAAACTAGGATCAGCCAGCTATTAGCCTGCTATTTCACAAACTTAGATCCAAATGCTTTGGGGTTATTTGCTAAAATACATACCTAGTTTGTCCAAACTCATAGAACATACAACACCAAGAGTGAACCCTAAAGTAAACTGTGGACTTTGGGTGATGATGATGTGTCAATGTAGGTTCATCAGTTGCAATAAATGTATCACTCTGGTGAAGGATGTTAATAATGGAGGAAGCTATGTGGGTGTGGGGTGAGGAGGTATATGGGAAATCTCTGCTCCTCAGTTTTGCTGTGAACCAAAAACTGTTCATTAAAACTAAATTCTTAATTTAAAAAAAGGGAAAATTTGCATACATACATAAAAATAAAATTAAAACTATTTTGGGAGAGGCAAATTTGTCTACACTGAGGATATCCAAGAATGCCTGGTAGATGATACCACTTTCCCTCTTTGTCTGCTTATTCCTCCTCTTCTCCATTAGTATCCTCCATCTCTGAGAAGAAAAAGCAGTCTGTTATCTTTAAACCAAGGCTATTAGGAATGGGATGGTGGGAAAATATCCCTAACAGTGGCTGACTCCTATCCCACTCTGAGTGACTTCAGAATGTTCCTTTACTCTTTCTTGCATCTGTTAACGTATCTGAAAATTTCAGAATGTGGCAGGGATTCGTGATGTAATCTCTCTATGTGAGAAGAAATACAAATGTCTAGCAAGCAGATAACTAACAAGCAGGGAAACTGTTTTTCTCATAGACAATGTAGGGAAATGAGAAAAACGCTGCCTGGCAAAGTTTTCACAGTTTACTTATTTTTAAAAATTGCATTGACCCATAAAATAAAAGTATTTCTTATGCCCATGTCAAGGCAAGTGGATTTTTACTTTGAGGGTGACAAATAAAAATACTTTGGAGATAAAGAATAAAAATGACAGAAATGGGGCAATCGAGGCTACTCTATCTCTTCTGTCAATCTGGAAAGGCTTGCTGAAGAAATTGGGGTTAGTGTCCCCGGCATAACCGTGGGTTCAACGCTCGGCCAAACTGCAGACGCCGGCCCCGAGCTTCCGCGGTTGCTGAGGCAACAGACCTCCTCCGAGAAGCTGCCTCTGACCAAAAGGTCCCCGCCTGGTCGCTTGCTTTCCGAACTAGTTTCTACTGCCTACAACGCGCGGAGAGACTGCCCAATGGCATCAGCCCTCTCTAACGAGCCCTCCATTATCCACCAATCAGGTGCTGATACATAAAGTCCGACTCTGAATGGTCAGTTCCAAAGGTGGGCGGGGTTGAGGAAACAAGCTGAACGGAGGTGAGTGCCGCTTTTCGTTCGCTTTGTGAAATGGATGTTAGTCACTAATGCCCAATGTTCTATTTAAGGCAGGGACGGGACCCTCAGTCGGGGTTCCTGTGAGGCTAGGAAAGCAAGGTCAGAGGAACCCCAGGAAATGAGAGTCCCCTGGACTCATGCTGGGATGTAGGAAGGACCTCCGCCGAGCCCACCCCCATCCGAGATTACACAGTTAGGTCCGGCCTCTGCCGGCATCTGATAAACCCACCGGAGAAGGTGACGGGATCACCAACCACAGGCTTTGTTCCCTAAGATAGGAAAACAAAACATTATTATTATTACCTTACTGCCCCTGGGAAGGGACAGTAACAACAGGTCATATAAAAGTCTGTAATTGAGAGTAAGCTCACGGAAGATTTGGGCGTGCAGGGGAAGTAAGGTTCAGAGTTGAAGAAGAAAATGTTTTACTTTGTTCTTCAGAGGAAGAGAACACTGTCAGCAAAAAAGTGAATGCAGTGAGGTGACTAGTATTGTATCAGCCCCATTCTACAGACCAGCGAGACCTCCTAGTCAGGCTGAGGGTTTCAAGAAGAAAGGAAGACAAAGATGATGGAAGATAACAAAGAAAAAAGAAGAGGGAAACATTTGAAAAGCCTAGAAGAAGAAAGGGAACAGCTAAGCCAGTGGGAAACAATAGAAGAAAATGAAAATTCTCAAAGCTTCTGCCCTGCGGTAGAATGATTTTAGTTTCCTGCCCCCCGTCAGGATATATGAACAAAAGCCGCTGAACTTGTGGAAAAAATTGAGGCTGATTTAAATTCGTCCTGACCCTGAAAATCCAGGATGTAGGGGCTTGCTTGGTGGCGCAGTGGTTGAGAGTCCGCCTGCCGATGCAGGGGACACGGGTTCGTGCCCCGGTCCGGGAAGATCCCACATGCCCCGGAGCGGCTGGGCCCGTGAGCCATGGCCGCCGAGCCTGCGCGTCCGGAGCCTGTGCTCCGCAACGGGAGAGGCCACAACAGTGAGAGGCCCGCGTACAGCAAAAAAAAAAAAAAAATCCAGGATGTATGTTTGTCCGTCCTAGGGTTGATTCAACTCATAGGCCGGGAGGCCTGCCCCAGTGGAGGAAGGATACAGAATGGCTAAACATCTGGAGAAGAATTCTCATCTATCAGCACTCAGAGTGGGTAGGGTACTGTCCTCAGGAAGTTTCAGAATATGGTCAGTCCTTTATCAGAATTATTTTAGATTCACTTAAAATTTTTCATCAAATGCACATAAAACATGGAATTGTGCTTCTCTTGAAGCTGTGCTGACCTTGTCCTTTGTCTCAAAGCATGCCTGTTCTGAGAGGAATAATAATGATGATTTTTTAAAAGCCCTACATACATGACATCTTTGTACTTTTCAAATCATTGTCTTACCCCATTCCCTCTTCTTCTGACAGTGTGCCTGATTCAGTCACCCCTGTTCTCACAATGGCTCACAGAAGTCACTTCCTACAGCTCGCATCATTACACTGTTTTTTATTTCTTTTTCAAACTTGTTTCTGATTTCCAGAGAGGCTGTTGTAATTCTTAACTTACTATATAGAGAGTTCCTTTTCCAGGAACATTATTAATGCAAGGAAAGGTCTCTCTTTTCCATCATGGATATATACCAATGCTTCTTACCTTGGGCTTTGATGGTCTTCTCACTCTGTGTTATGAAACCAGCTTTACTGTAATTAATTTCCACTCCCTTGAGCAGCTCTGCTCAGTCAGTTCTCCATTTGCCCCTCAAGAGTTTCTCTTGTTTCATCCTTGCATTTTAAGAGCTGGGATCTATCCTTATTTGGAGCCTAGTATCGTGTTCCTCACAGAGCTCTGAAATTGTATAGCAGAGTGAAGGGTGTTGACTCTCTTTAATTTTCAAACAACTTAAGTGGCAGTTGTTTAGCTTCTACTGTTTCCTGCCTCTTCCTTTTCCCTTTCCCTACAGCCGATCCACCTTACTGATGTTTTAAGTCATTCTATCCGCTAGTATTTAGATGAATTGTATTAAAGGCTTTGAAAAACTTCTAGATCTTAGACCTATTGGCCTGAAGGTTTCAGTATTCACTCCCCCGCCCCCATATGGGCAGATGGTGTGTGTTGTTCTTCGATTTCGCCTTCTATCCGCCTTAGCATGACCCTCTGCGTGCTAAGCCTGAGCAAGGAAAGAATTGAATAGGAATCACCTCCCCCAACTCTTGCTCTGCCATCGTTTTCTTAAATGTCAAATATTTGGGACATTCCCATTTATTCCTGAATCAGCATAGTCTGAGTGTTTGGAAAAGAGGTATTAGGAGGAGAAGGAAAAGATGAGTGAAAAAACTGAAGTGAAAGATTTCTCTCAAGAGCACCTGCTCAGGGGAAATAGCTCTGGAGGACAGACTACTCTAGAAGTAGTAGGATACACAGAGGAAGAACGGGAGTTCACAGGCAGATCTGAAGTCAACGTTCTAAATGGAATGTAGGGATGAGGGAGATTGTGCAAACTGGGGGTCACGAGAACAAATGTCTGGGTTCACATCCCAGCTCTGGCACCTACTATCTGAGTGACCCTAGAGAAGTCACTCAGCCTCAGTCTCCTTATCTGTAAATGGAGATAGAATGGTACCAACTTCATAGGGTTGTTGTGAAGAATTAAGTGGGTTAGGGACTTCCCTGGTGGTCAAGCAGTTAAGACTCTGTGCTCCCATTGCAGGGGACCTGGGTTCTATCCCTGGTCAGGGAACTAGATCCCGCATGCCGCAACTAAAAGATCCCACGTGCCGCTACAAAAGATCCTGCATGCTCAACGAAGACCCTGCATGCCGCAACTAAGACACAGTACAGCCAAATAAATATTTTTTAAAAAGAAGAATTACGTGGGTTAATTATATGAACTGCTTGGAATAGGACCTGGCCTTTGGAAGTGCTAAATAGGTATTAACTATTGTTATTATAAAGCCATAATCTCAAACCCACAGCAGTTTGCCACTATGTGAGTATCTCTGACAGAATCAATCTTTGGGTAAGGAGAGTGGGGCATAGTTTCTCATACTTGCTTGTTCCTTTCTTGCAATAGGCCATACTTGGTGTCTAGGATATTAATTAAGCAAACAAGCTTTTGCTTAAAATTCAGTAAAAGCATCAGAATCTGTTTTCATTTCTACTACAGTACAAGGATGAAAATGAACCCTCATGCATTGATGGTGGAATTTCCCAACAGTAGTTCCACTGTGACCGTATTAGTAGTAGCAGCAGTAGAGAAGGAAATACATGAGAACCTCTTCTATTCCCCATCCCTCTCCCCCATAGCTCTCAGAATTCCACAATTAGATCCTTCATTGCTACAAAGAGAGGCAAAGAAATCAGTGCCCTGAGATCCACCACTGAAATTAAGCATTGCTTGTGGGCATGACTCAAGTGACTTTGACATTCAAACGTAGGTAGGGATAATGGGAAATGCAAAGGGAGTGAGAGAAGGCGAAGTGTTTGGTGGGAACTGATAAGGTGGCCACAAGGTGGCACAGGATGACAACCAGAGTGCTCCCTTTCTCCCAAGTGACTGCATTTTCAATGAGGGCTCTGTTTCTGCTGCCCTGACTCTCTTACATCTTAATACCCTGAAACACTCTCTGCATCTTCTTTCTCTTCCACATTCCACAGTCTGTGGTCCTTTCTTCTTTGAAAAGTTCTCCTCAATTCTCACTGTTACACTGAACATGGATTCCCTTCTCTCTCAGTTGACCCTGATGGCTGGTCCTGTACTCAGCAACCCCCCACCTCTGGAACACGGGCTCCTCCAGTATATCTCTAAGTCGTTTTCTATTTTTTAATTGAAGTATAGTTGATTTACAATGTTGTGTTAGTTTCAGGTGTACAGCACAGTGATTCAGTTATATATATATATATATATATATATATATATATATATATGTTCTTTTTCAGATTCTTTTCCCTTATAGGTTATTACAGAATATTGAGTAGAGTTCCCTGTGCTGTACAGTAGGTCCTTGTTGATTACTTTATATATAATAGTGCGTATATGTTAATACCAACCTCCTAATTTATCCCTCCCTGCCTCCTTTCCCCTTTGGTAACTATAAGTTTGTTTTCCATGTTTGTGAGTCTCTTTCTGTTTTGTAAATAAGTTCTTTTTTTTTTAGATTCCACATACAAGCGATATCGTATGATATTTGTATTTCTCTGTCTGGCTTACTTCACTTAGAATGATAATCTCTAGGTCCATACATGTTGCTGCAAATGGCGTTATTTTATTCTTTTTTATGACTGAATAATATTCCATTATATGTATATACATACCATATCTTCTTTATCAGTTCATCTGTGGATGGACATCTAGGTTGTTTCCATGTCATGGCTATTGTAAATAGTGCTGCTGTGAACACTGGGGTGCATGTATCTTTTCAAATTATTATTCTGTCTGCATATATGCCCAGGAGTGGGATTGCAGGATCGTATGCTAGCTCTATTTTTAGTTTTTTAAGGAACTTCCATACTGTTCTCCATAGTGGCTGCACAAATTTATATTCCCACCAACAGTGTTAGGAGGACTCCTTTTTCTCCACACCTTCTCCAGCATTATTATGTGTAGACTTTTTGATGATGGCCGTTCTGACCAGTGTCAAGTAATACCTCATTGCAGTTTTGATTTGCATTTCTCTAATAATTAGCAATTTTGAGCATCTTTTCATGTGCCTGTTGGCCATCTGTATGTCTTCTTTGGGGAAATGTCTATTTAGATCTTCTGCCTATTTTTTGATTAGGTTATTCGTTTTTGTGATATTGAGCTGCATGAGGTGTTTGTATATTTTGGAGATTAATCCTTTGTCAGTTGCATCATTAGCAAATATTTTCTCCCATTCTGTAGGTTGTCTTTTCATTTTGCTTATGGTTTCCTTTGATATGCAAAAGCTTTTAAGTTTAGTTAGGTCCCATTTGTTTTGTTTTTGTTTTTATTTCCATTACTCTAGGAGACGGATCCAAAAAGATCTTGCTGTGATTTATGTCAAAGAGTGTTCTACCTATGATTTCCTCTAGGAGTTTTATAATATTCAGTCTTACATTTAGGTCTTTAATCCGTTTTGAAGTTATTTTTGTATATGGTGTTAGAATGTTCTAAGTTCATTCTTTTTAATGTAGCTGCCAGTTTTCCCAGCACCATTATGTATTTTTGCCTCCTTTGTCATAGATTAATTGACCATAGGCATGTGGGTTTATTTCTGGGCTTTCTATCATGTTCCATTGACCTATATCTCTGTTTTGTGCCAGTACCATACTGTTTTGATCACTGTAGCTTTGTAGTATAGTCTGAAGTCAGACAGCCTGATTCCTCCCGCTCCATTTTTCTTTCTCAGGATTGCTTTGGCTATTTGTGGTCTTTTGTGTTTCCATACAAATTTAAAATTTTTTTGCTCTAGTTATGTGAAAAATGCCATTGTTAATTTGATAGGGATTACATTGAATCTTTAGATTGCCTTGGGTAGTATAGTCATTTTACAATATTGATTCTTCCAATCCAAGAATATGGTATATCTTTCCATCTGTTTGTGTGGCCTTCAATTTCTTTCATCAACAACTTATAGTTTTTAGAGTACAGGACTTTTGTCTCCTTAGGGAGGTTTATTCCTAGTGTTTTATTCTTTCTGATACGATGGTAAATGAGATTGTTTCCTTAATTTCTCTTTCTGATCTTTTGTTGTTAGTGTATAGAAATGCAAATGTATATTAATTTTGTATCCTGCAACTTTACCGAATTCATTGATGAGCTCTAGTTGTTTTCTGGCAGTGTCTTTAGGATTTTCTACATATAGTATCATCTAAGTCATATTTTCAGTGGAATCTGAGCAAGGCACATGACAGGGCTCCAGTGAGTTTAGCATCCCACCAGTCAAACTGGGGTCCATCAGGGCTGAGTAATGAAAGGCTGTTGGCTGACCTTATATTACCATCCAATTTTTCCTGAGCAGTGTCTATCTGAGTTCTTTAGATGATATGATCTACTGAGGACATAGATTGGGGCATTAAAATTTGGAGAGCACCACATCACTGGATTTGGGTTAAAGTCATTGCCCAAAGACAAGTGGCCTAAGAATCAGGAAACCTGGTTCTAGTCCCAGTCCTGGCACTTATCCTGTGTCATTAGGCCAGTTACTTCATTTTTCTGAGTGGCATCTCCTTATCTATAAAATGAGGGTAATAACCACCTTTTAAGATTTATTAACATCTTAGTAAGTGTTAGTTCTCCCTTTTCCCCTCACATGCAAAATGAAAGACTGGAATTGATCTTTGAGCCCCTTCCAATGTAAATATTCTGTGTTCTATGTCTTGTTATCATGACGACTGACAAATTAATGGAAGACTAGTAGCAGGTGAATTGTAAAGTATCTCCTGAATTGAGGGAAACAGGAGGCATCAAAAACTAAAATAGGGTTGCTTCATGCTTCTCTGAGCATTCTCCACCTCTCCTTCTCCAAACCTTTCGAAGTCTTTGAAGAGGTATAACAGTGGCCTGTCCCTCAACCAAGAGCCACGTATGAACAGGGAGTGGCCCCAGCCTCTGATGGCACCACTCTAGAGTGGGAAGACTCAGAGACTTCCCAAAGCACTGAGTCCCAGCAGAGAGGCTCACAGTGTGATGCCTCCCTCAGGAGTGGCTTCCTTTCTCCACTCCTGTTACACCCTCCCAACCCCAGAGATACTGAAGATGCCAGCATCAAGGATGCTCTGGGTAGAAGCTAGTGATTACACAAGCATCAGCTCTTCCACAAACCCTGATGCCTGAGCCCAATGCTCCCAACCTGGAAGACACGTCGCACAGTATCTCTGGAAGCTGACTGCAGTCATTCCCCTCATTCTCCCTATAATCAGCCTCCACACATCCCTGAATCCTAGAGGCCTCCTGGATGGAATTTGGTCTCTAGAGCAGCTGTGGAAAGATCATATAATAGCTATGAAGAAATAGAATTGCTTTCTGACTTTAACCTATTTTCCCTCTGGTACTGGCCTTAAACAGAGAGCTAGGTTAAGAAAGCAAATTCCATGACTCAAGTTAATGTCTCTAGGGCCTAGAAGCTCTTTCTCTCAGGGTTCACAACTAAGTTGATGTTTTCAGGACTTAACATTAAGGAGCATGTGTTCTCCATATTGGGCAAGTGTTATGGGCTGAACTTTGTCCTTCCAAAATTCACATGTTAAAGTCCTAAACCCCAGTACCTTAGAATGTGACTGTATTTGGAGATAGGACCTTTAAAGAGGTAGTTAAGGTAAAATGAGGTCATATGTGTAGACTCTAATTCAATACCATCAGTATCTTTATTAGAAGCAGAGATTAGGACACAAATACACACAGAGGAAAGGACCCGTGAAGACACTGAAGGAAGATGGCCATCTACAAGCCAAAGGGAGAGCTCTTAGAAGAAACCATCCCTGCTAATACCTTGATCTGGGACTTCTAGCCTCCAGAATTATGAGAAAATAAACATACATTGTTTTAGTCACCCAGCTTGTGTGCTTTGTCATGGTAGTCCTAGCAAACTAACATAGGGAGCATTATCAAGACATGCCCCTTATTTCTGCCCTTTCCTGATGCCTACCCCGAGATGTATCTGCTTACCTATATCTACTTGGAAGCCTGGAATAGCCACTTACTAAGATTGGAACTTTCCTGCTTTGATGATGGGGTCGGAAGGACACTCAGAATCAAAACTGTGTAAGTGTTGGTACCTAAGACCCTTACTTGCTGCTTCCCATACTTAATTCAGATACTCACTGGATGTTTATCATGTCCTAGGGCCATGGGAGCATAGAGGAAAGTCCTCTAAGGCTACAGAAGAAATCTTCCTTGAAAAAATGATAATTTAGATAATTTTAAAGACTGAGTAGGAATTGTCAGAATAGGAATTGTTAGAGAAGGTTGGGGCAGGAGAAGAGAATTCAAGCAGAGCAAACAGCTTGTACAAAGGTACAAAGATGTGAAACAGACTGACCTGTTGGAAGAATATAAGTAATCCTCAGTGACAGGAGTGAAGTATCCATGTGCGCTGTGGCACTGGGACAGGCAGGAAACCAAACACCAGGTTCTTGTGCACTCATCTGAACTGAGCAGCTTTGGTAGGACTTGTAGTCTCAATGCTGTCTCTGGGACAGTTCACCTTAGGGTAGGCATAGGGTGAATTAGACAGGAGGAAGTAGAGACTCAACAAATGTGGATACTTTTTTTTTTTAAAGAAACTCCACTGAGAAAGGAAGGAGAGGGCAATAGCTAGAGGAAAGGTAAGGTCAAAGTGAAGGAGAGCCATGGGGGCTGGGCCGGTAAAGAAGGTAAGATCCAAGAGAGTGGGTGGCTATGGCCAGAGGCTGTGTCTCTGAGGAGACAAGAGAGGAGGGAGCCCAGAGTGGATGTGGAGCAATCAGACCTAGACATGCAGAGGGACATCCCTTCTGCCACTATCGGGAGAGGGGCATGTAGCACTGGGGAGTGGGGGGGGGGGGGGCGCTGAAGGAGAAAAATTGAGCAGAAGAAAGAGAAGAGGAGAAGAAATTTGGAGGAATTCTTTGTTGGCAGCCTTCATTTTCTCAGAGAAGTAGCAGGGAGGTCATCCACTTGGTGTGAAAGGAGAGGTGAGAAGGAAAGGGCCTTAGAAGGATGGCAAATGTTTTAAACACGCTTCAGGGGATGGGTGAGGAAGTAATTAACAAGCGACTCAGACTTAAATGAGAAATGCCTGACATTGGAAACTATCACACTTTGGGTTCCCTTAGAACCAGACCCTGAGGAGGGATTTAACTACAAGTAGTTTCTTGGGGAGGCAGTCCTGGGAAACACCAGAAGAGAATGAGAAAGTGAAGCAGAGAAAGGACAGCAACCAAAAAGTTACCACTGTGGTAACTGCAGAGCAAAACACACTCTTCAATGTTACCCCACCTGTTGGGGAAGGGGATGGAAAATTCATACACCAAGTCCTGATAGCCATTGGTTAAGGGATGGGAATGTTCTGGTTATCTGTTGTTGTATAACAAATCACCCCAAACTTAGGGGCTCTAAAACAGCAACAATCATTATCCCTTACAGTTTCTGTGAGTTAGGAACTTAAGAAGGATGTGGCTGGGCTCTTCTAGCTCAGGGTCTCTCATGTAGTTATTGTCAAATGGTGGCTAGAGATGGAACAGCATGGGGAACTGGGTCAGCTAGGGGATGGGCCAACACCTCTCTCTTTCCATAGTCTTATGGCTCTCCATTGATCATTTGCCATGGGCTAGTTTGGGATTCCTCACAACATGGTGTCCTTGAGGCAGTCAGACTGCTTATATGGTAACTGGAAGAATGCAAAGGATGGTAGTCCAGTAAGCAAGGTAGAAGCTTCATAGCCTTTTATGACCTAGTCTCAGAAGTTACATAGTGACATTTCCACTGTGCTCTGTTGGTTGAAACAGTCCCCAAATCCTGTCCAATTTCAAGGGAAGACTTAGACTTAGACTTCACTTTTCAGTGGGAGGAGTATCAAATTCACACTGTAAGAAGAGCACATGGGATGGGAAATATTGTTACCCTTATTCATTTGGAAAATACAAGGCTGGGCGGGACAGTGGCGGGAGGAAGTGTCAGGTAATTCTTCAGTATCTATAGCGTGCACATCGCTTCTCGGCCTTGTGGCTAAGATCAAGTGCACAGCATGCCCATGTAGAGTAGGCTTCAGCAGCCAGTGGATGCCCTCAGGCAGAGAGTAACGGCTGCTGGTGATTGGAAACCTTAATTTATGGAAATGATAAACACTGAGGAGATATGAGTGGACACCTCCAGCATCTGCTGTATTGGTTGTGAGCAGTGGTGTGGTTTTCTTCAGTAGGTCTTGATTCAAATTCTAAATGCCTCCCACCACCACTACAGAGTTGTTTTGACTACTTGGTAAGACTCCCAACTCCTCCCTTTGTGTTTTAGATGACTTGATTCAAGACTACTGTGCCCATTTCCAAGTTCCATTGGCTTCCATGTTCCATACTGCCTATCCAGCCTTTTTAAACCACTCTCTTGAATACTCTGGCAGTCTATACCTTCCCAGTTCTTCTTGCATGATTGCTTAACTGGTTGCAGCCCTATACCTTTTCTTGAACTGCAGCTATTGATCCTGACCTAAATATGTCATAACTTAAAGAAGCTCAGATAAAGGCCCACTGGGGCCTCAGCAGGATTCAGAATTTTTGGTTGAACTCCTAACTCTAGTCCCTTACCCATAGGGAACTAGGCTTTCCCAAAAGAGCACCTCCAATAGTGGTCCACACATGCCCGAATTCTAGCAAGAACTCAATTTAGGCTCAAACCATGATCTCTACATGAAACTAGTTTGTTTTCTGTCCCATGAATTTTTTGACCATCTCCTTTCTTTCTATATACAGCTATTTCCAACCCAAGCCTATGTCATTCTCCTGAATATAATTTGGTTTTGTTCTTGATCTTGTTCATAGCTAAGTGAAATATAGACCCTGCTTCTGAAAAACAAATTAAGAACTGAAATTGTAGTGCAGTTTTAACCTTCTTAGGACCATATTCTTACTTTACAAGCTCAGCAGCTGGCTCACTGATTCCTGCCATGCCTCCAGAGATGAATTGGTGAATCTAATAAACTTGTTTCTGTAATATAAATAGCATAAATTAACTCTTTATGCTTTCCGGATTTTTCTGTTCACTTCATATTGTCAGTAAAACTCTTCATCACCCCCCCTCCAAAATAAAGAGTGCCTCCAATATATCTATTCACTCCATCAGGGTCAGTCCTCCCACCCTCATCTAAATGTCCATAGCCTGAAAAGACCACTGATCTCGGCAATTTGACCCAATTCTCCAAGGCTTCCAAAGGAGGGCATGTCTCCACCTAGTAAGACCCAGCTAGACCGACCAACTCCAACCCCTCAGGATTCACTTTCCTTGGGCATCTCTCACAAGTCAACACTGCCACCCACACACCAGCCTCATCAGCGCACAGTTCTCCATTCCCACCTTGACCCAACAGTTCTCTCTTGATTTGCTGCAGATCAGTTGTGACATTTCACAGGGATAATAAAAGGAAAGCAAAAGTAGATCAATGGTTGCCTAGGGCCAGGAGTGTGGTGGGGGATGGACCCATCTCGTGCAAAGGAGCGCAGGGGAATTTTTTGGATTATGGAAATGTTCTATACCTTCATTGGGTGGTGGTTACACAAGTGTATGCATTTGTCAAATTTTATGGAGATGCATGCTTTGAATGGGGGAATTTTGATTCATATAAGTTATATACCAACAAAGCTGATTATTTTATTTTTAAAATATTTGTTTATTATTTATTTATTTTGGCTGTGCTGGGTCTTAGTTGCAGCTCATGGGATCTTCGTTGTGGCATGTGGGCTCTTAGTTGCAGCATGCGGACTCTTAGTTGCAGCATGCATGTGGGATCTAGTTCCCCAACCAGGGATCGAACCTGGGCCCCCTGCATTGGCAGCGTGGAGTCTTAACCACTGGGCCACCAGGGAAGTCCCAATAAAGCTGATTATTTTTAAAGAGGGGTAGTAATCAAATCAACCGTGGAGCATGCATGCCATTAATCTGATCTATTGGATGTGGCCTCCTATCCAAAGCCTTCAGTACTATCCCACCTCTGAGAGGAGCCATCCTGGGCAGTCTCCCCTGTTTCCCAACATGGCACCCCAAAGACTCTGCCTTGGCTGTCTTCCCTACATCTGGGTGGATGGGGACAGATTTTTCACAAAAACATATAAACACATTCCACTCCACTCTCCTAAATTATTTGTATGACATAATGCATGCTAGAGAATAGGCACTCAGTTATATGTTGAATGAAAGAATCAGTGGTACTAAGTTAGAGTAGATGTGTAAGAAACACCCAAAAAATACATGAGATTGATTGATTTTCAATATATCAGTTTAAATGATTTCATCCATAATTGCTCATTTCCTTTCAGCTGTTTCAACTAGAAGTAGAACCTATTCTATAAAATTACAGGATTAAAAATTATTGTAATAGATACTGCATACCAAACTTTTAAGTACAAACTTAAATATATGTAGGGGTCGAACTGGTCCTAAAAATAAAAATGTTGGGAAAGGAAAAAGGGATTGAATTGTTTAGTTACGGTTTAAAGCTCAATCTTAGAAAAGATTTTGAATATTTGAGATTTTTCACCTTGATATAGTAGATATTGATTTATTGCTTTTTTGTTTGACAATCAAGGTGCAGTGCATCACACTCCAAGGTGGGGATGCAAAGGTGAATAGGACATAGTTCATATCATAAAGGCACATAAACCAGAAAAAACAATATGTGACCAACTAAAGATTGAATCATTATTCGCCTCCAAAATAATAACTGAAGTGTAACCTGTAATATCCATGGATTGCATTTTTTTGTAATTTATTTATTTTGTTTATTTTATTTTTGGCTGTGTTGGGTCTTCGTTGCTGCGTGCAGGCTTTTCTCTAGTTATGGCGAGCAGGGGCTACTCTTTGTTGTGGTGTGCGGGCTTCTCATTGCAGTGGCTTCTCTTGTTACGGAGCATGGGCTCTAGGTGCATGGGCTTCAGTAGTTGTGGCTTGCGGGCTCTAGAGCGCAGGCTCAGTAGTTGTGGAGCAAGGGCTTAGTTGCTCCGCGGCATGTGGGATATTCCCAGACCAGGGCTCGAACTCATGTCCCCTGCATTGGCAGGTAGATTCTTAACCACTGCGCCACCAGGGAAGTCCAACCAATGACATTTTTATCGCAGTCTTCTTTGTATCATTATCTGGTAATAGGTGCTACAAAAATTCTGTTGTTAACATTTTATTTTGTAAATTAACTTTGCTTTATTTCTAAAACATATTTCCACACCACTCATTGTTTTCACCACTAGTTTAAATATGTAGCTCATAATAAAAGATAAAAATACTATCATATTTCCATGGCCAAATGCCATCCCCAAATCACTCCACTAAATAGATACTTTGTAATTTCAAAAGGGATGCACTTTTATCTGACTTTTTAAAGACTGACTTCATCAAATAAGAAATAAATTGCATATGATTAAAATACAGTTGTAATAATATTCACCATGGAGGATATTCACAAAATCATTGAAACTCAGTTTTTCAAAGTTTTTCACGCTTTAAGTATGTCCCTATGTGCCAATTTCACCTGAAACCAATTGAATTCACTAATTCATATCTAAAAATAAATGTAGGTGATTTATTACTACTTAATCAAAAAAACCCAAAAATTACAAAAGAGGAAAAAATAGAATAGAAAATTTATCGCATCTCAAGTAATAAAGGAAGTATTATTTTACAAAAACTTATTTCATATATGTATATATGTGTGTCAATTTGCATGAACATGTGTATTAGGTTGCAGTGTAAAAGCTATTTCTCACTGTGAGAAAGTGATCAAAAAAGATTGGAAAACAAATGCCCAGTTGTTTTCAATAGATTGGCCTTCTGTAGTCTTGATTCCTTGTGATTGCTAAATTGAGATCAGGAGCAGGGGAGCAGGTAAGAGAACCAGATTGCCTTCAGAGCAGTGTGGACCTGCAGGGCTGCAGACCGTCTATCTTGGAAAATAGCCAGTCATCGTCTACATGAAAATTCTCAGTGATGAAACCTACTTTAGGAGCTGCGCTGGGTGAGAAGAGCTTCCAGTACGAAAGTCTGCTCTCAGAGGAGTCCCATGGACCTGCAACGTCCATGTGAAAACTGCGTGAGCTTCTTTCTCATCTGGTTGGTTTTCACCCCAGGACATGTGTATGCCTGCAGACACTGGTTTCCCCTGATAATCCTGCAGAGCTTCTGATTCTGACTCTGTATCTTTTATTTCAGCTCCTCCCTTATGCAATACCACCTCTCCTTTTGAGGTCACCCAACGGACATTTAAAAAAATGTTTTTGGTAATTCTTTGTTGTATTTTTAAGTAAATTTATATTTGTGGGTAAGTAATAGAGGTGTTGAACTCAAGTTCACAAGCCTAACGCCTCTTTTTCCTGTCCTCCTGCCACCACTTTCCTCCCCAGAGGGAGTAAATGTTACTAGATTTTTTTGCTGAGTAACAACCACTCTCACATTTAAAGCTGGGCTGGGAAGGAGGTTCCTGGAAACTGGTTTTGCAACCTTTGGGCTTCTACCACCTGAGGGGTGAAAAAGTTGGGAGAGAGAGTTGAAGATTCATAGATATAGGAGAGAACTGCTAGGGTCCCACACCTGCACTCCTAAACTGTAAGCCTGTTGGAGCAGTTTTGGTCCACCTCTGGCCCTATGACAGCACCACCTTCTTCTGATCCTTCCATACCTCTGGGAATGAATCACCATGGCCTTATCATGGACATTCCAGTGCCTAGGAAGGAGGTGTGCCCTGGGAGCTCCCCTTGTGCACCCCTCTCGGTGCCCCTCCTGCTTTCGACTTAGGATCTCACACAACATTCACTCCTCTGAGGAACAGCAGCTTGGTGTGATCAGTTATCTGCCCATTAGGCTGCTTTCTCAAAACAATCCACTTCCCTCCTTTCCACAGGTGTTTCCATGAGATTGATGGCCAGTCCAGTATCACTAGGATCACCTGGGGTTCTTCTTCCTGACACACCTCACACCCACGGGCAAGCTGAGATCACTACCCAGGCTCTGACCACCATGAGAGACTGTGTATGTCCAAAATGGATCTTAAAGCCAAACGCAGAGCTTTGGGGGCAGAGGTTAGAAAAATAGCTGTGGTCCAAAGCCTGAGCGAGTAGCTGCTGTGGAAGGAAGCTCACTGGTGAAGCAAGGGCAGACCCCAAAGCCATGGAACACCCAGCAGAGCATCCGGGAGGCAGAAGGGTCTGCAAGCTGACCATGGCTGAATTTCCAGGAATGCGCCAGGACCAGCAGGGCTAAGCCCTGGCGGGGAAGGTCATGGAAAGCCAGGATTCGTGAAGTGGCAGGACAGCAAAGAGCCCAAGGAGTCCCAGCCAAGGGTGTGGGAAGCGGAGATGGAGCTACTTGCTGAGAACTGCATGTGCAGTGGAGAAAAATCTCCCTGCTACTGGGAGAGAATTGTTTGTCACTGGGTGTACTGAAGCTTCAACGTTGGCGCCTCTGATGCTCATACAGTGGTAGAAGGCTTAATAAGCATTTGTAACATCCTAGGATTCCCATGCATGATCCCAGTAGATTTGACTTCTAGCAGAGACAACGGAGTATCTGGGTAAGTGTTTTCAATCCTAATATCATCCTAACACATCTGAGTGGATGGAAGAGTTCTCTGAGACTGTGAGGGATGTAACCTGAGCCTGTGTGTGGGATTATCACAGAAATGGGGATAAAAAAAGCCAGTCACCTTGACCTACAAAGTGGACAAGTAAGTCCAGCACACTCACCAAAGACATGCAGGGAAGCTTGGGTGGACTCTGTCTTTCAACAAAGATATAACTCAGTCACATAGACACACCACCTACAAGGAAAGATGGGAAATGTAGTCTCATGGAGAGCTATGGACTGAATGTTTGTGTTCCCCACAAAATCTATATGTTCAAACCCTAACCGCCAATGCAATAGTATTGTCAATTCAATAGTATTCCCCACAAAATCTATATGTTCAAACCCTAACCGCCAATGCAATAGTATTGTCAATTCAAACTCCACCTAGGCCTTCCCAGACTCTTTCATACCCTAACTGGTGAGGGCTCAAGGCTTGCAACACCAGTTTTCAGTACTTTTCCAAGTACTACAAAGGTCCACTGGCATCTCCCTTAGAAACATGGGAATATTTGAAACCCAGAGTCCTGGAACCTTAGTCAAAACTGAGACAGCAGAGTCCTATTCTCATATCCTATTGTCAAATCATTTTTTGGAGGAAAAAAGAGCATACATCTGCATCACACTCATATTTACTAGTATGTTCCCTGCATAGAATATCTCTGGGAAGGTTCACAAGAGAGTTAAAAGATAATATTTGTTTTTTCTGAGGAAAGGAACTAGGTGATGGGACAAGCAAAGAGAGAAGGTTTTCACTTTTATAACTTTTGAATTCTAAACCATATTATTATTTATAAAGTTACTTTTGAAAAGGAAAAAGAGCCGAGAATTAAAAAAAGATTTTTAGAACCTTATAAGGAGAGACAGGATTGCATAAGGAAAAGCACATGTGGAGAGGCTAAATTCTGGGAAGGCAAAATAGCCCAACTGTTCTGTGGTCCAAGCATGCTCTGGGGTTAAAATGAAGTAAATGAAAGCAATTTGTGCAATTTTTCTACAAATATTGCAAGTTCACAGGATTTTCCCTCTAAAGGATGGATTCCACCAGAAGACTACAAAATCAACGTATTCGTTCATCCTTTATTTCAACAAATACTTGGGTACCTGTTATGTGCCAGCCACTCTTCTAAGTGCTGAGCATAAAGGATTGACCAGAACAAAACCCCAGGCCTCATATATTCTAATGCAGGGAGAGGTCAGAAAGTGTAAAATAAAGGTAAGTAAATTATACAGTATAGTAGAGGGTGGGAAGTGCTAAAGAGAAAAAGAAAATTGTAGAGGATAAAAAAGGAGTTACAGGTGGAGAGGTGCATACTGAAGTTTTAAATAGGATGGTCAGGGAAGGAGGATTCAATGAGAAGATGACTTGGGGGAGGGGGAAGACTTTCAGTCTTTCACACAGGGCCACATGCTCAGAAGGGCCCCATACTTGGTTTGACACACTACCTCATTGTCTTGAAAAACTTAATAAATTTTTAACAAGAACTCCCACATTTTCATTTTATATTGGTCCTGCATATTAGGTAGAGGATCCTGCTTTCAGATAATTGGGAATGAGCTTTGTAGGAAAGGGGAATAGCAAAGAGCATATCTGGAGTTTACAAGGAGCAAGGAGGCCAAGGAGAGTGGAGATGGAGTCAGGACAGTGATGGGGTGATGATGTGCCACATAATGTGAGATCATCCTCTAGGTGGGATGGAGAACAGTTTGTGGGGTTTGAGCAGTGGAGTGACTCAACATGTGTTTTAAAAGACTAGCTCTGGATTTTTATTGAGAATAGACTATAGATGGGCAAGAACAGAATTGAAGATACCATTAAGAGGCTATTGCAATAATCCAAGTGAGACATGGCTTGGACATGTTGTTAGAGTGAAGGTAGTGAGAGATGGTCAGATTCTGGATGTGTTTTGGAGGATTTTTCAGATTTTATATAGGGTCAGAGATTGAAAGAAGAGTTGTGGATGGCTCTAAAGTTGGCCTGAGCAACTAGAAGGATGGAGTCGCCATTTTGGGAATGTAGAAGGCTGTGGCAGAAGCAAGTTTTCCAGGGAATAAGAGGAATTCACTTTTAGACATTTTAAGCTTAAGTTATTTCACCTCTAAAAGGAGATGTCCAATAGGTAATTGAGTATCTGTCTTGGGAGTTCAGGGGAGAAACTACATTGACAATATATATTTAGAAATTATTAGCTCAAATGGATGACATTTAAAGCCATGGGAGAAGATGAATCAGCATGCAAGTGTACAGAGAGAAAAGTTCAAGGTCTGAGTTCTGAGGTGCTCCATGGTAGAGGCAGAACATGAGGGGGAACCAGCAAAAGGAAGGCTCCTAAAGTACACTGCATATAGAAAAATTACCATCCAATAAAAACTGAATGAGAAGAATATCTCTTAATATACTGGAAAAAACAGTGGCATTCAGTACTGCAGATATACACAGTTTTTGACATCAGTCCAGGCTTTAGTAAGAGCTCCCAATTTAGATGGTCCACTAGCAAATGGATATAACTGACTAGCAGAAGAGCAATGAATCTCAAGCCATGGAAATGGATAATTATTATTATTGTTGTTGTTAATAATTTAAAAAGAAGAAAGAGAGAAATAGAGTCTGGACTTGTAGGATGTCCAACAATCCCAGTTTCCCTGATACTGAGGCAATTCCCAGGATGTAGGATTTTCATGCTAAAAGTGGGAAAGTCCCAGGCAGATGAGTTGGTCAACCCAACATGGTGTCAGTCTTTTATTTGCATCCAGTCTTCCCAGCTAATACCTTATGGTTTCTCATCTGTAAAAACAGGAGTAATACAGGATTGTTATTAAGGTAAAACAGGAATATTATATATCAGAATGCCTGATGTTTAGTAGGTACTCAATAAATGATAACTATTATTAATATTAGGAGAAAACTGCCTTGTGTACCTCGGTAAACTCTAAGGACACCACTAGATTATGGCAAGCGAATTATTTGGTGTTCACAGTTATGATCCAGAGTTACAAAGGAACATTAATTATGTTCATTATATTTCTGTTTAGCACCATTATCCATTGAGAGGTATAGGGATCATGACATGAAATAAGAGGAAGCCCAACACAATATTTGGTTCTATCATAAACAGTATTTACACCATCATAATAATATTAACATTGGCTATTGACTTGTAACTTATAGAATTAAACTATAGAAAAATTATGGGGAAATTAACCATAGTTTCAGAACAAAGTATAAATGCTATTAATCTGAATATTGTCAAAGTAGATCTATAGCTATCAAAAGAAGAGTGGAAATGGGGTAAAGACAGGCAGTGGAATTATCAAGATCCAAAGTGTGAAATTAAATACTATGTCTTGTTTGTGGAAAACAAAGCAGAGATTTAAACGTATTGTTTAAAGATGCCTGAATACAAGTGGAGGAACTGAGACTAGTGATAGAACCTTTTCAAAGGGTGGAGAAATTGGGATTGATGGAAGTGAACTAAATCCTCACTCATCATAAAATGACAAGGTGTAAAGTTGATAAATTTTTTAAACGGTGTAATGTTATTGTTGGGAAGTATGGAGTTAACCACCACAAGAAAAAATTATAGAAATGATTAAAATAGTATCTGGGAACAGGATTGGAGTGGAGGCAGGAGACAGCCTCATACAGAAAATACATGAATCAGTATTTTCATGATAAGCCTCTTTCTCTCTCCCCCCATCTGATTTTAATAGTTTGCATTGATTATATTTATGAAAGAGGTTTTAAAATTAAAAAGAGGAAGAAGCATATAAAATTGGCTGTCCATTCAGAATACTTTTTCAAAGGATATCTGAGTGCTTAAAGGCATTTAGCACTTCAGAAAACTGAGCTATTTGTAGTGACTCATTCTTTGAGTATGTAAGAAAACCAAACTTTTACTCCACCCAGTTCCTCCTCCATTCAGAAACTGGGTCACTATCAATATGGCTGCTGAAAATCATATTCTCATATCTTGATTGCACTTTATTTAGATAAGACTGACTAATCAACCAGCCACTATATTAGTTGGCTTGGGCTGCTTTTAAGAAAATATCACAGACTGAGTGGCATAAACGACAGAAATTTATTTTCTCACAATTCTGGAGGCTAGAAGTCCAAGATGAAGTGCTGTCAGGATTGGTTTCTGGTGAGGCCTCTTTGCAATGTTGGGCATCTTTTCATGTGCCTGTTGGCCATCTGTATGACTTCTTTGGAGAAAAGTCTATTTAGGCCTTTGGCCCATTTTTCTATTGGGTTGTTTGTTTCTTTGTTGTTGAGTTGTATGAGTTGTTTGTATATTTTGGAAATTAATCACTTATCAGTCACGTCATTTGCAAAGATTTTCTCCCAGTCTATACATTGTCTTTTCATTTTGTTTATGGTTTTCTTTGCATACAAAAGCTTGTAAGTTTGATTAGATCCCATTTGTTTATTTTTACTTTTATTTCTATTGCCTTGGGAGACTGACCTAAGAAAACATTGGTATGATTTATGTTAGAGAATGTTTTGCCTATTTTCTCTTCCAGGAGTTTTATGAAAACCACCATTTTTAAAGAAATCAAACCTTCCCCTCAGGATAACAGTTCTAACATACCGGCTGCCTAAATTTCGATGTTGTACATTATCTGGTATGCAAAGTGTTCCTTTTCAATTTGGATTTGGCAGAAACTTCAAAACACACAGGTAGTGTAGTAGCATCTGTACCAGGTTTCAGAGGGTTAACAGTTCTCCCATTGGTCAAGAAACTTTCCCAGCAGCTCATTTGCATTCTGAGTATCTGTATTTGTTTTCCATTGCTGTGTAACAAATTATCATAAATTTATGATAAAACAACATGCATTTAGAGTCTCACAGTTCCCATATGTTAGAAGTCTGGCACAACATAACTTGGTTCTCTGTTCAGGGTCTCATGAGGCTGCACCAAGCTGTCTACCGGGCTGTGGTCTTATTGGAGTTTGGGGTCCTCTTCAAGTTCATCCAGGTTTTGGTGGAATTCAGTTCCTTTTGGTTGTAGGACTGAGGTTCCTGTTGGCGGTCAGCTGGGTGTCACCCTCTGCTCTTACAGGCCACACTCAGGTTTTAGCCACGTGGCCCCTCCATTAACAGTTCACCACATGGCTGTTTGTCTTCTTCCAGGCTAACAGGAAAATGTCTCCCTGATGTTTCACCTTTTAAAGGGCTCATTCTAATCTAATCCACAGATCACATTCAAATTTTGTCAATTATCCCAACAATGTCTATTATAGGTCCAGGATCATACATAGTATTTAATTGTCATGTCTCTTTTATCTCAAGTTCCTCAGTCTTTCCCAAATTTTATGACTGTGACATGTTTTTTAAATTAATGTATTTTATTTATTTATTTTTGGCTGAGTTGGGTCTTTGTTGCTGCGTGCAGGCTTTCTCTAGTTGCGGCGAGCGGGGGCTACTCTTTGTTGCAGAAGCACGGGCTTCTCATTGCGGTGGCTTCCCTTGTTGCAGAGCACGGGCTCTAGGTGCACGGGCTTCAGGAGTTGGGGCTCATGCACTCTGGAGTGCAGGCTCAGTAGTTGTGGCACACGGGCTTAGTTGCTCTGCAGCATGTGGGATCTTCCCGGACCAGGACTTGAACCTGTGTCCACTGCATTGGCAGGCGGATTCTTAACCACTGCGCCACCAGGAAAGCCCCGAACTTGACATTTTTTAAAGAGAACAAGCCAGTTACTTTCTAGAAAATCCCTATAATGCATTGAATGTTTGCACCCACCCCCTACAAATTTGTATATTAAAGCCCTAATCTTCAACGTGATGGTATTTGGAGATGGGGCCTTTGGAAGCTAAATAGGTTTAGATGATGTTGTGAGATTGGGACCCTCATGATGAGATTAGTGTCCTTATAAGAAGAGGAAGAGACCATAGCATCGTCTCTCTCTCTCTCTCTCTCTCTCCCCCTCCCTCCCTCCCCCTGCCATGAGGATACACTGAGAAGGTGGCTGTCTGCAACCAAGGAAGAGAGCTTTCACCAAAACCTGATCATGCTGGCCACTTGACCTCAGCCTCTAGAACTGTGAGAAATAAATTTCTGTTGCTCAAGCCAACCACACTATGGTATTTTGTTATCACAGCCAGAGCTGACTAAGAGGGTCCCTCAATTTGGGTTTATCTGATATTTCCTCATAATTACGTACAAGTTTTATATTTTGGCAGAAATACCCCAAAAGTGATGCTATGTTCTTCTAATGGCATCCTTTCAGGAAGTACACAATGTCAATTTGTCCCAATACTGGAGATGTTTATAAGAGAGTGTATCAGATTTCTCTGCCATAAAATTAACTGACAAGTATTTGATATTAATTAATAAACAATTAACATGTAGTCTGTGTGGAGATAATTCTGAAAATATGTAAATATCTGTTCCTCATCAAGCATTCATTCACTGGTTTTATTTTTATTTATTTATTTATTTATCTTTGGCTGCAATGGGTCTTTTTTGCTGCACACAGGTTTTCTCTAGTTGCGGTGAGCGGGGGCTACTCTTCGTTGTGGTGCATGGGCTTCTCATTCTGGTGGCTTCTCTTGCTGTGGAGCACGGGTTCTAGGAGCACAGGATTCAGTAGTTGTGGCACATGGGTCAGTAGTTGTGGCTCACGGGCTTCTCAGAGTGCAGGTTCAGTAGTTGTGGTGCATGGGCTTAGTTGCTCTGTGGCATGTGGGATCTTCCCGGACCAGGGCTCAAAACCGTGTCCCCTGCATTGGCAGGCAGATTCTTAACCACTGCGCCACCAGGAAAGTCCCCATTCACTGGTTTTATCATCCACTGATGAATCTTCCCTGAATGAATTATTACTATAATGATTGCAAAATGCTTCTAGTTCCTCATTCCCTCTACACTTAGTTGGCATCTTACTGTGAGGCAGTTTTCCCTTCTCCCCCAATTTTTTCTTTCTTATTTATGCATTTATTTATACCAGTAAGAACTCATGGATTTCTATTTTATTGAGTGGATTGCATATGTCACTATTATTATTTGTTTTGATGCTTGAATTGTCCCAGATTTAACAAGAAGAATCTCCTTTAAGCAGATTCTTATGTCCTTATGACACATCCCTTACTATTCTTTGAGCAATTTTAACTGTCTGGAACAAAAAAAATATCTTCCAGGTTCATTTTGTACTTGTTGTTTTTTCCCATATCTGGAATTAGCTATTTATCCAAGGATCATTTCTTTTAGTAGAAGATAGTATTTGGAAACCAAGATCTGGGCACTGGTTATACTCATTGTTAATGGGATATTATAGCTTTTAGGTCCTCACAGGAACTAGAACTAGAAGTATATGAATACATGCATACAACTTATAAATCTATTTTTATATCAATCTACTTGTACAGATTCAAAAACATGGGTTCACACCAATATTTCCAATTCCAAACCAACACCACATGGTTTTTTCCAGCCTCTGCTTTTCCATACTTGTAATTCCCTTCTCACATTGTGAGAAATTTGGATTCCATTATTCTCAATATATTTCCTTCTTCAGTCAATGCCCCAGTATGTAAGCAATATTCTGACCATTCAGACTGTTTTCTTAGCCCTGGCCTTGGCAGCCCCAGCCTCTCTGGCTGAGCCATTGGCCCCAGTGACAAACACACCAACCACAAAGGTCAAATACTCAGCCCTCGCCATCCTGGACACACTGCCTAATTCTTTAGTACTGCCACCACCAATCATCAGCTAATTCCTCATCCCTAGCTCTGCCAACCATGTTGACTACACCAATCAAAAAGATTAAATATTTTAAAAACCTAGATAGTGCTGCCATGCTTAAAATTGTTTAAAAGATATCGGTGGAACAGAAGAGAGAATCCAGAAATAAACCTAAATATGCATAGTGTTTTTGTTCATAATAAAGATGTCATTTCTGATCAGTGAATTTATATGCAATCTAGTCAGTGGGATAAATAAAATAGTGTTAGGGGAATTGAAGAATGTTATGAAAAATAAGACTGGATTCAAATCTCACTGTATATACCAAAATTAATTACAGATGTATCAAAGATTTTGTATAAAATAAATCTATACAATTCCTGAATAAAGAATGAATGAATTTATATTAGATCCTGGAGTAGAAAAAGACCTTTCCAAGAAAGATATCAAAGCAGTGAGTTATAAGGCAAAACTTTGATAAACTTAACCACACCAAATTTATAAATTTCTCCTTGACAAATAAATAAATACATAAATAAATAAATCCTAAAAATCATTGACAAACTGGGGAAAGATATTTGCAGTATAGGAAAGCAAATAGCTGATATTCTTAATTTTCACAAAACTTTATATAAGTAGACAAAATAAATTCAAATAAAAAAGCTAAATAGAAAAATAAGCAAAGGATAAACAAGTAGTTAATAAATAAAAGTGTAGATGAACAATGATTTTCAGCCTTACACAAAGGTAACGAAATGAGAACAAAGATGATGGAATGCAATGTTTCTCCCGTGAGACTGGCAAGAATGTAGGGTGGCTTCATGGATCCACGAGGCTGTGAACACCCATAACTTCCTCTGGAGTTGTGTGGCACAGCAGCCCTAAGCCTGAGTTGTTGAGCATGAGATACAATCATTCTCATACATTGTTCTGGAATGTTGCCAAAGGGTAAATTTGTCGACTCCTCCTGGAGAAAAATTTGACAATTGATTTCAATATTTAAAATATAAAGACTCATTAACCCAACAATCCCACTGCTAGTTATTTACCCTAAGGATATACTGGCAAAATATGCCAGAGTATCTCTTCAGTTCTTCAGGGATACTCACTGCAGTCTTTTTCATAATAGTGAGAGAGAGAAAAAATGGAACTAACTAAATTGTCTGCCATAAGGGGTTTGTTAAACAAAGTATAGGTACATTCAACTGCTATATTAAAATGCCATAATTAAATAGAATGTGTTCTAAGTGCTGATATGAAAAGATTTCTAAAATTTTTCTATTATGTAAAAAAAAATAAAACAAAATTTTTAGTAGAAACCTTTTTGTACAAACTATTTTATACAAAGAGATGAATACAGATATGCAGCTATGAAAAGATTTTTTTCAAGGCCATCTGAAACAAAGGCATAGCAGGAAAGCAATAGCCTTATTCTAATGTTGACCTCAGAGCTGGACTCTTTTTGACTGAGAAAGCCTAACAGGAAGTGTCTGAGCAAGGACAGTTTGATTTCTTACAGTTTGAGATACATTCGAGAAATGCCCCAAATTCTGGACTCTGTCTACTCTATCTGGTCTTTTTCTGCTTGAAAACAGGTCAGTTCTTGCCTGGACTCATCTCTCTCATAATTTTTTTAAGAATATAAACAGATAGTTTTATTTTTTAATTTTTTAAATTGAAGTATAGTTGATTTACAATGTTGTGTTAGTTTCAGGTATATGGCAAAGTGATTCAGATATTTTTTTTTTCAGATTCTTTTCCCTTATAGGCTATTACAAAATATTGAGTATAGCTCCCTGCGTTATTCAGTAGGTCCTTGTGGGTTATCTATTTTATATATATTAGTGTGTATCTGTTAATCCCAAACTCCTAATTTATCCCTCCCCCGCTTTCCCCTTTGGTAACCAAAAATTTGTTTTCTATGACTGTGGGTCTATTTCTGTTTTGTAAATAAGTTCACTTGTATCTTTTTTTAGATTCCGTATATAAGAAATATCATATGATATTTGTCTTTCTCTGTCTGGATTATATCCAGACATAACTTTGTCTGATAATCTCTAGGTTCATCCATGTTGCTGCAAGTGGCATTATTTATTCTTTTTTATGGCTAAGGAATATTCCATTGTATATATATACCACACCTTCTTTATCCATTCATCTGTTGATGGGCATTTAGTTTACTTCCATGTCTTGGCTATTATAAATAGTGCTGCTATGAACATTGCAGTGCATGCATCTTTTCAAAATAGATTTTTCTCTGGATATATGCCCAGGTGTGGCATTGCTGAATCATATGGTAACTTTATTTTTACTATTTTAAGGAACCTCCATACTGTTCTACATAGTAGGTGCATCAATTTACATTCCCACCAACAGTGTAGGAGGGTTCCCTTTTCTCCACATCCTCTCCAGCATTTATTATGTGTAAACATTTTGACAATGGCCATTCAGACTGGTGTGAGGTGATACCTCATTGCAGTATTGATTTTAATTTCTCTATTAATTAGTGATGTTGAGCAATTTTTCACATACCTGTTGGCCAACTGTATGTCTTCTTTGGAGAAATGTCCATTTAGATCTTCTGCCCATTTTTTGATTGAATTGTTTATTGTTTTGATATTGAGCTGTAAAGTGGTTTGTATATTTTAGAAATTAAACCCTTGTCAGTCACATCATTTGCAAATATTTTCTTCCATTCTGTAGGTTGCCTTTTTATTTTGTTTATTGTTTCCTTTGCTGTGCAAAAGGTTTTAAGTTTAATTAGGTACCATTTGTTTATTTTTCTTTTTATTTCCATTACTCTAGCAGACGGGCCCAAAAATATGACTGTGATTTATGTCAGAGTGTTCTGTCTGTGTTTTCTTCTAGGAATTTTATAGTATCCAGTCTTACACTTAAGTTTTAATCCATTTGAGTTTATTTTTGTATATGGTGTTAGAGAATGTTCTAATTTCCATTCTTTTATATGTAGCTGTCCAGTTTTCCCCAGACTTACTGAATAGACTGTCTTTTCTCCATTGTATATTCTTGCTTCCTTTATCATAGATTAGTTGACCATATGTGCGTGGGTTTATTTCTGGGCTTTCTATCCTGTTCTATTGATCTATATATCTGTTTTGATGCCAGTATCATACTTTTGATTAGTGTAGCTTTGTAGTATAGCCTGAAGTCAGACAGCCTGATTCCTCCAGCTCTGTTTTTCTTTCTCAAGATTAATTTGGCTATTTGGGGTCTTTTGTGTTTCCATACAAATTAAAAAATTTTTTAGTTCTAGTTATGTGAAAAATGCCATTGGTAATTTGATAGGAATTATATTGAATTTGTAGATTGCCTTGGGTAGTATAGCCATTTTAATGATATTGATTCTTCCAATCCAAGAACATGGTATATCTTTCCATCTGTTTGTGTCTTCTTCAATTTGTTTCATCAGTGTCTTATAGTTTTCAGAGTACAGGTTTTTTACCTCCTTAGGTAGGTTTATTCTTAGGTATATTATTCTTTTTGATGTGATGGTGAATGGGCTTGTTTCCTTAATTTCTCTTTCTCATCTCTTGTTGTTAGTGTATAGAAATGCAACAGATTTCTGTGTATTCATTTTGTATCCTGCAACTTTACCAATTTCATTGATGAGCTTTAGAAATTTTCTGGTAGCGTCTTTAGGATTTTCTATGTATAGTATCATGTTGTCTGCAAACGGTGTGAGTTTTACTTCTTTTTTTCCAATTTGGATTCCTTTTATTTCTTTTTCTTCTTTGATTACTGTGGCTAGGACTTCCAAAACTATGTTGAGTAAAAGTGGCAAGAGTGGGCATTCTTGTCTTCTTCCTGATGTTAGAGAAAATGCTTTCAACTTTTCACCGTTGAGTGAGAGGTTAGCTTTAGATTTGTCACATATGACCTTTATTATGTTGAGGTGTGTACCCTCTATGCCCACTTTCTGGAGAGTTTTTTATCATAAATGGATGTGGAATTTTATCAAAAACTTTTTCTGCATCTGTTGAGATGATCACATGTTTTTTAATCTTCAATTTGTTAATGTAGTGTATCACACCAATTGATTTGCAGATATTGAAGAATCCTTGCATCCCTGGGATAAGTCACACTTGATCATGGTGTATCATCCTTTTAATGTATTATTGGATTTGGTTTGATTGTATTTTGTTGAGGATTTTTGCATCTATGTTCATGAGTGATATTGGCCTGTAATTTTTCTTTTTTGTGGTTTCTTTGATTTGGTATCAGTGTGATGGTGACCTCATAGAATGAGTTTGGGAGTGTTCCTTCCTCTGCAATTTTTTGGAATAGTTTCAGAAGGATAGGTGTTAACTCTTCTCTAAATGTTTGGTAGAATTTGCTTTTTAAGTCATCTGGTCCTGGACTTTTGTTTGTTGGGAGCTTTTTATAATCACAAATTCAATTTCAGTACTTGTAATTGGTCTGATCATATTTTCTTTCTTCCCGGTTCGGTCTTGGGAGATTGTACCTTTGTAAGAATTTGTCCATTTCTTCTATGTTGTACATTTTATTGACATTTAGTTGCTTGTAGTAGTCGCTTATGGTCCTTTGTATTTCTGTGGTGTTGGTTGTAACTTCTCCTTTTTCATTTCTAATTTTATTGATTTGGGCCCTTTTCCTTTTCTTCTTGATGAGTCTGGCTAAAGTTTTATCAGTTTTGTTTATCTTTTCATAGAACCAGCTTTTAGTCTTATTGATCTTTTCTATTGCCTTCTTAGTCTCTATTTCATTTATTTCTGCTCTGATCTTTATGATTTCTTTCCTTCTACTAACTACAGGTTTTGTTTGTTCTTCTTTCTCTAGTTCCTGTAGGTGTAAGGTTAGGTTGTTTGTTTGAGATTTTTCTTGATTCCTGATGTAAGCTTGTATCACTATGAACTTCCCTCTTAGAACTGCTTTTGCTGCATCCCACAGGTTTTGGATCATTGTGTTTTCATTTTAATTGTCTCTAAGTATTTTTTTTAATTTCCTTTTTGATTTTTTCAGTGATCCATTGGTTGTTTAGTAGCATATTGTTTAGCCTCCATGTGTTTGTGTTTTTTGCAGTTGATTTCAAATCTCATAGTGTTGTGGTCAGAAAAGATGTTTAATAAGATTTCAATTTTCTTAAATTTACCAAGGCTTGCCTTGTGGCCCAGCATGTGATCTATCCTTGATAATGTTCCATGTGCACTTGAAAAGAATGTGTATTCTGCAGCTTTCAGATGGAATGCTCTACAAATATTAATTAAGTCCATCTGATCTAATGTGTCATTTAAGACCTGTGTTTCCTTATTGATTTTCTTTCTGGATAATCTGTCCATCAATGTAAATGTAAGTACAGTGTTAAAACCTCCTTCTATTATTATGTTATTTTCAATTTCTCCTTTTATGTCTGTTAATATTTGCCTTATATATTGAGATGTTCCTATGTTGGGTGCATATATATTTACAATTGTTATATCTTCTTGGATTGATCCCTTGATCATTATGTAATGTCCTTTATCTCTTGTAACAGTCTTTATTTTAAAGTCTATTTTGTCTGATATAAGTATTGCTACTCCAGCTTTGTTTTGATTTCCATTTATGTGGAGTACCTTTTTCCGTCCCTCACTTTCAGTCTGTATGTGTCTCTAGATCTGAAGTGAGTCTCTCGTAGACAGCATATATAAGGGTCTTGCTTTTGTATCCATTCATCCAGTCTGTGTCTTTTCCTTGGAGCATTTAATCCATTTGTGTTTGATTATTGATACATATGCTTTTTGTTTTGTTTTGTTTTGTTTTTTTGCGGTACATGGGCCTCTCACTGTTGTGGCCTCTCCTGTTGTGGAGCACAGGCTCCGGACGCGCAGGCTCAGCGGCCATGGCTCATGGGCCCAGCTGCTCCATGGCATGTGGGATCTTCCCGGACTGGGGCACAAACCCATGTCCCCTGCATTGGCAGGCGGACTCTCAACTACTGCGCCACCAGGAAAGCTCTCTTTGGGATTTTTAGGGTTACAAAATATGGCAGGAATGGAAAGGGAGGGGAAAAAATGGTCCCTATTAAGGCCAGGGGAAGAATTTAGGGAAAATCTGGAAGACAGAGGAATGAGAACAGCTGTGATGTATGAGGAATATAAACAGAAGTGAGAAAGGAAGCTTTTAGATATATCACTGTAATCTTAAATCCCCTTCATGGTATTTGGGGGAGAAATGCAAAAAAGCACCTGAATTATTTTGAAATTGCTTTTTGATTAATGAGTTATTTATTTGGTAGCAATATATCTTTGAGCCACAGTGGGTCATGGATTTACATGTGCAACAAGATGTTAAACCTGAAGTTTTGACCGAGACACCAGGTATCAGATACCAAAGTAAATGGAGAGACAGAATACCATGCAGGAAGGTATAAGCAGGTTTACAAAACCCAGTTAAATGAGTAATGCCTATCAAAAGTACAAAAGGGTTTGGGAGGTTGAAGATTAGAAAGGGCTTCGGAAAAGGTTTCTGTATTGAAGTTCCCATCTATCCCCAAGGGGTATAGGTGAGTGGTGCTTCCTTCACACCTCAAGCATGGTGTGAAGACCTTTAAGTAGACTGCTTTAAGAGCTAAACAGGTGTTCCCTAGTTGGAGGGGTATGTGTTGATTGGTGTGGAGAATGATAAATCGAATGGGTGAAAGACCAGACTGTACTGGAAGCCTGCTTACCTCCCTAATGAGGGTAAATGATGTATGAGTGCTGCCAAAGACCACATGTAGGTCACAACATGGAGAGGGATCAGGCCTGGAGCCCTTCTAAATTCTGACCAAAGAGGATCTCCTAGAAGGACGATGGGAACCCTACTGAAAATCTGACCAAAAGACACCACAGGAAAACCAGAGGCTGAGGGGATGATATACATCACCTGTACCGTGAGAAGTGCCAGCAGCGGTGACTCTGAAGAAACCAGGAGAAAGGCCCACAGAGAGTCAGCCATAATGACCTATGAGACCCAGAAAGTTCTAGTCCATTCATCCATTCAACAACAAATATTTATTGAGCACCTACTACATGCCAGATGATGTTCTAGGCCCTCTAGCATATGTCAGTGAACTACTGTGGAGCTTGCATCCTTTAAAGAAGCAGTGAGGGAGGGAAGACAAACAATAATAAATGATGTAATAAATATGTAAATTACAGAATGTGATAGATACTGAAAAGTGCTATTGGGAGAATGAGAAGCTGGATAAGATGGGAGTTAAATATATTTAAATGTACAATACATATATAAATTTTATATTTTTAAAAATATTTTTATCAGGGTAAGGACAATGGGAGTTGTAATATTTTTTTTTGGAGTTGTAATATTTTTAACTTTAAATTTATAACAATTCCAAACTTATAGAAAAGTTATACATTACAGAGAACTCCCATATACCTCCTATGTACATACATATATATATATATATGTGTGCATTTACATATTACCTATACATTATCAATATGGCTCACAGATTTTTATTTAAATAACTATAATTTCATACTATCCTTATTTATATTAAATATCAAATATTTTTTAGCACACCTTTACTTTTTAGTACAACAAAATTTTCCAGGCTGACCTAGGTTTCAGCCATTTTCCCAAGAATCCCTGGTTTCTCCTAGTGGAGAATGGTATTTAGAAATCAAACAATCAGGATGTGGGTCCTAGGTGTGTTCTTTGCTACTTGGATGTCATTACCCTTTCAGCAGACAAAGCTATAAATATATATATGTTTGTATATACACACACATATTCTATGATATGAATATCTGTGTCCCCCTTGCAAATCCATATGTTGAAATCCTAACCTCCAAGACGATGGTATTAGGTGATGGGGCCTTTGGGGAGTGATTAGGTCATGAGGGTGAAGAGGATACAGTGAGAAATCTAAGACACAGAAGAGGGCCCTCCCCTGACCATGCTGGCACCCTGATCTTGGACTTCCAGCCTCCAAAACCATGAGAACTAAATTTCTATTGTTTTTGTAAGCCACCCAGTCTGTGGTATTTTGCTATAGCAGCCCAAACAGAACATGTGTGTGTATATATATATATGTGTGTGTTCACATTTATTTGTATGACTGATAAATGTGTGTTTATCTTCTCTTCCCAAGAGTAAGAAGAGTGAACTTGAGCCAACTATATTCAGTTTATTCTTCCCAGAGTCACCAATCAAGTAAGTCATTTCACCTTCCCGGGGACAGCATGGGCAGGGACAAAGAGGGAAACTAAGAGCCACAATAGCTGAGCTCCCTCCACCTGGAAGGAAGGGAAGCATGGGGATACCTGTCCTTCCCTAATACTATCTCCCTAGTAAAAATACATCCGTTTTATCTTTTTTTCTCCCCTCCTGCTACTATAAAGTAGCTCTCTTATCAGTACAGTCTCTCCACTTCTTCCATCTACTCTTGGCTGTCCAAGGATTTGCCTCCTTTAGTTATACCATTTCTTACGTCATCAAACTCTCTCCTTATTGCCTTATTTAGGCCACTCATCATCTTCCTGTTGACCCTTTATTTTTCTACTTCCTTTACAGCCAAGCATATCAAAGAGTTGTCTACACACTCTTATGTCTCTACTTCCTCATATTCATACTTCCTGCAATTCTTTCTTCAACCCCCCTTCAATCAACCATTCTTCCTTCCCCGGGGCTCCTCTGAAGCTGCTCGTATTCATGTCCTTTCTCTTTCCAAATCTTAGTTGACCTTTCAGCAACGTTTGCCAGTTGACCACTCCTTCTTCCTCTCTGGCCTTTGTAAATCACTCTCTCTTGGTTTCCCTCTTACCTCACTGGTAATGAATTCTTACCTTCTTCTTGTTTTCCTTTGCCAGCTCCTCCTCCTTTACCAACCTCCAAATGTTGAAGAGCCCAACAGTTGGGATCTCTAGCCTGACCTCATTCTATTCCATCTACATGTGATCTTAAATACCATCCACATGTCTTTCATTTCCAAAAGTGTATCTCAAGCTCAGACCTGAGAGCCAGACTCTTATAGTAACTCTCAGTCTTCTCCTGGATATCTAAGAGGTATCTCAAAATAAGATGCAGTGGCAGAGACTAGCTAGTTGTTCACCAAATCCTTATTACCTTGAGCTCCCAGTCAAGCATTTCCTAGCTTCCCATGAAGCTGGATGTAGCTCTAGAGCAGGGCAGAGTCACAAGACAGAAAGAGCTTGGATTCATGAATCAATGAACAAAACATCACTCACTGAATACTCACATTGAACTGTTTTATGAACAAGAAAAGAAAAATCTATTGTGTTCTGCCATTGCTATTTTGAGGTTATTTGTTCAACAACAGTTAGCCTACACAGACTATTACAGATGTCAAAAACTGAACTTGACTCCCCAGCCTAAATTCCTTCCCCCACCAATCTTCTCTACCTTGGTAATTCCTTGGTTACTGATGCCTTTCTCCATTATATTACTCAAGACAGAAGCCTTGATATCTTTCTTTTCCTTATCCACACATCCAGCCCACAAACAAGCTCTCTTGGTTCTATCTCTGTATTATTCCAGTTTTGCTAAAATAACTAACAAACTCACAGTAAGTTACAGGAAATATTTATGCCTCACATACAAGTCTGCAGGCTGGCTGTGCTTGTGCTAGGCTTGACTGACCTTGTTTGTGTTCAGCCTAGTTTGGCTCCAGATTGCAAATCAGGTTTGGGTCTGCAAGCCATGTGTCCCATTCTGGGACTCAGAGTGAAGAAGCAATGGCTTCCTGAAACATGCTCTTTTCACATGGGTGGCAGAGCACAAAAGAGACGACAGAAGTTGTCCATGCCTCCTAAAGCTTCAGGTTGAAATCTCAGTCACGATTCGTAATTATCTTGTTTTTACTGGCAATTTCCCCTATGAAAATGCAGGTTCTGTTCCTGCCTGGCGTCTAGTAGGCATTCAACAAATGTTTATGAAATTGATGTTAAATGAGAGGATTCTGGAAAAGCAGTTTGAGGCTACACTGCTAAAGGATCTTGAAATATCATGTAGGAGAGTCTGGACTCCATCCTAAAGGCATTAGTCAGTCACCAAAGGAGAGATCTGCTTTAGAAGGGTAACTATGATGGTAGCTGGGTGATGAATGTCTAAAGAGAAGCAGTTAAAAGGTTACTGTAATTGTCTAGGTTAGAGGAGACTTGAGGCATAAACTAGGGCAGAGGGACTAGAAGGGAGACTGCTTTGAGGTGTCATCAACAAGAATCGGTTAATAACAACAGCATTTATTAAGTGCCTAGAGTAGGCCCAGACTTTATGCTATCTTTACAAAAGCCAAGCAAAATGGGAATTGGTATACTAACTTTGCAGATTAAAAAAAAATTTTCAGAGAACTTATATAATTTCCCCCCAGAATCTCACAGCTAAATAAATGACTATTCTGGAATTCCATTGCAGGACTATCTGATTCCCAAGCCCAGGGAGTGAAAGACAAGGAGTGGTGCTAAGTTTCCAGCTAAGGTAATTACTTAGGATGTCCTTTGCTGAAATACATACAGGTTTGCTGGGAAAGGTAATGAATGTGGTTTTAGTTACCCTGTGGGTTAGAAGCCTGTAATACAGTAGGTGGTTCTGCCTGAAACAGAAACCGACTCTGGTTAACTCGCCAAATAGGGTATTTCTTGGAAGGCTATGGGGACTCCCAGAATCATTGGTAGGCTGGAGGGACAGGCTTCATGAAAAGGTCACAAACCCAGGGAGTTCCAGACAGTGAGACAACAAGAACTAGCCATATGTGTATTCATTGAACAGAGAGTTATTGAGTGCATACTCCATGCCAGGCACCTCAGAGCACTGGGGACACAGCAGTGAAGAGTCAATACCGCCACCTTCATGCAACTTACATTCAAATGGGGCACCCAGGTCATAAACAAATCAGTTAATTAAATCCAAAAATATGTCAGATGGTAGAAAATAAAACAAGGAAAGGGGATAAAGAGTGCCTTGAGGAGAGAGAAGTTGCAATTTTCAATGGAGTGGTCAGAAAAGCCCCTCGGAGAGTCCTGGTCCATCCACTGCTGCAGCCACGTGAATGAATGAGAACTCCAAATGTCCCCTTGTTGCTGTTCATTCTCTTGGAAGTAACATCTGATTGGCAAAGATGAAGGCATGTGCTCACCCCCTTATCTCTTCTGAAATGAGGGAGAGGAAGAATTGCCTTTCAACTTGTATATTTTGATAAGCACTACCTACAAAGAACATACATAAAATGAGGGATTTTCCCAAAAGAGATGAGCGTTTGGCCTCTAAAAACCCAAATAACCACAGGAGTGGATGCAACCAATAAGAGAGTCAAAGAAGAGACTCATCAAAGAGAAGAGTGAGAAGAAAAAATAAAGGATAGCACTTCGGAGAATTTTGAATACGTCTGAAGATGCAGGTTGATGAAGAGGAACTAGTAAAGGAGAGCAGAAAGAAAAGAATCTGGAGAGAGCAATGTTTGAGAATCCAAGGATAGAGAGAGCTTACAAGGTCAATGGTGACTTTATGAAGAGGCTTGGAAGAAGACATTGTAAATGGAGAAAGAACCAATGGTGAGTGAAGTAGGGACAGAGTAACCTCTGAGCCAAAGTGTTCTACATCATAATTCATGTTGTTATAAAGGAACTTGCAAAATATATTATCCTGTGTCAAAAGGAATGTAGGACTCCTGTCCTCATTTCATTTGAACTTCACAATAACCTTGTGAGACAGGTCTTATCCTCACTGTGAGATGGAGGAAAATGATATCTAATATTCAGTGTTGGAGATTATAAATCTTTTCCTGGAGTGCATCTTGTTAATAGATATCAAAAGACCTTAAAATGTATGTATTCTCTGAACCAGAAATTCCTCTTTAAGGGTATTTAGCCAAAAGAAATAAGAGCACGCATACAGATTTATCTACAAGGTTATATGTTGCTTGTAATAGTAAAGAATTGAAAACAAGCTAGTTCCAACAAGAGGGGATTGGTATGTACATGCTGTGAAACGATGTGCAATCAGTACCAAATAATGCTGCAGAATAAGCTGTTCAAGAAAGAAAAAGGAAAATGGTTTATAATTTATGAAATGGAAAAAGCAGACAACAAAAAGTATATACAGTATGATTCCATTTTTGCTTCTTGTGGATTTTTCCCCATATTTTCCAAAATGTCTGCAATAAACAAATATTACTCTTACAGTGAGATTTTTAGAAAGTAAGGTCCTGTGTGGTTAAGTACTTGTCTGTGTCAAACAGGGATAACTGGGAAAGGAGGGGCCAGAATTATGCTCTTGACTTTTCATTCATTCCTTCTACCACCTCAGGCCACGTCTTCTTATATAGAACAGTCAGTAAGTGTCTTCTGACTTGTTGCTATAACAAAAATGCCATAGGATAGGTTACTTAAACAGCAAACATTTATTTCTCCAAATTCGGGAGCCTGGGAAGGCAAAGATCAAGGTGCTGGCAGATTCAGTGTCTGATGAAAGCCTACTTCGTGGTTCATAAATGGCTGTCTTGCCTGTGTCCTCACACAACAGAAGGGCCAAGGGAGCTCTCTGGGGTCTCTTTTATAGGGACACTAATCCCATTGATGAGGGCTCTACCCTCACGAACTAATACCTGGCAAAGGCCCAAGCCATGAATACCAGGGCAGAGGGGATTAGGTTTCAACATATGAAATGAGGTTTGCGTGGGGAGGGGTGGGGGGAGGTAGACAAAGAGTACAACAGAGAACACCGTCAGTCTATAGACACAAGGGGGGAAAAATGTCCCTCAATAATGTAAAAATGCTTTCCTACTTTTTCTACTTGCAGTGTTCAGTGAAAACAAGCCCTTTACAATCAACATGCCAGAAACCCTACCATGTAAGGCCTTCTTGTACTGAAAAAGTTAAAAGCGTGAGAATGGTTGGAAGTTGTTTAAACAACAATAGTAAAGATTTTACGAGACCTCAAAATACTTCCGGATGTGTGGATATGACAAATCAACAAAAAGGAACCAACACCCAGCCTACAGCCTTGTAAGATATAGATTCCAGCCTTTCTACACCTCAACCTGGAAGCACAGGCTCTCGTAGAGAGGGGAAGTACTCCCACATAAGAGACACTAGGGGTGGCCCAGACGTGGCAATCCCTAGTAGGATGTGGGGTATCCAGAGGAAAGGGGTGACGGGCGCACTTAAGGCACGTGAAAACTGTAAAGTTTGGTGCCTTCTGCCGTCGGCGGTTCCAAGGCTGAGTTAGCGGCACTTAGATGTAAGCTCTACTCCCTCCGGCTCGACCCTGCCTGCAGGCCTCACTCAAGACCTCATCGGACTTGGACTAGAGGGCCTAACTGAGGCCTGTATTCGCTATCGAAGATCTGTAGATCCCCGAAGCGGTGCGGTCTAGTTCCCGAAGAGCTGGACCCCGGCGAGCGGGCGGCGTGGGCGAGGATGGGTGCGGCCACCACACGGGCAGGGCTCGCTTCCGGATCTTCGCAAAACTAACAACATTAGTTAGGGAAATAGGCTCTAACATCCCTAAATCCCTTCACTTGGCGACTGTAGCAATCTGAGACACTGAGCGCCCCGCACACCCTAGACGCAGCCAGAACGCACCCATCCCAGCCTTGCAGCCCGGCTCTGGTGACCTGCCCCCCCTGTCTGCACGCGCCCTGCAAACCCGTGTCCCCGCCCTCACCCCAGAGCCCCTAGAAGCAAGCTACGGTGGCTCTGCTGGGGATAAATTATTACCGTGCTACCGTGCTGCAAACTCAGCCCGAGAAGTATGAACTGGCTGGGACAGTTTAGGAAGGCGGCCACGAGGGCCTTTGCAGAAAGGAACGGATAAATGCATTTGGGAGTAGGAGGGGTAAATCTGTGGACCACGGTGAGGAGGAAGAAAATGCAGTCTCTGCCTCAAGACCAGCGGCCCAGAAGCAATACTCAGCTCTGACACCCAGAGCCCCGCCTCCAGGGCGTGGCCTCGCGCTGCCCCGGGAGAGGGCGGGGACTACTCCGGGCCACGCCCCACTCTTCAGGAGGCCAAGGGTGCCGCACTTACAGTTCCGCTGCGCACTGCGTTGTGCACCAGCCGAGCGAAGGTGATCCAGGTGAGTCTCCGCACCTGCGGGCAGCGAGGAGCGTGGGCCTCGGAGGCATTTCAGCTCCTGAGCTGGGCACCGCCCATATCTCGGCCATCCCAAGCTGAATAGGGACTCGCTCTCTCTCTCCCTTCTTGTCTGTAGGTTTCTTTCTACCTTCCCATCCCCTTTGCCCTCCATCCTCCCCATGATGTAGTGGGTTTGGAGCGTCTAAGCTGGGCCGGCCACGCTATCTAAAACTCAGGGAAATTCTCAAGGTCAACCCTTCCTCAGTTACTTCCTTTTCTCTCCTCCGCTCCCTGGGCTGTGCGGACGCCGGGCTCCTTCTTTCTGCCTCCCAGAGCCCACCTGACCTTGCCAACTGCATCTCTGGTGCACAGGAGGGGCGGGCAGGGCATTGCAGGGACAGCTGGCAGTGCAGGCCTGATCGGTAACACAGGTTTTTAAAGTGGCCTGCGAGCGCTGCGCCAGCTGCGGATGTGCATGTGTTGCTAGGGACATTCCGGGAGGGCCTCCCAGGGAATTGTGTTTGTTTTCCTCCGGTTTCATAGAAACGTTTGTCGTATGTTTGAATTGGAACCTACGAGTGGGTCATTTCCTACGGCTGCCTTAGAGCAGGAGAGGAGGCGGAATCTTCGTTGAGGTTGATTTCAGAGAATTTCCCTCATCTGGTGTTGCTGCAGGGAGCGCTACGGCCACAGCGGTGGGGCAGCTGCGGGGCGGTGGAAGGGGCTGGAGGCTGGTTGGTAAGTCATTCTCCGAAGTTCTGGCTTCTGCTGTCACTTTCCTTGGGAGTCACGAGTTTACCACTACATTGTAGCTTAGGGGACAAGTGAGTGTGGAAAGGGAGGTAAAAGGAAAGCAGAGACAGGAGGGTGGGTAGGAAAAGAACTACGGGCTTGCGGCTTTAATCCGCTAACTGGAGAAAGGGAGATCTGGAGGGAAGGACAGTTACTGCTCTGCAGATATATGGCTCTTTGCAGGTGCTGTAGACCTGGGCGTGGTCATGTGGAATTGCCGCAGATCTTCGATTCCTCTGTCGGTGGAAGCAAGGGCATCTCTTGTGAGATCTGTAGATCGCTGGGAGCCTACAGTTTCTGGGAAGCACCCAAGGTTACTGGTCAAAATTACAGACTATGTTTAGGTCAACGAATTCAGTGTTGAGAGCATAGTATCTGAGTCAGGCGATCAAGAACGTTTATTCTCACGGGAGTTAAATTTAACAGAGTTAAATAAGTTTACATCTAAAAACCCAAACAAATACTTTCAGCTGGGGAAGACGTTCTGTAAAGCTTCCCTCCTGACAATGTTACAGAAATAGAAAACTTTGTCAAGTGAATCCCCCTGCAAATGATGTTACTACATATAAAACAGAGGTACTGTGTAGAGGTACTGTGCCCAGTCATAGAAACAGCACTGCAGGGGCCTCCTTAGATTAAGGAACAAAACTGGAGAAGGGCAGCCTTCCCCCTTATTTAGACTTAATCCTGCCAGTTTAGAGTTCTGCAGAGACACAATCCATGAAGGGGAGCCTCTTAACCTGGAGGATAGCAAAGACACTGAACCTATGTGGAGAAATCTGGAATGAAGTGAATGACAAATCAATGTGTCAAAGAGTAATTTAGTGCCTACTGCACAGCTAGCAATATTTAAATATATTCTTCCCTATATTTCTATTTAAATATTCTGAATCTGTATTCAGATCACCCTTGCCAACCACAATTGACCATGAACCATTTAGCGTTTTTTAAAGCAATATGTGTTTAAAAGAATATACTGCTACGGTTTTTACAACTGGTTTCATTAATACTACTTATGAGTATACCATCCTTCTGAAAAAGAAGAATTCGCAGTTACCAGGTAGTTTACTGCTATGTAAAATAGAATTTTTGCGTTTCCCTCGCTATCTCTTACACTGTCTATGTGCCTATCTTCCTATGGGGAAGTTGTACTACCTTCCAAATACATTTGCAAATACCTTTAAGGAGTTCAGCATTTAGAATCATCCGTCCCATGTTACGCTATGAGTTCCTTCTAGAGTCGACCCATTTATTAACTGGAACATGTGTTCTAATATTTTGGTGACTTAGTTCACTCTTTTTTATTTAATAGTGTTATTTTATTTCTCCAGCCTAAGAAATGTGAATGATTGTGACACAACTTCATTCTAAGTACAGACAGGCCTGAAGAGTTAGACCCCTGTTTCAGGCAGGAGCCTGCAGCCTATGCAGTTCCTTCATTCAGAATGGCTGGTAGCCTGGTGGGACTTGTTCAGCAGCTGCTAAGAATTCACTGCATACAGTCCACCCACACTTCTTGTGATGGAAAATCCAAATGGTGTCCATGTGACTCATTAGAGATTTTTCTTTTCCTCTTTGGGAAGTCAGGGCTTAGTTTCACTCTGGCCCTCAGTTCCTATATAATGCCAGTTAAGGGACAGGTTGTATGGAAATCGTGATGTAAAAATGAAGTGCCAATTTTTGTGTTGCTTTGCCCTTTGCAAACCCGAATGCCCGAAAGTTTGGAGGATTTTTTTCCCCTGTAATCTCTCCTCCTGTCATACTGCAGTGCTGACACTCATTAAAAAGGAAAAAAAGTTCCTTTTTGGACCTTTTCCAAGTTTTTTTCTTCTTCCAATTAGAAAGCTCTCAGGCTTTAATCAGTCACAGACTTGGAGTTAATTGTTAGCTTTCTGTTCTCGTTAATATATTTTATGCTCAGGAGAGGGTCCGGAGAGGTAGAAAAGTTTCAAAAGAGGTCAAGTGTGGTCAAACTTGCTCCCCAACCTCATTGAGAGACAATATAGCCAAGGGTTGAGAGCATAACTGTGGAGCCAGACTGCCTGGCTGTGTGTGAATCCAGGCTTTCTCTGTTATAGCTGCGTGTCCCTGGGCAGATTACTAAACCTCTCTGATGTTCAGTTTCTTCATCTGTAAAATGGAGTAATAATATATCATAGGGATGCTGTGAGGGTTTAAATGAGTTAATATTGATGAACTACTTAGTGTTTGACACATATTAAGTAATATATGTGCTAATAATGTGTTATTAATAATCATTGATTTCTCCTACCACTCTTCCTCTAGGTTATATCACTACCCTTCAGCCAACACTGGTCTCCTTTTCATCCTTATACAAGTAAACCCCTTTCCTGTCTCCGTGCCTGTGTACTTGCTGTTTTCTCTACCTGTGTGCTCACTCTCACATCACTGTTACTCCTTCAGAGCCCTTAGCTCAATCTGTTACCTTCCTGTTTCATGATCCTCCTAAGTTGTCTCCCTCCATTTGACTCTGTATTCTGGAAGGTCAGGACCTTCTTTCTCAGTCTTGTTCACTATTGTAGCCCTGCACTGCACGTGGTACCCAGCATTCAGTAGGGGATACATCAGGAAAGGAATCATTCTAAGGCACTACTGAGGAAGGTGGTAGATGTGGACTTAAAGTGAGCATTCCATTTAGGTGAAACACTTTGTCCTGCATTGACTTTGTCAGATCAGCTCCCTTGAATGAATTGGTACAAGATTTTTATTTTCTTCTGCATCCCATAACTTCTCCCCATTCTCTTCCCTGTCCTCTGAGATTGGTGCCTTCAGACTATAGGAAATGTCCTGCAGCCTGTCCCTGGGATCACACCTCCCTGGAGGCTGGGCTCCAGATGGTCCAGCGTGGCTCAGGGCTTTTAGGTCAGCACATCAAGGAACTCTAGCCCATAGGGCCTTTTGGGTCAAGAGTCTGTTTGGGAAAGTTTGTCATCCTACAAACAGGGGAACCTAGGATTTGTTCTGTCTTACAATCTACTATTCTTAGATTCCTGAAGAGCTGAATTACTAGTTTTTCCCAGGGGAGACTCAGTTAAGCATATGTGTCTAGTACCTTTTCGCACAGAAGTCAGACTCCAGAGAAGAAAAGAGCAGGTTATTTGCTTATTTGGCCTTAACAAAGTTTATTTGTGTCAGTGCAGGCTCATCCCACGTAACCAGGAAACGTTCACTTGGACTTGAGCATCAAGCTGGTCCTTCCCTCCCCGCTCCCGCTCTCAGCCAGTGCAGTAATGTAGTTGTCCTCAGCACTGACAGTTCACGAGAGTGTTGGAATTAAAATGACATGTGGAACTTGAATATTTTATATTCCAAGCTGTGGCCACTTAACTATAAAATTGAATATATTTGAATTTATAGGACATTTATCTCTTAAGAAGACAGATCTTCCATCCCCCTAACTTGTAGTGTGCTTCCACTTTCCAAGTGTTCTGCCAGCAACACTGATGAGGAATTAAAGAATATGAGAAACCGGGAAAGACCCACTTTATTACCTGCCTGTGTTGTTTGCCTCACTTGAGTTAATATTCAAGGCTGGACAAATAATGGCCTGCCTATTCAACTAACTTTTCATTTTTAGCCCTTGGAGTGATATTTACTGAATATGCAAAACAATTGTGGGGAATAGTTATTTTTCTTCACATGGTTATTATTCCTTCTCTCAACTGTCCATGTACTCTTTTTCTAATTTTTTAAAATAAATTTATTTATTTTATTTATTTGTTTTTGACTGCATTGGGTCTTCCTTGCTGCGCGCAGGCTTTCTCTAGTTGCGGCGAGCAGGGGCTACTCTTCGTTGTGGTGCGTGGTCTTCTCGTTGCGGTGGCTTCTCTTGTTGCGGGGCACGGGCTCCAGGTGCGCGGGCCTCGGTAGTTGTGGCTCGTGGGCTCTAGAGCGCAGGCTCAGTAGTTGTGGCTCACAGGCTCTAGAGCGCAGGCTCAGTAGTTGTGGCGCACAAGCTTAGTTGCCCTGCGGCATGTGGGATCTTCCCGGACCAGGGCTCGAACCCATGTCCCCTGCATTGGCAGGTGGATTCTTAACCACTGTGCCACCAGGGTAGCCCCCGTGTACTCTTTTTAAAATCTCACTGCCATTTGAGACTTTGACACTCAAACAGATTTTATCATCTGTGTACTGTAGAAGTGACCAGACTGGTGTTCTGAAAATGTAGGATGGACCCAAAGAAATTCTGTGACTCTCCTTTTTTTCTCTCCCATCATGGAAACAGGGAATTACTTTTGTGCTGCTTGCCTCTAGGATCTCAAGTTTCTCCATTTAGCTTTTTTTTTACATCTTTATTAGAGTATAATTGCTTTACAATGGTGTGTTAGTTTCTGCTTTATAACAAAGTGAATCAGTTATACATATAATGTTCCCATATCTCTTCCATTTAGCTTTATATGGGCTCAGCTGCCTTGCCTAGAAATAATTTTGAGGACTGTTCCTTTGTAGATACATTTGGAGGCAGAAACGAGGCTGGACAGCTACCTCATTAAAAGAATACAGGCTGAGTAGACCCCTAGCACAACCTCAGAGTTTTTGGAACCACCTCCCAGTGTTGGGGACTCATGGTGGTCCATTTGATGTGATCAGATGAAGCCCTTTAAGTTACCATCCTTGTATTATTCTCATGAAAATGCCATGTAAAAGAAAGGACCAGGGCTTCCCTGGTGGCAAAGTGGTTAAGAATCCGCCTGCCAATGCAGGGGACATGGGTTCGAGCCCTGTCTGGGAAGATCCCACATGCCCTGGAGCCACTAAGCCTGTGCGCCACAACTACTGAGCCTGCGCTCTAGAGCCCGCGAGCTACAACTACTGAGCCCACGTGGCACAACTACTGAAGCCTGCACACCTAGAGCCCGTGCTCTGCAACAGGAGAAGCCACAGCAATGAGAAGCCTGCGCACTGCAAGGGAGAGTAGCACCCGCTCGCCGCAACTAGAGAAAGCCTCACGCAGCAATGAAGACCCAACACAGTCAAAAATAAATAAATAAAATAGCTAAATTTTAAAAATAAAATAAAATGAAGGACCATATATAAGGAAGATTGGATTAATAATACAGCAGCCAAATAAGTATTTTAATGAAACATTGGGGAACGGCTCCAAGTCAGTCTATAAGTGCTTTAGCATTGTCCCATTCCTGATGCATTAAAAAAAAAAAAAAAAGACTGCTGAGAAATTGCAGTACAGTTGGAGGGGAGCAATCTTGCAAATGGAAGTAAGGGTTACCATTGTCCACACTGGTTTTTATTTGTTTGAGGGCAAAGAGAGAGCTGAAAGTTGAAATCCTCTCTCCCTTAAGACATTTGATAGATTTTCATTTAGGAGAAGATAAGTTGTAACTTCATGGCTCAGAAGTCATAAATTATTTGAGGCCAGTGCCCAACTGATAAAGCCTACCTTTTGCTCCATTTGTGCAGTGTTGATTGTGCCCTGGGGAATTTCTATTGGCAGCTAAGATGGAGTGGAGTAAATAAGTGAAGGAGAGCTTTACCCCAGGAGTATTCCGTTGAATGTAGTTCAGGAGGTTCTCTGAGTAACCCTTTTGTAACTGAAGGAACCCCTGCCCCAGTGAGATAAGGCAAGTGGTGGCAGAAGCAGGAATTGGAGGAAAAGTTGAGCGAAGTATAAGCGCTGGAGTAGTTATGCTTCCAGGTGAATCTGTCAGTCACATTCCTATAGGAGAGTACCTTAGCCAAATATCATAATGAAACTCCATGTTGCTAACTCAGGCACTGGAATAGAGCATACCTTCTAGGGGTGAGACCAACACTGCCTCATTTGAAGTCCAAGCTTGATCACTCTAAAGTAAGACTTTACAATGGTGCCTTGTAGCTTTTTAAAAATCCACTGGGGGGCTTCCCTGGTGGCACAGTGGTTGAGAGTCCACCTGCCGATGCAGGGGACACGGGTTTGTGCCCCGGTCTGGGAAGATCCCATATGCCGCGGAGCGGCTGGGCCCGTGAGCCATGGCCGCTGAGCCTGCGCATCCGGAGCTTGTGCTCCGCAACCGGAGAGGCCACAGCAGTGAGAGGCCCGCGTACCGCAAAATAAACAAACAAACAAAACATTCCCAAAAGGATCTCTATCATTAAATAAGTGACACGAATTTCCTAAATAAAAAGAAAAACTAATTCCTTTTAAACCTTCGACTTAATGTTCTCTCAACTGAACTATTTTGACTCAAGCCTGCCAGGAAACAGTTAACTAGGAACATACACCTCTGTAGTTACTAATAAGTGAAGACAGAACAGAAACACTTCTGTCCTATCTCTGCCTCTCCCCAACCCTTTTAGTTTCATTTTTTTGGGGGGGTTGGGGGGATTTGTACACAGTTTCTGATCGTTGGTATGAAGGAAAAATCTGGAATTGGGTATTTGTTTACTTATTTGCCTTCTTCCCCCAGTAAAACATGAGCTTCCTGAGGGCAGGGACCAAAGTCTGGCTTGTTCACCTCATCCCCAGCATGGGCCCACTGAGTAGCACATAGTAGGCACTCAATAAACTTGAACAAGTAAATGAATGGATGCTCAGCCCCATGCGGGGATAAGCATGTCTGGCTACAGGGAGGGTCTGCATGACTGCAGTTTGCTGATTTCCATAGTCTGTACTAGAAGACTGCTTCCTTCTGAATACTCCTGCCCTTCAGATAATAGATTGTAACATGGCTGGCTATTAAGAGTTCAAAAAGGAGGGGAATATATGTAGTTCTAAGCTTTGTTTGCTATTTTAAAATGATAATTATAAATTCTTAAATGTATCTCATCATCATGTATTCGAACATCCGCTTTTATCACTGAATCAGGGCAGAGACAGTTAACAGAACATTAGCACACATAGTATAACCTGATATATAACATTTATTGAGTACTTACTATGTGACAGGCATCCTGATGGGTGTTTAGAGACAGTGTCCCCATTTAATCTTTACAACAACTATATGGTATGGGGTAGGTGCCGTGATTATCTCCAATTAACAAGTGAGGAAACCAAGGATGCTTGAAAGACGTTGAGTAATTTTCCCGAGGACACACAGCTAGGAATATGAGATCCAGGTTCTAAACCCAGACAATGTGATTCCAAAACTTACCTGCAAGGCTGTCTCTATAGTGCACATAGTGGATAAGTGACAGGATTCAAGCTAAAAATCAGGTCCGATTCTTTGGTTCCTTTGTAACATACTGTCTATTCCTCCTGTCTCCTCAATTACTAATTATTGTCAGGCCATTTTTTTACATAACTTTTTTGGTATATATTTGCTCATTTTGCACATAGAAAGGTACAAAGGAAAATCTATAATTCAGCCATCTGGAAATAGCTATGCTTATGATTTTGATATTTTCTTCTTTAATTTTTTTCTATTATTGAGAAAACTAGATATACTCTTTTTGTTTTCTTTTTTTTAATTTAACATGCTGTATATTAAGTCTGTTTCACCATCTTTAATGTTTCACCATTTTTAATGGTTATATACTATTCTGTTTTACAGATATATTATTTAATTAGTCCTCTTTGTTTGGACATCTATACCATTTCTGTTTTTGCTGTTATAAATAGTGCTGAAGTGAATGTCTTTGAACCAAATCTGTTTGCCTTCCTGATTATTACCCCAGGATAGATTCCCAGTAGAATTAATGAGCAAAAGGTTATGAACAATGTAAAGCATATTGCCTGCCGCCAGGCTGTCCTCCAGGTGGTTCTGTTTTACACTTCTCCCAGCAGCGTGTAATACTACCAAGTAACTAAATAAATTTTTATTTGTACAAATCATAAATTTTAATCTTTACAGCTGGTGTGCAACTAACCTCGGAAACTGCGTGATAATTAACAAGTGCTCTTATACAACCAAGTGAGTTACAAAGTAATCTATACCAGTCATGAAAGTTCAGCTCCAAAAGGACCACTGGACTGCTGTGTGTCTATCACCATGTAGAAGGCAAACTCTAGGGCAGAGTTCCCACCCCCAAGAACCTTATCTTGTTGGGTGGATATAGGGGTTGCCAGGGACACAGAGCAGGTATGTAATCAACAAACTATAGTGTGCAGTCCGAATGCGTGCTCATGTCAGAAAGAGGTTGTGTTGCACGTATCAGCTTCTCAAGCCTGTGCTCTGGGAGCTATCGGCTAGCTGCGGGACCGGCCCAACCTCGGGCGTGGCTGGAGCTGCCTGGAACGTGGCTGCTGTGAGCCGAGGTGCCTCCCCTTTCGCCAGTGTACGCACCCATACCCACGACGGGGCGGGAGCGTTCATCTCTTTGCCCTCAGAAAATAAGAATTCAGCAAATGACAAAGTTTTTTTTGAACCCTAAGTGAATTAAACTGATTCTTTCCTTAAAGGACAAGACTTAAGCGTTTTGCAGTCCCTACTGGATTTATGTTTTCAGCAGCTGTAGCGACAGAGCTTTTCTCTGTGTTCTGATCTCCTCTTTCTCCAGGAATTCATACATCCAGTTGCTTCCATTGTTTCAGTAGAGGCTTTGAGAGGGAAAAAGGAAACTGACATGGGTTAGGCACACACTTTATGCCAGGCACTGTGCAGAGCAGAGGAGGCATTCTGAAAGCAACCTGGACTTACAGCTTGCTTCGTTTATTCCACAGCTTTCTATAAGCACACACTCTGTGCTTGGCACGGGGGATGCCGGACACACACGGTCCCTCCCTCACGGGAGCTTAGTATCTGATGCAATTGGCTGCTCTCTCTGTTCTAGCCCTGATCACACCAGCTGGGAAGTGCTGGCTACAATGGCCTGTGAAGCAGGGCTCCTCACGTGGTGAAAGTGCAAGGAGGTGTGTGTGGGGGGGGCGCTGAACAGGCTTGGCTCTGGCACCTATGCAGGTGTGTCCAGGGCTCCTGCAGGGAGAGCCTTGGGTAGGGCTGCCTCTCTCCTCCCACCCCTAGTACGCTCACTGTTTCCTGACCAATTACACTGTCCTTTGCACACTACCCATTTTAGCATCAGACTCTGGGTCTCCCTTACTGTAAATTCTCTGTCCTTCAAAGGTCTTGTTCCTGGCTCTGCTTGCCCTCACCTAGATTCTTTTCCCCTCAGTACCTATCACCATAGCAAAGTGTCAAGAGAGTCACTTTCACTAGGGTGTGACTGCCTAAGAGTGTAACCTCCCAGGTTGCATTTATACTTTGGAAGAGGAGGTCAGTAGTAAACATTAATTTCTAATTGCAGGTTTTTAAGCGGTTGCCTTTCTGAGTGTTCATTGCCTGCAACAGAAACACCTACTCCAAAGATACTTCTCTGTCCTGCCACCTAGCTTCTCCTACCCAAATCCTTACAGGCCAGAAAAACACAGGCCAGTGACCGAGCCACCGAATATGTTTTGCCTGGGCTAGCTGGAGTATTTGGGGAAGAATTCTAAAACCTGCTCTGGTCTTAGCTCTGCCCTCATCTCTCTACCTGAGCCTCCATTTCCTTTTCTGTAAAATGGAGCTTATGGGATTTGGGGGGAGATGAAAAATGAGCTGAAAAGTCTGCACCAACACAAGGTGACCCCAGGCTGTGTGAGAGCCTAGTCGCCTGTCTAAAGGTGAGGTCTGAACAGACTTTCAACTTGCACACTTTGACCTAAACCAGATATGCTTAATTGTATCGTTCTTAAACAGGCGGCTTTTGACAAAGTTAGAGACAGCTCCATTTTCAGTTGCCTGTTTGGCCCAGATGGGTTGAACTCCAGGGATATCAGGTAGTCATATTTATTTATTTTCAAAGAGGTGTTCAGTATTCACCCCATATTTTTGTTTTAATAACGACTACCAAAGCTTCCTCCCCAAGCTGATTTTCTAAACTCTGGAAAGGACTAATTCTAAAAGAGAATGAGGGCAGGAAAGCTTGGAAGGCAGCCAAAGACTCCTTGCTCTCCACAGCCACACAAGATGGCCCAGGAGAGGCTGACCTGGAGGTGATTCCCATGCTGAGTCCTGGGGATGCCCCTTTCCAGTGTGTGTGTCCCCTGTCCCGGAGGAGGGAATGCCGGGTGCCCCTCCACAAGCAGCTCCAGGTAAAGAAAGAATATAGCAGGGGAAACTAACGGGAATTATTGTGAAACATGGTTGGGGATGGGCAGGTTTTAGGATTTTGGTTCCAAATGTTATTTTGCAGACCTAAGGGAAGCTTACTTTTAAAGAACTGACCTGTTTGCTGGCCCCAAATTCCACACTGAGAAAGATTCTGTGATCCCAATGTCAGTTCAGCTCTAAATCATCAAGTGGGATTGAAAGGGGACATTGGAACTGAATTGGAACCTAAATTTGAATCCCAAATCGGATACTTTCTCTTTTAGACCTTGCGAATATTACTTAACCTCTGGGGGCTCTTTGGAAAATAGGGATATTAGCATCTTGTTGGGTTGTTTGTGAGGATGGCTAAAACATTTTGGAGCAGGGTAACCTTCCCAGGCTTTCAGGAGAGATTGCAGCCAAACGGTTTTAGGGGTGGAATTTTTTTTTCTTTGGCCACACCATGTGGCATGCGGGATCTTAGTTCCCTGACCAGGGATCGAACCTGTGTCCCCTGCAGTGGGATCGCGGAGTCCTAACTACTGGACCTCCAGGGAATTCCCAGGGATGGAAATTTTAAACTGAAGACAGAATACACACAGGAGCTGTTGGCCTGTGGCAGCCATGCACGTGATGGGACAGCAGCTAAGGATCTCTGGAAGCATTGTAGCTATTTCTCTGTGTCCTGCCATGCTCTGACCCTTCAGACATCTGGTGATCAGTGCTCAGAGAGACTGGAGGGCAGCACTAACTTACTCTGAATTTATTAGGGCTTCTTCCCACCCAGCAGGTTTTCCTCTCCTTGATCTCCAGTCTGTTTCTTTCCTTCTTTCTTCTTTCCTCCTGGAGCAGGACAAGAGCTAAAAGAGCTGAAATTGCTGAACACTGAAAAATGCTGATATGAGCTTTTTCTCCAAACATTTCATATGAAATTTTTCAAACATGCAGAAAAGTTGGAAGAATTGTATAGTGAACATCCATATAGCTACCACCCAGGTTCTAGCATTAATATTTTGCTATATTAGCTTGCATCATCATTTTCTGATGCATTTCAAAATAAGCTGCATTGCAGACACTAGACCACATCATGGGGTTAGTTTTGAAGTGTTAATTTGATGAAGAATCTGGGTTCTCCAAGAGCTGCCCAGAGCCTTGCTCTGGCTTTCAAAGAACTATAACTGATCCCTTCCCTACCAGTGTGATATTTCTGCTGCTGTACCAGCACGTGTCTCAGGATCCAAGGGAGGCCCTAGGGTTCCTGCCCTGAGTGTCTCCGATGCCAACAGACATACAAGCGAAAAACTTGGAATCACTGTGTACTTACTGACTATATCCTGTTTCTTTCTCTTTCTCTCTCTCTTTCTCTCTTTCTTTCTCTCTCTCTCTCTCTGTCTCTCTCTCTCTCTGTGTAACTTAGTATATCTTTTAGCATTTTGCCTTGCTAAATATTTTTTTAAATTGTGGTTTTTAGTGGCCAGACCATCCAATAGCAATGACTACTGCAGTGGTTTAGATAAATCTCATACATGCAATGTTGATCAAAAGAACTCAGGCGCAAAAGAGAATATACAATGTGATCGTGAACTTTTCTGTGTGTATATTGCAGACTTGAATCATTTTTTAATTCTGTTGGGTGGTATACAGTAATATTGGTATACAGTAATATCTCTACCTCTTAGAACCACCAGATCGCTCACGCCTCTTTTTGATCTGTAGGGATATGTTTGCTGGTAACAAAACATTCCACTCTTGAGGCCTCCTGCAGCTTGGAGCCCACAGTGCCAGGTGGTGGCCTAATGTGTTCTTTCTCCCACAGAGTCAGGATGGCCGTCCTCTCTAAGGAATATGGTTTCGTGATTCTAACTGGTGCTGCCAGCTTCCTAATGGTAACTCATCTAGCCATCAACGTTTCCAAGGCCCGCAAGAAGTACAAAGTGGAGGTGAGTGGGAACACAGTGGTGCCTCTGTGGGTTCGTCGCGGCAAGAACTTGTTTTCAGTTGTGGAGGGAAAGGTGAGGTGCTAGTGGTCAGCGGTAGCAGTTTCTGGCCTGTTCCTATTAGAAATTCTGCACCTGTCTGGCAGGAGGAAGCCGAGAAATATGGGGCCCTTCTGGAGAGTCATTTCCATCTTGTTTTACTTTTGTCTCTTCTGTAAAAAGACCAGGTGTGCTTTTGGCTGGAGCTCTTTGCTAGGAAGACAGTTATTTTCTAAAGGGGGTTAAATAGGAAATTCCCGGGCTGTGGTTAGGACTCTGCGTTTTCACTGCCAAGGGCCCAGGTTCGATCCCTGTTTAGGGAACTAAGATCCCACAAGCTGCACAGCGAGGCCAAAAAAAAAAACGGGGGTTGGAGGGGGTTAAATAGCAGTTGTTTCCTGGTGTGCCACTTTAAAATGATGTCTTCTGGTGATTTTCCTGTTTCCCAAGTAGAAACGAAGCACATGGTGCTGAGTTAGCCTGTGTCTGGACATCAGACATAGGGAGGAGGTCTATTGAATGCTTCCTTTAGCTCTAGCTGATCTAGAAGGGATAATTACTGAAGCTGTCCCTGGTGAGCAATTTTAAATGTCTACTTCTTTTGAGCAATTTCTAATTAGAGCTCCTTTTAAAGTTTTCATGTCTAGTTTATTATTTTGATGGACACATTAAAACTCTCACACACTCAGTTTCTGTTCCCCCATTAAGGGGAACCTTAAAAGGATGTGGTATTTGCTGACTCTTGGGAAGGAGCTATTTCCCAATGGCATCCTTGTAATACATCCCAAAGCCACCAGTGATGGCATAACGTTAACAAAAACCCTGAATTTGGCACAAGCTGCCTCTATCCCTTGAATGGCACAGACATATATTCTCGTCACTGGATATTAATAGACACAGATTGAATCTGCCTCTGAGAATGAGGCCTCTGTCACCACATGCATGTAAGCAGAAACTGAATGATCATCTTACCAAGGTTATGGCAGAAGATGCTTTGGGATACATTATCTTTAAGGTTGATTTTAACTCTCAACACTGAATGCTACACTTGACCATTTGATCACACACACTTTGTTTTAACAGTATCCTACAATGTATAGCACTGACCCTGAAAACGGACACCTCTTCAACTGCATTCAGCGGGCCCACCAGAACACGTGAGTGCTGGCCCTGCCCGGCCCCCAAGACATCTGCAGAGCGGGTGTTTTCTGTACAACACCTCAACCCTTGGTACTCTGTTTGCTGAGTAATAGCAACGATGATGATCATGAATACTCATTAAAAGTATCATTAAAAATGTATAAGTGAACAGATTAAATATTAAGCAAAATTAAGAGTTGTTAGGATGGTGGGATTCTAGATAACCTTTTCTTTTTTTCTTCCATTTCTTTTATTTTTAATTGAAGTAAAATTGATTTACAATGTTGTTAATTTCTGCTGTACAGCCAAATGATTCAGTTATAAATATATATATTCTTTTTTGATATTCTTTTCCATTATAGTTTATTACAGGATATTGAATATAGTTCCCTGTGCTATACAGTAGAACCTTGTTGTTTATCCATTCTATATATAATAGCTTGCACCTGCTAAACCCAAACTCCCACTTCATCCCTCCCCCAGTGCCCTTTTCAAATATGAATTTAATGCTGCATTACTCTTCTGCGGTATTTGCAGCAAGTTCACTCTAAACTGATACTGAATCTCTCAGCCTAGGGGGTGAGAGGCTTTGAGCTCTGCAAGGAAATCTACTCTAATTCGCCTCATCAGTTTGTTAGATTGGAGGTCTTTGACTCACTGTGTTCTGAGTTACCTCTAATCTAATCCCAAGCAGAGCAAAAGAAGGTGGATCTTAGTGGTCAGGCCTTCCGCCTCTGGTCAATGTTTATTTTTATTCTCAAGTTTCTAACTTGGCAAGTAAGAATGTAAAGGGTTCTTAGTTTTACGTAGACATACTTATATAGAGCACTTAAAAGGAAAAAAAAAAACTTTTTTTTTTATCTATTCCAGGTTGGAAGTGTACCCTCCCTTCTTATTTTTTCTAGCTGTCGGAGGTGTTTACCACCCAGTAAGTTTTTCCGGGGAGGGGGTTCATCTAATTAGATTGAATAGATTTAATTCACTGAGCCATTCAGGAGGGAAGAGGAAATGAAAATTTAATGAACATCTTCAATGTCTAGGCACCATGTATTTAAAAGAATTTCAGTTACTTCTTACAAAGTTCCTTAAAGTAGGTAGCATTTTTCCCGTTTTTTACAGATAAGGAGAAACCTCTTGGATACTATGTAACTTTCTCAAGATCAAATAGCTACAGAGTAGATGAATCAGAATTTGAACCCAGGTCTCTCTGATCCTAGGAGGTTCACGTCCATTGAGTTTTCCTTTGCCACATTATTCATGCAATGAACATTTCCTGGACACTGGAAGTTACTGCAGTGAACAAAACAGGCAAAGACTCCTGGTTTCGTGGAGCTGACTCTTAGTTGGGGGTCGCAGACAAAAAGCAATTCAAGGACATCGCGTAGCATGTTAGAAGGTGATGCGCCCCACAGAGGAAGCAAAAGCAGGGATGGTGGAAAGGGAGTGCCTGGGGACTGGGGGGGACAGTGCTGAGTGGGACAGTCAGGAGGAGCGCCTTGTTGCGAAGGTGACACTTAAGCAGTAGGTGAGGGAGCAGGTGCTGCAGATGTCTCCAGACACCTCCAGGCAGGAGACGAGCAAGGGCGAGGCCCTGGGGCAGGAGCCTGGCCGGTCTGTGTGGTGCACAGTGAGTAGGGCGGCTTCAGTGGTGAGCAGGAGGTGAGGGCTGGAGGTGAGGGTGGACCTCGGGGCCTTGTGGGCCGCTAAGGCCCTTGTGAGCCTTAGGTTTGGTCTGCACTACACCTTATCTAAATAAAGCAAGTTTATCTGAGCCTGATTAGTTGCCATTGGGGTCTTGCCTTACACAGAAAGTGTTTCCTTTCCAGGGCCCAGGTTTCCCCTCCACTGAGTTCAGACCGGAGTGCTGGCACCCCACATTTCTGGTTCTGAGACTTTCATAAGCCTCTGGTCTGTACCTGAATGGCCTTGTGCTTTCTTTGTCAGCTGCCAGAATGGCACATCTATAGTTCATGACCTCAAAGTCTTGTATTTGTTTCAAAGAAAAGTCTGCTACTCTCTTAGAGAAGATATTTCTTTCTTGTGCCTCTAGAGAGCCCCAATCCTAGCAAGTAACTAGGCTAGCTGGTCTAAACAGACTAGCTGGTCTCTCTAGGTGTCACCTGATGTCCACCCCAGCCCCATTGCTGTCCCACTCCCCTAGATCCCATTCCTTGTGCTTAGTTCTTGGAAATACTCTAAGACTACTCTGAAGGCAAGCACCTGATATTGTTCCCGGGTTGACGGTAATTACGCGACTTTAAAGAGAGACCAGGCAGAAACTACAGAGCTTCTAGATAGTGACTTGTGTGCCTGGGGGTTTATTTATAGTTGTTTCATTCTCCTACTGATACTTAACTTCCATTAAATCATCAAAAAAAACAAATAAAAATCATAAAGTAGGAACCTCACCCCCACTGATGCCACTGCTAAACTGAAAAGACAGTTGGGGACAGTGACGCACAGTGACTCACGTCCTCACACACCCTCTCTCTTCCTCTCCCCTGTCTCCTTTAGACCAAATGGGTTCGTCACCCCAGCAGGGTGTCCAAATGGAAGGATTTCCCATCTCGCATGAGTTTTCACTCTCTCTTCTCAAGGGTGTTGGGAATGGGGAGACTTTCCCCTCCAACACCACATGTTCTGGGATTCACAACATGACACACTCCCCCGACTTTTTCTAGTGGAGCCCCATGCCTATGCGTGGGCCGCAGCACAGCCCCTCAGAGCCCTCCCAGGGGGGACCTGGCTGAGACGAAGCAGCACACAGCTGTGGAGTGCGCAGTCCATCTCCTGTCCACAGGGCTCCTCCCCTAGTCCTGCCTTTCAGTCGGTTTCCTCTCCAGGCTTACTGTGACCCCCAGGCCTGCCTCTCCTTCCCCTGCGCTCTAGCACACTGAGTCCCCTGGGGCAGGCCGGGAGGTTCCTCCCATCCCACCTACCTAGGAGAAGGCCAGCAATCACCTCCCAGGTCTCTGAGCAGTTCATAGAAGGATCACAGCGCTTTGATTTTCCTGACTGAAACAACTTCATTCTACCCTAACTTTGGTAGGGAGTATTTTACTATATCCATGAAACTGTTAACTTTTTGTTAAAACATTGTGTAATCAATCCTAGATGTTAATAAAATTCTGCCTGTTTCTTTCATGCAAATAACTAACGGAGCCCTTTTATTTTAGCGTGTAGTTTCTGGCTTGGGCTTGGCCTGGATTGTTGGACGAGTTCTTTATGCTTATGGCTATTACACAGGAGGTAAGGACATATTGACATCCGTCAAGGAAACAAATTTAGAATCTTATACTACTATATTATCCTGTTTAGCAGGGCTTTAAGAAAAGGGAAAGTAACTTGATATTTAGGTGAAAGATCTGTTGTCTTCTTTCTTTTTATTAACCTTTGAATAGTAACAAAGCGCATTTTGCATTTTCAGTGTGTCAATTGCTGTTCTAAGAACTTTGCATATGCTGTTTAGCCTTACAACAATTCTATGACATAGATAATATTATTTTATAGATGAGGAAACTGAGGCTGAGAAAGATTAAGACTCTAGATCACAGAGCTACTAAGTGTAAACTGGAAAGTCAGGATTCAAACCCAGGCAGTCTGAGCCCAGATGCCCTGCTCCTAATCAGTGCTATAAATGGTGTGCCTGAGAGAAGGGGGAAGAGATTCTTCTGGCTGTCCTTACCTCTTGGGAGAGGGAAAACTCCAAAAGATCCTGGAGCAAAGGTGCTCTAATTATTATCCCATAATGTGTTTTAAAGTTCAGTACTGTTGTGGCACACGACTTTGCGTGCAGTATCTGCCATACTGACAGCTTAGGCTGAAGAGCTGGTTGACCTCCTAAGACTAGATGGTCTAACGTACAGCTCCAGGTGCCTTGACAGAATGGCTGGTGGATGTTGACAGCATTGTCACTGTGGAACACCCCCAGTAACTTCTGCTCTTTCCTCTTTTTTAGAACCTAGAAAGCGGAAACGGGGAGCCCTGAGCTTCATCGCCCTCATTGGCCTGATGGGCACCTCTGTGTGCTCTGCTTTCCAGCATCTTGGTTGGGTTAGAACTGGCTTGAGCAGTGGGTGCAAAAGCTGCCATTAAAGAGTTATAGGGTGTTTTGAAACTCTCATTCATTTTGAGTGACCTTTATTTTCAGTGACTTTTTTTTTCCCCTAAATAAAAACTTACCTGGCGTCAGCCTCATACCTAACCCTGACTCTATCACTTATTTTTTTTTGAGTCTTTATCTAAAATATAAGTAGCCTGTTCCTAGTAGATGAGAGAGGGGCCACAGGTATTAAGCACCCCTTCTCACCCTGCCAGAGGATGTTTACTTAATGTGTGAGCTAGAAAAAGGTCTAATTGTGGAAATATGTTCATAGTCAGGCCACAGCAGTGAAAAACTGGGGCTCGAAGAAAGTCTTTTACTGCTAGCAGTCTTTTACTGCTAATACATAGGATAACAATAGGATTTTTAAAAAATCTCGATTGAAGATTGCTTCTAATGCTTAAAAACTGAAATGATAGACTAAATTTAAGGTTATGAAACTTAATAGAGATGAATCTAATTTCCTGCATTTGGATGCAAAGATCTGATTGCATAGGTACAAATGGGGAAGGACACCCTTAGCAACAAAATATGGAAGACTTAAAAGGTTTTAGCTGACTTGGAGAACAATGCGAGTTGGCAGAATGAGATGGCTGTTCCAGAAATGAATGTGGCCCTAAACTACTTGACCGTAATAGTGTCTAGATCTGTGCTTTCCAATACAGCCACTAGCCACATAGGACTATTTACATTTAAATTTATGCTATACTATATAAATAAAACAAACAAAAATATCAGCTCTTTAGTTGCTCTAACCACATTTCAAGTGTTCAGTAGCCTTTGAGGATTAGATAGGATTTGAACCCAGGCCTGACTCTCAAATCCATGCTTTTTCCATTGTACCCCACTACCACTTTGAGGAGCTAAAACATTTAAGGATAGAATGCCCTGGTCAGCAATTGAAGATGGTCAGCTTTGGCCAGGTGACTGCCTGGAGTCCTCAGGGCATTGGATGAAAAAGCTGGACTAGATCAGTGTTGGTTCATGAGAAATTTTCACCAGTGGAGAGCAAAATAAGAAAAATGAGGACTGTTTTCATAAAGCTTTAACTTGTATTCTTTTTTACATTAAAATGTCCCTTATGAAATGATGGTGGTGATGAATAGTATGGTTTTTTTGTTCCTGACTTAAAAAGATAATATAATTAAAAATTTGTAATAAGCTAGGGTTGTGGTTTGGGTTGATTTTATTTTGATTTTTGCCTTTTTGGTTTTTGTTTGATAAGAAATGCACCTAAAGAGACTGGAGAACTTGTTAAGGTTTCTTTTCTCATCAGAGTATAGGAGGCATCAGTGAAGCAGGGCAGGGGAGACATGGAGACAAAGTTGGGTTTTCACCTTTGTTGGAAGTCTTAACAGGGTATGCTTTTCAAAGTAATATCATCCATCTTTGTCATTTTGCTATTATAGAATGGGCCCAAAGAAGTTTTATAAGGAACCCAACACATGAAAGGGTGCCGTGGTTGAAGTGGGGAACCCAGAGCTCTGCCTTTTCATTTCCCTGTTTCCTCCACCAACACACTTCCAGGGCACGCAAGGGCTGGGCAGAATCCAGTTTGTATCAATGCCATAGAGAATAACCCTGACTGGCAAGCTAGTTTCTATTAAATTCCCTGGTCTCGTGGAGAAAAAAAAAAGGGGCATAAGTACTGCTTCCACTCACTGCTGTTCCACAGGGTACATTCCGAAGAGTCAGTTTATTTCTATGGAAAAACACATTCTGAGTTCTGTTACAGGTGGAAATTAGAGAACCATACCAGTCTACCGTTGCTCCATACTGAACCTCAAGTGTCCCCCCCTCGCAGGTAGGTATATGCCCTTGAGTTTATTAGCCTCCCTAAGCCTCCATTTGCTCAGCTGTAGGTTGAGGATAATGATAATACTTACTGTATAAGGTTCTTTTTTAAAAATTGAAGTATAGTTGATTTACAATGTTGTGTTAGTTTCTGGTATACAGCAAAGTAATTCAGTTTCATATATATATATATATATATATATATATATTCTTTTCAGATTCTTTTCCATTATAGTTTATTACAAGGTATTGAATACAGTTCCCTGTGCTATACAGTAGGTCCTTGTTGCTTATCTATTTTACATATAGTTTGTATCTGCTAAGCCCAAATTCCTAACTTATCCCTCCCCCATCCCCTTTCCCCTTTGGTAACCATAAGTTTGTTTTCTATGTCTGTGAGTGTATTTGTTTTATAAATAAGTTCATTTGTATCATTTTTTAGATTCCACATATAGGTGATATTATTTGATACGTCTTTGTCTGACTTATTTCACTTAGTATGATAATCTCTAGATCCATCCATGTTGCTGCAAATGGCATTATTTCATTTTTTTCATACCTGAGTAATATTCCATTATACACACACACACACCACATCTTCTTTATCCACTCATCTGTCAATGGACATTTAGATTGCTTCCATGTCTTGGCTATTGTAAATAGTGCTTCTATGAACATTGGGGTGCATGTATCTTTTCGAAGTATGGTTTTCTCCAAATATATGCTCAGGAGTGGGACTGCTGGATCACATGGCAACTCTATTTTTAGTTGTTTAAGGAGCCTCCATACTGTTCCCCATAGTGGCTGCACCAATTTACATTCCCACCAACAGTGTAGGAGGGTTCCCATTTCTTCACACCCTCTCCAGCATTTATTATTTGTAGACTTTTCGATGATGGCCATTCTGACCAGTGTGAGGTGATACCTCACTGTAATTTTGATTTGCATTTTTCTAATCCATTGCTAATTAGCAATGTTGAGCTTTTTTTTATGTGTCTGTTAGCCATCTGTATGTCTTCTTTGGAGAAATGTCTGTTTATGTCTTCTGCCCATTTTCTGATTGGGTTTTGTTTTTCTGGTTATTGAGCTGTATGAGCTGTTTGTATATTTTGGAAATTAAGCCCTTGTGGGTCGCATCGTTTGCAAATATTTTCTCCCCGTCTATAGGTTGTCTTGTCACTTTATGGTTTCCTTTGCTGTGCAAAAGCTGATAAGTTTGATTAGGTCCCATTTGTTTATTTTGCTTTTATTTCTATTGCCTTGGCAGACTGACCTAAGAAAACATTGCTATGATTTATATCAGAGAGTGTTTTGCCTATGTTCTCTTCTAGGAGTTTTATGGTGTAATGTCTTATATTTAAGTCTTTAAGCCCTTTTGAGTTTATTTTTGTGTATGGTGTGAGGGAGTGTTCTAACTTCATTGATTTACATGCAGCTTTCCAACTTTCCCAACACCATTTGCTGAAGAGACTGTCTTTTCTCCACTGTATATTCTTGCCTCCTTTGTCAAAGGCTAATTGACTGTGGGTGTGTGGGTTTATTTCTGGTCTCTCTGTTCTGTTCCACTGATCCATGTTTGTTTTTGTGCCAATACCATGCTGTTCTGATTACTGTAGCTTTGTAGTATTGTCTGAAGTCTGAGAGGGTCATGCCTCCAGCTTTGTTCTTTTTCCTCAGGATGGCTTTGGCAATCTGGGTCTTTCATGGTTCCATATAAATTTTAGGATAATTTGTTCTAGTTCTGTGAAAAATATCATGGGTAATTTGATAGGGATCACATTAAATCTGTAGATTGCTTTGGGTAGTGTAGCCACTTTAACAATACAGATTCTTCCAATCCAAGAGCATGGGATAACTTTCCATTTCTTTGAATCATCTTCAGTTTCCTTTATCAAGGTTTTACAGTTCTCAGATATAAATCTTTCACCTCCTTGGTCAGGTTTATTCCTATGTATTTTTTAAATGTGATTTTAAAAGGGACTTTTTTCTTACTTTCCTTTTCTGATATTTCACTGTTAGCGTAAAGAAATGCAACCAATTTCTGTATGTTAATCTTGTATCCTGCTACCTTGCTGAATTCGTTTTATCAGTTCTAGTAGTTTTTATGTGGCATCTTTAGGATTTTCTAAATATAGTATCATGTTATCTGCATGTAATGACAATTTTACCTCTTCCCTTCCAATTTGGATACCTTTTATATCATTTTCTTTTCTGATTGCTGTGGCAAGGATTTCCAGTACTATGTTGAACAGAAGTGGGCATCCTTCTCTTGTTCCAGATTTTAGCAGGAAGGCTTTCAGCTTTTCACCACTGAGTATTATGTTCACTGTTAATTGTGTTGAGATATGTTCCCTCTATACCCACTTTGGTAAGAGTTTTTATCATGAATGGATGTTGAATTTTATCAAGTGCTTTTTCTGTGTCTATTGAAATGATCATGTGGTTTTTGTCTTTTCTTTTGTTGATGTGGTGTGTCACATCAATTGACTTGTGTATTTTTTAAAATCAAATCGTATCGGGAGAAGTAATTTATTTTATGGAAAAGTTTTAAGGCTTATCCCATTGAAACAAAGGAAAAGTTGAACCAAAGAAAACTTTACAATAGATTATATTGCATGAGCTCCAACAGGTAATGGGAAATATATGTACATATTAGATTACATATACTTTGAATAAACAAAGAAGTATTACTATGATGTTAATATTTTCATGTGACCAACACTGAAGGATAAATTATGCTTGTAACTGGACTATAAATTAATAGTTCACCTGGTTTCTCTATGCCAATAGAAAAGACTTCTGACTTTTGATTAGATAGCTATAAGCTGCATACTTTTTCCAAGTAAACTAAGCAGTTTTGTTTTGTTTTGATTTGCATATGTTGAGCCATCCTTGTGACCCTGGGATCATGGTGTATGATCATTTTAATGTTTTGTAGGATTTGGTTTTCTAATATTTTTGTTGAGAATTTTTGCATCTATATTCATCAGAGATATTGGCCTGTAGTTTTCTTTTTTGTTAGTGTCCTTGGTTTTGGTATCAGGGTGATGATGGCTTCATAGAATGACTTTGGGAGTGTTCCCTCCTCTTCAGTCTTTTGGAAGAGTTTGAGAAGGATTGGTATAAGTTCTTCTTTGTATGTTTGGTAGAATTTTCCAGTGAAGCCATCTGGTCCTGGACTTTTCTTTGCAGGGAGTTTTTTAAATTGCAGATTAGTGATTGGTCTGTGCAAATTATCTACTCCTTCTTGATTCAGTTTTGGTGGGCTGTATGTTTCTAGAAACTTGTCTATTTCTTCTAGGTTGTACAATTTGTTGACATATAATTGTTCATAGTATTCTCTTATGGTTTTTAATATTTCTGTGGTATCAGTTGTTATTTCTCTTCTTTCATTTATTTTATTTGGATCTTCTTTCTTTTCATCTTGGTGAGCCTGCCCAGAGGTTTATCAATTTTATTTTTTCAAAAAACATGCTCTTGGGACTTCCCTGGTGATGCAGTGGTTAAGAATCTGCCTGCCAATGCAGGGGACATGGGTTCGATCCCTGGTCCGGGAAGATCCCACATGCCGCGGAGCAACTAAGCCCATGTGCCACAACTACTGAGCCTGCACTCTGCAGCCCCCACACCACAACTACTGAAGCCTGTGCACCCTAGAGCCCACATGCTGCAACTACTGAGCCCATGCTCCACAACAAGAGGTACCACTGCAATGAGAAACCTGTGCACCGCAACGAAGAGTAGCCCCTGCTCACCACAACTAGAGAAAGTCTGTGTGCAGCAATGAAGACCCAACTCAGCCAAAAAAAAAAGCAACATGCTCTTGATTTGATTTTTTTCTATTGTTTTTTACTCTCTATTTTATTTATTTACTCTTTGATCTTTATTATTTCCTTCATTCTGCTGACTTTAGGTTTTGTTTGTTCCTTTTCTAATTCTTTTAGGTGGTAGGTTAGGTTGTTTGAGATTTTTCTGTTTTTTGATTAAGGCCTGTATTGCTATGAACTTCCCTCTTAGGACTGCTTTTGCTGCATCCCATAGATTTTGTTTAGTTGTGTTTTCATTGTCAGTTGTCTCAAGGTATTTTTTAAATTTCTTCTTTGATTTCATTGTTGACCCATTGGGTTTTTTTGGAGCGTGTTGTTTAGTCTCTGTGTAATCATTTTTTTTCCTCGTTTCTCTTTCTGTGTTTTTTTTTTTTTTTTTTTGGTCTGCGTTGGGTCTTCACTGCTGCACAGGCTTTCTCTAGTTGCGGCAAATGGGGGCTACTCTTTCTTGTGGTGTGCAGGCTTCTCATTGTGGTGGCTTCTGTTCTTGCGGAGCATGGGCTCTAGGCGTGCAGGCTTCAGTAGTTGCAGCACACAGGCTCAGTAGTTGTGAATCGCGGGCTTAGCTGCTCCGTGGCATGTGGGATCTTCCCAGACCAGGGATCGAACCTGGGTCCCCTGCATTGGCAGGTGGATTCTTAACCACTGCGCCACCAGGGAAGTCCCTGTGGTTGATTTTTAGTTTCATGCTGTTGTGGTCAGAAAAGATGATTGAAATCATTTCTACCCTCTTAAATTTGTTGAGGTTTGTTTTGTGTATTAGTATGTGGTCTATCCTAGAGAATGTTCCATGTGTGCTTGAAAAGAATGTGTATTGTTTTTTTTTGGATGTAATGTCCTGAAAATATCAGTTAAGTCTAACTGTTCTATTGTGTCATTTAGGATCTCTTTTGCCTTATTGATTTTCTGTCTGGAAGATCTGTCCCTTGATGTCAGTGGGGTGTTAACGTCTCCTACTATTATTGTATTCCCATCAATTTCTCCCTTTATGTCTGTTAGTATTTGTTTTATGTATTTAGGTGCTCCTATATTGGGAGCATATATGTTAAGAAGTATAATATCCTCTTCTTTTATTGATCCTTTTATCATTATATAGTGTCCTTTTTTTAATCTTTCTTTATAGTCTTGTTTTAAAGTCTATTTTTTTCTGATATGGATCTTGCTACACCCTCGTTCTCCTGTTATTCCCATTTGCAAGAAATCTTTTTCCATCCCCTCACTTTCAATCTGTGTGTCCTTCGTCCTAAAGTGGATCTCTTATAGGCAACATATTGTAGGCTCTTGTTTTATTATCCAATCTGCCACTCTATGTCTTTTAATCAGAGCATTTAGTCCATTAACATTTAAGGTAATTAATAGATATGTATTTTTTTTTGCCATTTTAAACCTTGTTTCCCAGTTGATTTTGTATTTCTTCTTTGTTCCTTTCTTTTTGTTTTTCCTTTTGTGGTTTGATGGTTATTTTCGTATTATGCTTGCGTTCTCTTCTTTTTGTGAATCTATTGTATGTTTTTGTTTGTGGTTACCCTGGTTTTCAAGTATGTTAAACCATTACTATATCTATTTGCTTTAGATTGGTAGTCATATAAGCTCAAACACATTCTAAGAAAAAAATCTATATTTTTCTTACTCCCATCCCCCACATTTTATGATTCTGATATCCTCTTTTACATCTTCATGCTTATCCTTTTGCTGTTCATTGTAGTTATAATCACTTCCACAAAAAATTTTTGATTTTTTTAAAATCTATATACTGGCTTATTTTAGTGTTTTACTTTCCTATTGTGATTTTCTCTTTCCTTTATAGATTCTTGCTTCTTTTCTATTTAGAGAAGATTCTCAATCTTTCTTTCAGGATAGATTTAGTCTTGCTGTACTTTTAAATTTTTGCATGTCTGAGAAATTCTTTCTCTCTCCTTGTATGATCAGGCCACCCAAGACGGTTTTTCTCCTGCTCTGTACATCCCCTTCTCAACCAGTGCCTGCTTCACCTATACCCTACTCACATGACTGACCTTCCTACACATACTTGCCCCCACCTCAGCTAGTTCTTCCTACATATTTGCCCCTAGCTAATGACTGTTCTAACCTTTAGATCAGAATATCTCCACCATGATTGATAGCTTATCAAAGGGGCAGTGAGGGGGTGTTCCCCTCTGCTAGTTTCCCTGGTAACCAATAAGCCAACCTGACCTCAATTCTCCCTATAACGGGTAACCTTGCCCTCACCCCAGGAACAAAGATTGCCACCATGTCCTGCCCATCTGCCACACACAGTGGGGTGTTGCTCCAGGACCCTGCTTCAGTCATGTAAGATTCCCCCATCCGTTAAACCATTAATGTCTCTGTCACTGACTCGGGGCTCTTTCTTTGGTCTCAAGGATGGACAAGTACAGAGCTTGTAGGCCTGCAGGGTGCAGCCCAACAATTGACAAAGCCAGCAAGTAGACCCAGGAAACTCCTGTGAGCACAGAGATATCAGGAAATAAGGACAGGGAATGGAAAGTTGCAGGGACTGTCCACTAACACATGGGGTACAAAAGTTGTGGGAGAAATCCCAGTGTGGCCGTCCACTACACATGGGGCCCATAAGTTGCAGGGGAAATCCTGGGGTGGCTATCCACTAGTATGTGGGGCCCTGTGGTGGCTGTCCTTGATGAATGAGGGCTGACAAGAGAGTATGGAGAACAATGGCCTAATGGCTCTGCTACTGTATTAAAATGAGCCTTTTGTAATTGGTTTGGCTTTAATCTTGGGTGTGTGCATGAGTGCCCCAGTATATGAGTCCAAATCCTGTTGTCTCTCCTTGGTTTTGACCCTTGTTAGGGAGTCCTGGTAACTTGAGTGCTGATGCATGTTCCTCTGAAAGTGATGGATATGAATGTGAGTGAATGATATGTACTACTGTCTATCACTATTATTTGTTTAAACTGAATTAGCTATTCAGAAATTGAAAAAATTCCATGAAAATGTCCAAGATGGGACTCTTGACATTCTAAAACTGGTTTCTGCATATGCCATTAGAGGAAATTAGCTTTCTAGAAGGAAATGGTATTTCTCTTCCTGTGCCTTTGAGATGTAAATAATCTACCTGTGAGTGAAGGGGGAAAAAGAGACCCTCTTAAACTCTAGGAAAACTGTGAGGTCTCTGTGTCTATATAGATATATGTATGTCTATGTGTACCTTATAAATATGATGTGTCTCTGTCTCCAAATGGCACGGTGAAGATTGGTTTGTGGATGAGCTCTGTTTAATTGGCTTAAAAGAAATTAAGCACTTACATAAATTCTCAGAAAGATAAACTGTCCAGAATGAATTTCAGGTTCACATGATCTGGGAAATATTCAGTACTGAACTGATATCTGCTATTGAAACTACTTAAGCTTGTTGGTTTGATTAATATAGATATGTCTTTAGAGTCATCAGTGTTAAGTATAATACTTCTGTTGTACCTAAGTTTACAAGAGGTAAAATAAGACCTTAATATATCTGTTGCAAATCTGTCAGCAAGGAAAATAACTTGGGGACTTCCCTGGTGGCGCAGTGGTTAAGAATTCGCCTGCCAATGCAGGGGACACAGGATCGAGCCCTGGTCCGGGAAGATCCCACGTGCTGTGGAGCAACTAAGCCAGTGTGCCACAACTCCTAAGCCTGCCCTCTGGAGCCCACATGCCACAACTGCTGAAGCCCGTGCGCCTAGAGCCCATCTCCACAACAAGAGAAGCCACCACAATGAGAAGCCCATGCACCACAACGAAGAGTAGCCCTCGCTCACCACAACTAGAGAAAGCCTGCACACAGCAGCGAAGACCCAACGCAGCCAAAAATTAACTAATTAAAAAAAGAAAAGAACTTGATATAATGAAACTTTAAGGAAATGTAAATGAGATAAGAGATTTGGGACAAACTCTCTAGGAATTACTATGTTTTGGGAATGTCTATCTAAAATAGTCTCTCCAGATTTTGGCAACTTGAAACTAAATGAAGAGAATTCACTGACTATCTGGGTCATTTCAAATAGGATAAAATATTGGAACATTAATTGCCAGGTGGGTCTAAGTTTACCTACCTTTGCCTTCTTAGGAGAGGAAGACTAAAGCGTAAGTTTTCCAATCAGGAAATGCTGGTATAAAAAAAGTTCACAATTACTTACTCCTTGGTTTTTGCCAGAGATTGAGGTTTTTAAGGGTTAAGATTATAATGTCATAATTTTAGTTATTATAACCAAGTTTCTTTATTGATTACATTGTAATCAGATGTTTAACTATACCTTTTTAAGTCTTCTGTCATTTATAGACAATTATTGTTGTACTCTGATGCTCTTGCAAAAAGTGCTCCATCTTCAAGAAGATTCATAGGAAGGACTTTTTGACAAGCACAAGTCTCAGAAGTTTCAGCTCACAGTGCTGAACTGGGTAAGAAATCAAACAATGCTAATGGAAAACCTGATGATCTCATAAAAAGTTAAAAGGATTGGTTACTGAGTGAACTGGTATATATGGTTATAATTTTTATGGTTTTTGTCTGGAGTATTACTGGTTTTGATCTATGTTTTCCAGATATAGGGAAGCCCTTCCCTTCAAGTTAGTTATGACTTCCAGCAATTTGTTAAACTATACCTTTGGGTAGAATTGAAACATTTTTCTTTTCTCTCTACCTGGTCCCTCCAGAAATTGAAGACTCTTGGGTTCCAAGCAGGTGAATGGGAAAGACTGTCTCCTGGCATGTGCAGGAATCTCAATATTTGGGGGACTTCTACAAGAGGGGACTCCACCAAGGCAGAGTTGATGGCAGGCCTTGGTATGGCTTTCCTGGCCTTGAGAGGCCTTTTGGGAACTCAGTCTGAGACTTCTGAGGAATTCCACAACAGCCAGTTTGGAGGAGCCTAGGTGGCCACTGTAGGTGTGATTTTGGACATATTCCTGTATTACTGAAAACTTGTTTTCTGAACTATATTACAGACCTGCACAAAAACGACAGGCAGCTGTGGTTGATATTATCTCAGAATACGGATACGGCTTGTATTTTGCTTAATGGTCATGATCTTCCCTGTGTTGTGCCTGTCAGGTGTCTTACATTTTGTTCCTAGCCTGAGTGGAGGAAATCTATTTGAGGACTGAGCAGCAACAATAACCTCACTGAGAAAAGAGTCTAATTGCTGGGTTAATGGCAACAGCCAAGATGCCGTTTTTGTCTTCCTCTGGATTTCCATGAAAAATCGACCTGGCTAATGTGACCATGTGGAGACGACTGACAGTGGCGGGGTGGGGGAGGGGCAGGGGAAGACCCTTACCATCGTCCTGTCCCACATGCCAGTACGTCAGAAGGACCCTGTCGGTAAACATTACCATGTAACACATCATACACTTTGACTGCCCATGAGCCCCCCCCACCCAGGCTATGCTGTGTGGAGTGGAATAGGCTGGCTTCTGGACACACATGTCCAACTAGTGTGATTAACTGTTTTTTTGTTTGGAAAGACCTAATGCGTCCACCCCTAACAAAACATGGGGTAACTGCTGACTCCACCAGAATGTATTTTTTAGAGCCGAGGCCTTCTCCTCCCCATGGGGGTTGCTCGGGATTTGTGAAAAACAGGGTTGGCCTTACCTTCTTTATAACCAGACAGGGCACTGCTGCTATTGACTCCCTCTCCATTACCCCAGTAAGTGCTTGGCTCCAAAATTTGCCCACATTCTGGCAAATGACTGTTCTTAGCCTACTAGGTATCTTACTCTTGATGCTCTTTGGCTGCTGCCATCTGTATTTGTGGCATCTGGCTGCAGTGCCCCCCTACACACCTGACCCCAGGGATATCACAGAAGAAGGGCAGACCAAGATTGTGAGGGTCGTGCAGCGTACGTAGGGGTGGAGTGTATGATCAGGCCACCAAGATGGCTGCTCTCTGCACATCCCCTGCTCAACCAGTGCCTGCTTCACCTACACCCTACTCACATGACTGACCTTCCTACATACTTGCCCCCAACCCAGCTAGTGATTGTTCTAATCTTCAGATCAGAATATCTCCACCATGATAACTTATTAATGGGGTGGTGAAGAGCATGCCCCTCTGCTAGTTTCCCTGGTAACTGATAAGCCATCCTGACCTCAATTCCCCCTATAACTGGTAACCTCGCCCTCGCCCCAGGAACAAAGACTGCTGCCATGTCCTACCCACTGTCTGCCACACATGGTGGGGTGTCGTCCCAGGATCTTGCTTCAGACATAAAAGATCCACCACCCTTTAAACCACTGAGGTCTCTATCACTGACTCCAGGATCTTTCTTTGGTCTCAAGGATGGGCAAGTACAAGGCTTGTAGGCCTGCAGGGTGCAGCCCAACACTCCTTCTATTGTAAATGATACTCTCCCTGGGTAGAGTATCCTAGGTTGCAGATATTTCCCTTTCAGGACTTGGAAGGCATCTTGCCACTCCCTCTGGCCTGCAACGTTTCTGTAGAGAAACCAGCTGATAGCCTTATGGAGGTTCCCTCTGTTTTTCTCTCGCTGCCTTCAGGATGCCTGCTTTAACTTTTCCCATTTTAATTATTAGATGTCTTGGTGTAGGTCAGTTTGGGTTCATCTTGTTTGGGACCTTCTGTGCTTCCTGTACCTGGATATCTGTTTCCTTCTTTAGGTTTGGGAAGTTTTCCACCAAAATCTCTTCAAGTTCATTTTTGATCCCCTTTTTCTCCTTCTGGGATCCCTATTATGTGTAGATCGGCTCACTTTACATTATCCCATAGGTTTCATATATTGCTTTCATTTTTTTTCATTAGTCTGTCTGCTGTTCTGACTGGGTGATTTCAGTTATTTTATCTTCCAGATCACTTATTCATTCTTCTGCATCATTTAGTTTGCCCATGGCCAGGACCGTCTGTGTAGGTCTGTTTTCTGCCTACCACAATGCAGCTACTGCACTGCCCTCCGAGCCTCTGAAGCTCCCTTTCTGTCCCAGCTGATCTCCCAGCCACTGAAGGGGCTTCCCAGAGTGAGGGAACTTCTCCTCTTTCACAGCTCCCTCCCAGGGGAGGTGCTGTCCTAATTACTTTTTTTTTTTTTTTTTACTTTGGGACAGGTGCTGTCCTAATTACTTCTTTTTTTTTCTTTTGTCCTACCCGGTGATCTTTCTTACAGCTTTGGTTGTATGAGATCTTATGCCAGAGTTCAGCAGGTATTCTGTGAGAACTGTTCCACATGTAGATGTATTTTTGATGTATTTGTGGGAGGAGGTGAGTTCCACGTCCTTCTATCCCGCCATCTTGACCTCCACCTGTCCTTACTGTATAAGGTTCTTGAGGATCAAACCTAGCGCGGTGCTCCCGTGGCCAAGGGCCAGCTCAGTTTCCAGCACAAGACGTGGTAGGAAGCAGGAGAGCCACCTGCTGGTGAAACTTCATCCATCAAAATCAGCAACCAGGTTATCTTCTTATGTTCCAAGGACACCCCCAGAGTTTGCCCCACTTTCCTTTCATCCCTATATCACTTGCCTCCAAAGATGCTCTCCTAACTCAATCGAAAACAGCTCTCTCAGTTCCCTCTCTTAAGCAGCACTGTCCAATAGAACTTTCTGACATGATGGAAGTATTATTCAACTGCACTGTCCACTGTAGTTACCACAACCCATGTGTGGCATCGAGTACTTGAAATGTGATGAGAGCAACTAAAAACCTGAGTTTTTATTTAGTTTTAATTGTATTTAAATAGCTAAATGTGGCTAGTGGCTACTGTACTTGGATAGCACAGCAGTAAAGCAGTGGTTCTCAACCTTGTCTGTCCCCTAAATTCACCCCAGCAGGGACCTTTTAAGAATCCAGATGAGCAGACCACACCCCAAATCAATTAAATTAGAATCTCGGTATTTTTTAAGTTCTTTCTGGGTATTTCAAACATGTGTCCAAAGTTGAGAACCGTTGCTCTAAAACCAGTGTTTGGCAAACTATACTGCGTAAGAACTTCCTGGGGGTCTTGTTAAAATGCAGATTCTGATTCAGAGGCCTGAGGTGAGAACTGAGATTCCACAGGTCAAACAAGCACAGGCTGCTGCCCCTGGGCCACACCGAGTACCAAGGCTCTACCCCAGCCCTTCGAATCCTTTCACTCACGCAAACATTAGGTACTTTCTGAGCCCAGTGGCATGACAGTTCTGGCTTTTAGAGTTTCCATTCTGATCGGAGAAATAATAAGCTTGTAATCTCAAACAGTGGTAAATGCTTTGAAGTAAATAAAACAGTGTAGTGGGATAAGGATGTGTGCGGCCAACTGCAGATTTAAGGAGGTGAATGTTTAGTTTTTGGCTTTCAGGAGCCTACAGGTGAAGATCTAGAAAAACATGCTCTCTGGGGAAGAGCGACAGTGAGTGTGAGGCTCCTGAGGCAAGAAAAGGCCTGGCAGAGTAACGCACAGGTGAACGGGGAGAGTGACAGAGGTGGGAATCAGAGAAGGGCAGTGGTGGTCACGGTGAGGAGTTTGGACTGTGTTCTAACTGAACTAAAAGCCGCAGCAGGGCCTTAAGCAAGAGCATGAGGAATGCTGATTTACTCTGAAGAGATCTGCTCACTGCTGATCTGACTTTCTGATAGTTTTTCACAGCATCATTTAACTGCTAAGACTTGGTCTCCTCTTTCCCCTTTGCTGATTTTTTTCCCCCTCACACTGTAAAAAGACATGCAAAGATAGGTCTCTAGGTATAAGAAAAACCAAGGAATCATTTTTACTTCTGAGGAAAGCCAAACTCAGAACTACACATTTCAGAGAAGCTAGGGTGGAGACTCTGCCACTGGAAGAAGCAGGCAAGGAACTCAGGGTTGCCCCCCTTCTCCGGAAGCTCCTGGTGGATGACCTCCGTGGATGGTGTCAGTAAACTGTAGCCCACCTTCCTTCTGCCAGATTCTTGCCTTAGGCAGCAAGAGGATTGAAGGTGTAAGAAATAAAGAGCAGCAGGAGGAAAGAAGGGACCCAGTGGCCACCTTTTGTGTGAAAAAAAACCTGCCGAAGTGAGAGACTGCCTCTGTTTGGAGTCACAGAAAAGCCAAGCCAGAGATCAGGACTCTGAGCTATTGCAAAGGAGTAAGCCAACATGGGTCTTGGTTTTCTTCTTTCTCTCATTAATACAATTCCAAAACCATTTCTATCAGTAGCAGTTAAATGACACTGTAGCACAGGAAGCTGTCAACCAAATAAATCTTAAAATGCATATAAAAGGACATGAGTTGAATAAATTTACACGTGGCCTCATGAGGATACAGGGTTAGTTGGCAGTTATTACCTTCAAGAAAATCCTAGGAAAGATATGCACCCAAATGTTAACAGTAGTTACCTCTAGGAGATAATATTAGATGGCAGAAGGAAAAAGAAAGGTACCTTCTGCTTAACTTTCAAAAGTTAATCAAAATATTAGTAGAGGTACTTCCTGGGTGGTCCAGTGGGTAAGACTCCATGCTCCCAATGCAGGGGGCGCGGGTTCGATCCCTCGTCAGGGATCTAGATCCCGCATGCCACAACTAAGAGCCTACATGCCACAACTAAGACTTTGCACGCCACAACTAAAGATCCTGCACACCACAACAAAGATCCTGTGTGCCGCAACTAAAGACCTGGTGGAGCCAAATAAATAAATATTAAAAAAAAAAATACTAGTAGAGAAAAAGGAGACTCCAGGAGCATTTAACTAGATGATACAGCTTCTTCTACATCAAAGGAAGGCCTGGCCTCTTGGTTAAATCATGTTTCCTTAAGTGCATTTTGTACATATTATTACTCTAAGATGCTTCATTAACAAACAAGAATCTTTGTTCAGGTAAATTTGTGAAGTACGATAGCTGATGACATCCTGGAACACACTTTGGACCACGCTGGGCGCGGTAGGCTGCATAATGCCCCCCACCAGCTATGTCACATCTTAAGTTTCGGGACCTGTGAATATTTTATGGCAAAAGGACACTTTGCAGATATGATTATGTTAAGGATCTTGAGATAAGAGATTATTATGGACCATCTGGTGGGCCCTCAATGCTATCGTAAGTGTCCATATAAGAGGGAAGCAGAGGGGGATCTGACCACACAGAGAAACAAGGCAATGGAAGCAGAGACTTGATGCTAAGCTGCTGCTGCTAAACAAAGAGGAGGAGCCATGAGCCACAGAATGCAGCTCTAGAGACTGGAAAAGGAGGGGAAAGATTCTCTCCTAGAGCCTACAGAGGGAGCATGCGCTGCCAACACCCTGGTTTTGGCCCAGTGAAACCATTTTGGACTTCTGACCTCCAGAACTACAAGGTAATAAATGTGTTGTTTTAAAGTCCCCACATTCGTGGTAATTCGTTACAGCAGTCATACGGAATGAATACAATGAGTTAAGGTCTAGGAATCGGGGAAGGAGAGCAGGAAGCGTAAGAGTTAAAGTCCCACATAGCTGGATTGGAACTCTACTCTTCAACTTACTGACTTGGCTGTGGTCCAGCCTTCTCCAATTCTCAGCTTCTTCACCTGAAAATTGGGGCTAACGACTTCCTCATGTTTAGTGTGAGTATTCAATGAGAAGGGAAGTAGCAGATGGATCGCAGGGAGTATTCAAATGTTGGTTCCCTTTCCCTGGCTGTTTTCTCTTCAGAGGAACTGCCAGAAACTTGTCTTCTCCCAGGCGGCTCCTACTGTGGAAGTCACACAAGGACCCAGGGTGACCCCCGAAGACCCAGGGTGAGATCATTGTTGGCCTTGCTCGGTATCATGTATGTGCGCGCTGTGCGAATATCCATCGAGAGAGGCTGATTCAATTGTTCTCATCCTCTAACTACAGTTTCTGCCCATCATAATAGATAATCAGATGCAGGCCCAGTAACAAGAATCATCCCTTACCTCTTAGCTACCGTGATGATTAATTTTACATGTCAACCTGACTGGGCGATGGGATGCCTGGGTATGTCTATGAGGGTGTTTCCAGAAGAGATCAGCATTTGAACTGGTGAACTGAGTAACGCAGACGGCCCTCCCCATGTGGTGGGAATCATCCAATCCATTCAGGGCCCAAATAGAACAAAAAGGCAGAAGAAGGGCAAACTCACTCTCTCTGCTTGAGCTGAGACATCCATCTTCTTCCCTCAGACAGCAGCACTCCTGGTTTTACACCACCAGCTTTCCTGGATCTCCAGCTTATGGAGAGCAGACTGTGGGCCTTCGCAGCCGCCATAATCACGTAAGCCAATTCCTATAAGAAATCTTCTCTTATACGTATCTGTTCTATTCTATTGGTTCTGTTTCTCTGGAGAACCCTAATACCACTATTAAATCTAAATTATTCCCCTGAAGGGAAGATAAGAGGGCAGGATGAGGATCACTGCAACAGTCTGAGAAGCCACCATGATCTGACAGCCCTTTAAGGACAGGCCCAGTTTATCTGGGCTGGGAAGAACATGGAGCCCAGAAGTCTGAATGGGCCACTGAAAGTTCATTACAGCAACAGAAGCCTGCCCATGTGTACTCACTGCAAAGAAGGTCAAATCCTCTGCCTTAAACGTTTAACTTTAGCCCTATCCTGTGTCCTCCTATAACCCTGAGATGTGTATAGCTTCAAAACATGACACTGAAAGGACTGACGGTGTGATTTATTTAGTTTCAGTATACTGCAGTGGATTACAAATAATCTGTACGTTTAAAAGGAAACTCTTCTGTCGTAAGAGAGCAAGCTGTAACTCAAGGACTGGAGCCGGTTTCCCCCATCCCCGCAGCGCTGGCTCTGGCCAGTCAGCATTCACACCAAACAGACCCGTCTATTAATTAGCCAAGCCCTCTCTCCCGACTGCCAGCCTTCTGAATGGAATGACAAGGGGCCATGTCTTTAAAAACGTCAAGGAGCAGAAATCTCTGCTGATTCCCCCAGGAACCTCTATAAAGGCATGGGTTCTTTAAAGCAAGCTAGAGAATGAACCTGTCAGTGGGTCGGCTCTGTGGAAGAACAATCCTGGTCCCTCCCCCTGTTTTCCAGTAGTGTGCTAGTGGCTCTCAAAGATTTCCCAGAAATTTGCTTTAAGGAAAATCACAGCTTTCTTGATTAGCATCTAAAAGGCACTTACGCATATTTTCACTTAGGAAATTGATTGAGCGATGAAGAGTAACACTGAACCATTCTCTTATCCTGAATGGCCAACATTCTGGATCTAAACTGGTAGGTGGCTGCACCGCCGCGGTCAAGAGAGCCGCTTCTCATTATTCCCAGGCCCGGCCGTGTTCACTGGCTTCTCTGCACGTTTTCAAAAAGCAGACTCCACGTCACCCATCTCCACACACACAGTCTTTAGTTGTGAATAATATTCAATTGTCACACGGCCATTCTCTCTGCCAAACCCTGAAAGGAAGAGAAGGGGTGAGGGTGAGCCATTGCGGTAATCCAGCCAGTGACCTGCAGAAACAGGCACTGCTCCCAGGGCTGGAGAAGAGTGCAGAGCCAAGAAGTTCTGGGATCAAGTCCTCAACTGCATGTATTAACTGTGGAGCTAGACGTGGGAAAAGTAACACACTAGCCTTCGGGGATGGGGAAATATTTAGGTTTCATTTCTTACCAGTACGACTCTTAACTTCTAGTATCTACTCTTCTAGGCTAAGGTCTAAAAAATGTTCAGACTTTCTTATCAAGCATTAGAGCATTCTCTACAATTATCAATCAACCTGATGCCTTTGAAAGTCAGTGCTAACTTAAAACTTAACTCTACATAATAGGCTTATTAACCTTCTCTTACACTAAATCTGTAAGAGCACCTACTATTTATACTCTGTCCACTCACGTGGGGAGTGGACCCTTTAGGCTCTCAGGTTACTCAAAGCCAAGACACTGCCCAATCAATAGTAGATGAGGTTACAGGACAGCCTTGTGTCCCCTACCCCAGACCGAGGCAGGCTCTGCATCCTAAGAGCAAGGCCCAGTCTCCAAAAATGCACATCTCCAGGGGGCATCATTCCAAATGGGACATACACAATGGCCCTGCTAAGGCCTCACTCTGCCTTTTGTTCCTTTCCAAATCCTCTCAGCATGGAGCCCACTGGGCATGTTAGGCCAGCTTTCTGTCCCTCTCATCTCATATAGGCATATCCATGGGCACTGATCCAAAGATTCAGGTTTAGGGAAGGGAAAGCTGGCCTCAGAGGCCCCACTGAGGCCAAAGCTGCAGATTGCAAACAAACTGAGGGTTATGAATTAATAAAACAGAGCCTTGGTTCCTACCCTGCATTTAGGTCTGTGTTACAGCTCCTCCAGGTACCCCATAGGGACAAGAAGGACTAGTGAAGTATGACTAGAGAATGCCAGAATGATACCAAACGCAATACCAAATAAAACTGTCAAATTAACACCCACCATCTCATCATCATTCATCCGTGTTTATATGTTTGCCAACACGGTGATGGCCATAAATATCTGCCAGGAGAGTAGGGGTCGGACTCTTAGAATGGTGCACCCACGAAGTCCAAACCAATTTTCATACAGAATTGGTGAAATTAGCAACAAACTCCAAAGAAAGAACCTCAAAGTAATGGCTATGTGCCTGATGCCTCAAATCTCCTAACAGACTAGATTTACAAACTTGCCACGGTTAGAACGCCTACGGGTGGTTTCACACTTAATGGCTATCACAGACTGTGAGGAAAAAGTAATCCTACCCATGAGATAAACCTTTTTCAGATATATGTCAGCTGTTCACAATCCAGTCTACACATCAAAGCCTTCTGGAGAGCTTCTGGAAAAAAATAAAGACACTCAGCTTCCATTCCCAGAGACGGATACAGTGGGCCTGGGGAGGACCAGGAATTCATATACTTTTCCAGGTGATTCTGATACACAGACGGGTTTAGGAACCTGTTCCATAAGGACCGAATTATGACCAGTGTTTCTAGAGACGGGGGTTTGCTTTCACAGTTCCCAGATCCTCACCTGACTTCTTATATCCACCAAAGGGCAACTCCACTGGGCTGACATTATAGTTGTTAATGAAGCACATTCCAGCCTGAAGCTCAGCCACCACTCTGTGGGCACGCTGGATGTCCCTATGAAGAAAAAAATGCATTGGTTATTCACAGTTTCTTTTGCTACAACCTTACCAGGAAAAGTTAGACGGTCACTTCTAAGGGTCTCAAAACATTGCCAAATTCTTGTTTCTTCAAACTGTGTTTTAAAATCTTATACCATCCATGCAAAATAGATAAGGATTTGAATTTTACAGTCTCATCCAAACGCATGTATAAAATAAGCAGCAGCAACAAGGGTGCCAAAACAATTCAATGGGGGAAAATAGTCTTTTCAACAAATAGTGCTAGAACAACTGGATATACATATGCAGAAGAATGAAGGAAGATCCCTTTCTTACACTACACACAAAAATTAACTCAAATGGGTCACTGACCTAAAATGTCAGAGTGAAAACCACAGAACTCTTTGAAGCAAACAGGAATAAATCTTCATGACCTTCGGTTAGATACAATCTTCTTAGACATGACACCAAAAGTAACAGATACAGAAAAAATAGAATAATTACACTGACAAAATTTTAAAATTCTGTGCTGCAAACGAGACTATCAGGAAAGTAAAAAGACAACTCACAGAAATGCAAATCAAAACTGATACAAGACACCACTGCACGACCTCTAGGATGGCTAAAATCAAGAGAACCGACAATAACAATTGCTGACTAGGATGTGGAGAAACTGCAACCCTTATACATTGCTGATGGGAATGTAAAATGGTAAAATGGTACTTTGGAAAACAGTTTAGCAGTTCCTCAAATAGTTAAACACAGAGTCACCATAGGATCCAGCAATTCCACTCCTGGGTATATACCAGAAATGAAATATACAAATATCCACACAAAGACTCATATATGAATGCTCATAGGAGCATTATTCATAATAGCCAAAAAGTAGAAACAGCCCAAATGTCTACCAATGGGTCAATGAATAAACAAAATGTGATATATCCATACAACAGAATATTACTCAGTAGTAGAAAGGAATAAAGTAGTGATACATACTATAACAGTAAATGAACTTTGAGAAGAAGCCAGTGGGTGAACTAAGTGAAAGAAGCCAGTCGTGAAGGGTCACATACTGTATGATTTCATCTACGTAAAATATTCAAAATATGCAAATCTATAAAGACAAAGTAGATCAGTGGTTGCCAGGGACTGGGGGGGGGGGGAATGCAGAGTAACTGTTATTGTTCTTAGAATGAAGAAAATGTTCTAAAATTAGATTATGACAGTTGTACAATCTGTAAATATACTAAAAACGATTGAATTGTACAATTTAAATAGGTGGATTGTTTGGTACATGAATTATCCCAACAAAGCTGTTTTAAAATAAAAAAGGGAGTTACCCTCCTTTGTAACTGGCCTTTGTCTGTATTTTGGTGGCGAAGCAAAGCAAGAGGAGAGACTTATCCCACTCAATCCTCAAATCAAAAAAAGCAGCTCCTGGGACTTCCCTGGTGGTGCAGTGGTTAAGACTCCACACTCCCAATGCAGGGGCCCTGGGTTCGATCCCTGGTCAGGAAACTAGATCCCACACGCATGCTGCAACTAAGAGTTCACATGTCACAACTAAAGAGCCCGCCTGCCGCAACTAAGGAGCCCACGTGCACAATTAAGACCCGGCGCAACCAAATAAATAAATATTTTAAAATATACATATATATACAAAAAAAAAAAAAAGCAGCTCCTGGGAATTCCCTGGCGGTCCAGTGGTTAAGACTCTGTGCTTTCACTGCCAAGGGCCTGGGTTCAATCCCTGGTCGGGGAAATAAGATCCCGTAAGCTGTGAGGCACAGCCCAAAAAAACAAAGCAAAACAAAACAAAACAAACAAACAAAAAAGCAGCTCCTCAGAGAGGACTTTTAGGGTAGTGAAACTACTCTGTATGATATTACAACAGTGAGTACAAGTTATTATACATTTGTCCAAACCCATAGAATGCACACCAAGAGTGAACCCTAATGTGGACTGTAGTCTTTGGGTGATAAAGATGTGTTCACGTAGCTTCATCAGTTCTAACAACTGTTCCACTCTGGTGGGGGATGTGGATCACGGGGGAGACTATGCATGTGTGGGGCAGGAGGAGCTGGGAAATCTCTGTACTTCCACACAGTTTTGCAGTGAACCTAAAAGTGCTCTTAAAAATAAAGTCTATTAAAAAAAAAAAAAAGTAGCTCCTCACTTTTTTCTTCAGAACTCAAAAAGAAGCTACTACATCAGGTCCTCAAGGGAGACTTGGGTCTTCCATCCCACGTTCCTGACCACAAATCTACAAAAAATAATAACCTTGTATGTCATTAAAGAAACAGCATAATCCCAAGTGTAAACAATCTTAGAAAACTGCCTACTACTGCCAAAGACTAATCAGAATTTGTACATAAACAAGCAACCTGCAAGAATTTTCTAAGAAATTTTTCTCCGAAATCACTTTTTGTTTTTCTTATAGTGGTTAAAGTTTATGTACAAAGATATTAATCCCAACATTACTTACAACAGTTAAAATTGGAAATAGCACCCTAAATACACAACAATAGAAAAAAGGCCCACATGTGTTACAATGCATTCCAATTTAGGGACTTCTATAAAGCTAAAAATCATGGCTTTGAAGGATACTGCCCAGTATTTATATGCTTATGGATTTCTAAATTCCTTGACATACATGTTTTTAATAGGCACCTAACATGATGCTTTACATAGATCAGAAACTTAAATATTTATTCAATGTATGAATGAAAAAAGGATAGAATTTTCATCAATAAAGCTAATAGCTTAATTTCAACTCAACACTAGGGTTCTCTAGCTATTCAGGGCTAACTGTGAAATGCTACTTTGCCATCTTTTGACTTTAACTGAAGCAAATAGAAAGTGCTGATGAAAACGCAGTGAGGGCAAACTCCAGTGAGGGAACAAGATCAATTAAATATCTAAGAAGACACTGCAGCCCCATTTCTTCAAAGCCACTTGGGGTGTCCTTCCCCACCTACCTGGTGAAGACACCAGCTGCTAGTCCGAAAGTGGTATCATTGGCTCTTTCCAGAACCTCAGCTTCAGTGTCAAATGATAAAATGGACATAACCGGTCCAAAAATCTCTTCTTTTACACAGGTCATGTCATCTCTACAATTAGCTGCAAACATTATTAAAAAACCAAACATCAGCAAAGGAATGATTATTTCTGGCACGTTAAAATTTCCTGTTCATAGTAAACAGTGAATACACGGCTTTAGAGAAATTTCAAGGTGACATTTTCAGTGTGAATATAAATCCGAGCATCCTTTCTGCAGGACGATTCAACACTATGTATTAAGGAGCCATGGCCTCTGTGTTCATTCTAAATCTAATTTTTTGAATTCATCATAAGGAAATAGCTAATGAGGTGTACAAGGATGTACACACAAGGACTTCCATCACAACATTCCTGTGACAGTCAAAACTAGAAGCAACACACTAGACATCCAAAATAGATGGGATGATCACGTGAATGGTACACAACCCAATGATGAACTTCTATGAAGCATCAAAAAGTAATGTTTTGGGGCTTCCCTGGTGGCGCAGTGGTTGGGAGTCCGCCTGCCAATGCAGGCAACACGGGTTCGTGCCCCAGTCCGGGAGGATCCCACATGCCGCGGAGTGGCTGGGCCTGTGAGCCACGGCCGCTGAGCCTGCGCGTCCAGAGCCTGTGCTCCGCAACAGGAGAGGCCACAACAGTGAGAGGCCCGCATATCGCAAAAAAAAAAAAAAAAAAAAAAGTAATGTTTTGGAGACTTCCCTGGTGGTCCAGTGTTAAGAATCCGCCTTCCAATGCAGAGGACGCGGGTTCGATCCCAGGTTGGGGAACTAAGATCCCACATACCGCAGGGCAGCTAAGCCCGTGCGCCACAACTAGAGAGCCCACGTGCCCCAACTACTGAGCCTGCATGCCCTGGAGCCCACGTGCCACAACTACAGAAGCCCACGTGCCACAACTAAGAAGCCCATGCACCACAACAGAGACTCAGCGCAGCCAAAAAAAACCAAACAAACAAAAACGATGGTGTGTGTGTGTGTGTGTGCGTGTGTGTGTATAGGATGCACTCCAAATGAATTAAAATGATTACTAAAAAAAAGAAGTAATGTTTTTGAAGAAAACTTAATAAGTAAATGCTCATGATTAACATTCACTGAAAAAGGTACAAACAGTATATATCCTCCCGATTTCTGTTAAAATGTTACACATGACTAACATTTTTTATATTTTTTCACATTTTCTTAATGACTGATATGATTAGAATGAGAAACAATATTTTTAAAAAAGAAAATACAATGTAAAAATAATAACTTAGAAATAACTGAAGGAGTGTTCATTTTATATGAAAATATACTTAAGTTTTTAAGTGGCTAAATCCCTAAAAAGATTAAATTCACACTTGACATTTTAAAATATGCATATATGTCTAAAGAAGCTCATATATTTAGATGTGAAATACTGAACCTCACTGATCCTCAAGACAATGGTGCTTTTATCCACACTTTGGCTGAAGAACAGCTCACCTCAATGCTGGAAACCACGCATGGAGTGAGATATGTTGTTTGTAAGGTTGTGTGACACATGTAAACAATGTGGAGACAGAAAAGCAGCTTGAGAACCCTACTTTAAACACCAGCTTTACACTAGCCAAAGCTAAAAACCAACTGCTCACGTATCTACAAAGAGGAGGACTCTAAAATCTCATAAGAGATGAATCAGAGCTTGTGCATACAAAGTAAGAACAGCGCTCTGGTCGTGTGTATGTTACACTGTACTCTGGGGACACCTAAACTACCTTCAAAGGTATATTAAATAATATTAGGTTGTGTTTAAGGATAGTGTATTATAATCTAAATCTTTGAAAATTACTAATCCACATACAATTTTTAGGGAAATTGTTAGCCAGAATATTAAATTACTCAAGATAATTCATTACCCAACAGTCCCAGAATACAGTTTGTCTTACACAGGTTGATAACACAGTATGGCTCTGTGTGCAATGCATTCTATATTGGAGAGTCAAAAGAGATGAGGGGATAAAGCGGCAGCTGATGTTACGAGAAAAGAAAAGGTTCCTGCCCCACACATAACACTCATTATACTTTAGCCCCAAATCTCAAGTAAATGAATCTAAAGATTGAGGTTCTGGAGTCATTCTCCAGTCATTTTATATGCGTAAAAATGTACTGAGGACTTATTAACATGCAGATCTCAAGGTCCTGGGCCCTGAAAGTGACATTTGGGGGTCTAGGGCAGGGATGAGAAATCTGCATTTTTAACAAGTTTTCCAAGTGATACTGACACTGTAGATGACAAACAAGGCTTTCAGAATCACTAGAATGAAGTTAAGGTAGTTAGCTCCCTGTCCTTTGCATAGGTTCACAGTTTGTTTAAAAACATTTTTTTTTCCTAATTGTAAAATACATGTTCTCTGTAGAAAATCTGTAATATTCAGAAATGCACAAAGTATAATAAAAAATCACCTTTAATCCCAGCATCTAGAGAAATCCACTATCAATATTATGATGCAGACTTCCCTGGTGGCACAGTGGTTAAGAATCTGCCTGCCAATGCAGGGGACACGGGTTCGAGCCCTGGTCTGGGAAGATCCCACAGGCCACGGAGCAACTAAGCCTGTGCACCACAACTACTGAGCCTGTGCTCTAGAGCCCGTGGGCCACAACTACTGAGCCCCCGCGCCACAACTACTGAAGCCCATGCACCTAGAGCCCATGCTCCACAACAAGAGAAGCCAGTGCAATGAGAAGACCACACACCACAACGAAGAGTATCCCCCACTCACCACAACTAGAGAAAGCGCATGTGCAGCAACGAAGACCCAACACAGCCAAAAATAAATAAATAAAATGAATTTATTTAAAAACAAAAAACCTGATTCCTTTTAAAAAAATATGATGCATATTCTCTGTTCCTTCTTTTTCCCATGCACATATTTGATTTTTAATAGATTTGGGATAATACCATATACACTACTGTTTAACCTGTATTTTCTATGTAAAAACATATAGTAAGTTTTCCCTCTTCCTTAATAGCTACAAGCTAATCCATGGCATGGATGCTAAATTCACAGCCCTTAAACCTCAGCAGATCTTTAGCTTTTTAGCAAGACCTAAAAGGTTAAACTGCACCAAATATCAAGGGTTGAAAAGTGTGACACCACTATCAACCTCAGGGACAAAAATCAGCTGAATCTATCTTCAGGATAAGGTGTAAGGAATTATACAACATAATTCCATCTATATATAGGTTTTTAAAGTCAAGGAAACTAGCAATATTTTTATAGGAGATACAATATAAAATGACAGAGAAAAGTAAATGACAACAACAACATCTAGAACGGTGTCACCCCCAGTAGAAGAGAAGGAGATGGGTGTGAGGACAGTAGGATGACCACATACTTGACTGTCCAAACCAGGAGATTTTTCAGATTGAAAGGAAGTGCTAAAATTATTATATCATATAATTTTTGAAAATATTAATATATTGTCCAACAAATTGGTTTTATTATACTGATGACCTAAAGTTCAAAGAAAAGCACATTCTTTACCAACTTTCTTGAGAAAAGAAATTCATTACTGAATTTTTAACAAACATGCCTTTCATTTTTTTGGAGTGCCTTGATTCTAGAACAACAGCTGTACACCCAGTTAAGTCCCATGTAACTGATATCATTGTCCAAGAAGAGAAGGGGCACACATGAGGCTTCCAAGGTAAGGGAGAACTTCTACTCCTTAAATCTGAGTAGCAGGGACACACAGTTTACCAACACTTGCGTTATACCATATACACAGTTTATAAATATTCTTGTCTGACATTTAATTCAAACTGTTTAAAAGCAAACAAGAAGAGGACATACTTAACACACAAGGTCTCATGTAATACCCATCCTTTAATTTGGGATCTTCAGGTACGTAGAGGTCTCCACCACATAATACTTTAGCACCCTGCCAAAAAAGAACGCATATTTTATGTTAAACATAAAACCCCAGTATGCATTCCCGAAATGCCACTTGTGTCCTGAACAAATGCATACTTAGTCACTCCACTGCAAGTACAATGCAGAATACAGCTCCCAAATGGATATGACCATAGGAAAGAAGCATAGAGCAAGTAACCTAGGAGTAACTACCCCTCCCCCTCCTCTCATCTCACCTCCACTTGTTTCTCACCTGCTCCTTTGCCACTTTAACAAACCCAAGGACTCGCTCCAGATGTGGTCGGTTGATCAGGGGACCCATCCTTGTATCTTCCAGAAGGGGATCTCCAATTTTTATCCTTTGGGTCTGTTTCACCACTTCCTCTGAAAATTGATCAAGAATTTCCTTTTGCACAAATACCCTTGTACCATTACAACAAACCTAAAGGACAGACACATAAAAATTTATATGTAGATGAGAGGGGAAAAAAAGGAAAAGGATAAAAAGTTCAACAGCTTTAAATTTAAAAGAGACAGTATACTTTCTTTAAAGGTTAGTTCCACTTCTAAAAATTATCACCATACTGAATAGGATCACACATGTAATTGTGGACATAGTACCCCACACACAAACTCTCTGCCTTTGTTTTTGTATAAATTTCCTTAAAGCAATGAGTAGATCCATATGACCCATAGGACTTCTGTTTCTTCATCTCAGATCCTCAATTCGGCTGTATATTTTGAGAGCAGGAAGTAAGGGTGGAAGGGACTGAAGAGTAAAAACAGATCAAGAACTGAGGCCTTCAGTCTAATAAAAACCTAGGGCGGTTCAGAGTCAATGTTTGTCTCTAAAAACACAAGTAATGGGACTTCCCTGGTGGTGCAGTGGTTAAGAATCCCCCTGCCAATGCAGGGGACATGGGTTCGATCCCTGGTCCAGGAAGATCCCACATGCCACAGAGCAACTAAGCCCATGCGTCACAACTAGTGAGCCTGCACTCCAGAGCCTGCGAGCCACAGCTACTGAGCCTGCGTGCCACAACTACTGAAGCCTGTGCGCCTAGAGCCCGTGCTTCGCAACAAGAGAAGCCACCACAATGAGAAGCCCACACAGCGCTATGAAGAGTAGCCCCTGCTCGCTGCAACTAGAGAAAGCCCGCACGCAGTGCCAAAGACCCAACGCAACCAAAATTTAAAAAGAAAACACACACACAAGTAATGACTATTTAGACCCTCCCACAGACATGAACATAAATACTACTCAAATGATATCAGAACAGTAGAACAGAAAAGAAAGTCCAAAAATAGATCCAAGTACTCAAGGAAATTTAGTTTACGATAAAGGTGGAATCTAAAACCACTAGAGTAAAGATGAATTAGTAACAAATGGTTCCACTGGTTAGCCATGTGGAAAAAAAGATACAATCTCATACTGTACACAGGAGTAAACCCCAAATGTATAAGGAATCTAAATATAGAATAAAAAACCAATTACCAAGAGAAAATATAGGTGAATTCTACTATAACCTAGGTGAAGGAAAAGGTTTTCTAACTAGTATTCAAAATCTAGGTGCAATGAAAGAAAAAAATGATAAATTTGACTACATAAAATCAATAATCTTTTGCATGGCAAAAACATCCTAAACAAAGCCAAGACAACAAACTGGAAGAAAACATTTACAACGTACATCACAGATAAAGGGTACTATCACCAATATTTAAATAACTTATAAAAACTGAGGGAAAATCAAAACTAATAGTATAATACACCAAAAAAAGTGAACTTGGGAATTCTCTGGCAGCCCAGCGGTTAGGACTTGGCGCTTTCACTGCCAAGGGCCCGGGTTTGATCCCTGGTTGGGGAACTGAGATCCTGCAAGTGTTGCAGCACGGCCAAAAAGAAAAAAAGTGAACTTCACTATGTGTGAATAAGAAAAAAATCTCTACAAAAAGAATTGAAGGAAATGACTAGATGTTCAATATAAAATTGGATAAAAGTTATGCACAATTCACACACACACATATAAATGGTCCTTAAGCCTAGAAAAGATGTTCAATATCGTTCATAATTAGATAATTGAAATTAAAACTACAATGAAGTATCACCCCTTACCTCGTGAGGAAACAGGCACACATATATTGTTGGTAGGAATGCAAGTTGGTCCAACCCATTTGGAGGGGAATATGGCACTATCTTACAAAATTATATATGCGCTCAACATCACTAATCATAAGGGAAATATAAATAAAAACCTACAGTGAGATACTACTTCACATCTACTCTGATGGCTGCGACCAAAAAAACCAGAAAATAACAAGTATTGGCAAGGATGTGGAGAAATTAGAGCCTTTGTGCATTGTTGGTGAGAACGTATAATGGTGCAGCTGCTGTAGAAAACAGTATGGCAATTCCTTGAAAAATTAAACACAGAATTACTATATGATCTAGAAATTCCACTTCTGGGTATATACCCAAAAGAAGTGAAAGCGAGGACTTGAATAGATATTTGCACATCAATGTTCACAGCAGTACCAGTCACAATAGCCAAAGGTAGCAGTAACCTAAATGTCCACCAGTAGATGAATGGATAAAGAAAATGTGGCATACATATACAACGGGATATTATGCAATCTTGTAAAGGAAGAAAAATCTGACACATGCTACAACATAGATGAACCTTAAAGACCTTAAGTTAAGTGAAATAAGCCAGACACAAAAGGACTAACACTTATATGAGATACCTAGAATAGTCAAATCCATATAGATAGAAAGCAGAATAGTGGTTAACGGGGACTGGGAAGAAAAGGATATATGAAGTTACTGTTTAATGTGTAGAGTTTCAGTCCTATAAGATGAAAAGAGTTCTAGAGGTGGATGGTGGTGATGGCTGCATAACAGTGTGAATGTACTTAATGCCACTGGACTGTACACTCAAAAATGATTAACACGGTCAATTTTATATTATATATATTTTACCACAAAAAAATACGTACAAAAAATTACATTTACCACTGCTAGGAACTTACTCTGAAAATGTATCTCCAACAATGTGAACACACACGTGCACGAGGTTATTCACGGCAGAACTGTTTGTAATCACAAAATACTGGAAACTAAATCCCATCCAAAAGAGAGTAGTTGAATAAACTAACAGCTATACAAGGAATTATACTACACAGCTATAAAGAAGAAAGAAGATTTCTATGAAATGAAGTGATTTCCAAGTGAAAAAAGCAAAACAGTAATTCTGCTATCTTCTGTGTTGAAGAAAGAAGAGAAAATAAGAAATATACAAGTACCTGGTCATTTGTGTAAAAAGAAATAGGAAGGAAAAATGAGAACCAGGTTTGGTTGGATAGGGATGGATTGGAAGCAGGAGGGAACGGGAATGAGTAGAAGGGACAGGAGGAGTGCCATTTGTTTCCTTTTTTGGTAAAATTCTGACATTTAGAACCATGTTAGTATTTCGCCTAAAGCAAGGATGGGTGAAAATAAACCCCAAATGAAATAAAAACAGAAATGAATAAACTCATTATTTAAAATGAATATCATAACCATACTGAAGGGGGTGGTGAAGGAAGAACTGACTCATTAACTTCTGAACACAGAATTTTAACTGTACCCCAGGCTAAAGACAAAAAGAGCTGTAAAAAAAAAATGTTGCACTCTAGTTAGGTTTATTTTTCACAGTAGTGTACTTTCACAAATCTGAAACTATTATAAACATATTGTAGGACAGAGTAATTACATATATTGTGAGTAATGGAAGCTAAATGTCTCACTGTCAGAGAAGGAAATTATAAATATGAAAGGGAGGAGGCTAAGATAAACCTTGCAGTTTTGGAATGACTGGAAATATCTGTATAAACTTGTAGTTATTAATATAGATGGATACATAAATAGATGTGTGTATACATACATACACATATGCCAAATATATATTTCCTGGCTCTGGCCTCTGAGAAGACATATGAGCAATGATACTCCAGTAGAAACGAGTACAGCTGGCACCCAGATCTTGGTTTCTAAATACCATCTACCACTAAATGGAACCAAGCCTCCTTAGCGAAATGGCTCATTACAGAGCTCCACCAGAGAAAGCACAAGACGTGTCTAGAACGCCTTGCTGTGCCAGGAAGTAAAGAAGTGCTCAAAGAATAATGAGAACATATCAAAAAGTCACAGAAAGAGGCTCCCACTATCTGAATCTGCAATTATTTGAGCATCAAAATAAATAATACTAGTAATGGGTTATAACTTGCAGAATGAAATAAGAATCCATTGGTGCATGCTGATATAATGAATGAAAAACAAACTAGGGAAAAGGGAAAAAAGTTCTTTCTTGTAATAGACAGTGAACTATATAAATGTAGAAGGAGTAACAGAATTGGAAATACACCAATTTTTCTTGGTGACCACCAGAAAAAAATGTTTCCAGCAAACATCAACAAAGGGTGCTAACACTAGTAGGTCAAAGTTTGATAAGGAACAAGATAGTCTCCCTTTATCTCCTACAATATACTTATTAACCACAAAGGAAAAAACAGTAACTTTACAGTAAAGACCCACTTTAAGCAAGTGATCAAAGTCAGCAACACCACTGTGAAATATAAAACATCTTTTTTTGTGGTGTTTTGCCAAAAATGCATAACCTGAATCCAATTAAAAAAAAAAAAACAGACAAAACCTAGACAGACCCAAAATGAGGGACATTCCACAAAATAAATGGCCTGTATTCTTCACAAATGTCAAGGTCCTGAAAGATAAGAATGACTTCAAAACTGTTCCAGATTAAGTGAGAGTAAAGAGACACAACAAGTAAATGCAATGCATCTTCCTGGATTAGATCTTGGACCAGCAAAAAAAAAAATTGTTTCTAAAAGGACATTAGTCAAACAAATGGAGAAATCTGAATAAGGGCTATAGATTGAGTAACAGTACTACATTAATATCAAGTTATATATTTTACTAAGTATTTTGTACTTATTTAAAAGAATGCACTTGTTTTTAGGAAATACACATAGGAATGTAGAGGTTAGGGATCTTCTGTCTGCAACTTTCAAACAGATCAGAAAAAAAAACAGTAATAATATGCATATGTAGGTACAGACATACCAACAGAATGGTAAATGTGATAAAATGTTAACACTGAGGGACCTGGTTCAAAGATAGATTGGAATTCTTTGTACTATTTGTGCAACTTTTCTGTAAGTCTGAAATTATTTCAAAATAAGCTTTAAAACACGTTTTGAGGGCTTCCCTGGTGGCACAGTGGTTGAGAGTCCGCCTGCTGATGCAGGGAACACGGGTTCGTGTCCCGGTCCGGGAGGATCCCACATGCCACAGAGCGGCTGGGCCCGTGAGCCATGGCCGCTGAGCCTGCGCGTCCGGAGCCTGTGCTCCGCAACGGGAGAAGCCTCAACAGTGAAAGGCCCGCGTACCGCAAAAAAAAAAAAAAAGTGGGAGGCCCACGTACCGCAAAAAAAAAAGAAAAAGAAAACACGCTGTGAGATGAAGGGGTCGAGATTCTTATTAAACCTCTTCCAGGGTCAGGTACACACCTCGCCTTGCGTGAGGAAGTTGGCCATCAGTGCCCCCTTCACAGCATTCTTCATATCACAATCTGAGAAGATGATCAGTGGAGACTTGCCTCCAAGTTCCAAGGTAACAGGTTTAATTCCTTTAGCTGACATCTCCATGATCTTACAGAACAAGAACAAAAGCATTCAGAAGTCTAACACCAATGAGATTACATGCTACGTTAACAAGATCCTGACCCTCCAAAGTCATCTTGAACTATGCATGACCTGCAGCCTTGTTCTTAGTATACTTTGTACTCTGTCTACTTGAAATATTCTTTTCCAGAACACTGAAGAGAATCCTCAGAATTGCACTTGATAGTCTGAATAGGGAGTTCATTTAAAAAATACTATCAATTCCCCTGACTGTCATGGGCAGAAACCCTTTTGTATTACTGTTACTATGTTCAAGGCGGACACAGTTCAGAGCACAAACTAAGGTCAAAACAATGAATCTGAAATAAACTGAGAAAATACCCTTTCTTCCGAGGTGGCTGCTATAGATGAGGTAAGTCACCAAACAATACAAGTGACAGCTCAGGGCCTGCCCTCTCAGACACAGGCAGGAGAAGATGACTCCCATCCCCAATGAGCCTAACACAAGTGGGCTGTTCTAATTATCCTTCATACTTTTAAAGCACACTTCAGACTTCTGCCCAATAATACCTACAGACTCCCTGCCAATACAAGCTGGGTAAAATCAGAGGATAAGCCTCCAACATATATTCTGGGGAGGCTTGACACAGCCGGATCTACATGCCATTTATGTTCTCCTATACTGGTCTTGTCTTTACCTTTGAGCCAGTGGGCACACTTCCAGTGAAGGAGACTTTGGCCACATCACGATGCTGACACAGAAACTGGCCTGTGGCAGCCCCTCCTTGCACCACGTTGAAGAGCCCAGGAGGCACGCCGGCCTCAGTATAGATTTCAGCCAGCAGCAGTGTGGACACAGGTGTGAAGGGAGAAGGCTTAAAGACCATGGCGTTACCTGCATTACCGAGACACAAACACAGGAAGACTTTTAAGACAGGATCCTTTGAAGACAGGACAAGAAGACACATCAAGAACAACTCCAATTGTTTCCTTTTTTAAAATTTTAATTAATTAATTTATTTATTTATTTTTGGCTGTGTTGGGTCTTCGTTGCTGCAAGCAGGCTTTTTCTAGTTGCAGTGAGCGGCGGCTACTCTTTGTTGCAGTGTGCAGGCTTCTCATTGCGGTGGCTTTTGTTGCGGAGCACGGGCTCTAGGCGCACAGGTTCAGTACCTGTGGCACACGGTCTTAGTTGCTCTGTGGCCTGTGGGATCTTCCAGGACCAGAGCTCAAACCTGTGTCCCCCCTGCATTGGCAGTTGGATTCTTAATCACTGCACCACCAGGGAAGCCCCTCCAATTGTTTCCTGTTCCCCATCAAATGCTAGGTCAAAAATGTTATTAATAAGTAAATATATCTTGCTCTTCCCACTTTGGTTTCTCTCATTAAACAGACCCCAAGCCACACACTTGCAGTGTCTCAGCCAATAATACCTTACACTTGCATATCTAGGCCTTTTTGCATATATTAATCTCAACATTTGCAACAGTAGTAAGAAGTAGGTATGATCAGACCCATTTTATAAGAGTTGAAACTGAAGACCAGAAAGGTTAATTAATTTGATGCAAGTACCCAAAGCTAGTAACTTAATTCTATCTCTCCTCTATCACAGAGAAATGTGCAAAAAGAACGTGAAGCAGCAAAAAGAAAACAGCTGCATTTCAATAGAGTGTCCTAATAGTAAAGCTTTTTTAACCTGACAGCTTTTCTAAGGTACAATGTCTTCTTTTCCGACAGATTCTTCTCTTTAAATAGCATGAGAAAACTTTTTGCTAATCAGCCAAAGCTTCTCTGATGGAAGCCTTGTTTATCACTTCTCTTAAGACACAAATGAAGGAGGAAGTTTATCTTCTGCTTCCTAAATGAAGTCAAAACTCCTAAGTGCTACCCCCTACACAGAAATTCATGCCCAGAATTCTTGTCCATAAAGGAAGAGAACTTACAAGTAGCACAAATCTAATTCATTTGACAGTTTAAAAAAGGAAGACCTCCAAGACCAAAATTAACTTTCTTCCTTCCCATAAACAAAAATAAATTAAATAAAAATGGGAATAATGTAGACACGGTCTGTGTGTATAACCTCAAAGCTCCCTAAGGGGTAGGGCAGGGGTGAAACCGTGTCCTGGGAGAAAGGGTGGCTCACATGTAGAGGAATAATTCATTCTTACCACAAGCCAGAGCTGGAGCCGACTTCCAGCAGGCGATCTGAAAGGGGTAGTTCCACGCTCCTATTCCGACACACACCCCTAGTGGTTCCCTTCTGGTGTAACCAAAGGATCCGCCGGGGAGCTGGATGTGTTCGCCTAAGGGGAAAAAGAGGGTAGAGAAGAGTGCACTACCGCTTGTCCCAAGACTCCACCAGCACCTGGACTCACTCTGGACTTGTCAGACCAGCCCCCTCCCAGGCCCCAGCCACTGGGCTCACAACACCTCTGTTCTTTTGTTCATTCTAGTCATTCTTACACTGCTTCCGCATGTTCTCTTCACGTAAATAGTCCTTTCTATCCTTCAAAACCATGTTCATTCAACTCAATATAACCCTCTAAAAATTAACCAAGCATCCACTACATAACTTAGATGAAATGAAACAGAAATGGGGAAAGACTCAGCAGCTGAAGAGTCTGAGGACCCTGAAACCTCAGACTTCCGGCTCCCCACAGCCCTCATGGGCCCTGCTAAACCAGCTGACACGTAAACTGTAAACTGTTTCTTTGTACACTTCCTAGACAAAGAAAATTTTCTGCTAAGTAGGTAAAACTAATAAATATGATGTACTTACTGACTCTTGCAAGAACTGGTTTTTCCACAACCTGTTCTACAGCTCAGGTATGAGGCTAGGTGCTTTACATACACATCTCATTTAATCCTTATAATAACCAAGAAGATGGAGATTACCATCTCCAGTTTAAATAAAGAGATAAAGTAGTTCTCAGTGTCACCGAAGTAGAGAGTGATAAGCCCAGGATTTTAACCCAGGCCTGTCTTAATTCCAAAATCTGTACCCTGACCCCCCAGGCTCTGCTCTCCTGCCTCCTTGTCAGCTGGTCACAGAAGGCCAGGTGAGGGCTTACCGGCCATGGATCCCGCTAAGCCTGCATAGTACTCCAGGCACTGCCAGGAAGTGTCAATGTCCCAGCGGGCCTCAAAGATGGCCTTGCCGTTGTTGATGGTCTCCACAGTGGCGATTTCATCCTTCCGATCCTTTGGGTGAAACAGAAGACCAGATTTAAGACAAATTACCATACACCTCAACACATTCAACAGTCAAACCAGAATACATTGCCCAACTTTTAAAAATAGAAACAGCTTTCACTTTCAATGAAAACAGAAGGAATGTCAATGGGACATTTGGAAGAGAAATAAAACTTATTGCTAAACAGTACCCTGTTCTCCCCATCAAATAACTGTCACAGATACAAGACCAACACCTCATTTCAAGATCAATTAGAAAAGGAATGTTTTGAGAAATAAATATTATATATGTACATCTGTATAAATATGTATAGATACATGTGCATGTGTTTGCATGTATAGAGTAAGAGCAAACAGTCCTTACTTAGGAAAACTGTACAAAACAGCCAAACACACAATCGGCATTTAAAAGGTTATATACCCACGGCTTTAATTCACCCAAAGAAATGCAGCATGTTAAAATCATAAGATAATCACAAGACAATTATTTTCTAATGCTTAGTACTCATCAATTCTCTTTTCTAATACTGTTTCCAGATGTAGTTTATACAACTTAGAGGTAAGAGAGTCCAGGGATGAAGGAAAAAGTTTGGGAAATTAGACCTAAAAAGAAAAGCTAAATAATGCCCCTAAAGGAGATCAAAAAATTGAATATGTAAGAAATAGATATTTGCTATTATGGATCCAATTTAAAATAAACATTGTGGTCAAAATCTAAACATACATAAAAGATGAATCAAATAATTGACAAGAAGATGCATTATCTTATTAAAACTGATAATCAGTAAGGCTTACCAGAAGCAAAATGAAATAGCAACAGAAATTAACACAAGCATCTAATTAACACAAACTCTATCAAGATTGAGTACAAATCTCAGAAAAGATGGAAGGAGGAATATGAAAATCAGTATGAAATACATAAAAGGACAGTTTGATAATGATATTTGGACATGTTCTGTTTCTACAAAGACCAGAGGTATAAAGTGCTTTGATTCATTCATTCCATATTTGTCGAATTCCAGACATGGCAGAGTAGAAGGACTTGAGCTCACCTCCTCTCATGAAAACACCAAAATCACAACTAACTACTGAATAACCATTGACAAAAAAGACTGGAACCTACCAAAAAAGATATCCTACATCCAAAGACAAAGAAGAAGCCACAATAAGATGGTAGAAGGGGGGCATTCGCAATCTAATCAAATCCCACGCCCGCCAGGTGGGAGACCCACAAACTGGAAGATAATTATATGGCAGAGGTTCTCCCAGAGGAGTGAGAGTTCTGAGCCCCATGTCAGGCTCCTCAGCCTGGAGGTCTGGCATCGGGAGGAGGAGCCCCAAAGCACTTGGCTTTGAATACCAGCAGGGCTTGATTGCAGGAACTCCACAGGACTGGGAGAAATAGAAACTCCACTCTTGGAGGGCAGACGCAAGGTCTCATGCGCACCAGGACCCAGGGAAAAAGCCGAGACTTCATAGGACCCTGGGCCAGACCTACCTGCTGGTCTTGGAGGGTCTCCTGGGGAGGCGGAGGGTGGCTGTGGCTCACTGTGGGGACAAGGACACTAGTGGAAGACGTACTGGGGAGTGCTCATTGGCATGAACTCTCCTGTAGGCCGCCATTTCGACACCAAGACCTGGCCCCACCCAAGAGCCTATAGGCTCCAGTGCTGGGATGCCTCAGGCCAAACAACCAACAGGGTGGGCACACAGCCCCACGCAGCAGCAGACAGGCTACCTAAAGTCTTCCTGAGCCCACAACAACCTCGAAACACACCCCTTGACATGGCCCTGCCCACCAGAGGGACAAAGCCCAGATCCACCCACCAGTGGGCAGGCACCAGTCCCTCCCACCAGGAAGCCTGCACAAGCCTCTAGACCAGCCTCCTACACGAGGGGACAACACCAGAAGCAAGAGTAACTACAACCCTGAAGCCTGCAGAACAGAGACCACAAACACAGAAAGTTAGACAAAATGAGATGGCAGAGAAATACATTCCAGATGAAGGAACAGGATAAAACCCCAGAACAACAACTAAGTGAAGTGGAGATAGTAACAAATGCGGAATGACTGCCTAAGAAAAAAAGGATAGATCCAGTCTCTGCCTTCAAGGAGCTCACTTCAAGGAGTCTCACTTAGTGGGACTTCCCTGGTGGTCCAGTGGTTAAGATTTTGCCTTCCAATGCAGGGGGTGCAGGTTTGATCCCTGGTCAGGGAGCTAAGATCCCACATGCCTCACAGCCAAAAAACCAAGAAAAAACAAAATAAAAAACAAAAAGCATAAAAAAGGAAGTTAGTAACTTCTAAATAAATTCTGCAATTACTGAATAGACATGTTCCTTCAGAAAGGATGATTTGTTTACATTCAACACAGTCTAAAATAAACTGCCTTTTAAACCAGCAATTTACCTTCTCTTTCTCTGATTCTATACTCACCAAAACGACTTTTTAACAATTAACTTGTTTCCCAGTTACTGAATACTGGAAAGAGGGTACCTAGAAGGACAACAAGCATCAGTTCTGATGTAACAGTTCTTTAACTAGGTGTAAGTTATTCCCCTTCTTGGATCTGTTGAGTATGATCAACATGAAACACATTTTCAAAAGGCACGATCAACCGTAAGTGACTTAAACTACATTTCTAGAATGCAACAGGGCAACTAATCCCTAAAAAGGAAGTAGGTACTGGTTCACTAATCAGCATGAATACACTGATGAATCAAACACATGAAGAAATATTAAACTGGCAAAAGTGAAATGCTGTTGTCTTCCACATTAATACCAGAGTGGACAGACAGGAAGTAATCTGTGACTATCGCTGAAAAGCCTTGGAATATTTACTAAGAAAGGAAGTTTTATTATTATTATTATTTTTTTTTTGGTAAACAATGGACAGGCAATTAGCTTTGAGGACTGTTTCAAGGTTTGAACTCAAAGAGAAAATTCAAGTTATTGGCTGGCCTTCTGAGATTTTTCTTGTCTTATTCCAGCATTCTCTACCCTCACAAAAAAGGTTATTTCTAAAAAGCCATTATGAGGGACTTCCCTGGTGGTTCAGTGGTTAAGAATCTGCCTGCCAATGCAGGGGACATGGGTTTGAGCCCTGGTCCAGGAAGATCCCACATGCCGCCGAGCAACTAAGCCCATGAGTGACAACTACCGAGCCCACGTGCCATAGCTACTGAAGCCCGTGCACCTAGAGTCCATGCTCTGCAACAAGAGAAGCCACCTCAATGAGAAGCCCATGCACCGCAACAAAGAGTAGCCCCCACTCGCCACAACTAGAGAAAGCCCGCGCACACCAATGCAGACTCAACGCAGCCAAAAATTTAAAAAATAAAATAAAAAGCCATTATGAGATCTTTTAACATACCTTCAAGGATCATCCAAAAAAGTCCCTGACGAAAACTATCAAAGAGTCCAAGTGGATCTCTACTGACACTTAATATTGCTTTCAGGGAAACGGTATTCGCTTACCCTCCCAGAATAAGGAGAGCAGAGGGAGAAGGGGAAAACAATATAAGTTTCCTGCCCCTACTAGTACAAGAGCCATCACAAAACAAAACTGTCCACCATGACAATGTACTGCTGTTAAGTATTTCTTGGGAAACATGTACTTCCTATCTACCCCTGTCATCCTCTCCACCACCCTGCTTCACATGTGACCTGACCAGGGGTCCTCTGGGATGAAAGAGAAGAAGCAAAGGGCAGGAGACTCACCTCTCTCCTTCACTTCAAACCCCCCAGCAAGCTCAGTGTTTAGCTTTTATAAGAGAACCACCTGAGCAAAGACATGCCCACTAAACCTTGACAAGCGTGAGCCCCTGCTTGCTTTAAGAGGCAGAGCTGAGCAAAGCAGTCACTGAAGGCAAGTGCATAATCTATATACACAATCTTTTTATATGTAAATGTGTTATCACAGTTTTAAAACACATTTTCTCTCTCCTTTTAAAGCCAAACGATAGCTACTTTCATAAGAACACTCCAACTAAGAAATGATTGGGGCCTACCATTAAGATCTTTATAATCTGATAAAAAGCATCAAAAGATTCAAAGTGAAAAAGGAAACATAAGACCAATAAATATACCAAAAACCATCCACTTTACTAGGAGTCAATGGGCTCCCAGCTAAGGTGGAATTACAGGGACCAGATTTAGCCTCCACCTTAAGCAACTAAAAAGACCAGGTAAAATACATGAAACAACAATTTTCAGACACTGGACAGACAGCTCAGGACAGTGATCCCTGAGAGAGGGGAACAAATGAGGTGAGCCCTACACGTATTCTTGCCTACTGCCTGGAAAGAGTTCATCACAGAGCAGGGAGGAGGAACTTAGGTGGGGCCCAACAGATACTCTGAGTTGAGGAAACAGGTTGGGAGTTCAGGGAGTATGTGATGGCTACAGTCTGCAGGCTGAGTATGGGACAGAAGAGAGCTGCATAGGAGAACCCCAGAGATCCCCCTTAAGTCTTCACCTGAGAACTGGTCAGTTGTGAGGACACTACCCAAGGCCAGGAAAAAAACTAACCAAAAAGGTGAAAAAAATCCCCCAAACTCACACAGAGCCAGGAATAGTTCATGGTCCCACCAGCCACAGTGAGAAAAACCTCACTAATACACAGAGCATCAAGCTAGGTATTCAAAAGGGTATTCACTAGTGGGGCAAAATTAGCTTCTCTGGTCATACCTAACAAAGCACAGAAGCAAGCCTTGCAAGGATCAAATTGATTCCAAGTAACTTCACTGTGTCCCAGAACAAAGTTCATTAATATTTTTTAAAGTACAAGAATATTCGACATCCAACAACATATAATTCACAATGTCTACTGGTAATAAATTACCAGACATGCAAAAGGTAGGAATGTTATATAACGCCTAACCAGGAGGAAAAAAAACAATCAATAGAAACAGAACCAGAATTGAGAGATGACAGAATTAGTAGACAGGGATATTAAATGTTATTATAACTATATTCCATGTGCTCAAGAAGGCAGAGGAAAACATGAGTATGTTAGGGAGCAACGTGGAGCAACAACAAAAAAGATTCATGTTGAACTTCTAGAGATGAAAAATACACTGGATGGGATTAATAGCAGATTAGACACTATAGAAGAAAAGATAGATGAACTTTAGGCATAACAACGGAAATTACCCAAAATAAAACACACAGAGGAAAAAAACTGTGGAAAAAATCAACAGAGCATCAGTGAACTGTAGAATAGTTTCAAGCAGCCCAACATATATGGCATCAAAAGCCATAATGATGCACCCCAATGTTCATTGCAGCACTATTTACAATAGCCAGGTCATGGAAGCAACCTAAATGCCCATCGACAGATGAATGGATAAAGAAGATGTAGTACATATATACAGTGGAATATTACTCAGCCATAAAAAGGAATGAAATTGGGTCACTGTAGAGATGTGGATGGACGTAGACTGTCATACTGAATGAAGTCAGAAAGAGAAAAATAAATATCATATATTAACACATATATGTGGAATCTAGAAAATTGGTACAGATGAACCAGTCTGCAAGGCAGAAATAGAGACACAGATGTAGAGAACAAACATACGGACACCAAGCGGGCAAGCGGGGGGTGGTGGAATGAACTGGGAGACTGGGATTAACATATATACACTAATATGTATAAAATAGATAACTAATAAGAACCTCCTGCATAAAAAAATAAAATTAAATTTAAAAAAAAGGAAGATATAATGAAATTGCTTAAAACTAGTGATAAGAAGAAAAATCTTAAAAGCAGCCAAAGGGGGAAAAAACATTAAAAACAGAGGAACAAAAATAAGAATGAAAGCAGACATCTTTTCTGAAACAACACAAGCCAGACAACAGCGGTACAACATCTTTAAAGTACTGAAAGAAAAAACTGTCAACCTAGAATTATCTACCTAGAATTCTTTTAAAAAGGAAAGCAAAATAAAGACTTTCAGACATACAAAACCTGAAAGAACATCTCCAGCAAACCTGCACTATAAAAAATGCTAAAGAAATTTCTTCAAGCAGAAAAAAAAATATGGTAACAGATGGAAATTTGGGCCTACCCAAAGGAATGAAAAGCACTAGAAATGCTAAAAATGTAGGAAAATATCAAATATTTTTATCTTATAAAAGATAATTGTGCATAGTTTAAAAATGGAAGGGGCAAAGAACTGCAGATCACGATTAACTAGAAAAATCACTACGAGAAACAACTGAGAGCTATAACTGTAGGCTGTGGTCAGAAGGTGGGATTTGTTTAGTTATGGAATAGTTTTGGGTAAAGGCAAATCCAGAGTATGATCATCAGACAAGAGCTTTAGAGAAATATAGTAATATATTTTTGACTGTAATATGTAAAAATATTACATAAGATATTAAAGAAAATGGAATGGGGAGTTTAAAGGAAAAGAAAATTAATATCAGATAGTCCATTTCAGAGCAAAAAAAAAAATTAGATATTATTCAGGATTTAAAAAGTAATTTTATAAAGGAGCCAGTTCTTAAGAAGATATTACAGCCCAAATGCTTATGAACAAGGAAAACGTGAGAGACAAATCAGAATAATAAATTATCAGCTTTGAGTTACCACTTTTAATCTATCAAATAAAAAATAAATTTTAATAGCAGAAAATACCTTGTTGGGAGAAAATTCTCCAGGAATATTTTGACACTACTGCATGGTCCAGGCTTTCTGAGCAAAGGACACTGGCAAGCTGACTGAAAAACAAAGGCCTTAGAAGGCAGAGACGGGGTCTCCCAAAAGATAGAGGTCACTGGAGCGATGTGGAGATATACAGCTCTCTACTTCCTGTTCCTGGAGACATCTGCTTCTATTCCAGGGTAGTAAACCTAATGACACCTTCCCCCCTTATGAGATCTGCTTAATGAGTAACCTCTCTCCAGAGAAGAGAATGGGCAGATGTGCAGCCCCCATATAAGCTGAGTCTCATAATTTTAGGGTTCCTCTCCTGTGGTGCAACCACTGCATGCAACAGGGTTAACACCTGCCTCTCACTGCATCACCCCATGGGGACTGGGACTCAGAAAACTAGTGCTAAAGTATTGCTCTGGGTACAGCATCTGGGTGCTGTAATAAACCCTTTCCCTAATCCAGAAAGCTTCATGTCTCTTGTCAGAATACACATATAACCTTGCAAGTAGGGTAACTCTTAGACCCTCAGTTTCTGACAATAACACACTGATGAGGAAAAAAGAAAATCATCACAGTCCTACACTGAGAGATAGCCTTGACTTATATTTTGGTGTATATCCTCTGAATTTTCTAATTTTCTGTAATGACAATCTAGTACTTTTGCTCTTTAAGACTGTAAAAAGCTAAACTTTATTTCTTAAGAGGGGAACACTGATGAATCTATGAAATCTTCCAGGCAGCTAAGGTAGAAAATAAACCTGAAAACGAAAAGTGAACTTAAGAGTCATCAGAGGAAAAAGTAAAAAGGAAACAAGTATACATAGTAAAATGAAAAGGAGACAAGCTACAAAGGATACATTATCACTCCAACAAAGAAAGAAAAGAAGGGCTTCCCTGGTGGCGCAGTGGTTGAGAGTCCGCCTGCCGATGCAGGGGACACGGGTTCGTGCCCCGGTCCGGGAAGATCCCACATGCCACAGAGCGGCTGGGCCCGTGAGCCATGGCCGCTGAGCCTGCGCGTCCGGAGCCTGTGCTCCGCAACGGGAGAGGCCACAGCAGTGAGAGGCCCGCGTACCGCCAAAAAGAAAAAAAAAAAAAAAAAAAGACGGAAAAGAAAACCTGCCGAGGGAGATGTCACAAGGAGCCAAGAGCCAGAATGAAATCACTGATGGAAAGCTTGTTGTACATACCAAGGTGAGCATATGGAAATGTCTTCCTACTTCATCAAAAAGGTATCACCTAATAGCGCATCAAGGTCTAACTGCAAATCATCATAAAGAACTCACAGAACAGTGCAAGAGGACTTTTCTGGAAGACATTAAATTAAAACATACCCTTATTATCCTGGCAGCCTCCAAAAGGATTCGGCAACGTTCCATGCCAGATTTTTGACTCCATATTTTAAAGGCAGCCTTTGCATCTTGAACAGCTAAATTTACTTCCTTTTCTCCTGAACACGTGAAAGTAGCTATCACTCGCCCTATAAATACAGGGAAAGTCAGTTTTATCTCAATTGGTTGCCACACATTTTAAATAAAGTATTGTGTATCCAATTTTCCTTTTATTGATCCTCTTCTTGTTTTAAAGTATGGTTTGATTTAGTGACTACCCTTATACCAGCAGCTGACCTTTTTAAGAATCTAATAAAAATTGCAGACTTCTGTCCAGAAAAATCTACTGAACCGTATCACAGAATTATAGAGAGAACATGTCCCTTGCCTAGCACACCATGAACTTCAGGGTAAGAACCCCTGCCCTCCTCTATTTTACATTTGGGTTTACTAACATTAACCTCCAATCAATTATTTCACAATGCTCCTTAACAATGTTTGAGAATCCCAGAGGTCTTACAAAATCAAAGTACTCCGTCTCCTGGGGTATGAACTCTGACTTTAAATCACTGGTTTATGTTCTATACAAGTCATATAATACTGATACTTGATGAATATGGTTAATAAACAGAATATCAAGAAAAGATATTCCTAAAAGCAAGAAAAATTTTTTCTCAAATATGGGGAAAAGACAAACAAACAGTCCCTCATTTTCTTATCTCAGTCTTATTCCCTATCCTGGGCAAAATATGAAATGATCAGTTTTTCTAGACCCAAATCCCAAGGGTTGTGACTGACTCTACTAAAAAGAATTCTCTAAAATGTCAAGTCAGCAGTTTCTTTTCCCCTCCCACAAGAACACCTGGGACTCCTGCTTTTTCCAGAGATTTCACAAACCTGCTATTTGTTACAAATTTAAGTAGCCAACTGGTAAAGGCAGTGCTTACGGATCACACACACTGTAGGCAATTAAAATAAAGAGCAATTTTTCTTTCTTTTGTATCATTATGGGGGTGGGGGTCAAGAGGCTGTTTCCTCCTACCTAAGGAAGAGCCTGATGGTGTCTGTGGCCCCTTCCTGCTCTGACAAGTCGCTGCTCTGTGGTTTGGTGTTATTGGTCAAATGTAAATTCTCCAGTCTCTTGAAATCCAGTTTTATCCCTCTGGCTACATACCACTTGGTTTGCACAAACATTTACACTTCTCTCCTCACAAATATTCCATAACACCCAGCAAAACAAACACAAAGCAAAACCAAAACTAAAAACCTGTTCCTCATTTGCTTTGTGATCTATGGAGCTCCCAGGGCAAACTGAGGGCCTGGCACAGTGCTGGGCACACATTAAACACGGGATAAACGCAGGATTTTTTTTTCCCTTTCCCAGTTCTGGTTCATGTTCGGAAATATTTTAACACTAGGGGACGGCAACAAGGTCCTCATTCACGCTAACTAGAAACCTCTGTGCGCGTTCCTCCATTTTGGCACAAGTGTTTCTTTTCACCCCGTCCTTCTAGAACTCCTCTGCTACGTGCACGGTTGAAGACATTACTGCAGTCCTAACCTTAAAATTTAATAATTAACGAAGACTCCACCTCACCCACCGGGGACTTTGTGGACTCTCTGTTCAGGCGGTTGTAAAACTACCCATGACCCCATCGAGCAACTCACCAGCCTGTCCAGTTTCCTACGACCCCCTTCGTGTCCGGTCCACATGCTTTCGAGTTTGCACAGCACCGTTAGCTGCCTACACATACAACTTTATACTCTACACTGTCACTTACCTGTGCTCAGTAAACGTCTGCTGAATGCACTACATGAAGGTTCAGGGAGGTAGACTAGGCTCACCCCTGGGGCGGGGGAGAGTCAATCCGCGCCCGACCCTCGCCCCTACCCCGGTCTCCGCCTCGTTCCCCGCCCCGCCGCCCCGGCCCTGCCGCCCGGTCTCCGTCCCGTTACCGGTTGCTGGCTCTAACGCCTTCTCGGTGCCGGAGGCGTCCACCGGATCCACGCGGGCCCCGCCGCGGTAATTGAGCGGCTGAGACACGATGAAGGTGCCAGTGCTCATGGCGGCGACCAGAACAGGCCGGAGAGTGTGGCGAAGCGGAGAGAGCCCGGCCGTACCCGCTCGGAGGAACATGGGGCACGGGCGCACTGTCGTGCCCTAGGTTAAGGGGAGGCGGGGAGGGGCGGGGTCCGCTGAAGGGGCGGGGGCCGCGGGAGGGGCGGGGCCGCGGGGAGGCAGAGCTAGCTACGGGCTGAGGGGCGTGGCGCCGCTGGACTAGAGTTAAGGGGCCTCCAGGAAGAGCCGGGCCTTCCGGGGCGGAGTTTGCGAGACCTTTGGGCGCCCTCGCTAGGCTCCTCCGCGGTCCAGGTCTGGCCCTCGCTTAGCTGAAAGGATGGGCGAAACACCAGAGACTTAAACACACGCACACGCATGCAGGCTTTCTCTCTCTCTCTCTCCCTCCCTCCCTCCGTCTCTCTCTCTCATTTTTGCTTTCTTCTTCCAGATCAATATTTGAAACAAGAGTTATCAGGTACATCACTGCATGTAATCATCCCAGGATCCTACTCTCGATTTTTCTGTCTGAAGAAAGCGGAGGATTGGAGTGCTAGTAATTTTACTTTGGGGATTACTTCACTATTAAGCCACCATTTCTTTATTTGTGTAATAATACTTTTAAAAAGTTATTGCCTTTGTTGTACACCTGACACTAACACAACATTGTAAATCAACTATACTCCAATATAAAATAAAAATTAAATTAAAAAATGTTTAAATGTTATTGTAAAGACCAACGGGAGGACTATCAAGGAAACATGATATTTTGGAAAGTGCTGGGAGTGGGGGTGGTGGTGGGATGAATTGGGAGATTGGGATTGACATATATACACTAATATGTATAAAATAGACAACTAATAAGAACCTGCTGTATAAAAAATAAATAAAATTCAAAAACAAATGCAGTAAATAATTGTGAATAAATTAATACAAGTAAAAAAACAAGATATTTTGATGTGAAGCTGCTTTTTTTTTAAACATCTTTATTGGAGTATAATTGCTTTACAATGTTGTGTTTGTTTCTGCTGTATAACAAAGTGAATCAGCTACACATATACATATAACCCCATATCCCCTCCCTCTTGCGTCTCCCTCCCACCCTCCCTATCCCACCCCTCTAGGTGGTCACAAAGCACCAAGCTGATCTGAAACTTCTTTTTAAATTCCGAAAGATCTATGTAAATTCTATTAATGACAGCAGCACAAACGGAAACCTAATAACAGGTTATAAAGAGCAAAATCCTCATGAAAAGGCCTGTGGAAAAAAGGCACTCCCAAGGTCCCAGCAGCTAAGGGATCTTACACAAAAGCAGTCTTGTTCATTCTTCATACTGAACTCCCATGCATCTGCAGCAGAGAGTTTCATGAACAGAAATTAATTGCCAATATGCACATTCCATTATTTCCGGCAGGCTTGTTACTCTTCTAGGGGCTGCAGTCTTGCTCAATATTCTTTCCTTTACCTACCAGCACAATATTAGGGAGGGTGATTTTCACGTTTGAAACAGAAATAAACTACACTGGTCAACTTTTCCAGAACTCTATGCCAGTTTGTTAACCCCTGCAATGCTTCTGAGATTTGTAGGTCTTGGTCCTCAAGTGGAAACAGCAACATTCAAACTTAGAACACCTGGGGCCAAACTCCGCTACTACCTTTGTTATTATTGGCCATTGGAAACAGAATTGAAAAATATCATGAGTTGATAACCAGCAATGTAGATTTCCAGGATCACTGGATCAAAGATGGTCATTTGCATGTACAGAGACCACACATCTGAAGGTTTTTACTTGGGGGGTGCAATTCCTACTTATAATGTTCTGCCCCAACAAATGCATTTTGACCTGTCAGATCATGGGTCCTGATGTTTGTTTTAGACATATGGTCGTGATGTCTGTTGCTATAATTCATAGATTATAAAAATGACAAATCTCCACCAAAATATTTAGCTCTTCCCCTTACCTACTGGTGCTTTTATTATTAGTGTTATTAACATATTATTATTTGAAAAACCCAACATGTAGAGAGAGCTTTATAGGTTGCAAAGCCCTTTCACATTTATCTCCTCACATAATGCTCATAATAACCCTGTAAAAGAAAAGGAGACTAGTACAGATTGAGTGAGGAGCTCATGTAGGGCACTCTCATAAATATCTTAGTGGTAATTCAGCAAGTCAGGTTTTATCATCCTTTGTGTAGATGAGGCAACTAGCTCAGAAAGGTTGTAGATCTCCCCGCCTGGAGGACCTGGGATGGGAATCCAGGTCTGTGCAAATCCAAAGCACATTTCTTCTCACTACACCAGGTCCAGATGTTGTCCCCATGAAGGTTGCCATCAAAATTCTCTCTTAATTGGGTAGTCATTTATCAAAGAAAAGGGGGATTTTGAAACCCAGGAAGCTGGCCCTGGGGAAAAGATTTAAAGAACCTGTAAATTTCCTGGGAGGAGCTTCTTAGCAATACTCCCAAAGCAGCTGAGAAGCCACAGAGGGTGTTGGCCAGTTGTGATCGGGGTGAAAATTTAAAGAGACAGGCACACACCGAGTGAGACGAGTGCACCTCCTGAGATGGATGCACGAGGGATGGCACAGGTGAAGGGATAAAGAGGAGTGGGAGGAGTGGAATCGTTGCTGAAGGAGGAGGAGAAGCTGAGAGAAACTGCCTACCTCACAATTTGCTTAAAGCCAAGCCTGGGTGCCACTAAAGCCACCTCCATATCCAAATTTCCTTCCCCAGAGAACTGGAGGTGAAGAAGAAAAGCAACTAGATCCTCTTCCCCCATCTCCAGGATTCCCAAAAGAGGGAGCCCTTGGGAACCCATTTGGGGTCCCTCACTCCCCTCTCACCTCCATGTCATCCAGCTGCCAGGCTGTTGCTTTGGCTTAGTTTCATCATTAGCGGTACTCCATGCTTTGATACATCCACCAGGAGGAAAAGAAAATGTCTTTAGGGAGTAGCCAGCTCTTACTCCATCTTCTAGAACTACATTAAAAATAAACAGTCATACAACTTTTTTCCTGGATACAATAATACATCTATTACACTTTTCTTTCAATGAGGAACCAGAAAACCATCCACACAAAAAGAGGAAAAAAATTATTCAGAATCCTTTTCCTGCCCATATTTACAGGGACTTTCTCTTATAATAGTTTACAGATTGAATTCCATTTTAAGCCTTGAGAATGCACACATTCTTCACATATAGAATATAATTGTCTTGGGACTTCCCTGGTGGCACAGTGGTTAAGAATCCACCTGCCAATGCAGGAGACACAGGTTCGAGCCCTGGTCCGAGAAGATCCCACATGCCACGTAGCAACTAAGCCCGTGCGCCACAACTACTGAGCCTGTGCTCTAGGGCCCGTGAGCCACAACTACTGAGCCCGCGTGCCACAACTACTGAAGCCCGCGCGCCTAGAGCCGGTGCTCCGCAACAAGAGAAGCCACCACAATGATAAGATCATGCATTGCAACGAAGACCCAACGCAGCCAAAAATAAAGAAATTAAAAGAAATTAAAGACTCAAAGATTTAAAAAAAAAGTTCTCTCTGTGATAAGCCATAATGGAAAATATGAAAAAGAACATATATTTGTATAACTGAATCACTTTGCTGTACAGCAGAAATTAACACATTGTAAATCAACTATACTTCAGTAAAATAAGTTTGAAAAATAAAAATTAAAAAAAGTAATTTTGAAATTAAAAAACATCATCTCTTAGTAGACTTACGTTTATCCTCTTCCATATTCATTTGTGACAGGTGAACAATTTCCTGATTTAATAATTTAAAATTTTCTGCTAAGATTCACAAAGTCACATTAATATGTACCATTCAGATGGTGAAACAGGAATGTGGGGAAGTTTTTTAAAGAGAGGGAAAAGAGACAGTGATAGTCACTTAAATGATACTCCCTGGGAACCCCAGCTTGCCTTACATGAAGACATTTTGCATAAAGGGTAACAAGTCCAGACAGGATTCCAGCTCAGCAGTCTTATACTGTAGACCCAATGGAGTCAGCCTGCCGGATGCTCTAGTGGAAAGAGCATGGACCCTGGGGCCTAAGGCTCTTCCTGGTTCTGCCACTTGCTGTGATCTTGGACACATCACAACATTTCAGAACCTGATCTGTCACATAGAAAATCAGGACAATAAAAAGATATCCTATCTACCTTATAGGACTGCTGTGTTTGAAGATCAAATGCTCTCAATATGCGAGGCATAATGTCAATTGCTTTATATAATCCATCCAAAACACTATGAGGGAAAAATCCATGTCGCTGATGTGATGTAGGTTGTCGCTGATGTAATTTGTAGGTTAATCTAAAAAGTTAATTACAGAATCATGAAAAAATTTTGTATGTACTTCAGACACTTCTAACTTATAACAAATATATACCTATTCACTTCTGATGTAGGGTCAAGGCTTTTTCCCTGAATATGAGCCTATTTTTTTGAGTCTCGTTTTTCTTTTAATAAATTTATTTATTTTTGGCTGCTTTGGGTCTTCGTTGCTGCGCGCAGGCTTTCTCTAGTTGCGGCGAGCGGGGGTTACTCTTCGTTGTGGTGCGTGGGCTTCTCGTTGCGGTGGCTTCTCTTGTTGCAGACCATGGGCCCCAGGCATGCGGGCTTCAGTAGTTGTGGCTTGTGGGCTCTAGGGCTCAGGCTCAGTAGTTGTGGCGCACGGGCTTAGTTGCTCCGCGGCACGTGGGATCTTCCCAGACCAGGGCTCAAACCCGTGTCCCCTACGTTGGCAGGCGGATTCTTAACCACTGCGCCACCAGCGAAGTCCCTTTTTTCTTTTTTTGTATACACTAAACCCATAATAAGTGTTCAAAGAACCCTTTATTTTGTTTTCCATGCATAGTTTATAGCAATAAAACAACAGAATCAAACATGTGCAACTCAAAGATTTCAAAGACTGCAAGAATTTAAACAGAGTTTTAAAAATTTATTTATTTAATCTTATTTTTTGGCCATGCCGCGCAGCATGTGGGATCACAGTTCCACAACCAGGGATTGAACCCGCGTGCCCTGTAGTGCAAGCATGGAGTCTTAACCACTGGACCGCCAGGGAAGTCCCTAAACAGAACTTGTGATGATGAAAATTCCATGTTTTGTGGCAATGCTTTCCTAAAGTAAAATGTTGTGGGGTTTTTTTTGTGGTATGCAGCTTCTCACTGTTGTGGCCTCTCCCGTTGCGGAGCACAGGCTCCGGACGCACAGGCTCAGCGGCCATGGCTCACGGGCCCAGCCGCTCCGCGGTATGTGGGATCCTCCCGGACTAGGGCACTAACCCGCGTACCCTGCATCGACAGGCGGACTCTCAACCACTGTGCCACCAGGGAAGCCCTAAAATAAAATGTTTTTAAGACGAAAATGTATCACCTCTGATTTCCAGTTTTCCTTTCTTTAAAGTGAAGTATGAACTAAAACACTAAGAATGAATATGAGTACTGAATCTTTCTAAACTTTTATTACTTTTTTGTCTCTGTTATTTTACCCATATGTAAGTCAAAGCAATTATTTTTAGCAATTTGCTTTTACTGAGTCATCCCAAACCATTCAAATTAGTTTTCATGGACACAATTCTCTTTTTTGCATTCATATTTCATTAATTTACACAATACTTAGTGTACATAATTAAAATTAACAAGTAAAACAAGTAACGTTATACAATTCCCTGGTAAGCGCTAAAGTGCATACGTGCGGCTGAGAGTGTCCAGTGTGCTGTGGGCAGCAGGCAGCAGGGTTTTCAGAGGGAACTAAGAGAATCTAGCTGAAGACTCAGATGAGTGATGTTGGATATGACAGTTTTAACTGGAGTGTTCATCCCATTTTCCAGACGAGGCCATTGAGGCTTAGACAGTTAAGAGATTTGCCCATTTTTAATAAATGACTCATATGAAAAGCTCAAACAGATACAGGGAAAAGAAACCTAACACATAAAGGTCAGAGAAAACCTTTAGGAGGAGGAGATGCTTGAGTTGAGTTGAGAAGGAAACATGAGAAAATCAGGCAAATAAGAGGAAGAATATTTCAGGCAGAGAAAACAAAGGTAATAAAGTCTAAAAATGTGAAAAATGCAGAATTTAAAAAACAAATTTGCTTGACTAGATCCTAGGATGTATGCGAGACAGGGATGGGAGAAGGGTAGATCCTAGGGGTGGGAGAGGCTGGAGATCCAGACTAGGATGATTTTCTATGCTAAATAGTCTACATTTACTTACAGGTTACTGGGAGCCGGTGGACAACTTTCCTTGGAGGAGCAACACAAGTAGATTTATATTTTAGAAAGATTATTGACTTTACAGGATGGATGATGAGCCAGGAGAGACCAGAGTAAAGGAGACTACGTGGGAGGCTACTTCAGGGAAATTTAGGGGACAGAGATGAGGACATGAATGAGAAACTCAAAAAAGAAACTATTCCAGATAATCTGAAATTTCAGTAATCTGACTGTATACCTGGAGTGGGATGTATTTTAAAGAACCTCCCCCCACTCTCCCCCCAAAATAACTTCAATTATTTTCAGTAATTATATTGTTGGTAGTAATGTTGGTATTGATATTCTGGGACTTTTGGGTGGATATTGTGGGATTATGCTAAAGACTAAGTATATGATATTCCATCATTTCTGGCAATGAAAACTGCAATTCTTAGCATAAGAATTAAAAGAGACACAGGTTAAAGAAATTAAGGAAAAACTCTGTAGCTCGGAATTTAAGAGGGGCATAGAGTACTGGTATAAACGCATGATGCATTTTATCTTAAAACAACAACAAAATGTATTACCTATCTTAGTCCACAAAAAGGGCCTAGAAACCTACTAACCCAGTCTCAACGAGCATCTTTATGCTCTGACTGCAGTCTCCAAATACCACTCCCCAGTAAAAATAATCAGGCCTCCTTGAAGAAAGTGTTGCCTTCTGCTCAGGCAGGAAATATGAGGTGGCCCTGGAACATCTTGTCATATCACTTAGCAAGGATGCCACCAATGAAAACTAGGGTCATGTCAAACAGTCCCAGGAGCCAGCTTAAAGAGCCTCTCACTGGCCAAAAATAGGACAATTTGAGCATCCGCAAGAAAAATAACTTAAGTGAACTGAAATGAATCAAGTATGTTTAAACCTATGAACTGCTAATCACACACATTGTTCACCCCTGGAGCATTAGAGTGAACAGCTCATTATTTTGAAAACCAGATAATCACGCATTTAGTCTGCCTTTCCTATAAAATTTAACACTGAGTAACCAAACGGTATATGAAGGGATGCTTCTACCTATAGAGGCATTTTTACCTAATAAATGAAGAGATAGTAGAGTATCATAATTTTTCAATCCCTAATTATTAGTAATTAGTGATTAGCAAAAGCTAACATTACAAAAAGAGACAACCAACAGTGTGTAAAACAGGCATGCAATCAGCAAATTTCAAACTGAGGGAAACCCTACAGGGGAAACAATGCAGTTTCTTCAACAAATAAATTACAAGGGGGGAAATGAAAGAGAGATAGTGCGGAACTAAAATGTGAGTGGACTGCAAACCAGCCAACATCAGCGTCACCCTGGAATTTGTTAGAAGTGCAAGTTCTCAAGCTACACTGCAGTCTTATCAGAAACTCTGCAGTAGGGCCCAGCAGTCTGTGTTTTAAGGCTTCTAGGTGATTCTGATGTATTCTAGTTTGAGAACCACGATAATAGTTTAGAAGAGATTTACAATGCTTGTCAACCAACTGATTCAAAAAAACTGTAAAAAATTTTGACATCTATAGACAATTATCCTATCAAGGAATTGTCAGTTTTTTAAAGTGTGAAAATGGTATTGAGACATATATAGAGATATAGATATTCTTTAAAGCCCTGAAACGTTTATGAGTAAAAGATACAATGCCTAGGATTTGCTTTAGAATAATATAAGAGGAATAGAAGCAAGAACTGGTAGACATAAGATTGGCCATTAATTAATTGCTGAAGATGAATAATCAGTATCTGGGTGTTCTTTATACATTTTTTTAACTTTCATTTATTTTTGAGGTTTTTCCCCATTCTAAAAAGCTTTAAAACTCAAAGTAAGAAGTAAATTCAAAGAAAATAAAAGACTGTAACTTAAGCAGAATTAATCCAAAAAAGGAGAAAGTATATGGTGCTTTTACTTGTACTGAAGGGCAGGACTGAAATACACAATATAAGTTTAAGTTATGTTGAAAAAATCCTACTACACACTAGCCTGTGACAAAATGATTTTGATTTGGATGTAAGGGAAAATTCTGGATGCTCATCAACCCACTGATGTCATTTTAAATTACTAAACAAACTGAAGAGAATAATTTTCAAATGAGAGAAGAGGAATCACAATCTGGTCAAAGGCATATGAGTACACTCGTTTGCTTTCCAGGTTTCAAACTGGCTTAGATTTTGAAATCTGTTAATAAATTTAGGTTTACCTGCATTTTTAAAAAGTTTACTACTAAGTATATTATGAGCACAACCTGAGTAGCCTAATGTAAATATTAATAATGCTTGATTTTTTTTTTTAACTAGGAAGGGGACAATCTACCCTTTACATAAGCAAAGTAGCCAAATCACGTGTTTTGAGAGCTGTTCAGAGGCTTCTCTGGCTTGAAATGTCATCTCCACTAATTCAGTGATGGTCTGGATTTAGAGTCATCCAAATGACTAGTCTTGAAAATTTTTCAGGGCAAGTAAATTAAAAAGCTAACTGTGAGGCTACAGTAGCCCTTAGTATCTCCTTGAATTTACATTCTTGTGATGTGATAGCTCTGTTTCCTCTGCATACATCCCTGCTATTGTGTCCTTTTAGGAATAGTGTGAATAGATGTTCTCTCTCCTCCTTCCTTCTCCTTTTTTACTTCTCCCTCTTATTTACCCTCTTCCACTGAAATATACTTTATGAAAACCTCAACATCCATTAGAAATCTGATTAGAAAGCACCAGCTTCAAAACCTAAGAGGGCTGATGGGAGGATGAACTATATATTTTCACTTTACAAGGTAAAAGCAGAATTTTGAGTGTGGTTTCTTCTCTTTTTATGCTTTATTTTAGATATTCCATCATTTTCTCATCATTGTTATCGTGATCATCATTTCCTTCTTTATCACCCTTTTAATTATTATTTTGCCTGGAACAGTTAATGACATGGAGAAAAGACCATTAGAAGTTATCACTATCCATTATCAGGCATCTTTTCTGATAAAGGTAACCTTGCAATAGAGGTTTCTGTTCCATTTCATCTGCTTTCAATGAGCTCCTGCTGTGCTCCCTCCCACCCATGTGATGGCTTTGAGGAAACAAGAACAACAACCAAAAAAGACAAAGCCTCAACTTTAGAGCTCATATACTCTAGCTGAGGAGATAAGGGAAAGAGATGGGAAGAGACTCACCACATGCTATATTGGGATGTTATAATACAACATAGCATTTGAGAGCCTGGACTACATGGCTTTAAACTGCCTGGGTTCGAATCCTAACTCTGCCACTCACTAGCTAAGGGATGCTGAGCAAGTTACTTAACCTCTCTTGCCTCAGTTTCTTCATCTATTAAATGAGGGCAAGAACAGTAATTACTTTGTGGGGTTGTCTCGAGATAATCCTTAAACTAGATAATCCATAAAATATTTAAATTTATCCATATATTTTATCAATTTCTGTGTTGACCATCGATTCTTCGATCCCACACCTTCCCCCTGGTATTCTTCCCCGTCCCTGAAATATATCCTTTAATAATTCAACTATCTTGGATTTTGTAGCTCTGAAAATATTTTCCCCAGTTTTGCTCCCAAACTTCTGGTTTAGCTGTACATAAAATTCTAGGTTGATCATTATTATCCCCAGCTTTCAAAATATTATCCCACTGTCTTCTGGACTTGATGCCATTGAAAAGTTTGCTGTTGGTTTAACAGTTGTTACTTTGCAAATAATGTACCTTTCTCACTGGTAGAATACATGCATCTAAGGACACTACTGATAAAAGTAAACATTTAGTACTAGAGTTATCACTCCACATAAGATTTCTAATTCCATGGATTCGGGGAGGGGGGAAGGTCATGGTATAAACATCCCCTCATCCTTTACAAAGGAGCAGGGCAGGAACCGAAGGCCACTGTGACTACAAGGAAGCTCTGCAAGATTAACCACAAATAACCATAACCTTGCCTCCAGGGGAGGACTGAGTGCCTTCCCAAGAATCCAACAGATTGTACTAGGTTATGAATGAAACTGCTGAGGACCCTCATTTTTATACTCCCGTGAGTTATTACCTTCCTTTCCTCTCATGCTTTAGAATTCCTATAACAGGGCAGCTCTGTATTTTGAGCATATGAAGCAAGTATGATAAAATATTACATTTAAACATTGCCCCAGGGTAGGGGGGACGGGCGAGAAAAAACAAAAACAGCATTGCCCCTTCCTCGCCAATGTTTTCCCTTATGTTCAGATTACTAAAAATATGTATCTAGAAATATGGCAAAACAAAACACGTCTCTCCTTGTAGATGAAATAGCTAAAATTTTGGCCTCTTTTATTGATCTCAGGTCATATATTTGGGTTGAAAAAAACACACAACAAATTGTTCCAAATAAGAGTTACATAAACTAAATTTTTCTTCCAGATCTCTAAATGCTCATAGAGAGCCAACTTCCATGGTACATGGCACACAGCACATACTTGAAAGTTGATCCCACAGAAATATTTGTGTAAGCAAAATAAGAATTTGTTTCTCATTACATAAACATCACCTGTGCTTATCTAATCAAAACACTTGTTTAAAGAAAAATTAATCTGTGACCAAAAGCACTATCATGTTTGTTGAGTGCCATTCTCATTCGAATCATATCCAAAAAAACCTAGAAATAACTCAAAATTAGAAAGTGGCCCAAGTGCTAAGGCTGCCTATGGCTCTTGCTACAAAATAGTTGCCGGTCTTATTTGAGTGTCTAAAAAGAATGACAGGAATTATAGGGTTCTTCTTAAATTCAAGAGAACTTCCCAGAAGGAGGTGGAGGGCCAAGAAATCCACCTGCCTGCTTGGTGGCGGCTCGTGAAGGGGCAAGGCCAAGGATCTTCTGGATGTTCTGTGAAGGAAACAGAATAAAAATTGGGTTTTAATGAGATATAGAGAAAAAAGTATTTAACATAGATCTCATATAAAGAGAGACCTTACAAATAAAAAGTACTAATATGACCTAAAACAGGATGATTACTACTTATTTTGTAAAAGGCCTACAATGTTATAGAGATCACAGAACAGTAAAAGGCCTCTTCCCTCATAGGATCTTGGTCTACTAACCAAAGAAGCTGATTTTTTCAAGTGGAGAATCATAAAAAGAGGTAATCTTTTATTTCAACACAAAGTACATTCATTAGCTATTTCGTGTAGGAAGGCTTTTTCTCTGAGTATGGGGCTTATAGCTGGATTTAGTCATTATTGCACCATCTGAAGCTGAAACTGAAATATTCAGTTTCAGCTGAAACTGAAATATTCGGTATCAATGTCTTCAAAGAAGTGAGAGAAATCAGAATTTTGCAAAGTAATCTAAGTTCAGAATCCTCCTAGGTTTCTACACAACCCCTCATCTTTTCAGCTGTCTCACTTAAATCTAATTCAGTAGTTTTTTTTTTAGAAACTCAACTTTATGAAACTAGTTCTCATAGAAAAGAATATTTTATACTCAGATTTCATCGGTTAATATAACATTAAATTAAATAACATAAATGCAACAATGAGTAAAACTAGCATAAACACAATTGGCTCTTGGAAGGCAATGACTCAACTGGTGGGAGCAGACAGGTGGAGGAGTTCTAAAGAGCACAGGAGTGGACAGTGTGATGTGGGGATAAGGTGGTTTGCTTTAAAGAGGGAGGGAAGGGGTTCATGAATGTGGAGAGGGTAAATAAGGTCAGTTAAGATATTGTACAGCACCTGTAAGTGGGAAAAACCTTAAAGATCGTCTAATTATTTTTGCTCAAGTCTTTCATTTTATATTTGAGAAATTCCAATTAAAACTTGGAAGAGTAGGATGGCCTGTCCAAAATTACAAAGTTAAATGAAGAACAGAGTTAGAATTAAAACCCATGTTTTTGGATTCTTAATCTAATGGGTTCTCTTACATAGTACCTCCTCTATTAAAGTTCTGTTCTTCAGAACAAACTCTAACCCAGGGTAGGCAGGTTAGCTTGTATGCATTCATTCATTCAACAGTTACTGAGTACCTAATGTGCATAAGGCACTATGAGAATATCTATATCTAGGCTCCTCTGAAGTATACACTCTCCAATACTTTATCATTAAGAATAATTGTTACTGAGAGGGCAGACAGCAGAAGCAAGAAGAACTACAGTTCTGCAGCCTGTGGAAGGAAAACCACATTCACAAAAAGATAGACAAAATGAAAAGGCAGAGGACTTTGTACCAGATGAAGGAACAAGATAAAACCCCAGAAAAACAACTAAATGAAGTGGAGATAGGCAACCTTCCAGAAAAAGAATTCAGAATAATGATAGTGAAGATGATCCAGGACCTTGGAAAAAGAATGGAGGCAAAGATCGAGAAGATGCAAGAAATGTTTAACAAAGACCTAGAAGGATTAAAGAACAAACACCTAGAAGAATTAAAAACAAAAAAACAGAGATGAACAATAAATAACTGAAATGAAAAATACACTAGAAGGAATCAATAGCAGAATAACTGAGGCAGAAGAATGGATAAGTGACCTGGAAGACAGAATGGTGGAATTCACTGCCACAGAACAGAATAAAGAAAAAAGAATGGAAAGAAATGAAGACAGCCTAAGAGACCTCTGGGACAACATTAAACGCAACATTCGCATTATAGGGGTCCCAGAAGGAGAAGAGAGAGAGAAAGGACCCAAGAAAATATCTGAAGAGATATAGTTGAAAACTTCCCTAACATGGGAAAGGAAATAGCCACCCAAGTTCAGGAAGCGCAAAGAGCCCCAGGCAGGATAAACCCAAGGAGAAACACGCTGAGACACATAGTAATAATACTGACAAAAATTAAAGACAAAGAAAAATTACTGAAAGCAACAAGGGAAAAACAACAAATAACATACAAGGGAACTCCCATAACGTTAACAGCTGATTTCTCAGCACAAACTCTACAAGCCAGAAGGGAGTGGCATGATATATTTAACGTGATGAAAGGGAAGAACCTACAACCAAGATTACTCTACCCAGCAAGGATCTCATTCAGATTCTACAGAGAAATCAAAAGCTTTACAGGCAAGAAAAAGCTAAGAGAATTCAGCAACATGAAACCAGCCCTACAACAAATGTTAAAGGAACTTCTTTAGGTAGGAAACACAAGAGAGGAAAAGGACCTACAAAAACAAACCCATAACAATTAAGAAAATGGTAATAGGAACATACATATCAATAATTACCTTAAACGTGAACGGATTAAATGCTCCAACCAAAAGACACAGGCTCGCTGAATGGATACAAAAACAAGACCCATATATATGCTGCCTACAACAGACCCACTTCAGACCTAGGGACACATACAGACTGAAAGTGACGGAATGGAAAAAGATATTCCATGCAAATGGAAATCAAAAGAAAGCTGGAGTAGAAATACACATATCAGATAAAATAGACTTTAAAATAAAGAATGCTACAAGAGACAAGGAAGGACACAACATAATGATCAAGGGATCAATCCAAGAAGATATAACAATTATAAATATATATGCACCCAACATAGGGGCATCTCAATACATAAGGCAACTGCTAACAGCTATAAAAGAGGAAATTGACAGTAACACAATAATAGCGGGGGACTTTAACACCTCACTTCACCAATGGACAGATCATCCAGACAGAAAATTAATAAGGAAACACAAGCTTTAAATGACACAATAGACCTGATAGATTTAATTGATATTTATAAGACATTCCATCCAGAAACAGCAGATTACACTTTCTTCTCAAGGGCACATGGAACAGTTCTTCTCCAGGAGAGATCACAACTTGGGTCACAAATCAAGCCTCAGTAAATTTAAGAAAACTGAAATCACATGAAGCATCTTTTCTGACCACAGTACTATGAGACTAGAAATCAATTACAGGGAAAAAAACATAAAAAACACAAACACAGGGAGGCTAAACAATATGTTACTAAATAAGCAAGAGATCACTGAGGAAATCAAAGAGGAAATCAAAAAACACCTAGAGACAAATGACAATGAATACACAACGATCCAAAACCTATGGGATGCAGCAAAAGCAGTTCTAAGAGGGAAGTTTATAGCAATACAAGCCTTCCTCAAGAAACAAGAAAAATCTCAAATAAACAATCTAACCTTACACCTAAAGGAACTAGAGAAAGAAGAACAAACAAAACCCAATGTTAGTAGAAGGAAAGAATTCATAAAGATGAGAGCAGAAATAAATGAAATAGAAACAAAGAAAACAATAGCAAAGGTCAATAAAACTAAAAGCTGGTTCTTTGAGAAGATAAACAAAATTGATAAACCTTTAGCCAGACTCATCAAGAAAAAGAGGGAGAGGACTCAAATCAATAAAATTAGAAATGAAAAAGGAGAAGTTACAACGGACACCGCAGAAAAACAAAGCATCATGAGAGACTACTACAAGCAACTCTATGCCAATAAAATGGACAACCTGGAAGAAATGGAGAAATTCTTAGAAAGGTATAACCTTCCAAGACTGAACCAGGAAGAAATAGAAAATATGAACAGACCAATCACAAGTAATGAAACTGAAACTGTGATTAAAAATATTCCAGGGCTTCCTTGGTGGCGCAGTGGTTGGGAGTCCGCCTGGCAATGCAGGGGACACGGGTTCGTGCCCCGGTCCGGGAGGATCCCACATGCCGCGGAGCGGCTTGGCCCGTGAGCCATGGCCACTGAGCCTGCGCGTCCGGAGCCTGTGCTCCGCAGCGGGAGAAGCCACAGCAGTGAGGGGCCTGCGTACCGCAAAAAAAAAAAAAAAAAAAAAAATATTCCAACAAAGTCCAGGACCAGATGACTTCACAGATGAATTCTATCAAACATTTAGAGAAGAGCTAACACCTATCCTTCTCAAACTCCTCCACAATATTGCGGAGGAAGGAACACTCCCAAACTCATTCTATGAGGCCACCATCACCCTGATACCAAAACCAGACAAAGATACTACAAAAAAAGAAAATTACAGACCAATATCACTGATGATAAATCCAATTATCACTGATGATAAATCCAGTATCACTGATGATAATCCATGATGAAAAATCCTCAACAAAATACTAGCAAACAGAATCCAACAACACATTAAAAGGATCATACACCATGATAAAGTGGGATTTATCCCAGGGATGCAAGGATTCTTCAATATATGCAGATCAATCAATGCGATACACATTAACAAACTGAAGAATAAAAACCATGTGATCATCTCAATAGATGCAGAAAAAGCTTTTGACAAAATTCAACACCCATTTATGATAAAAATTCTCCAGAAAGTGGGCATAGAGGGAACTTACTTCAACATAATAAAGGCCATATAGGACAAACCAAAGGATATACAATGGAGAAAGACAGTCTCTACAATAAGTGGTGCTGGGAAACCTGGACAGCTACATGGAAAAGAATGAAATTAGAACACTCCCTAACACCATACACAAAAATAAACTCAAAATGGATTAGAGACCTAAATGTAAGACTGGACACTATAAAACTCTCAGAGGAAAATATAAGAAGAACACTCTTTGACATAAATCACAGCAAGATCTTTTTTGATCCACCTCCTAGAGTAATGGAAATAAAAACAAAAATAAACAAATGGGAGCTAATGAAACTTCAAAGCTTTTGCACAGCAAAGGAAACTACAAACAAGATGGAAAGACAACCCTCAGGATGGGAGAAAATATTTTCAAACAAAGCAACAGACAAAGAATTAATCTCCAAAATATATAAACAGCTCATGCAGCTCAATATTAAAAAAACAAAGAACCCAATCCAAAAATGGGCAAAAGACCTAAATAGACATTTCTCCAAAGAAGACATACAGATGGCTAAGAAGCACATGAAAAGCTGCTCAACCTCACTAATTATTAGAGCAATACAAATCAAAACTACAATGAGGTATCACCTCACACCAGTTAGAATGGGCATCATCAGAAAATCTACAAACAACAAATGCTGGAGAGGGTGTGGAGAAAAGGGAACCCTCTTGCACTGTTGGTGGGAATGTAAATCGATATAGTCACTATGGCAAACAGTATGGAGGTTCCTTAAAAAACTGAAAGTAGAACTACCATAGGACCCAGCAATCCCACTACTGGGCATATACCCAGAGGAAACCATAATTCAAAAAGACACATGCACCCCAGTGTTCACTGCAGCACTATTTCCAATAGCCAGGTCATGGAAGCAACCTAAATGCCCACTGACAGACAAATGGATAAAGAAGATGTGGTACATATACACAATGGAATATTACTCAGCCATAAAAAGGAATTAAATTGGGTCATTTGTAGAGACATGGATGGATCTAGAGACTGTCATACAGAGTGAAGTAAGTCAGAAAGAGAAAAACAAATACCATATATTAACGCATATATGTGGAACCTAGAAAAATGGTACAGATGAACCAGTCTGCAGGGCAGAAATAGAGACAGAGATGTAGGGGACAAACGTATGGACACCAAGCGGGGAAAGCGGCGGGGGGTGGTGGTGGTGTGATGAGTAGGGAGATTGGTATTGACATATATACACTAATATGTATAAAATAGATAACTAATAAGAACCTGCTGTATTAAAAAATAAATAAAATAAAATTTAAATATTCAAAAAAAAGAATAACTGTTACTGATGTGTTTATATTTCTGAGATAACACTGTCAGAATATCACATAATATTTAAATATGAAGACACAACTTCAAGAACTCATTTAAATTATATTTGCCATAAAATACTTCATTCATTCATTCAATCACTCACAATACTATAGACCATGCTGTACTTTAAAAAGAAATCTAAAAACAGGTTATGAAGAAAAATCAATCATTAGTAGGTTATTTCCCCTTAGTAAAGCTGGAGAATGTCTGTATTTCTTTCATAATAAAAATAGCTCCTTCATGCCCCCCTCTAAAAATCCACTACACAAAGCAATAAGACCAAATGATAGAATGTCACTAAATTTCCAACTTCTTTTATTTATTTATTTAAAAAATATATTTATTTATTTATTGGCTGCATTGGGTCTTTGTTGCTGTGTGGGGCTTTCTTTAGTTGCGAAGAGCAGGGGTTAGTCTTCATTGCGGTGTGCGGGCTTCTCCGAGCGCAGGCTCAGTATTTGCGGCACACAGGTTTAGTTGCTCCACAGCATGTGGGATTTCCCCAGACCAGGGCTCGAACCCATGTCCCCTGCATTGGCAGGTGGATTCTTAACCACTGTGCCACCAGGGAAGTGCCTCCTTGAAAACTCTTAAGTCAGTGGTGAATCATATAATCACTAACATACCAGAACATGAAAAAAATAAGTAATAGATAAAAACCAGACTCACAAATACTTACGTGAATTAGTAATGTCATAAAATTGCCTTAGTTTAGGTTTAAAATTTAATCTTTGTTTAATCTGCCTCCACTCTGAATGACTAGTATAACAGAAATAATTTTAAATGTACTTCTATACCCTCATATTTGATAATGATTTCTTTAGAAGTGAAGTTGCAGGTGGGGAAAATTAACCTTTTTATTTCAAAAGAAACGTAAGTTCCATGAGGGCAAGGACCATAATTATATGTCAGTTTTTTTTTTTGTAACTGTATACTAAGCATCCAGCACAGAGCCTGATACACATATGTGTTCACTTTTGTTGAATGAATAAATGAACAGAGGACTCTATCAAGGGATTATTATTAATGTGATAGTAAGTTCTCTTACAGATAGGGGAAAAAAATATTGAAGCAGATAGATACCCTTAATTCAACCTAATATTATACCTCCATCATAATAAGGGGGCATGATATAGAAAGTTAGCAGTTTTCTTTTTTGTTTTTAGCAGTTGTTCTTAAGGTGACACTTTTTTTTAAACCAGTTAGCACACTCCTACCCTTGGGGTATTGTCACGAAGGGACTGGAGCTAGCTGATTTAATCACACTACCACTCTCAGTAAAGGAAGTGGATTCTGGTTAATACCGTAGAGATGTTATTAACTGACATATGTAAATATCATAATCTTTCACAAATATAAGGTGTTTAAAACAAATTCCAGAAACCTGGTGATAGAACTATCTACTCACTTCAGCAATTAAAACTGTTGACACTTTAAGGACATGAATAACAGAAATGTTTCTCATTCCCGTAGATGCTATATTCTAATTTACTACAAGAAGACTTCCCCATTAAAACAAGCAAGGCCACCCTACCATTGCTGGAGGTAACGAATAAAATACATTTTCTTTTTACACATTCAGCATAAACATTAACCCTCAGTGAATGAAATTATGGTTTTCACTCACTGAAACAAAAGCATGAGAAATTACCTGTATTCTTTTAAAAATGGTCTCAAACTGGTGGCAAACTGAAGCCTTAAGATAACAGTACTGGGTAAAATGATGAGTAGCTGTGGAAAACAGTATGTTGACTCCTCAAAAAATTAAACATAGAATTGCAGTATGACCAGCAATTCTACTTCTGGGTATATATGCAAAAAGAAGGGAAAACAGGAATTCAGACATTTATACACCTGTGTCCACAGCAGCATTACTCACAACAGCCAAAAGGTAGAAGCAATCCAATTGTCCTTTGACAGATGAATAAACAAAATGTGGTATATACATACAATTGAATGTCTATTCACCCTTAAAAAGGAAAGAAATTCTGACACATGCTACAACATGGATGAACCTTTAAAACATGCCAGTTACAAAAGGACATATAGTATGATTCTACTTATATGAGGTCAAATTCACAAAGACAGAAAGTAGAATGGTTGTTGCCAGGGACTGAGGGGACAGGGTAATGGAGATTTAGTGTTTAATGGGCAGAGATTTTCGGTTTGGGAATATGAAAAAGTTCTAGAGATGGATAGTGGTGATAGTCATATGACAACGTAAAATGTACTTAATGTCACAGAACTGTAAAGTTAAAAATGGTTAAAGCAGCATATTTTATGTTATGTCTATTTTACCACAATAAACAAGAAAGATTAAAAGCACTGGAATTACTGAATATAGGAAACCAAAAAGTAGCTTCTGGACATAAGAGAGCATTGCCTTGAGGATTCCTCAGGAAAACTGCTACCAGGGGCAGTCACACTAACAAGTTTAAACCTTGACACTCTATAGGTATGACACATATATTTTGACCCACTCCTCCATATTCTTTTACTCTAGGGGTTCAGATCACAATGCTTAGCCCACTCTATGACACCTGTGCATTCCAAAACCCTAATTATCTACACAAGGTGTGAAGAAAGGAGGAGTGTCCCCAGCCAAACACTTGCACTGGGATCTGAACAGACTTTCAAATTTCAAAGAGGAATTTAGACAGGCACTCCAGAGAAAATATTAATAGTAGGCTGCTGACAGGGCTTCGTCCTATTCAAATACACACTAGATTCAAGAATAATCATTAACGTTACTGCATTCTTTTGACCCTCCGGCTCCTCAGTCTTTGAAAACAAGGGATAGGCAACCTTTGATCTCAAATGAATCCATGTTTTCCCTAATAAAAATCACATAATAGTTGGCAAAGTACAAGAGCAAAGAATAAATAAGGTACACCAGTGTCAACTCCAAATGCATCGAACCATGACTTAATGAAACCAAAATGTACTAGAAGAAAACAAGGATGAATTTCTTTATAACTTTAGTTAGACTAGTAAACCAAAAAAGGAAAAGAAAAACAAAAAAAAACACAACTAAAGACCTCCAGCAAACAAAATTTTGCATGGCAAAAACCATATTAAGTAAAACAAACACGAATGACAATTTGTAAAAATTATTAGTAACTTAGATCACAGAGAGGGCTAATCTCCCTAAGAGCTAAAAATTAAGAAAAAGACCAACAACCCAATAGCGAAATAGGCAAAAAGCATACACGGTATCTCGCCTACCAAAGAAAGAAAAAAAATACATGAATAGCTCTTAGACAAACAGAGATGCTCAATCCAAATAAGCAAATTAAAACTACGATGAGAGAGCAATTCTTATCTGTTAGATTGGTAAAAACCCCAAAGTTGGACAATTCCTACTGGAGGTTGGGGGCAACATGAATTTTCCCACATTGTTTTAGGGAGTAAAAAGTGGTATAACTCCAATTTTCCAAGTTTATATTTGGGTGTAGTATCTACTGTTTGTTTCACACCTGCCTTTTAGGTGCACACTACACTTTAAGGTATATACAGGAAATTCAGAAATCACTAGAAGCCCGCGCACCACAATGAACAGTAGCCCCCGCTCGGTGCAACTAGAGAAAGCCCATGCGCAGCAACAAAGACCCAACACAGCCAAAAAAAATTTTTTTAATATATATATTTATTAATTAATTAATTTTAAAAAAAGAATGGCTTCATTGAGGGAATCATAATACAGTCTCTAATCTGAAAGCCTCATATTTTATGACGGATCATTTCACATGCATCTACAGAGTCAACTATTATGCAATGTAAGATCTTAAAAAACAAATACAACAACAAAACAAAACATAGAAAGAGAAAGGGAATAAGAGAAAGGAATTTTAATTCAAAGAAAGAAGCATATATTCCATAGTAACACTTCAAATGCTAAAGTATTTCAGACTGGATATAAGTTCATAATCCTCCTGTTAGTACACATCCTAACAACCAACGGGGAACAGAATAAGAAACTATTGGCAGCTAATAAAAATGATAAAAGTAGGTCATTTTAGTGATTTTTCAAAGATTTTTAATATCTCAGAATACCTATACTAGAGCTCTATATACTTTTCTCTTATTAATATCAGTGCATAGACTCGGACAAGCGGAAATTAAAAGTATGAATATATATCTTCCTTGGCTGAAAACAAACACACTGAATTTTTGTGTGTTTTTTTTGCTGCTCCTTCTCTCCCCACCCATCACCTTTCACCTTTTTTTTTGTATTCTCAGGAGTTAGCATGGCTGGTCTACTGTCCGTTTTTTAAAAATTAATTAATTAATTAATTAATTAATGGCTGCATTAGGTCCTCATTGCTGCGCACGGGCTTTCTCTAGTTGCGGCTAGCGGGGGCTACTCTTCATTGTGGCGCGCAGGCTTCTCACTGTGGTGGCTTCTCTTGTTGCGGAGCACAGGCTCTAGGCGCATGGGCTTCAGCAGTTGTGGCTCGTGGGCTGTAGAGCGCAGGCTCAGTAGTTGTGGCACATGGGCTTAGTTGCTCCGCGGCATGTGGGATCTTCCCGGACCAGGGCTCGAACCCGTGTCCCCTGCATCGGCAGGCAGATTCCTAACCACTGCGCCACCAGGGAAGCCCCTGTTTTTATAAATAAAGTTTTGATGGAACACAGCCACATTCATTCATTTACATATTGTCTAGGACTGTTTTCATACTATAATGGCAGAGTTAAGTTGTTGTGACAGAGACTGTATGGTCTGAAAAGTAAATACAAAAGTATTTATCATCTAGACCAGCAGTCCCCAACCTTTCCGGCACCAAGGACTGGTTTCATGGAATACAAATTTTTCCATGGACGGGCAGCGGGGAGATGGTTCAAGCAGTAATGTGAGCGATGGGGAGCAGCAGATGAAGCTTCGCTCGCTTGCCCGCAGCTCACTTCCTGCTGCGCGGCCCAGTTCCTAACATGCCGTACCAGTCCGCAGCCCGGGGGTTGGGGACCCCTGATCTAGACCATTACATGGTGGTCAGCAAACAGAAGAAGTTTGCTGACCACCATGGTAAATGACCATGGCATTCCTGATAAAATTAATTGCTACACATATACCTCACCAGACTTTCTGAAATAACTGAAAGGAGTTTAAAGACCAGCTTGAGCTGAACTTTCTCAATGATCATTCTTAACATTTATTTCACTAAAAAAAACCTTTACAGTTCAGATGGTGATTTCTAGGTAACAATGTCCAGGTAGCAGTGCAAATGGTGCATCTAAAATAACTATTGTGAGGGAGTTCCCTGGTGGCCTAGTGGTTAGGATTCCGGGTTTTCACTGCCATGACCTGGGTTCAATCCTTGGTCAGAGAACTGAGATCCTGCAAAGCCGCGAGGCTGGCCCAAAAAAAACAAACCCCCAAACACAAAAAAACCACAAAACTGTCGTGAGCCATCACAAATAAAGTAGTAACATCTGCATGTAATTAAAACAGAATTGTTCTTTGTTGCTTAAAGTAGCATGTATACATCATTTTTTATTAATATTTTGACCTTAGCTATAATTTTAATATTTCATACTTAAATAATCAAATTTAAGAGCAATATTCTAGTTATCAATGACCTCTGTTAAACCAACAAAGAGATCCATGTTGTCGCTGTCTTGGCTTTCACCTCGGATAAGCCAAAATGCTAAAGCATGTCAAAAGATGTAGTATACACCTCGGCTACACAAGAATACAACTTCCTGGTGGACATACCCACTTAAGTGCCTCACAAACACCTCAAACAGCATGTTTTCTAACCAACCTACTTCTCTTTCTTCTACTCCCATCCTCCATTTGGTCACCAAAGCCATAATGTTGAAGTTACCTTAGTTTCTCCTTTCTCACATTAAATCAATCACTAAGTTCTGCTAGTTTACCTCTATATATTTTTCAACTTTGTCCTCTCCTTTTCAACCCTCCCATCACTGTAAGTTTAGAACATAGTGATTTTTTGCTAGACTACTGTGATAATCTTCTGAGATTTCTGCATCTGGTCATATATCTACCCTTCAGAATGCAGCAAGTGTCAGAAAATGATTCCAGGAAGCCTGGAAACTTGGTTGCATTTAATATGCAACAGAAAAAGGTGGGAGACATCCAGATAGAAGGAAGAGCATTCACAAAAAATGAGTCTGGGTAAGTGGAACATGGAAACTGTCAGGCAAGTCAGAATGGCTGGAGTGTTGGATGAGGTGAGAGATGAGGGAAGGAAAGTATTAAGTGGTAAGATCATGAAGATCTTTGTGACCTTCAAACTATTATTCCATTTCCTATTGATTCCCACATGCCAGACAAATCAAAAAACCTGCTGCCACAGACAATATTCAGAGGAAGAAGAAGAAAAATAACTCTGAATCATTTATGTAACAATCATTGAAAGAATCATGTTCATACTTATTGCATGTGCCAACCTCCCCACTATAATGCCTGCTGAGTGGCAGTATGTTCAAAAACTGAATAATGCCTTGAAATATGAAGAGTTCTGGAGCCAGAGACTTTAATTAACCTCTCTTACTTTTTAAAGTCCCATCTCAAAAGCCGCTTCATTCTTTCAACCTTTCTGCCTGAATCGTCTGCCACTAATTGAATGTTATGTCTCTCTTCCAGGCTCTCACAACCTTATATGTATCTCTTAGCTCTCACTCTTTTTCACTATGAATGTCTGACCATCATGTTGCTTGAATGTAAATTCTACAAGCCAGACTTTATCTCAACTGTGACTAACTTCAAGTCACCAAATTATTTGTTTATTTGTGTTTCTGAAGTGCCAAAAGGCACTGGTGTATAATAAAGAAGAAATGATAGTGGGAAGACAAAACCCACTCTTTACTTTCCTACCTTTAGATAGTTGCAATAAAGAAGAAACTTGAGAGCTCTAAAAATGGGATGTGGAAACCATGTTTGATTTTATGGCTACTTCCCATCCCTAAGGATCAGTAATCTAGACCTACATACATTTAAAACAGTTTTAGATGATACTTGAATTCTAAAACAAGCAACTGAAAGATCTCAGTAGCAACAGGTAGACACTTCCAGTATTACAGAAGTAGACACTAATTTAGGGTGTGACAGCAAGGAAGGATATACATATTAAATAGTGGATGTTGTCACTTACCTGTCGAATTGACATGGTACAGAGAATATACAGGAAGATGAAGGAACAGTCTGTGGTATCATCCCCCAGCAGATTTCGATGAGACAGTCCTTGGATGTAGGAAAGGGGGGTGAAAGGGAGCTTTGCCACCACTCTACCATCAAATCTAAAAAGGACAAAACAAAGAACTGTTATTTTTGGAAGACTGACAAGCTTCTTAGTTCCAGAGAAGAATCTGGGACAGAAATAGAACTCTAAGTCCCTTGATCTCTAAAAAACAAAGGAAGGATGATATTCTAAAAAGAGACTTGAAATATAAGGATGTAAGGAAGGGCGCCTAGATTTTTCCCATCAATCTTTTTCTAAACTAGTGATTCTTAATTTTTTCAGTATCAGGATCCTTTAACACTCTGAAAAATTATTGAGGACCCTAAAGAGGTTTTATTTAGAGGTTATATCTATCAATATTACTGTTTTATAAATTAAAACAGAAAATTTAAACCATTTATCAAATCATTTAAAAGGTAGCAATATTCAGTATGTTAACACAAATATTTTTATGGAAAATATATGTTCCATACAGAAAAAGAATTTAGTGAGAAGAAAGGCTTTTTTACCCCCAATCTCTTTAATGTTTTATTTAATAGAAAAATGTTGGATTCTCATAGCTGCTTCATTACTCAGGCTGTTGCAATATTACACACCCTATGAAGCCTCTGGAAAATTCCATTGTACATTCATGAGAGAAGGAGAGTGAAGAAGGCAAATAACATCTTAGAATTATTACAACAATAATTTTCACCTCAAGGACCTCCTAAAAGTCTCAGACACCTCCAGGGATCCCCAGACCACACTTTGAGAACCACGGTTCTAAACAATGACACCAATAAGATTTTAAGAACCCTCTTTTCCAAGACTCAAAGATTCCCAGTATATACACATTAAACAGGATAAACACTTCTGGAGAGAAATTCATGGAATATACATAGTGGTGAATGAAAAATGGCATACATAATACTCTGAGATAACTTTTAACATACTTCTAATGTTTGAAAGTAATTCTTTTTACTTTTTCTAAAATAGAAAAATGTTTCGAAAAGAGAAAATCTTAGAAAAAAACTAGAAGAAAATATGTATCAGTGTTTATTTTGAGATGCTGGGGATATAAACTTCTTTTACACTTTTCTATGAATAAGCTGTACAGTCAGACAATATTGAGAATTATAAATTAATGTGATTAAGGACAGTGATACTTCATAATATTAGAAAAATATATGACAGCATCAGTTACTTTATCCAAATAAAGTCTTTAACTCTAGTTAAAATATCTAGAACATTCCCTCTTAGAAAAACATTTGGTATTTAGAATGTTTCTATAGAGGGAGAGGGAAAAGAGAGGTAGTATTACCATCTTTTTCGCTGGGGAAAAAAATACCTAAATATCCATATTAACTATTGTGGTTATAAAGAGCTTCTTATACAGCTGAACTCCAAAGAATATAAATAGAATGAATTTGACATATTCTGTACATATGTATGATTGTCCACTTACTATGCCCAACTGCTTTCCTAGTATATAGTTTGCACAGGGTAAGGGTTCTATCATGAACTGTTGTTACTTGGATATGATGAAAATATTTAAAGATCTGCTTGAAGTAGTTATTCTTATCTACTAACCTCACAAAAGCAAAACGAAGTATTGTAATAACTTTTCCAGGAGGAGGTATTCCCATTCACTCACAGGAAGTATTATACACAGTTGTTCCAATATTTCCTGGTTATATGCTATATGCAGTATACTGTTCTACATATGCCACTCTACTCTCCATCTGTAGAGTTAAACTGTGAGGAGTAGGGCTGAAATAAATATAGCCCAAAATGTTTACCCCTCTTGCTGCTAACATACACACCCAACAAATTCATCTTATACAGTCATTTTATTCCTTGACATTTTTGACTTGAAATTGTAACCAAAAAGAAAATCTTTTACAACTAATAAATGAATTCAGCAAAGTTTCAGGATGGAAATCAACATACAAAAATCAGTTGCATTTCTATACACCAACAATGAACTATATGAAAAAAAGAATAAAACAATCCCATCTACATCAAAAACAATAAAATACTTAGGAATAAATTTAATCAAGGAGGTGAAAGATACATACACTGAAAACTATAAGACATTGATAAAGGAACTGAAGAAGAAACAAATATATGGAAAGATATCCATGTTTATAGACTGGAAGAGTTAATACTGTTAAAATGTCCATACTATCCAAAGTCATCTACAGGGCTTCCCTGGTGGCACAATGGTTACGAATCCACCTGCCAATGCAGGGGACACAGGTACAAGCCCTGGTCCGGGAAGATCCCACATGCCATGGAGCAACTAAGCCCGTGTGCCACAACTACTGAGCCTGCGCTCTAGAGCCAACGAGCCACAACTACTGAGCCTGCATGCCACAACTACTGAGGCCCGCATGCCTAAAGCCTGTGCTCCGCAACAAGAGAAGCCACCACAATGAGAAGCCCGTGCATCGCAACGAAGAGTAGCCCCCGCTCCTTGCAACTGGAGGAAGCCCGTGCGCAGGAACGAAGACCCAATGCAGCCAAAAATAAATAAATAAAATAAATAGATTTATTAAAAACAACAACAACAAAGTCATCTATAGACCCAATACAATCTCTAATCAAAACTCTACTTTTCACAAAAATAGAAACATCCATACTAAAACTCATATGGAACCACAAAAGATCTTGAATAGGCAAGGCAATCTTGAGAAAGCTGGAGGCATCAAACTTCCTGATTTCAAACTATGTTACAAAGCTATAGTAATCAAACTAATATATTACTGGCACAAAAAGAGACATGCAGACCAATAGAATAGAATAGAGAGCCCAGAAATAAACCCAGTCAACTAATATCTGACAAGAGCCAGAAATGCTCAGTGGGGAAAAGGACAGTCTCTTCAATAAATGGTGCTGGGTAAACTGGATATTCACATGCAAAAGAATTACACTGGACCCCTATCATACACTACTCACAAAAATTAACTCATAATGGATTAAGGACTTAAACATGATACCTGAAACTGTAAAACTTCTAGAAGAAAACATAGGGAAAAAAGCTCCTTGACATTGGTCTTGGCAATGATTTTTTTGGATATGACACCAAAAGCACAAGCAACAAAAATCAACAAACGTGACTACATCAAACTAAAAAGCTTCTGCACAGCAAAAGAAACAAAATGAAAAGGCAAACTATGAAATGGGAGAAAATATTTGCAGACTATATATCTGATAAGGGGTTAACATCCAAAATATATAAGGAATTTGTACAACTCAATAGCAAAACAAAAAACACCAAATAATCCAATTAAAAAGTGGGCAGAGGATCTGAATAGATATTTTTCCAAACAAGACATACAAATGGCCAAGAAGTACATGAAAAGGTGGTCAACATTATTAACCATCAGGGAAATACAAATCAAAACCACAATGAGATTTCACCTCATGCCTGTTAGAATGACTATTATCAAAAGGACAAGAGATAACAAATGCTGGCAAGGATGTGGAGAAAAGGGAACCCCTGGGCACTATTGCTGGGAATGTAAATTGGTACAGCTACTATGAAAAACAATATGGATATTCCTCAAAAAATTAAAAGTAGAACTACCATATGATCCAGAAATCCCATTTCTAGCTATTTAGCCAAAGGAATTGAAATAAACTACTGTCTCAAAGAGATCTGTACTCCCATGTCATTGTAGTATTATTCATAATAACCAAGATACGGAAACAACCTAAGTGTCCACCGACAGATGAACGGATAAAGAAAATGTGATATATATACTGTATACAAGTCTGACAGAGAAAGACAAATACTGTATGACATCACTTATATGTGGAATCTAAAACAGCTGAACTCATGGAAACAAAATTAGATTGGTGGTTGCCAGAGGATGCGGGTTGAGGGAAATGGGGAGATGCTGGTCAAAGGGTACAAACTTCCAGTTTTAAGATGAATAAGCTCTGGGCTTCTAATGTACAGCATAGTAATTATATTTAATACTGTATTATATGCTTGAAAGCTAAAGAGAGTAAGTCTTAATTGTTCTCACCGTCAACACAACAAAATGATATTTATGTGAGATGAAGGATTTGCTAACTGACCTTATTGTGGTAATCATTTTGCAATATGTATGTGTATCAAATTATCACTCTGTACACCTTAAATGTACACAATGTTCTATATGTCATTATATATCTCAGTAAAGCTGGAGAAAAGCTTTAAAAGAAAAAGGAGAGAGAAAACCTTTCATGTCCTATAAGTGAGGTATTCATTTATGTGAAACTGAACATTTAGTACGAATGAGACCTTAAACCAGCCACAAATATGAAGGAAAAAACCCCTTCAAATTAATTTTTCCAGGAGATTAGAGGCTTTCCATAGGAATAGCTAAGAATAGACACCATTACTAGTCTGTAGCCTAATAATGAAAAGAGTTAGGGAGAGAAAGAAAAAGGTGCAAAGAGAGAGATAGCTTATAGGTAGATTATTTCTTTAAGTGAACTTACTCTCTGCAGTTCCAGAGGGCAGGACCACTCACTGCTCATGAACAGAACAAGCAGGCATATTTTGGTCCAGTAAAAGGAACCACTTTCAAACCCTAAATACTACTCGGTAAAACTATATTATCTCAGAAAACATCAAGCTCCTCATCGTTGAAAATGATTAAAAATAATGGAAAATTATCTGCTATAGGTATTATTGGAGAGATTTCCGTATTGACACAGAAGTAATGTGTTAAAATGACTTTTAAGATCACTTCTAAGATTTAATGTTTCAGCTTTATGGAAATGATCCAGAAGAGAAGCCAAAGACAAATAAATAGCTGAATTTGGTGCCTCTTTTTGCTACTCTGGCAATCTGGAGCTCAAGTCCTTCCCATCTTAGTCTAACTTGAGGCTTTTTTCTTATCAACAATTGTAAGACTAAAATGGATATTAGAGATAACGTATTCCATTCTATAATAAACAGATGATCAAGGTGAAACTAAGAGAAATTATGCGAAAAATGAATAGTGATTGTTCAATACAATCAAAATATGTACTAGACTGTAATAACTGACACCCACATTACTTTTGTTTAGAACTGCTAAGGGATGGTGAGCTTTTTTTTCTATACTTTTTTTCCTTTTTTCCCATTTAAATTTAAAATCCATACATACAAATATGATTAAATTATGATTAAATTATTATTTGCTAATATTTTTAATGAAAAGAAAAAGAAAGGGGTGCATTCAGTTTCAATCCCAGCTATTGTCTGGACTGTCATGTCACATGAACAATGACGTTTTATCTGAGGATATGAAGATAGCATTGAATCTTATAGATTGGATATTCTGAACATCAGATCTGAAATGTCTGCTTTTCAATATATGTGAAATAAAACTTGGAATTTGCTCACCAAAAAAAAAATGTACTAGACTTTTAACGTCACATACCAGCTTATAAAAATAGAGATACATTCTTTAACTTCTAGGTGCTCACAGTCCTAGACATAAGAAATATATATACATATATACATATATATATATATATATATATATATACACATACATATATATATATTTAAATTTCTGGTCTGAGCACAAAGACCAGAAAAAAAACATGAATACCATTCAGCAACCATGCTCCTTGGTATCTATCCAAAGGAGTTAAAAACATGTTCACAAAAAAACCTGCACACAGATGTTTATGGAAGCATTATTCATAATTGCCAACTGATGAACCTGCAATGGTACCTCATCATCACCCAAAGTCCACAGTTTACATTAGGGTTCACTCTTGGGTTTTAATAAATGTATAGCAATATGTATCACCATTAAGTATCACACAGAATAGTTTTACACTAAAAAATCCTCTGTGCTCTGCTTATTCATCCCTCCCTCACACCTAATGCCTGGCAACCACTGACCTTTTTACTGTCTCCAGAGCCTTGCCCTTTCTAGAATGTCATATAGTTGTAATCATATAGTATGTAGCCTTTTCAGGTTGATTTCTTTCACTTAGTAATATGCATTTAAGGTTTCTCCAAGTCTTTGCATGGCCAATAGCCCATTTCTTTCTAGCAATGAATAACACTCCACTGTCTGGATGTTCCACAGTTTATCCATTTACCAACTGAAGAACATCTTGGTTGCTTCCAAGTTTTGGCAATTATCAAGCTGCAATAAACATCTGTGTGCAGGTTTCTGTGTGGACATAAGTTTTCAACTCATTTGGTTTCACTTTCACTTTTTATTCTACATTATACTGTTTGAATTTTTTAGAAGTACTTGTGTATTACTAGTATAAGAAAATCTTTTTCTTTTTAAACTTTGGTTCTGATGCGCACTCCTGGTTAAGATCTACTACATAGGGCTTCCCTGGTGGCGCAGTGGTTGAGAGTCCGCCTGCCGATGCAGGGGACACGGGTTCGTGCCCCAGTCCGTTAAGATCCCACATGCCGCGGAGCGGCTGGGCCTGTGAGTCATGGCCTCTGAGCCTGCGCATCAGGAGCCTGTGCTCCGCAACGGGAGAGGACACAACAGCGAGAGGACCGCGTACAGCAAAAAAAAAAAAAAAAAAAAAAAAAAAAAAAGATCTACTACATAAGCTTTGGGAAGCTACCTGATATATCATAAACTAGTCATTTCAAATCATCAGGGAAAATATATTATTTGTTCCCTACCTGGTATTAACAATAGGAAGTACTTGGTAAAGTTGGAAACTAACCACCAAAAAAAATTACAGATGAAACAAAATTTAAATATAAAAAATAAAAAGTAGAAACAAATTTATATAATCTGGTATGAGAAAGGCACTACTTATATAACAGAAAAGAGTAACAGATTTGACATAAAAATTAACATTGCCCATATATCTCAAAAAGAGAGCTTAATAGTCTCAATAAATAAAAAAGTCTTATAAAAAGAAAATAAGGGAAAGAACATGAACTAGAAATTTAGAAATAGATAAACATAATAAGTATATGAAAAGATGCTACATCTCACAAGAAATGCAAATTTTAAAAGAAATATTATTTTTAGCTATTAGATTTGCAAATATTAAACAGATACATAATTCCCAGTGATGACAAATATATGAAGAAAGAACCACTCACAAGTACTGAGCGCAATAATCGAAAAATATAAATTAATAAAAACCTTTCTACGGGAATTCCTGACAGTCCAGTGGTTAAGACTCCGCGCTTCCACTGCACGGGGTCGCGGGTTCGATCCCTGGTCGGGGAAACTAAGATCCCGCCTGCTGTGCGGCAAGGTCAAAAAGAAAAATTTCACCTAAGCAATACTTCTAGGATATGCCTGAGGAAAAAATAAGTATACACTGGTGTTCATACTACCTGTGAAAATTCTGTGTGAAGATTAATAGAAGATTATATAAGTTAGGGTACATCCATTCAATGGAATATTGACAGACATTAAAAATGATTATGCAAGATGGGACTTCCCTGGTGGCACAGTGGTTAAGACTCTGCCCTCCCAATGCAGGGGGTCCGGGTTTGATCCCTGGTCAGGGAACTAGATCCCATATGCATGCTGCAACTAAGAGTCACATGCCACAACCAAGGAGCCCATGAGCCACAACTAAGACCTGGTGCCACCAAATAAATAAATAAATAATTTAAAAAATCCTAGCCTGCATGCAGCAATGAAGACCCAATGCAGCCAAAAAAATAAATTTTAAAAAAATTTTAAAAAAATCCTTTAAAAATGATTATGCAAGAGTTACACATACTGCATTTAAAAAATTATCACAGGTAACTACAGCAGGTTACAAAACAACCATTTTGGGGTATAAAAATTAATACATACAAATATCTAAATGTTTGTATACGGAGAGAAGAAGTACAAATCTTGAAAGGACACGTACTCATTTGAGGAAGGCAGAGTGATCTTTACATTTTATACATTTATATATTATTGGAATTTTTCCAGTAAGAATTTATTACTTCAATGATTACAGAAAGAAATGTAATAAAAGGTTACACCTGAGGGGAAAAATATGGCATTGGGAGAAAAATATATTTGAATCAGATGCCCTTCCCATAGAGCAGCCGTTCATACCACGATATGTTCACAAATAACATTAAGAAAGGGAACCACATGAATATAAGGCAGCATTACCACTGGTAGAAATGGCCACCATTCTTTCTTCCTTTTCTTTTTTTAAAAATTCAGGTATATGTAAGTTTTACAATATTAGATAAGTTCCTGGTGTATAACATAGTGATTCGCAGTTTTTAAAGATTATACTCCATTTAGAGTTATTATAAAATATTGGCTATATTCCCCACAGTTCTTTCTTAATCAGCCTATTTCGATAGAACCCACCTGTACATAAGACTAAGGAATAAAATCAAATGCTGAACTTCAAGCAAAGCAGTGATTCAAATTTATTGTAGGTATCACACAATAAAGCCAAGACCAGTAAGAACAGCTCTACATACACACACCACTAACCTATAAAAATATTATTTTAAGAATCAGAAGTATGAGAAAAATAAGATGTTAGGCATTAAATTTTTAAAATATAGATGAGTACTTAGCTAGCTCTATACTGTCCAGAATGTGACAAATTAAAGAATATTTGAGTATTTGAGTTGTACCAATGAAGTTTACTAGTTAACTACAAAATCTTTCAGTGTTTGGTTTGCCTGGTAATCCACGGTGATATATACCCAAGAAATGAGAGAAAGCATAGCAGTGAAAAAAGGATACTGAGTTTAGAGTTATAAGTTAGAAATTATGAGACTTCTAGAGACCTTGGGCAAGTTATTTAATCTTCCAAAGGTCCTTTTCAGCAGTAAAGGTCTATGATTTTAGTAATCACTAGTTAAGTGGAAATTTTGTATTAAAATCATTTTGGACATTCCCTTTGGTGCCTCACCTAAGTAAAAATAACCACTCCCCTTTTTCCCCCCTACTATATTTCACACACACACACATCTATTGTAACATCCATCAATGTATTGATTTGTTTGTCCTTTCTTTCTATAAAATTTTGATATTACTGAGGGCAGGGAACACATCTTATTTGTTATATTCTGATACCTAGCACAATGCCTGGCACAAAGTAGGCCCTTGACAGGTGGGAAGAGAAGAACAACTGGAGGTGGGGCGGGGTGTGGGTACAAGGAGAGAGAGACAGACAGGTAGAAATGAAGCAGGGGAGGAAGAGTAGGAGAAAGGGAAGGAAAAGAGTGAGTGAGGAAAATGCGTGGGATAGTTCAGGAGAGCTCTGAAAGGTAAGAAATGACAGCTTGTCATCTCTGGATATTTTTCCAGGTTCTGTCAAAAGCAGTCCCACAATTACTCAGGCCTGCTATATGCTAGTTTAGACAACAGTAACCTACCTTATTATTAAAAAAGATTATAGTTGTTAAGACTCTATTTTAAGAGTCAAAACATCTCTGTACGACTACCTTCATTTTGAAGAAGTTTGTTAGTAAGGAACTTAAAAACCCAGGAGACATATTAAATTCTTTTTAGAGGACCCATAAAACCTTAGTCTTTGCCTTACATATAAGATATCTTCAATATTAAGAGGGTGAAAAGTTATCATATAATTGTATTCCATCAAAATTAAATTTCCCTTGATTTTGATAACTGGATTGAGGTCAAGTAAGAGAATGTCCATGTTCTTAGGAAATACACACTTTAGTAGTTATGGGTAAAGGTGCATGAAGCCTACAACAAATTCTTGAATGATTCAGAAAAAATATACAAATAATGTATGAATGAGTACATATATGATATGGAGAAACAGAGAAAAAAGGAAAGCAAATGAGGCAAAATGTTAACAATTGTGAATCTGGTTATCAATGTACTATTCTTGTAACTCTTCTGTAAATTTGAAATATCAACATATTACCAAAAAAGCTAATTGTTCACATATACACACACATAGAGCAATATTTAGATAAAACCATATAAAAGGCTACTCACATAGAATTAAACATTCCCATTAGGGCAGTAAAACAAAAGCCAATTGCAAACATGGATTTCATTCGAACCTGGAAGGAAACCAACGAATTGTTATTTTACACTAGAGAAAAACCACCACTAAAGCACACCCCAAAAGTTTTGGTTTACATCATTTTTAAAAGATGCTCCTTGGCAAAAAGCTGTTTATTGGCTAACCCACCCTCCACCTCCAAGGCCTCTTCTCCTTGCCAGCTTCTGATGAATAGTATTGGGGTGGTCATATGACCCAACTCTGGCCAATGAGATGTAAGTACCAACCAGAATTTTTAAAAGGGACAAACTTGGCTAGCATCCCTTTAGGCCTTTTGCCCATACTTCTTGCCTGGAATGAAGAACATAATGCCTGACAGTAAAGCACCATCAAACAACCAAACAACCATAAGCTAAGGAAGGTTAACCTGAGTCCTCAGTGACAATACTGTGCTGCCACAGCAGCCCAGGACTACCAACCTCTGTACCTCTTGAGCAAGTGAAAAAAATTTTATATGTTTAAGCCATTATTAAGCATTTTGTTTCTTGCAGCTAACTTCTTTCTTAATTACATGTGCCATAAAAGTATAAACAAATAAAAGATCATAAAGATATAAGATTAACAGTTTATCAGCAATTTTTATCTCTTCTTTCTGCAGTTTCCAAATTTGGTCTCATGAACATGTAATAATTGCAACAACAGAAAAGCTATTTTCAAAAAAATGCACTTCTAAATTATGATCTTTCTTAATAAGAATTTCAAGAAACAGAAGATAAAATAATACAGCAAAGGTCTCTTGGTAAGCAAAAGACAACTGTTGCGCAGTTTAGATGTCCTGTGTTGAATATACAGAAATTAAGTAGAAAAATAAGTCAAGCCATATAATTAGCCTACCTACACCTCAGAAAGACATGCTTGAACTCTACTCTTTATAAATAATGAGTAAATGGCTAATAAAATCACTTTTCCTTACACTTTATGATATGCCTGATCCTCAGATCAAAAGGCCTCTTAAAGAATAAAGGCCACAATAAAGGCCATCTATGATGCTCCAACTCCTATTTGGGATTACCAGGTCACCATAAAGCCAAAGATTCAGCAATAACATGAGGAAGAAAAAGAAAATAAGCTACTTCATTTGAAAACGTAAGGGGGAAGCTAATAAAAACTGTGTGAAAGGGACAAATTATGACTTCGAGAGAGCCTAAAAAAAAAGCTATTCATATTACTAACACGAAGCTTCAGTCCAGTAGCATATTTTCACTTCTATTTGGTCCAGGAACAACCATGATATTATTTATAGCCTGCATAACTATAAATTTCTGAAAAGGTAAGTGCAGTGTACTTGATGAAAATCAGGGTCTTTTGCTGAAAAACATGTGGTTTATCATGAAGTTATATTTAGGACTCTTACCATTGATAGATCTCTGTTATTATTCTTCAGTTTCTCTTCTTGACGCTCTGCAAAGAATTAATGAACTGGTTAATATACACAGCGCTGAGCGCAAAGCAGATGTTAAACTGTCATTGCCTGATGACTATAATAGCACTTCTGTCTCAGTATCACTTAATAAGATAAGCTGAATACATGGAATACTGTATACTTTGTACTAACAGAAAATTCAAATGCAGCAGGGCACCAAAATAGTTCAAATTAAATAAATAAAAATATTTAAAGTTTAATTTAAACTTTAAGTGTCTGGACTCTGTATATTAAGATATACTCTTACATTACATCAAAAGGAAGTATAACCATAATGTCTGTACTTAGGTTTCAAGTATTAATTACCCATCTGTTATGATTTTCTTCCCCCTCTTTCAGTTTCTTTAAGAGAGCATGGAGTCTAAAAATTAAAAGCCAATTAAGATGAATTTAAGATTCAGGTTCTTTCATATTACAGTCAAATCAATCTAAAAATAAGCATAGTTTCATAGTTAAGTCACTTGGAAAGCTAGGAAATTTGACATATATTTCAAGAAAATTGTTATATACACAGAACCTAAACCGCTAAAGAAGTCTCAGTTGTACATTAATGACCTTATTTACTGTATTCCATCAACGTAAGGGACTTTATTGTACTTACGAAGAAACTGAGGCCCAGCAAAGGAGAAGTGACTTCTCAGAGACCACACAGGTATTTTATGCCAAAGCCAGGACGAGAATCCAAGTTTCCCAACTCCCAACCCAATGATCTCTATATATACTATGCTACTGCTTTCTTTGATTATGCATTTTTATCACCAGGATCAATTCACTCAACAAGTACTTATTGATTACCTACTAAATGCTGAGCACTTTTCTGAGCACTAGGGATAAATGAATGAACAAAACACACACAAATCCTCACCCTCACAGGAAGATTTTGAAATTAAAATATAATACCCTCTAAAATAAAAAATATACAATCGGAATATATGAAACTGGTGTGAGGGCTGCAAGTTCAGGCAGTTAAAGGAAAGGAAGGAAGAACAGGCCTATAGGAACCGCAGACTGGAGTGTAGTTTCCAAACAATGTATGGTGAGACGAATATATGCTTCCTTGTCCTAAATCGTTCCTATCCAGTTTGTTTTCCCTGGGAGGAAAGGATACAGGCAGGAGAAAGTGGGGATTATGAAGATATATGGAAGAAAATGAACAAAATGGGGTGGAACTAGGGTGTATCTCGGGGGCTAGAGCTCTTCTACCTGAGCAGCCCTCTTAAAATGTAATAAGACTCTTCAAAATTGGGTGTTTGAAGATTGGGATGACTAGAAGGTAAACAGGCGTAAAACCAAGTGGAGGGGGAAAAGGACTACCACTGAGACATGAAAAGAAAGGTATAGAAAAGCATCTATGCTAGAAACCTTGGCACATCCTTGACTCCCTACTCTATCTTCAATCAAACACCAAGTCCTATTAATTATACCTCATAAATACTTATGAAATCTACCTCTTCCCCTCCTCCTTACTATACTTCCTTAGTTAGGATTTCTAACATCTCTTACCTATATTACTTTCAAGTCTCCTAACAGATCTGCCTCCAAACTTGTTCCCTCAAATCCATCTTCCACATAAATGCAGTCAGATCTACTTAAAAGGCAAAACTGAACAAAATCTTGATACTCCCCAGCTTAAAATCCTTCCATGGCTTTTCATCCCTACAAGATCATGTTTCTTTTTTTTTGGCCACGCCACGCAGCATGTGGGATCTTAGTTCCCCCATGAGGGATCGGACGCACCCCCTGCAGTGGAAGCGTGGAGCCTTAACTACTGAACTGCCAGGGAAGTCCCAAGATCATGTTTCACTATCACCTGCAAGTCCTGCATGTGGCCCCTGCTTACTTCTGCAGCCACATTTCCAACCACTCCCATTAATTTTTATGTTCTTACAATACCAAACAACTTTAAGTTCCTGTATATATGATGCTTTTCTCTTGATTCAGTGTGTTTGTTCATAAAGTCTCTTCTACCTTCGGTGACCAAGTGTCCCAGTTTTCCCTGGACTGTTCCAGTTTTAGCTCTGAAAATCTCACATCCCAACAAACTCCTCGGACTAGACAAATTGGGATGGTTGGCTACCCTACTTCCACCGAGACTGTTTTATCCTACCCCATCAAACCCTTTCCTGGCTAGCCTGTACTCAACTTTTAAGCCTCAGCTCTTGTGTCACCTCCTTTTGACAATCTTGATTCCTTAAACAATACTATTCTAAAAAGCTTTCTACAATTATGAAAATATCCTACATCTGTGCTGTCAATACAGTAGTCACTAGCTACATGTAGCTACTGAGCAATGAAATGTGACCAGTATGATTGAGGAACTAAAATTTCAACTTCATTTCTTAATAATTTTAATTAATTTAAAATCTGAACAGTCAAATGTAGCTACAGGCTGCTGTACTGGACAATGCAGTCTTAGACAATGGATTAGAAGTCCTTTCTTTATGCTTCCAGAATATTCCAAGCACATCTCTATCATTATACTCACCGAGTTTATACATTTTGTTATAATGATCTGTTTATGTACTTAACAATGCAACTAGATGGCAGGCTCCTAGAGAACGAGGACTTCTTCATCTTTGTATCCTCAGTAATTGGCAAGTAGTTAGTTGTTCAGTATTGTAGTATATGCTCAATATTGCTTAATGAATCAGCAATATAATAAAAGCTGATCTGAAGATACCCTACACCAAAAATCCCTTTTCTGGGACAGGAGTCTTTGATAAAGCTGGTAGGCTGAAGAGGCACTTAAAGCCTGAAAGGCTGAGAGGACACTAAAGTGACACAGTTTTTATGAAGTTCTATTCCACTTTTTTCAATTATGTCCAAACAGAAGCTCTAACCATATGTAGTGTCAAGGTAGACTGTATGTATACATGGCTCAAGAAGAATATAGCAGTACAGGTTTATGATATATCCCAACACTACTGTGCTTGGTTCCTGAAGACTTTTCAACTCAAATTGTTTTTAGGTGCCCACCATATACAAATAAAGTAGGTTTTGTTGGTTTCAAATAATTCAGAAATAAGTTAACATTCATCTGGTTTTGGAGGGGATAAAAGAAACAGAGACAAGTTTCTTATGACCTTGATGTGCTTAGTTGGTAGGAAATGCTAAGATGCCTCAAGAAGCATAAACACTACAAGCACTATAACATTTAAAGTCCTAGACAATGAAAGAGTTTTCAGAAATCCAGAAATGCCCATGTGGGAAACAGCAAACCTTATCTAATAGAAATGTTACCAATAGGGAAGCAATTTCAGGTACTCCCCAAGTTACGAACAATAAATTTGTAAATATCTCCAAAAAGCCACAGTTAGGTTTATATACCTCCCCTCTCCCCAGTAACCCCAATGCCTAATCTAAAGTTTTTCCATTTTCAGTTTTCTCCATTCCCAGCTCAGTTAATTGTATCTCAGATCCGCCTAATCTCTCTCTCTCTCTCTCTCTCAATACCCACGTTCTCTTTTACCCTCTTTATTTTCTTTCCGGTCTTAGAAAAGTATTAAACTCCTTCTCTATCTCTCTTCCATTATGACTACCAAACCCTGACTCTAACAAAACTGCTAGGCAAAGATTTATTCTATTCATTCTCATTATTTTAAAATGTAAGATTCAAGTTTTACAAGGATATTCTGTTAGACACAATGAGAAATGAAACATTCAAGTCCTTAAAAGTACTTAAAACATCCTTTTAGAGTTTCTATCTCTCATACTGTAATCAAATCTACTTTTCTTTAAGCCTCAATGATTTAAGTAAATTTTAAATGTTATTTCCTAACCAATTTTGCTTTTAATTACCAGCAATACAAAAGAGGAACAAAACCAACTATTGTCCCTAAAAATAAAGTTTTACATTACATTATGGGTTACATAAGCTTATGAAGACAGGTCTGTCAATATAACCACCATGTAATACATGGTTTTATAAGAATAATCCAACTTCTAATAAACTGTATTGAAAAAAGTATCTTTTTTTAAACAACCTGCTTTTCCCTTATCAAGAAACTTTGTTTCCTCAAGTGAATAATTTCTGGGAAAGTCACATTAGTAAGTAAAAATAAGTGCAAACAATTTATTTTGAAATGATGATTTATATTGTTTATTAGCAGCAATCAAATATTTGAGCATAATGCTTCATGTAATTATGAGAACAGTTTTGGCTGAGATGATGCAATAAAAGCTAGCTAGTTAACTCTTAACTTCTAGTACCCCAAATAGTTAAGAGTATACTGAAATAAGTAAAAGTGATTGACTGGTTCTCTATTGCTCTGTGTGTAACTTAGCCCTTAACTGTTGTCAGTTAACTAGCATAACTCCTCTCAAAAAGTTGTTTCTTGGCCCCAATAAGGTAGGGAAGTCACTGTCTCAGTCTAATGTTATTTTAAGCTTGGTGGTGTGTTACTTAAAAGAAGTATAGCTAGGGCTTCCCTGGTGGCGCAATAGTTGAGAGTCCACCTGCCAATGCAGGGGACATGGGTTCGTGCCCCGGTCCAGGAAGATCCCACATGCCGAGGAGTGGCTAGGCCCGTGAGCCATGGGCGCTGAGCCTGCGCGTCCGGAGCCTGTGCTCCGCAACGGGAGAGGCCACAACAGTGAGAGGCCCGCGTACCGCAAAAAAAAAAAAAAAAAAAAAAAGTATAGCTAGTGAACCTCCTCCTAAGGTTCACTCACCCTTAGTTTTCTCCTTTGAGAAAACTCAACATCTAGAAGCCCAAGGCTTCCAAGATGGTTGTACTTCCCAACCTACCTTTCAACTGTTATGTTGACATAAGAAGGGAGAAAACTATGTCTAAAACCTTCTACACCTCCCCTGAAGATCTAAAATTTAAAGGTTCCAAGCCGAGTGCTGGAAATAAATATTCTATGTCATTCAGTGTTCACTTGTCCTGTGTGAACTATTCTTTATGCCATTCAGAACCTCAGGATTTAATACAGAGGAGAATCATACCTCAATTCCTCCATTTGAAAGGAATTCTATACACCCTTTTACTACGGAACTTTTGGAATACACCCTCTATGAAATTTGAGGAAATTTCATGGAGAGAAAAAACTGGAAGTATAAAGGAGATATATTTATATTCTAGGATGATTTATTGTCCAAGATGATAGACAAAAGGAAACATTAAAATTCTAAAAGGGAATACTCCAATTAAAAAGAATCTACATTTCTTGTAGCTATTGGAATACACTAGTAGCAACGATGACATCCATTCTGACCAAAGAATGAACTCAAGCCAATCTATCACACATTTTTATTTGACAGCATTAGACTTTGTACAATAAGATAATATAATTTAACTAAGAAAGGAACACGTCATCGTTTACCTTAGTCAATAACCAGTGACGGGTCTTCCCTGGTGGCACAGTGGTTAAGAATCTGCCTGCCAATGCAGGGGACATGGGTTTGAGCCCTGATCCAGGAAGATCCCACATGACGCAGAGCAACTAATCCCGGGCGCCACAACTACTGAGCCTGCACTCTAAAGCCCGCAAGCCACAACTACTGAGCAGATGTGCCACAACTACTGAAGCCTGCGCACCTAGAGCCCGTGCTCCACAACAGGAGAAGCCACCGCAATGAGAAGCCCACGCACTGCAACGAAGAGTAGCCCCTGCTTGCCACAACTAGAGAAAGCCCACGCACAGCAACAAAGATCCAATGCAGCCAAAAAAATAAAAAAAATAAAAAATAAATAAGCAGTGACTTTTCTGTCAAAGAATATAAATCAATTAAAGTACTCACGGGGCAACTGAGTAGTCTGATCAAACCGACAGTTTGGGAAATGGGGAACATTTTCAAATAAGGAAGAGATGATCAAAATAGCAGATGCTTCTCTATAGATTAAAAGAGTTAGGTATGCCATGACATTTCTATATTCTGAGTTGTCTTGAATGGAAGACCAATTAATAACATGCCTTTAAAATTTCATGTAGATTGGGAGAAGCAAAATTTAAATGAAATGCCTGATACAGCCTTCTTTTATAGAAAATCCAAATAGCATAGATAAACATCTAGAATAAATATATTAATTCAGGGCCCCAAATAAATTTCAAAAATGTCCTCCCATATTTCCAAGTCACCAAGAAAGGAGATACACACCCCATTCAGCAAAGCTTCAGAATGCCTGCTCTCCCTTCTCTGGCCACCTTCTGGGGAATATCTCCCTCTCATCATAGTCTCTGTTGAGGTTCAACCTTATGAAGATTCCTAATATCCCCTGCCCTGCCACTACTGACCAAAAAGGAGGCCAATCCATAGGCTTACCCATGACCTACGGCATAAAAAGATGAGCTGAGCTAGTTGGATTCCTTCTTGCAGGAATTTAAACCGGAAAATATTGGGAAAGTAAACCATTTAACTGTGGGAGCAGAAACAGCAAAATAGTAAGGTAGAACTGGCTCTTGAACTTTAGTTCGTCTAAAAATTATCTGGGAAGCTTGTTAAAAAAGCAGGCTCCTGTGTCCCATGTCCAGAAATGCTGATTCAGTAAAGCCTGGGAGTAAGACTCAGAACCCTTCATTTGTAACAAGTATCTCAAGCAATACTGATATAGGTGGTCTAGAGAGCACATTATGAGTAATACCGATATAGAAAGAACCACAGGAGACAAGCCAAAGTTAGACACAGGCAAAAATTAAATGCTAGGGAAGCACTGCAGAGAAAGTGGGGAAGTTGAACAACAGAAGAGAGAGAAGTACTAAAAATTAATAGTGGAGTCCAATGTCTGGCTTTATCCCAGGGCTTGCTCTGCCTGCAGGAATTGCTTTAACACAGTTCCTGCCTTCCTGTAACCAATTAGTTCAGCTTTTCCTGAGTTCTGGATCACATATATCCTTAAATTCCTCATTACTTGAGGTAACTTGACTGCAGCCGAAAGATCTAAATAAAATTCATACATCAAAAGTAGTTTCTCTTTTATGAGACGGAAACGTAAAATAACCAAAACATCTGCTCCTGAAATTAAGAATGGGAAACATAAAATCTTCCGACACCTCAGTTTCAAATTAAGGTCTCTATCCAAGACCATTATCTCTAAGAGCTTCACCTAGTGATATCAATGACATTTTCCTTCTCTAAAACACTGAATATTGCTGACCACATCCCTCTTACTAAAAACTCCCTTCTTTCAATGCAGCAATATCATTCTTTATAGTCTCCCCATTACTGTATATATATGTTTGCTTTTTAAAAAATAAATTTATTTATTTATTTTTGGCTGCATTGGGTTTTCGTTGCTGCTTGCGGGCTTTCTCTAGTTGTGGCGAGCAGGGGCTACTCTTTGTTGCGGTGCACGGGCTTCTCATTGCGGTGGCTTCTCTTGTGGAGCACGGGCTCTAGGTATGCGGGCTTCAGTAGCTGTGGCTCGCGGGCTCTAGAGCACAGGCTCAGTAGTTGTGGCGCACAGGCTTAGCTGCTCCGCAGCATGTGGGATCTTCCTGGATCAGGGCTTGTACCCGTGTCCCCTGCATTGGCAGGTGGATTCTTAACCTCTGTGCCACCAGGGAAGTCATATATATATATATATATATATATATATATATATATATATATTTTATTTTAAAGAAACCCAAGTGGGAAATCTGAGCAAAGGGAAAGTAAGGGTTGCATAATAACAAAATTGTAGATAGGGTCAGTATACAAAAATACATTTAACTGGTCTTATAAAGTTGCTGGAGATGAATAGCAAATCTGACTCTATGCTTATTAGCAGCCAGTCTCAAAGTGGAGGGAAAAACCATCAGTTCAAGCACAGGGTCAATAAGATAAAAAATAAATCAATTATTTATGAGAATCACTGCTTGTCTTGACACTGAAAACTACTAGAAAGTTTCCATAATTTCTCGTCAAAGGGGTATCGTGCAATGTTGTAGATAATGTTCTCAAAAATAGTCCATAGCAACTACAGTAAATTTTATCTGGCTGAGTTTTTCATGACATGTCTAATAGTGCAAATGTCAAGGAGAAATAGAGTAGAAGCAATTTTATAAAGTCCAAAACTATATACAAGTTTAGGTTTACAGATTTCTGATAGTCTGGTTTAATTTAGGAGTAAAATTTATAAATCTACAGAATGGATAGGATGTTTGTCCTTCAAGCAACTCCTAACAAATATTATGTCTTGGAACTCCTATTAGATTTTGACAAGCAACTCTTCATAAATATTATTTCTTTTACCTTCTGATGACATTTTGGTGAGCAAACAATTTAAGGTAGCATTCCATGGTAAAATAATTTGAGTATAGATAGTTTGTGCTGTCAATTTTAAGGGTAGTGGGTAATGTGCCTTCCATTTTTATATCTTGCCTATCCTTTATAGCAAAGCTACTCCAAAGAATTACCCATGTTCAATGTCTTTACTTCTTCACCATGCATTATCTCCCTAATCTATACAATCTGGCTTCTATCCCTTATCATGCCACAGAAATTATTCTTCCTAAATCACTAATTATCTCTGTTTTGCCTCTTAGATATTTAATACCCAACCTCTAACCCTTCCTGTCCTCTGAAACTCTCCCCTCAACTTCCGTGACACAACTCCTTTCCAACTTCTCTGGCAATACCTTTTCAAGCTCCACTTCTTCTTGTACCCCTTAAATTTCTATGTCTCAAGACTCTCTCCATCCTTAGCTCTTAGCTTTTCTTACTTTATATGGTCTCCCTGTGTGATTTCATTTACTTTGTGGACTCAATTATAATTTATAATCATATGATTCTAAATTCTATTTGTAGCCTTTATCTGTCAGCTCCAAACCATACATCCAACAGTGTACCAAGTATTTCCGCCCTATTGTCACACAGACACTGCAAATCTAACATGTTCAAACCTGAAATCATCCTCTCCTCTTCCTCATCCCAATCTGCAACTTCTCTGATATCTCCTCTCCTAATCAGAAATCTGGGCTGTTTCCCAGACTCATTCGTCTCTACATACCCTACATCTAAAAAGTCTGCAAGTCCTGGGACTTCCTTGGTGGCACAGTGGTTAAGAATCTGCCTGCCAATGCAGGGGACTCGGGTTCAATCCCTGGTCCGGGATGATCCCACATGCTATGGAGCAACTAGGCCCATGTGCCACAACTACTGAGCCTGTGCTCTAGAGCCCACGAGCCACAACTACTGAGCCTACGTGCCACAACTACTGAAGCCCCCGCACCTAGAGCCTGTGCTCCGCAACGAAGAGAAGCCAAAGCAATGTGAAGGCCACGCACCGCAATGAAGAGTAGCTCCCGCTCGCCGCAGCTACAGAAAGCCTGTGTGCAGCAATGAAGACCCAATGCAGCCAAATAAATAAATAAAACTAAGAAAGAAAAAAAAAAGGCCTTCAAGTCCTGTTACATCTACTTCCTCTATATCCATTGAATCTGCACCATTCCCATTGTCAATGCCTAGGTTCAGGTTCTTGCCATTTGCATGCCTAGGATACTTAAAAAGCCTCATAACTTCCCTGCCTCCAGAATGATCCCCTCTCTGATTTATCCTCCAAACTATTGCCAGAGTTGTCTTCCTTAAAATCTGATTTCAAATCTGTTTAAATCCCTTAATGGTTACGGGAAGACTTCTGCATACGTTAACCTCCTTACCTTAGTTTAGGCCCTACTTATTTCTCTAGGCTTGTCTGCTTGTACTTTACACATACCTTCTTTTTTAGTTGTTATACTAAACTATTTATAGTTCCAGGTATATACCTTGCTATTTGATCACTCTATGCTTTTGTATATGCCTATCCTTCTACCGAGAATATACAAGGCTTAAAAATGCAGATTCTTGGGACTTCCTTGGTGGCGCAGTGGTGAAGAATCTGCCTGCCAATGCAGGGGACACGGGTTCGAGCCCTGGTCTGGGAAGATCCCAGATGCTGTGGAGCAACTAAGCCCGTGTGCCACAACTACTGAGCCTGTGCTCTAGAGCCTGCAAGCCACTGAACCCATGTGCCTAGAGCCGTGCTCCACAACAAGAGAAGCCACCGCAGTGAGAAGCCCGCGCACTGCAAAGAAGGGTAGCCCCTGCTCGCTGCAACTAGAGAAAGCCCATGCGCAGCAACGAAGACCCACAGCAGCCAAACATAAATGAATAAATAAATTTATTTTAAAAAGCTGCAGATTCTTAATGTTATGAATGACTAGGTTCAAACCCCTTCTCTACCACTGACTTAATCCATCATACCACTGAATGACCAAGAGCAAGTTACTTAAACCTCAATTTTCTCATCTCTAAAATTGAGGTAACACTGTTCACTACCACATACCATTGTTAAGAGAATTAAAAAATGTCAAGTGCTTACTTCAGGGTGTTGCAGATGGTAAGAACTCAACTGACCAGTATTTTATTTATTTATATTTTTACTTAGTTAATGCACACTAAAGCTTCAAGATTCAGCTTAAGCATTATCTCTTAAAGAAAACCTGATCCTCTAGATTGGTTTGGATATCCTTTCATCTTTACTTTTATGACACTCAGAATATCTCTCTAAAAAGTAAGTATTACACTGCATTGATCTGTTTTTCCTCTTTAGACCTCTTAAAACAGCAGTCCCCAACCTTTTGGGCACCAGGGACCCGTCTCGTGGAAGACAATTTTTCCACAGACGAGGAGGGCGGGTGTGTGTGTGTGGGGATGGTTCAGGTGGTAGTGCATACGATGAGGAGTTATGGGGAGCGGTAGATGAAGCTTCGCTCCCTCACCCACCCACCACTCACCTCCTGCTGTGTGGCCCCATAATGGTCCGTGGTCCAGGGGTTGGGGACCCCTGTCTTAAAAGACAGAATTTTTTCCTACTTTGTTTCTCCAATGCCCACCAGAGTGACTGACACATACAGAGCAGATGTACAGTAGCATCTTGCCATGGAACTAAATGAATAGGCCATTTAGAACACATCTGATACCCCTACACTAAACTGAAAAGCTTTAACCAGAACAGAACACTTGTATAGTCTAGCCTGGTAGAGTAATCTCCCAGGATTTAACAGCAGTGACCTAGGCACAGAGACATAGTTTCTGAGCCAAATACACAATTTCACAACCATTTTGTTCTGACTGTAGAATCAGGAAGCATCATAAAGTATAAATACAAATCACAGGCAGTCACTTATAAATTGTCTTTTTGGAACTGAACTACATTCTGTATTAAATTCTAAATTACACTGGAAAACCAAAAACATATAATTATTTTGCAGACTAGGTAAAATTACTCAGCAGAAAATTTCCTACATCTTGGTAGATCTCCATCACCAGTCAATTCTCAGTAAGGAAGTTATGGCAACAATAAATACAAGTAACTCAGACTTAACTGGAAATAATCATCTCAGATAAGAAAAACAATACCCTTTTACAAACTATGCCAAGAACCTTCAGCCAAGTTCAAAAGCCATGACTGTCAACACCATTTCACTAAACTGAAATTTCAAACCTAAGAGCAAAAACAAGAGAGAGAATCAAGTAAGATAACATATGCAAGTGCTTTGTAGACCATAAAACTATACAAACATAAGTTACCACTACTAAATACTTTATTACATTTTCATTATCTAAGAATTTATTTCTTCCAAGAAACTTCAATATTTTGTATACCAATAACTCATCTTACCTATTTTCTTTTTTTGTTGTCGACCAGCTGACTCCGTTATTGTTTCCTTCTTCTTTTCCACTGTAAACAACATAGTAACACAGTAAAAATTAATTATGCATTACACAAAAGAAACAAAGGATGTTTTATCACAGCTGAACCAATGAAAGAAGCTTACAAGAAAGTTACATGCTGCCTTTGATTACGGTCATGGTTAACTGGTATGCTCCCACACCTGCTGACAGTAAAAGGTAGACACAATATTCTAAAAATAAAACAGCAATATTGTAAGCATCATTAATTAAATACCCATAAAGGACTTTATAAACACAAAGTCATAATCAAAACTGAGATGATTTTCAGACCATTAGCTGTGGGTGATTGCCTTAGGTAGAGTCTAAGCACAATTTTAAAATTCTGCTCTCAGGTGATTAATTGTAGTGCCATTCTCATATTCACCATAGAAGGTGGGCATTCATTCATTCAGTTATTGGCTGCCTAAGTTAACAGGCACCATTCTAGGTAAATAAAAAGATAAACATGATCCTTGCCCTCTAAAAAGCAATTTAGTGAGGGCACATAATCAAGTAACAATTATAGTATAGAAAAATGGCAACACATGCACAGGGTAGGAAGATCAGGAGAGCCAAAAAAGCTACGACTAAATTTTTTTGAGGCTTTTCAATTAATATGACAATAAAGTAACAGTAAGCTTTTGAAGAAGAATAGTGTTAATGTATTTATATTTAATATTTACTATCTTTAATCACCTATGAATGGACTAGCAATAGATACACCAAAAATTACCTTTACTCTATTTACATTATCTGTTTCTTATATTATCTTAGTATACTTCCTTTACTAGCAAATAGTACAGTACATGTATTATTTCTAAAAGCTGCATTAAAGAGAATTAGCAGGTAGGAATCTTTCCCTTAGTATATTAAGTACGCTGAATTCTAAAAGGAAAATTGGTGTTACTCCTTTATCAAAGAGATATAAAATTCAATTTAACTCCACTATTACAAATAAAATGGTAAAGTTCTGACTAAAATAAAATGGTAAAGTTCTGACTATAATAAAATGTGTGTGTGTGAATTGGGTGTCTAAGCGACAGGTACTGTTCTAGGTAGATAAAAAGATAAAACATGACATATATAGGGGGAAAAAAGAGGGATTTTTTTGTTTGTTTGGCCGCACCAGGTGGCATGTAGGATCATAGTTCCCTGATCAGGGATCTAACCCATGTGCCCTGCAGTGGGAGCTTGGAGTCTTAACCACTGGACCACCAGGGAAGTCCCAAGACAGAGATTTAGAATGAACTACTGGTATGAGATCATAAAAGGAAATTAAGTCAAATTCTACAAGATGTTACAGAAATAACATTTTAAAAGACAAAATGGACAGAAACATTGATGCTTTATTCTTTATCATTATTATTAACCAAAGAAACAAAAAATATCTTTCCCACCTCAGAAGGACTATAACACAGCTACTTGGCATTTAACCATGACTGAATAAAAAACAAGGGGGGAAAAAAAAAGTCAGAAGGCTAGAGAATAGAAACATAAGATAATACAATGAACATTAACCTGATCTTCTAGCACACTGGATTAAGACTAGATAAATCTTTTCTAGGGATAATATAAATTAACCTAATGGTTTTTTAACCTCATGAAGTTGCAAAGAAACTCTTTTTGCTGATATTTATTCACCAGAACCTCACCCCATAACAAGAAATGGAGATACTGGACTTCCCTGGTGGCGCAGTGGTTAAGAATCCGCCTGCCAATGCAGGGGACATGGGTTCGAGCCCTGGTCCGGGAAGATCCCACATGCTGCAGGGCAACTAAGCCCGTGCGCCACAACCACCGAGACTGCGCTCTAGAGCCCGCGAGCCACAACTACTGAGCCCACGTGCCACAACTACTGAAGCCCACATACCTAGAGCCCGTGCTCTGCAACAAGAGAAGCCACCGCAATGAGAAGCACGCGCACCGCAACTAAGAGTAGCCCCTGCTCGCAGCAACTAGAGAAAGCCCGCACACAGCAATGAAGACCCAAGGCAGCCAAAAATAAATTAATTAATTAATTTATTTTAAAAAATAAAGGGAGATCCTCCTCTAAAAAAGAAAAAGAAAGAAAAGAAATGGAGATATCGGAGTTGACAAAAATAAAAGACGTCTACTATGAAACATATTTTTTGCCCATGACCTGGTATTGCTGCGTTCTGAATTAGAGTTGTCAAACAGTTTATAAATTACTCTAAAAGCTTTATCCTGTTGCACTGTAAGCTAAAGAAATACTTCATATTTTACAATAATTTGTACTTAATAAATGTTCTCAAATAAATAATTTTGTTACAAGAATCCAATTACATATAGTACTTTAAATCTTTCTCATTTACTGAAGTGTTCTTTCATTGGTCTACATTATTAAAGTGACACAACGAAAAAAGACTTACTGACATTTAGAGCACACTCATAAGTCTAGTGACCACCTAAATCAAACAGCTTGGTACCTTTATGAAAGCATCTTTTGTCAAAGGCCCCACCACAATAGGACAGCTTTGTAGGTAACACCAGTATTCTCCAAATAATGCCTCTGATCAGATCTGCTCAAGATACGAAATCTACACCTAATTCTGATTCAAATATATTTATATTTCTTTGTATTCCTCAAAAACCCTACAAATTTTTTTGAGGTTTTAATTATTTTAATTTTTTCATTTCATTTTATTCTTTTACATTTTGAGCCTGTGCTTCCCATCGCTTTATTACAGAACAAAGAGTAGATGAAATAGCAAGGCTTCCTTTCAGTTTGGTTTATTACTATTGATTGGTTTGTTCACTGAAATGTGTGAAAATACACTTTAGTCACCTTAAATTCATTATTAGCTATCAAAGTCCAAAATGTACTGATTGATTCAAAATTGTTTCAATAGACAGAAAATTTCTACTTTTTCAACTGCGGCTGCCTGCTTATTTATACTCATAAAGAATTTTTGTTTGCCTGAAGTTGTGAATAGATTAGACTTTTATATAAGTTTAAAATATCAGGTAGTAACTATTTTAATAGTCTACAAGTTGGTGATCATCCAATGAGAGTTGTCACTGGAAAACATGTTAAAGAACAGATACGTGTATATGTATGACTGAAACACTTTGCTGTACACCTGAAAGTAACATAATGTTGTTAATCAACTATACTCCAATACAAAATAGTTAAAAAAAAAAATAACCAAAGTAAAACACTCATTTATTTTAAAGAGTCAGTTTTAAAGATAAGCGATGGTCTTATGCTTACCCCCACTCCCTATTTCCTTCATTTCAAAGAGCAACCACTTTTACCTCTTTTAGCTGATTATTTTGATATTTACCCCTATATCCTTTTTTTTTTGGTAGCACCGGTGGCTTGTGGGATCTCAGTTACCCGACCAGGGACTGAACCCAGGCCATGACAGTGAAAGCACCGAATCCTAACCACTAGACCACCAAGGAACTCCCATAAAGTTTTTTTTTTTTTCTTTTAACCCCTATATCTTGAAATAAGCTAGTTACATCATAAAATCCATTGTTATAGTTGTAATTTTGGTTAAATGTGAGTTCAACATTTACAAAATTATGATCACGAAAATACTGTTCACAGGTAATTTATGTAGCAAACTATTTAACTTCCTGCAAGTTTTTCCTAGATTTATGGCATTTTAAAATTTGTTTGGTCGTCTCCGTACTTATCACTAATTCAGCCCCAAATTCTTAGTTAGCTGTCTAAATCTTTCCTGTACAAAGTCAGATCATTAGGCATTATAGATTTTCCTGAAGAAGTTTCTCCTAGCACCCTCTTACAAGCTCAGCCTGGTGCACAGCTGACATTCCTAAGAATGTCAGATCTAAATCTGCCTTCATCATCGTCCGGGCGATTCCCTTCACCTGAGTCCTGTGTTGGAGCTCTTGTTTCCTGGAGTTCATATCTTCCTTTTTTTTTTGGTTTACTCATTTGTCTTGGTGTAGTGTATTTTCCAATAGTTGGCTGAGATAAAATTTTTTAAGGCCTTGCATATCGGATAATTTCCTCAAAGGATCCTTTATGTCTGATATGTTTTTATTTCTGTCATTTCCACGTGACACTTTTTTATAGTTTCCGTCTTCTGAAAATCCCCATCTGTTCATGCATATTGTCTACATTTTCCACTAGATCCTTTAACATGTTAATCATAGTTATGTACAAGTTCTATGCCTGGGCCATCTCTCTCTCTTTTTTTTTTTTTTGTTTTTTTCTTTGGTCACACTGCACAGCTTGCGGGATCTTAGCTCCCCAACCAGGGATTGAACCCGTGCCCCCTGCAGTGGAAGCGTGGAGTCCTAACCACTGGACCACCAGGGAATTCCCATGGGCCATCTATAAATTTGGTCCCTACAAACTTTTCTTGCCTGGATCCATACGAAATTTTGAACACAGAATGTCAGAAGGGATTATGTTTGCAATTAAGACGTTTGTTCAAAGAGGGAATTTACCTTATTTCTTCCTATTAAATATCCCATGCTAAATAATAGTTATCCATTTGATTACAAATATCTAGAAGACAGTATCTATGCCCGTTCGTTGCGTACTGCACTCATCATGGTGACCTCTACAGCGAGCAAGCAATCATACGTGTCAACTGATCATATAAATGAAAATAATACATGCTCACTGAGTTCTTGTGGTTTTTTTTTTTAATTGAAGTATAGTTGATTTACAATGTTGTGTGAATTTCTGGTGTACAGCAAAGTGATTCAGTTATACATATATACATAAGTTCGTTTGCAGATTCTTCTCCATTATAGTTTACTACAAGCTATTGAATATAGTTCCCTGTGCTATACAGTAGTACCTCGCTGTTTATGTATTTTATGTATAGTAGTTTGTATCTTCTAATCCCAAACTCCTAATTTATCCCTCCCCGACCCTTCCCTTTTGATAATCATAAATCTGTTTTCTATGTCTGTGTATGTTCACTGAGTTTTGATAGATTACCTGAAATAGAGGACTTAAGACCATAAGAAATGCCATGAGACATTCCAATCATCACCAACCTACCTCATACTTATCTTCAAAGCAAGCACATTAGTCAATTATATTAAAAAATACAACCATGGAAGCTTTGCCTGGCAACTATTACTTTGAATTTAGGTGTCAGGTGAAGGAGACTTAACTTCTATAATACAGATAACTAGAGACAAGGCAATTAGTTGTGGATACTAAGGAAGCCCAAAATCTACAGAGCAAATTCATGTAAGTATTTAAGGTATGAGAATATTAATCAAAACAAATTCGAAACTAAAGGTGTTTTGTATTTCATAAGACTACTCCATGATACATGTGATATGAAGAAATTTGTCTTTGGATGCCTCTGCATGCTGGCTAACTAGTTTATGATCATAGCAGAACAATTCCTCACAAAGAATACATGTGATGTTATGTTATAGAGATCATTTATTCTTTAAGCTTTTCAACATGCTTTTATCAAGTAGTGAATCTGTGCCAGGACCTGTGTTAAGTGCTAGAGACACAAGGGCCTTTGCCCTCATAGAAATTACAGTTCAGTTGGGGAGAGGACATTATTTGAATAATAATCATACATAGAAAAAATTGTAATTATGATAAGTTCTCTAAGGAGAAGTATCTGGATAAATTAAGGTCCATGATCCAAAGATTTGATCCTGCTGGGGAGACTAAATAAGGCTTTGAGATCTGAAGAATGACTAGGAGTTTATTAGACAAATGAGAAGGGAAAATTATTCCAGACAGAGGAAAAAGTAGATACAAAAGCCCAGCTCCATAGTAGGAAAAAGCAAGATTGGTTCAGAGGATGGCTAGAGAATAGAAAGGAGGGAAAAACATGACGCAGATGTGGTCGGAGAGGGAGAGAGGGAGGTACCCGACCACGCTAGACCTTGTAGGACACACCTTTGTCCTCAAAGCAATGGGAAGAAATTGAGTGTTTTAAGAAGGGCAAATAACACAATCAGATTTGTGTTTTGAAAAACTACTCCAGGTGTTACTGAACAGAATAAATTTGAGTGGCTGCAGGTGGAGCAATGAGGCGTCTATCACAGTAAATCAAATGAAATGTGATAGAAGTTTAGGCTAAGTGATGGTGGTGGAAATGAAGAGATGTGGAAAGACTGAAAACTCTTCAGGACAACAGGATCAGGGGTTGAGAGTGGACTGCACATACAGGGTGACAGAAGGAAGTATTTGAATCAACAAATATTTATTAGACATTTCCCATGTGCCAGCCACTTTTCTAGGTGCATGGGATACATCAGTAAACAACAATGATAAAAAAAAAAAAAGAGCCCTGCCCTAGTGAAGTGTTCATTGTAGCAGATGAATGAAAACAAAACAAAACAGCAGGATAAGGAAGATGAGGAGCGGCAGTGGTACAGGAGGTAGGCTGACTGCAGTTTTAAATAGGGTGGTCAAGTTAAGACTCACTGAGGTGAGCTGTGAACAAAGATTTGAAGAAGATACAAGGGTTAGGTAGACAGATATCACAGAGAAGAACATTCTAGGCAGAGGGAACAGCCATTAGATAGGTCCCAGCACAGGAGCGAGGCTGACCAGCAAACAGGTCAGTGAGGGTGGAGCAGAGTGAATGAGAGGGAAAGAAGATCAGAGCCATAACAGGGGACCCCTGTAGGCCACTGTAAAAACTTTAGCTTTTCCTCCAAATCAAAATGGGACACCATCAAAGAGTTATGAGCAGAGAAGGGACATGATCTGATATACTTTTTTTTTTTTTTTTTTTTGCGGTATGCAGGCCTCTCACTGTTGTGGCCTCTCCCGTTGCGGAGCACAGGCTCTGGACACGCAGGCTCAGCGGCCATGGCTCACGGGCCCAGCTGCTCTGCGGCATGTGGGATCTTCCCGGACCGGGGCACGAACCCGTGTCCCCTGCATTGGCAGGCGGACTCTCAACCACTGCGCCACCAGGGGAGCCCCGATATACTTTTAAAAAGATTATTCTGGCTGCTATCTTGGGAACAGGTTACAGGGAAACAAGACCACTTACTGGAGGCTATCACAATAATTCATGCAAAGGATGATGGTGGTTTGGACTATGGTAGTTAGCAGTGGAGGTGATGTAAAGTGGGCAGATTCTGGATATATTTGAAGGCAGCCCAACAGTACTGGATGTGGGCTGTGAGAGAAGAGTCAAAGATAACTACACAAGGATTATGTCCTTATGTCCTACACAAGGACAGGATTACCACTGACCAAGACACTGTGACGGCTACTAATGTAGCAGGCTTGGAAGTGAGAAACAGTGTTCAATTTGGACAGGTTGGGTTTGAGATATACATTAGACATTCCAGTGGAATTAACAAGTTGATAGTTGGATATCTGAATCTTGCATTAGTAGAGAGGGCTAAGGATATAAATTTGGGGGTCACTGGCAAATAGAGCACATAAATGAGTTCATTAAGGGAGTATAGAGGAAAAAAAATAAATTTTGAGTCACTCCCAACAACAGGAGGTCAAGAAGAGGAACCAAAAAGGAAACTGCAAAAGAACGACCAATTGACAAGGTAAGTGCAAACCCAAGAGAGTGTGGTGTCCTGAAAGCCAAATGAAGAAAGTATAGTAAGGTTTCTGGCTTGCACCATTGGAAGCAAGGAAGTACCATTCACCGAATAGGGTAATACTGGAAAAGGATCACATGTGTGAAGGTAAAGATAATGAGTTTGGTTTTAAATATGTTGAGGTGCATTAACAACACTGAATAAATGAAGGAACAGTAAACCGTAATTTAAAAGGCCTGAATTTGGTTTCTAATTCTTTGTTTGCTCTGAGACATTAATACATCATTTAACCTTTCTGAGTCTCAATCTCCTTTTCTAGAAAAGGAGAATAATTTTACACAACTGACCACAAATTGTTACTATGTGGATATTAGAAATGGGATGTTGTAAAAAAGAAAACTTCAAACTCTTATGAAGACATACAGAAAAGTCATAGAATACAGAAAGTCACAAGAATTTTAAGATGTGAAAGTTAGAGTTAATCTTTATAAGGCAGAAAAGGAGACTGAAAACCAAATCAAGCTTGTAAGGAACCATTCACATTATACCTATAGCAGCTCCCTCAGCTGTATCCTGTGGAATTCTTGTCTTATTTCAAAAACAACAAACTCAACTTGTTCTTAAACTTTTCCTCAAATACTCCTTCAACCATCAGACCCAAATGAAAGTTGGCTTATCCCTGAAGACACCACTTACCTTGACACCAATCATTATGACCTGCTGTTCTCCAAACACACCTTACTAGTTAAAATTTCCCTTTTTGCACATATGCTATTTCCTTTGTCTGGAACTCCTTCCTCATCTCATCCTCTGTCCAAATTCTAACTACGCATGAAGGACTGCAAGGCTATTTGCATCACAAAGGCTTCCATGGCCCCTCACAACTGAATGGGGTCTCTTCTTTAGAACCACCACAGCACATAATAAGTACCTCTCTTGTCAGTTACTCCACTGAGGTTTGTATTACGTATTCTGCATAAAAGTCTTATATTTGGGGACTTCCCTGGTGGCGCAGTGGTTAAAACTCCACCTGCCAATGCAGGGGACACGGGTTCAAGCCCTGGTCCGGGAAGATCCCACATGCCGCAGAGCAACTAAGCCCGTGTGCCACAACTACTGAGCCTGTGCTCTAGAGCCCGCAAGCCACAACTACTGAGCCTGCGTGCCACAGCTACTGAAGCCTGTGTGCCTAGAGCCCGTGCTCCACAACAAGAAGCCACCACAATGAGAAGCCTACACACCGCAACGAAGAGTAGTCCCCGCTCACCGCAACTAGAGAAAGCCTGCACGCAGCAACGAAGACCCAATGCAGCCAAAAATAAAATAAATAAATAAATTTATTTTTAAAAGTTTTCTTTAAAAAAAAGAAAATCTTATATTTCTAAACAGACTTCAATTCTAGTCAGATTCACCTTTGTATTCCTATGAAGTTTTTACATCAGTTGATGCTCCTAAAATATGTACTGTGAACATGCACTCAGTGAGCCTGATGTATTGAAACTGTTTTTAAAGGATGTTGCCATACTCACATTTTTTTTTTTTTTCTTTGCGGTACGCGGGTCTCTCACTGTTGTGGCCTCTCCCGTAGCGGAGCACAGGCTCCGGACGTGCAGGCCCAGCGGCCATGGCTCACGGGCCCAGCCGCTCCGCGGCATGTGGGATCTTCCCAGACCGGGGCACGAACCCGTGTCCCCTGCATCGGCAGGCGGACTCTCAACCACTGCGCCACCAGGGAAGCCCCATACTCACATTTTTTACTCTGTTTTTCCACTTCTGCCTTCAGTCTCTTGTACTTGTCTGTCCTGTAAACCAGGACCCAGGTTATACCTAAAACATTAAAAGCAGCATGCTAATAGTGAAATGTTTGGAACGGTCACAACAGCCTTTATTAGTGGTTACCGTTGGATAAGAATGGATTTCAATTTTTTGCTTTGTATTCACCAACAGTTAACTTTTTTCAAACGTTAAGACAACTGAATTTTCAACCAAAACTGTGACACGATACGAAGGTGTCTTCACAAACACGCAAGTGAAACCTCCCCTAGACCGAAGAAACCTCGGCAATCGATTCCACACTACCCCTCCCGCTCCTGGAGGTAGATTCCTTGGAATGGAGATGAAACACACTCCCACCCCCGCCAAGGCTCGCGACCTCTCCCTAGGCTCGAGGGACCCACGGCCTAGGATCCTTCCCTCGGGGACTGATCAAACGTCAGAGAAGCAGCCGCTCTCACCCTCGGCGAGCAGAGCCGTACACACGGAGATAAACACGATGAGCAGCGTGTCTGCGAACATGGTGCTCATCTTGCGCTTCAGTCTCTGCACTCCCACCCGCCAGGGGGGAAGCGCTCGAAAGCCAGGGAAAGTGAAACGAAAACGACTTTCCTAGATTTCAGGACAGCCGAGGAACACACCGACACTCTCAGCCTGGAAGCCTCACTTCCGCTTCCTGGGCGCAGCGCCGGAAGTGCTCCTCCTGGCGTGTCGCGCTACCGCGAGAATCCCGCGGAAACCGAGCTGCGTGTCTCTGGGGCTTATGGGCTGGCGCTCAGGCCGAATCTCGCGAGAGTTGGAACTGGAGCCGCTGAAACGGAGTTACGGAGGCGGAACCCCGTCCGGTAGCGTTTGCTCGCCGTGGTGCTGGAGTGTGCTTTCTTCTCGCCCAGAGTCCACTTGTTTTGACTCGTCTGCGTTGCTGTCTCAGTCCCACATCTAAGGTCGAGTAGGTAGTTTAGCCTAGGTTTGCGTAAGGTGGGGAGATTGACTTCCGCACACACGTAGCGAATGCCTGTGTTTAGATGCCGGGCCACGGATTTGGGGCGCGAACGTCAATGAATCGTGGGCCGCTGGCTTCCAGGCACTCACATCCTAGTAAAAGAGAAAAACTTGTACGTACGGTGTGATTGGGGTTTTAATAGAGGTATGACCAGAATGCTGCGGTGACCCGGTTGAGGGGATGGTCAGAGAAAGCTAGTAGAAGGAATTGAAGCAGTCGCTTAGAGAAGTCTGAGTGCTTTTGTAGAAAGCAAAGTCTTTCCAGGCAGAGACACGGTGCTTGAAAATACCCGGTGTGTAATAGAGCAGTGAGCGGTTTGTCTTGAGAAGGGGTCCTAAACCCAAATACCCATCATGGTCAGGTATAAAGTATTTTACACTGGGTGGGCGTAAGAAAATGGTGGGAGGTACTACGATGAGCAAGGGAGCACTGACTTTATCTGAAGGGAACAATTGCTACATCCAACCAATTTCCCTTGGAGAATGAGCACCCAGTTTCCAATACCTTCCCATTTTTCAAGAAAATCCAAAAATCCTGATTTTATATGAAATTTTACAAGTTCAGTCTATAAATGCTGGTAACTCATTAAATTTTAAAATGGGTAGAGAAATTGTCTCATTAGCTTGGTTTCAGCCTTTTCAGCTTTTCCAGACTGTGTCTGTGTGAGTGTGTAGGAAAATCTGGAAGCTGGCTGAACTGTTTCCCCTTGGCCTGTACTCTCTATCGTTTTTTTTCTTTTCTCGTAAACTCCAATGCATTTTATTTATAATTTTCCTATAACGCTATATTTGGCCTTTATTAGTTATATGTGCATTTCTTGTCTCCTCTTTACACTTAGTGGCAGAGACCCTGTTTCCTTTTAACAGATATTGAGCTTCTCTTCATGTGTCAGGCTCAGTGGTAGGCACTGTTAAGGTTGGAAAGAGTGATTAAGATACTACTACTGACTTCCCTGTAAGTTATACATTATAACAACACATACTAGAGGTGTCAACTGAAAAAAATTGCACAACCTGAAAGTTGGGAGTTGTATTTTATTCCGTGCGGACTTTCTGAGGCCTTAAGCCCGGGAGGCAGCCTTTCAGCTCTGAGACACTGCTCCAAAGAGGTAAGGGAGGAGCAAGGATATATAGGAGTTTTTGCAACAAAAACCAGGTAGTTGGCAATCAAAAGATTACTGCTAATTGAAGAAAAACCAGACATCTCAAGTTAATGAATTTAGCTGTGTATGGGAAGATGCAAGAGTTTGGGCTTATTGAAATCCTTCCTTTGATATGCACCTTAACTGTCTAGGGCCAGTATCCTGTTTTTTACTCCATCCTGAATCCCCTCAGGTTGCACCACTGGGGACAGCTGCAGTGGCTGACAGCTTGGTGACCAGCAGCCGGTTTGTTTTTCTCTATCCTGAGTTGCCTCAGGGCTGATGTAGTGGCTGATGGCTTGATGGCCACAATATCCTATGTTTGCTGATATGGCAGGTGACATTTAACATCCACAGAGGTACTCATAAAATGTTATGGGAGCACAGATGAGGGCAAGATTGGTTCTTTCTGGAGGAGTTGGAAAAACTTCATCCCACCTGAACTATTCAACTTCGATGGTTTTTATTCAGCTTTGTATCACCCATGGTAAATGTTGAGGTGCAACAGAGCATGACCTTTGAAGTAAGGCTTGGTTTTCTTTTTCTGTTTTTTTTCTTTTTGGCCATACCACGAGGTTTCTGGATTGAGCCCAGGGCCCCGACAGTGAGAACACTGAGTCCTAACCACTGGACCGCCAGGGAATTCCCCAGACCTGGTTTTCAATTCTGGCTTTGCCACTTAGTTGACAGCAGTCCTTGAGCATATTGTTTAACATCTTTTTTTTTTAATAAATAAATAAATAAATTTATTTATTTATTTTGGGGTGTGTTGGGTCTTCGTTTCTGTGCGAGGGCTTTCTCTAGTTGCGGAGAGCGGGGGCTACTCTTCATCGCGATATGCGGGCCTCTCACTGTCGCGGCCTCTCTTGTTGGGGAGCACAGGCTCCAGACGCACAGGCTCACTAGTTGTGGCTCACGGGCCTAGTTGCTCTGCGGCATGTGGGATATTCCCAGACCAGGGCTCGAACTCGTGTCCCCTGCATTGGCAGGCAGATTCTCAACCACTGCGCCACCAGGGAAGCCTTGTTTAACATCTTTGAGCCTCAGTTTCCTTGTCTATAAAATAGTAATAGCATCAGCTACATGAAACTGTTAGGAAGATTAAATTCGAAAGAGTAATATTATAAAGCATATAAAACTGTTTGTGGCACACATAGTTGATCAAATCCAACATGCTATTGATTAGAAGATGCACTATTATTTTATGTACTATTAAGAAAGAAAATAATTAAACCATGACACACCATTGATTGTAAGATGCATCCCATCCAGAGGTTTAAAATATGGGGAGAAAAGTCTTACAATCAGTGAAATACAGTAATAAAAAGCATTTCAATTATTCCTATGTGAATATTTACTACAGAACTGTCCGCTATGATAACATTTCCTTCTCTAGGGCAACAATATCATGACCCTAATGCCCTTTGTTCAAGAACAGTGCTAGAGGCAATCCAGTGACATCTTTACTACATGCTACCAGATTCCTTTATCATATCTCTAAAGTCTCATTGTATTAATTTTTAGATTTCAAAGTCTTCTCCATGAAGACCACTGTCCAAAAATTCACTGTCCTGCTCCAATTTCTATGACTACTATAAGGCTTTTGTACTGGGACTTCCTTTCACTATTCTCTAGGGTACGAGTCACTATTTCCTGGACCCACATCTTCCGCCTTAGTTTATACTTTTTTTATGTTGTGGTACAACCTCAAGTAACTTCCTGTGAAAGGTAAATTGGAGCTAAACTTCAATGTTCTTACATTATTAGTAGTAATAATTAAGGATAATAATACCATTTTTTAAACAAATATTTAGTACTAGGTGAGGCATTGTGAAAGATTATGAGAGAAATTAAATCTCTTCTCATAACTGACGTATTAAAGGATATGGTCTTTACGTTTGAATCGTAATCCTACTTCATGCAAGCTGTATTACTCTAGCAAGTTAATTTAATTTCTCTGAGCCTCATTTTTTTTTTAATCTATGAAGTAGAGGTAAAAATACCTACCTTCCAGAATTACTGTGAGGTTTGTATAGGGTTGAGAACAAAATTCTGGAGTCAGGCTACCTGTCTTTAAATCTTGGCTTCACCACTCAACTTAATGTGCAATTTCAGGCAAATTATTTCACTGCACTGTGCCTTGGTTTCCTTAAATGTAAAATGGCATAATAATAAGTCCAAAGTTGTTTTTTTTTAATTATTTGAGCAAAATATTTAGAATGGTACCCGGCTCATAGAAAGGTCACAATAAGTGTTAACTGTTATTGTTACTGGTTCTTATTAAACCACCTAGCACATAATCCTTGAACTAGTTTTTTCTCATTCTATTCACTTTCCCTGTCATCTTGCTTTCTTCAGTAGCTTCAGTTACCATTTACCCACTGATAATTCATGAAATAATATCTGTAGCTCAGGTTTCTTTTCTGATTCTCAGACCTAGTAACTTAACTGCCAACTGGGCATTTCCGTTTGGATATCCCAGACTGAACCTATCCAGTTCTTTCACTCAAACTCCAATTTTCCCTTCTTCCCTTATACTTAGCAATCCAAGTGTTCATAGATGGATGAATGGATAACCAAAATGTGTCCATATATATGTGTATATATATATATATATATATATATATATATAAAAAATTCAGTCTTAAGGAAATTCTAACACATTCTGCAATGTAGATGAGCCTTGAAGACATTACACTAAGTGAAATAAGCCAGTCACAAAAGTGTGAATACTGTATGATTCCACTACGAGGTACTTAGAGTAGTGAAATCCATAGACACAGAAAGTAGAATGGTGGATGCTAAGGACTGGGGAGAGGAGAGTTATTGTTTAATGGGCACAGAGTTTCAGTTTGGGAAGATGAAAAAGTTCAGGAGATGGATGTGGTGGGTGATTATTGCACAACAATATGAATGTACTTAATATCACTGAACTGTACCCTTAGACATAGTTAAAATGGTAGGCTTGATATTGTGCATATGTTACCATAACTTAAAAAAACTTTTTTAAGTTGGACCATATCTAGAGGATGTGGATCAGCAGAATCTTTTAGTCATTTCTAGTGGGAGTATAAATTGGTACAGCCTCCTTTGAAAATTTGTCATTACCCTGTAAAGATAAACATTTGGTAACCCCTTGACCTACCATTTTGCTCCAGGTATATACCCAAAAGAAACTTGAACAAGTACCAGGACATACACAAGATTGTTCATATGAGCATTCTCTTTAATATCAAAATCTGAAGACAACCCAAATGCCCATCTACGAGTAGAAGAATAGATAAATAAATTAGAATATATTTATACAGCACTCCAAATGAATTTATTGCAGTTATATGCCATAATGTGCATTAATCCTAGCAATATAATATTGAGTGAAAAGAGTAAGTCTAAGAATTACATACAGCATGTGATAGACTTCTTATAAAGTTAATAACTTCTAAGCTGCCCCCCCAAAACTGTTTAGGAATATATATATATATATATATATATACACACACACACACACACCTGTGATATTAAAAAGAAAAGCAAGAGAATGATGATTTAGATAGTGTTACCTTGAGTGGGAAGAGGCTGGGTGATGCAATGGAGGGTCAAAGAGGTGAATGTCAATGTAAATTCATGTCCTAGTTTTCATGTTGGTGGTGATTTCGTGGATATTTGTTTGTTTATTTATTGGCTGTGCGGCTTCTGGGATCTTAGTTCCCCAACCAGGGATTGAACATGGGCCCTCAACAGTGAAAGCTCGGAGTCCTAACCACTGGAACGCCAGGGAATTCCCCTGTTGTATTATTTTGAATGAAAGAATGAATGAATGCTTGAGAGCCTTGAATGAACCAGTGGTGAGAATGTGTCATGAGCCAAGAATAATAGTGAATCTAATTTTCTGCATCTGAGCTCAAAAATATTTTATCTTTTTATATTCAATTCGATATCTCTTTGATGCAAGTAAAGAAAAGGGGGGAAATAATCTTTTAAATTACTTGCTATCAAGAAAAAAATGATACTCTAGAAAAATGTGTCACATTTCTCTTGTGGCTTCAAGTACCCTCTTATTGACTGTCACTTTTGCCTGGGCATTTAAGCATCCCAAGTGTAGAAGATCAGTGATAGTGGAAAGACACCAGAATATCTTGAGTTTGGATGGGAATTTTGCAAAATAAGCAGTGTTTCTTTTTAAGAAAATTAGTCTGCCATCTTTACATAGAATAGATTTATTTGGAAGGGAGATTGCAGTCAGGAAAACCAACTATCAGGCTATCATCATGATGCAGTTTTCAAGTGAGGAAGCCCTGAACTAAATAGTAGCAGCAGAAATTGACAAGAGAAAGTCCAATAGAGTTTTGAAGGATGAAATAGTAATTCTTAGAATTAAATAAAATGAGGTGAACAAGAATACTTCAGTAATTATAAGGTTTCTACCAGAGGCATTTCTAGGTGTATTGTGACCTAAAGCTTATACAATTCTTGGGCTCTATTTACAAAGAACAATATGGAATTACATGTCAAAATTAGGTACAAAAGTGAATACTTATTTATTTATTTAAAAGGGGCCAGTGCAAGTGAGGATCCCAAAAGCGTAAGTTTCTTTCATTAATTCCATGGTAAATCTGTCTCTGTATTTTGACAAACCTGACTTAGAATGTCTGGGAAAAGTAGCCTTTTAAGAGCGGAAAATATAAAAAATTTGGTTTTGACAATAAGCTTTATAATATTAAGAGTTAGAAGGGACCCTTGAAAATGCTTAAATACCTAAACAAGTCCACATTCCTTTTCTCACATGTGAGTCTGGGCCATCTTTAATAGAAGCTTAAAATCTGAGGTGACTTTTCCCATTAGCAATACACATTGTCATGCTTACTCAGTATTCCTATGGTAGATTCTTGGCCGATAATTCACTTGTACTCACTACTTAGACTCTTACCCACCTTAATAATTCAATTTGCTGCCAAAAAGGCATTGATTTTATTCATGGAGAAACATAAATACCATAAACAATACTACTAAATGTTCATTTCTCTGACTCTGGGCCTTTTCAGGAGCTCCATCTCAAATTGACATATACACCAAGCACAGGGCCTGTTAGTAGATACTTAAAAATATTTGTCAAAGGGATGAAATGCATGTTCTACGTACAAAAGCATTCAACCAAAGCACAGGGAAATTTTAACTTTCCATTCTTGTGGTACAGATCACTTATCCTTTCCCAAGCAGAGGGAAATTGTTCTGTGCAGGACAAATTAGACCTTTTTCACTCATTTCAGTCTGATTCTTACGCATTTTTCTGTGGTCTGTTTTCTGTGTTCTCTCTGAACCTCATGCAAATAATTCATTCCATAATGTTCTGAACATAGATGGCAGTTGGTTATTTCAGGTAAAACTTCCTAAGTGACTGTACCATAGTGATTTTACCTCTATCTGAGGTCTGATCTTCAACTTTGAAAGTTCAGAAACTTCATTATATGGATTTGTATGAAGGTGATCAGATTTCCATGAACCTAGGTTGAAGGAAAGTGACTATCCCTGTCATTTAGACTAATGCCACATTGTAGGTACTCAGTAAGTGTTTTCATTAATGATTAAGTAAGAGGCAGTAAAATGAAAGTTTGTTGGAAATAACAGATAATTTAGTACAGCTATATCATAAGACAAAAAGCTGGAGAAGTAGGTAAGACTTTGAACTGCAGGTGAAACACAGTCCAAATTTTTATTCAGAGGGCAGCGGAGCCTTTGAAGATTTTATAGCAAAAAAAAGTGACATGATCAAAGTGGTGCCTTAGGAAAAATAATTTGGCAACACAGTTTAGAATGAATGGCAAATTAATTAGAAGACCATATTGACGTCCAGACGAACAGAAAAAGAGCCAGAACTAGGGTGTCAGTGAAAAGAATGAATACTAGAGAAACCAGGAAAGTAATTCATCGGACTAATTTAGCGTGGCTTAGAGAATAGAGAAAGGAGAAATGGCAAAAATTATTCTGGTGTTTCTAGTGTGGCTAATGGGGAAATGGATCCTTAACAGAAACTATGTTATACAAAGTCAGCATAGTCTTGTATGCTCTTTGCAATCTTTTTATCTATCTTTTTTCCTAAACCTCTATCCTATTTGCCTTTTAGAATCTTCCCTACCTCTCTCACATCTTCCAGCACACTGGAGCTCATCTCATTTCAATAAGTTCACCTTTTTCTTCTCAGAAATCTAAGGTAATCTGTGGTAAATTTTCTCTCTGTGTTTCATTTGGGATGGTTTCTAGTGCTTTATCTTCAAATTCACTGAACAGTCTTCTGCAATATCTAGTATGCTGTCACTTCAGTGTGGTTTTCATCTAAGACAATATGGTTTTCATTTCTAGGAGTTCTATTTGTGATTTTTTAATATCTTCCATGTCTATACTTAGCGTGTTCAGTCTTTTCTCTAGCTTCTTGACCATATGGAATTCAGATATAACACTGTTTTATACTGTTTTTAACTACCACCCTAGATCCAAGAATCTCAACTAACCCCAAACAGGGTAAGTGTAAAAAGAAAAGCACATCAAAGCACATTATAATCACATTGCTGAAAAGCGCTAATAAAGAGAAAAATGAAAAGCAATAAGAGGAACTAAAATACACATTATGTACTGAGAAACAAAATTAAAATGACAACAGCTTTCTCATTAAAACCTAGCCAAGTCAGAAGATAGAACATTTTTAATACTCTGAAAGAAAAAAAACCCTGATTTTTCATGTAACAAAAATATTCATCAAAAATCAAGGTAAGATAAAGATATTTTCAGACAAATCTGAGAGAGGTGGTCTGTAACATATTGTACTACAGTAAAAGAAATGTTGAAGTTCTCCAAGCTGAAGGGAAATGATACAAGATAGAAAGTTGGATTTATACAAAGGAATAAAGATCCCAGAAATAATAAATATGGTAAATATAATGATTCTTATAAATAAACTATAATTTATTTAAAAGATATCTGTTTAAGCAAAAATAATAATAGTGTATTGTGAGGTTAATAACGTGTAAAAGTGAAATGTATGACAAGAACAGCAACAAAGAATGGATGGGAGAAATGTAAGTATACTTGTATGATTTTTACATTTTATCATGTCGTATAATAGTATTTGAAGATAGAATATAAGTTAAAGATGCAATTGTAAACTCTAGATCAACCACTAAAAAACTAATACAAAAATACAGCTAATGGGACTTCCCTGGTGGTCCAGTGGGTAAGACTCCACACTCCTAATGCAGGGGGCCAGGGTTTGATCCCTGGTCAGGAAACTAGATCCTGTACGCATGCCGCAGCTAAAGAGTTTGCATGCCACAACTAAGAAGCCCACATGCTGCAACTAAAGATGCCATATGCCACAATAAAGCTCCCGCATGCCGCAACTAAGACCCAGCGCAGCCAAAATAAATAAACAACAACAACAATATATATATATATATATAGCTAATAAGTCAGAAGTGGAAATTAAATAAAATAAAATAATTCAAAAAAACCAGGAAAATATTAAAAAGGGGACAATGAAGAGATCAGAAAAATAGAAAACAAATAGCAAAATGGTAAATTTAAACCTAACCATGTGGAAAATTACACTAAGTGTAAATGGTCTAAACACCAAAATGAAAAGGCAGAGATTTTTCATACTGGCTTTCATTTTTTTTTCCAAAATTACATTTTATTCTGCTATTGATATGATAAAAATAATACATGCCTAATAAATGAACAGATAGGAAGAGGTCAAGCGATGTTACTTGACATCATTATGCCATTCTTCTGTTGATCATACTGGCGTTTAAAAGGAACCAATTAAATAATACACAAATACATATATATATAATGTATATATAGATATGCAAGAATATAATATATTCTTAAATATTAAAACTCATAAGTTAAAAGAAATTGGAAAATATTACTCTTAAGAAAGCTGAACTATATTAATATGAGACAAAGTAAACTTTAGGACAAGTATATTACCAGGGGTAAAGAGGACATTTCATAATAATAAAAAGATTAGTTCAACGTAAAGACATAACAATCTTCAATGTATATGCACCTAATTCAAAGCTTCAAAATACATGAAATAAAAGACTAACAAACCAGAAAAGAAAAATAGATAAATCCATAGTCATAGTTTGATACAAGTAGATAGAAAATCAGTAAGAATATGAAAGACTTGAAAACATTAGCAAAATAGTTTGAGATCTAAAATTAAAAACATGAAACCATACAAGCCCTAGAAGACACAGGGATAAATTTCTTTAGAACTGGGAGAGGGGAAATCTTTTCTTAACTAGTACCCAAAATCAGAAGAAATGATACTAAAGACTGATACATTTAAGTGTTTAAAGATTATAAATATTTTTTTTTGCATGGCAAAAAGGGCTACAAACGTAGCAAAAGACAAATGAAAAACTGCAGCTTGTACCACAGACAAAAGGCTGATTTACATTAAGAAACTGAGATCCATAACATGATAGGACAATGGACAAAATTCACAAATAGGCAGTTCACAAAAACGAAAGAAAAATGTCTTTTAAACAAAAAGACAGTGGAGCTTACTCATAATAAGAAAGTCAGTTTAAAACAACACTGGGGGACTTCCCTGGTTGTCCAATAGCTAAGAATCCACCTTCCAGTGCAGGAGACATGGGTTTGATCCCTGGTCAGGGAACTAAGATCCCACATGCTGTGGGGCAACTAAGCCCACAACTACAGAGCCCACACACTCTGTAGCCTGCATGCGGCAACTAAGGCCTGACTAAGCCAAAAATAAAAATAAATAAATAAATGTAAATAAACAACACTGAGACACCATTTCTCAACTCTCAACTCTCACCTATCAGAAATCCAAAAATTTGACAACATACTCCATTAGCATGGCTATGAATTATCAGACACTCTCATACATTGCTGATGGAAATGCAAAATTGTATAACTGCATGCAAAGGAATTTGGCATTATCTGATAAAATTATATATGCAAATCAATTTTTAGGAAACCATCTTGAAGAAACAATGTGAGAGGGAAAGAAAAAAAGCACAATTAAGTTCTCACCCAGAATATCCATTTTCATGGTATTGGCACTCTTACATATTGACTGTCATTTTTTTCCCCATTCAGGAACTGAATCACTATTTTTTCTCCCCCAGGCTTTTCTTACAGTAATTATGTTAAGTTCTGGAATCTATCAACTTTCTTGCTATTATGGCATCTTTACAGTTGGGTTGGAGGAGCAAGACTTCAGCCCAAGTTTGCTGTGTGTCCCCAAAGGGTCATTTTTGAAAGATGTTTTAATTTTTTAACAAAAATTCAGCTTTATTGAGGTATAATTGACAAATGAAATTGTAAGATATTTGTAGTGATTTGATACACATATACATTGTGAATGATTCCCTCCATCTACATAGTTAACACATCAATTGCCTCACATATCTTTTGTGTGCATGTGTGTGGTGAGAACATTTAAATTCTACTCTCATAGCAAATCTCAATTATACAATACAGCCTCATGTTAAAAAAAAAAAAAAAAGTAACAGGCCCAAAATGGAGTCATTTGCCCCCCATGGCAGCAAACCAAGACTTCAACAAAAAGAGCAAAGAGTGTGGCTTATCATCCCATTTATAAAAGGGTTAAGTTGCAACTCACTGAGATTGCTCACCATCTGTGCGCTCTGAGGGGAATTCAGAATGGGATGAGGGGGGGGACTTCTCTGGTGGCACAGTGGTTAAGAATCCACCTGCCAATGCAGGGGACACAGTTTAAGCCCTGATCCAGGACGATCCCACATGCCGCAGAGCAAGTGGGGCCATGGGCCACAACTACTGAGCCTGCACTCTAGAGCCTGCGAGCCATGACTACTGAGCCCGCACGCCTAGAGCCCATGCTCTGCAACGAGAGAAGCCATCACAATGAGAAGCCCATGCACCACAACTAGAGAAAGCCTGCATGCAGCAGTGAAAACTCAACACAGCCAAAATTAATTAATTAATTAAATTTTTTATAAAGAATGGGATGGGATGGATGGGGAACAGCATGAAACATTCTGTGCTTTGGGCTCCTAGGTAGCTACAATGCATATCTAAGGAAAAATTTCAATGACCCCAAATGCTTGAATCTTCCCATACGCAGAAAAGCATTACAATTACTAACTTGAGATATCTGTTCTTTGTGATTAGCAGTCATCTTTTACCAAGATACATGCTTGACTACATGTATTTCCCAGCCCCACAAATCATGTATATCCTGGCTCTTCCCCTACCTCTTCAGAGCAGCCCCTCAGAGCTACTGAGAGTCTGTCTCCTGTGCTATAGTCCTCTCTAAGGTCCCTGAATAAAACTTAGCTCACAACTTTTACATTGAGTAGGGTTTTTTCGTTTGTTTTTTAAGATAAGGAGTTTTAAATTTTTTTAATTTATTTATATTTTTTTGTCTGTGTTGGGTCTTAGTTGCTGCACGCGGGCTTTCTGTAGTTGCAGCAAGCGGGGGCTACTCTTCGTTGCAGTGTGTGTGTTTCTCATTGCGGTGACTTGTCTTTGTTGCGTAGCATGGGCTCTAGGTGCGCAGGCTTCAATAGTTGGTGTGTGCAGGCTTCAGTAGTTGTGGTATGTGGGCTCAGTAGTTGTGGCTCGTGGGCTCTAGATTGCAGGCTCAGTAGTTGTGGCACATGGGCTTAGTTGCTCCATGGCATGTGGGATCTTCCTGGACCAGGCATCAAACCTGTGTCCCCTGCATTGGCAGCGGATTCTTAACCACTGCACCACCAGGGAAGTCCTCTCATTGTGGTTTTGATTTGCATTTCCCTGATGATTAGTGATCCTGGGCACCTTTTCATGTACCTGTTGGCCTTTTGTATGTCTTTGGAAAAATATCTATTCAGTTCCTCTGCCCAGTTTTTAGTTGGATTGTTTGATTTTTTGCTGTTGAATTGTATGTGTTCTTTATATATTTTGTGTATTAATCCCTTATCAAATATATGATTTGCAAATATTTTCTCACATTCCATAGGTGGCCATTTCATTTTACTGCTGGTTTCCTTTGCTGTGCAGAAACTTTTAGTTTGATGTAGTCTCACTTGTTTATTTTTTGCTTTTGTTGCCTCTGCTTTTGGTGACAAACCCCAAAACACCATCAACAAGACTGATGTCAAAGAACTTACTCCCTATGCTTTTTTCTGGGAGTTTTATGGTTTCTGGTCTTACATTCAAGTCTTTAATCCATTTTGAATTGATTTTTGTATATGATATCAGATAGAGGTCCAGTTTCATTCTTGTGGCTGTCAGTTTTCCCAACACCATTTATTGAAGAGACTATTTTTTCCCCATTGTATATTCTTGGCTTCTTTGTTAATTGACCAAATATGCATGGGTTTATTTCTGGGCTCTCTATTCTGTCCCATTGATCTATGTGTCTGTTTTTATGCCAATACCATACTGTTTAGATTACTATACGTTTGTAGTATAGTTTAAAATCAGGACATGTGATACTTCCAACTTTGTTTTTTCTCAATATTGCTTTCACTATTTGGGGTATTTGGTAGTTACATATGAATTTTAGAATTGTTTATTCTATTTCTATGAAAAATGCCATTGGAGTTCTGTAGGTATTGCATTGAATTTGAGATTTCTTTAGGTAGTATGGACATTTTAACAATATTAATTCTCCCAATCCATGAGCACAGAATAACTTCCCACTTACTTGTGTCTTCTTCCACTTTTTCATCAATATTTTATAGTTTTCAGTATACAATTTTTTTATTTCTTTGGTTAAATTTTTTCCTAGGTATTTTATTTCTTTTGATGCAGTTGTAAATGGTATTGTTTTCTTATTTTTTCTTTTGGGTAGCTCATTGTCAGTGTTTTTAAATACAACTAATTTTTGCATATTGATTTTGTATCCTGCAACTTTACTGAATTCATTTATTAGTTCTAACAGTTTTTTGAAAGAACCCTTGGGGGTTTCTATGTATAATATTATGTCATCTGCAAAAAAGACAATTTTACTTCTTCCTTTTCAATTTGAATGCTTTGTATTTCTTTTTCTTGCCTAATTGCTCTGGTTAGGACTTCCAGTACCATGTTGAGGAAAAGTAGCAAGAGTAGGCATCCTTTTCTTTTCCTGATCTTAGAGAAAAAGCTTTCAGCTTTCCACCATTGAGTATGATGTTACCTGGAGGCTTGTCCTAATGGCCTTTATTATGTTGAGGTACACTCCTTCTATACCCACTTTGTTCAAAGTTTTTATCATGAATGTATGTTGAATTTTGTAAATGCTTTTTCTACATCTATTGACATGATCATATGATTTTTATCTTCATTTTGTTAGTGAGGGATATCAAATTGATTGATATGCAGATTGTGAACCATCCTTGCATTCCTGGAATAAATCCCACTTGATCATGGTACACGGTCCTTTCAATATATTGTTGAATTTGGTTTGCTAATATTTTTTGAGGATTTTTGCATCTATGTTTATTAGGGATACTGATCTGTAATTTTTTTTTCTCATGGCATCTTTGTCTGATTTTGGTATCAGGTTAATGCTGGCCTCATTAAATGCATTTGGAAGTGTTCTTTCCTTTTCTATTTTTTGGAAGAGTCTGAGAAGGATTCGTATTAATTCTTTAAATGTTTGGTAGAATTCGCCAGTAAAGCCATCTGGTCTAATGTAGTTGGAGTGCAATGTTTCCTTATTAATTTTCTGTCTGGATTACCTATCCATTGTTGAAAGGGACTATTAAAGTCCCTTACTATTACTATGTTGCCATTTCTCCCTTCAGGTCTGTTAATATTTGCTTTATATATTTAGGTGCTCATATTTTGGTTGCATAAGTATTTACAAATGTTATATCCTGTTTTTGCATTGATCCCTTTATCACTGTATAATGACCTTTCTAGTTTCTTATTGCAGTCTTTGGCTTAAAGTCTGTTTTATCTGATTTAAGTATAGCTACTCCTGCTTTCTTTTGGTTTCCATTTACAAAGAATAACTTTTTCCATCTCTTCACTTTTAATCTGTGTGTTTCCTTAAATCTTCAGTGAGTCTCTTATAGGGAGCATATAGTTACTTAGGTCTTATTGTTTCTGTAATCCATTCAGACACCAGACACTCTGTGTCTTCCTTTTTTTTTTTTTCTTTTTCTGCGCCATGTGGCATGTGAGATCTTAGTTTGCTGACGAGGGATTGAACCTGTGCCCCATGCAGTGGAATCGCGGAGTCTTTTTTTTTTAATTTTATTTATTTTTTTATACAGCAGGTTCTTATTACTTACCTATTTTACACATATTAGTGTATATATGTCAATCCCAATCTCCTAATTCATCACACCACCACCCCCACCACTTTCCCCTCTTGGTGCCCATACGTTTGTTGTCTAGATCTGTCTCTCTATTTCTGCCCTGCAAACTGGTTTATCTGTACCATTTTTCTAGGTTCCACATACATGCATTAATATGCGATATTTGTTTTTCTTTTTCTGACTTACTTCACTCTGTATAACAGTCTCTAGATTCACCCACGTCTCTACAACTGACCCAATTCCGTTCCTTTTTATGGCTGAGTAATATTCCATTGTATATATGTACCACATCTTCTTTATACATTCCTCAGTCGATGGGCATTTAGGTTGCTTCCATAACCTGGCTATTGTAAAGAGTGCTGCAATGAACATTGGGGTGCATGTGTCTTTTTGAATTATGTTTTTCTCTGGGTATATGCCCAGTAGTGGGATTGCTGGGTCCTATGGTAATTCTATTTTTAGTTTTTTAAGGAACCTCCATACTGTTCTCCATAGTGACTGTATTAATTTACATTCCCACCAACAGTGCAAGAGGGTTCCCTTTTCTCCACACCCTCTCCACCATTTGTTGTTTGCAGATTTTCTGATGATGCCCATTCTAACTGGTGCGACGTGATACGTCATTGTAGTTTTGATTTGCATTGCTCTAATAATTAGTGATGTTGAGCAGCTTTTCACATGCTTCTTGGCCATATATATGTCTTCTTTGGAGAAATGTCTATTTAGGTCTTCTGCCCATTTTTTGATTGGGTTCTTTGTTTTTTTAATATTGAGCTGCATTAGCTGTTTATAATATTTTGGAGATTAATCCTTTGTCCGTTGATTTGTTAGCAAATATTTTCTCCCATTCTGAGGGTTTTCTTTTTGTCTTGTTTGTAGTTTCCTTTGCTGTGCAAGAGCTTTTAAGTTTCATTAGGCCCCATTCGTTTACTTTTGTTTTTATTTCCATTATTCTATGAGGTGGATCAAAAAAGATCTTGCTGTGATTTATGTCAAAGAGTGTTCTTCCTATGTTTTCCGCTAATAGGTTTATAGTATCTTGTATTACATTTAGGTCTCTAATCCATTTTGTTTTTATTTTTGTGTATGGTGTTAGGTAGTGCTCTAATTTCATTCTTTTCCATGTAACTGTCCGGGTTTCCCAGCACCCCTTATTGAAGAGACTGTCTTTTCTCCATTGTATATCCTTGCCTCCTTTGTCACAGATTAGTTGACCGTAGTTGCATGGGTTTATCTCTGGACTTTCTATCCTGTTCCATTGATCTATATTTCTGTTTTTGTGCCAGTACCATATTGTCTTGATTACTGTAGCTTTGTAGTATACTATGAAGTCAGGGAGTCTGATTCCTCCAGCTCTGTTTTATTCCCTCAAGACTGCTTTGGCTATTCGGAGTCTTTTCTGTCTCCATACAAATTTTAAGATTTTTTGTTCTGGTTCTCTAAAAAATGCCACTGGTAATTTGATAGGGATTGCTTTGGGTAGTATAGTCATTTTCACAATATTGATTCTTCCAATCCAAGAACATGGTATATCTCTCCATCTCTTTGTGTCATCTTTGATTTCTTTCATTAGTGTCTTATAGTTTTCTGAGTGCAGGTCTTTTGTCTCCTTAGGTAGGTTTATTCCTATGTATTTTATTCTTTTTGTTGCAATGGTGAATGGGATTGTTTCCTTAATTTCTATTTCTGATCTTTTGTTGTTAGTGTATAGGAATGCAAGAGATTTCTATGCATTAATTCTGTATCCTGCAACTTTAACAAATTCATTGATTAGCTCTAGTAGTTTTCTGGTGGCATCGTTAGGATTCTCTGTGTATAGTATGTCTTCTGCAAACAGTGACAGTTTTACTTCTTCTTTTCCAATCATTATTCCTTTTCTTTCTTTTTCTTCTCTGATTGTCGTGGCTAGGACTTACAAAACTATGTTGAATAATAGTGGGGAGAGTGGACATCCTTGTCTTGTTCCTGATCTTAGAGGAAATGCTTTCAGTTTTTCACCATTGAGAATGATGTTTGCTGTGGGTTTGTCGTATATGGCCTTTATTATGTTGAGGTAGGTTCCCTCCTTGCCCACTTTCTGGAGAGTTTTTGTCATAAGTGGGTGTTGAATTTTGTCAAAAGCTTTTTCTGCATCTATTGAGATGATCGTATGGTTTTTATTCTTCAGTTTATTAATATGATGTATCACATTGATTGATTTGTGTATATTGAAAATCCTTGCATCCCTGGGATAAATCCCACTTGTTCATGGTGTATGATCCCTTTAATGTGTTGTTGGATTCTGTTTGCTAGTATTTTGTTGAGGATTTTTGCATCTAATTTCATCAGTGATATTGGTCTGTCATTTTCTGTTTTTTAGTATCTTTGTCTTGTTTTGTTATCAGGGTGATGGTGGCCTCATAGAATGAGTTTGGAAGTGTTCCTTCCTCTGCAATTTTTTGGAATAGTTTGAGAAGGATGGGTGTTAGCTCTTCTCTAAATATTTGATAGAATTCACCTCTGAAGCCATCTGTTCCTGGACTTTTATTTGTTGGAAGATTTTTAATCACAGTTTCAATTTCATTACTTGTGATTGGTCTGTTCATATTTTCTATTTCTTCCTGGTTCAGTCTTGGAAGGTTATACCTTTCTAAGAATTTCTCCATTTCTTCCAGGTTGTCCATTTTATTGGCATAGAGTTGCTTGTAGTAGTCTCTCATGATGCTTTGTTTTTCTGCGGTGTCCGTTGTAACTTCTCCTTTTTCATTTCTAATTTTATTGATTTGAGTCCTCTCCCTCTTCTTCTTGATGAGTCTGGCTAAAGGTTTATCAATTTTGTTTATCTTCTCAAAGAACCAGCTTTTAGTTTTATTGACCTTTGCTTTTGTTTTCTTTGTTTCTATTTCATTTATTTCTGCTCTGATCTTTATGATTTCTTTCCTTCTACTAACTTTAGATTTTGTTTGTTCTTCTCTCTCTAGTTCCTTTAGGTGTAAGGTTAGATTGTTTATTTGAGATTTTTCTTGTTTGTTGAGGTAGGCTTATATTGCTATAAACTTCCCTCTTAGAACTGCTTTGGCTGCATCCCATAGGTTTTGGATCATCGTGTTTTCATTGTCATTTGCCTCTAGGTAGTTTTTGATGTCTTCTTTGATTTCTTCAGTGATCTCTTGGTTATTTAGTGATGTACTGTTTAGCCTCCATGTGTTTGTGTTTTTTACATTTTTTACCCTGTATTTGATTTCTAATCTCATAACGTTGTGGTCAGAAAAGATGCTTGATATGACTTTGGTTTTCTTAAATTTACCAAGGCTTGATTTGTGACCCGAGATGTGATCAGTCCTGGAGAATGTTCCATGTGCACTTGAGAAGAAAGTGTAATCTGCTGTTTTTGGATGGAATGTCCTATAAATATCAATTAAATCTATCTGGTCTGTTGTGTTACTTAAAGCTTGTGTTTTCTTATTAATTTTCTGTCTGGATGATCTGTCCATTGGTGGAAGTGAGGTGTTAAAGTCCCCCACTATTATTGTGTTACTGTCAAATTCCTCTTTTATAGCTGTTAGCAGTTGCCTTATGTTTTGAGGTGCTCCAGTGTTGGGTGCATATATATTTATAATTGTTATATCTTCTTCTTGGATTGATCCCTTGCTCATTATGTAGTGTCCTTCCTTGTCTCTTGTAACATTCTTTATTTTAACGTCTATTTTATCTGAGTATTTCTACTCCAGCTTTCTTTTGATTTCCATTTGCATAGAATATCTTTTTCCATCCCCTCACTTTCAGTCTGTATGTGTCCCTACGTCTGTTGTGGGTCTGTTGTACACAGCATATATATGGGTCTTGTTTTTGTATCTTTTCAGCGAGCCTGTGTCTTTTGGTTGGAGCATTTAATCCATTCACGTTTAAGATAATTATCAATATGGATGTTCCTGTTACCATTTTCTTAATTGTTATGGGTTTGTTTTTGTAGGTCCTTTTCTTCTCTTGTGTTTCCCACCTAGAGAATTTCCTTTAGCATTTGTTGTAGAGCTGGTTTGGTGGTGCTGAATTCTCTTAGCTTTTGCTTATCTGTAAAGCTTTTGATCTCTTCATCGAATCTGAATGAGATTCTTGCCGGGTATTGTAATCTTGGTTGTAGGTTCTTCCCTTTCATCACTTTAAATATATCGTGCCACTCTCTTCTGGCTTGTAGAGTTTCTGCTGAGAAATCAGCTGTTAACCTTATGGGAGTTCCCTTGTATGTTATTTGTCATTTTTCCCTGCTGCTTTCAATATAATTTTTCTTTGTTTTTAATTTTTGTCAGTATGATTACTATGTGTCTTGGCGTGTTTCTCCTTGGGTTTATCCCGTATGGGACTCTCTGTGCTTCCTGGGTTTGGGTGGCTATTTCCTTTCCCATGTTAGGGAAGTTTTTGACTATAATCTCTTCAAATATTTTCTCTGGTTCTTTCTCTCTCTTCTCCTTCTGGAACCCATATCATGCGAATGTTGTTGTGTTTAATGTTGTTCCAGAGGTCTTTTAGGCTGTCTTCATTTCTTTTCATTCTTTTTTTCTTTATTCTGTTCTGTGGCAGTGAATTCCACCATTCTGTCTTCCAGGTCACTTATCCATTCTTCTGCCTCAGTTATTCTGCTATTGATTCCTTCTAGTGTATTTTTCATTTCAGTTATTGTATTGTTCATGTCTGTTTGTTTGTTCTTTAATTCTACTAGGTGTTTTTTTTTTTAATTCTTCTAGGTCTTTGTTAAACATTTCTTGCATCTTCTCAATCTTTGCCTCCATTCTTTTTCTAAGGTCCTGGATCATGTTCACTATCATTATTCTGAATTCTTTTTCTGGAAGGTTGCCTATCTCCACTTCATTTAGTAGTTTTTCTGGGGTTTTATTTTGTTCCTTCATCTGGTACAATGTCCTCTGCCTTTTCATTTTGTCTATCTTTCTGTGCCTGTGGTTTTCCTTCCACAGGCTGCAGAATTGTAGTGGAATTGCCAAGTCTTAACCACTGGACCACCAGGGAAGTCCCAAGACACTCTATGTCTTTTGACTAGATAATTTAATCCTTTACATTTAAAGTAATTATTGGTGGGTATGGACTTACTGTTGCCATTTTGTTAATTGTTTTCTGGCTGTTTTGTAATTTCTTGGTTCCTTTCTTCTCTTGTTCTCTTCCTTTTTGACTTGATGATTTTCTGTAGTGGTACACTTATTGGTACCACTCTGTTGTTATCTTTTGTGTATCTACTCTAGGCTTTTGCCTTTGCTTACCATGAAACATGAAACAGATATTTTACTTTTCCTTTCTTTTGCATTCAAATCATTTTCTTGTGAAATGCCACTACCCTTTTGGAGTTTGTCTTCCTCAATTATTAACTAGTATACTTCCATAACAATGTTATATTTATAATATTCTTCTGGCTTTGCTTGTGATTTGAGGAATTCTCCACTATTACTTTCCATGACTTCATGAAAGTCCTACATCTTCTGCAATAGATTTGCAGTTTCATTTTGCAAACAATTTGGAATGAATTTGCAAATAGGCTAATGGGAACAGAAAGATATTACATGAGGAGGGATATCTGATGACTAGTTTTATAAGTGATTGTTTTATTGGTAAATATATAGCAGGGCAACTTTTGCATCTTAGTGCAGTCTCTCAACTGGCGGAACTTCTAATCAAACCCTGACTAATAAAGACCCCCTGCAGGCATGTAATAGGGTTGTGGTAAGTCATATATGGGTTAATGCCCATGAAGTGCTTAAAATTTGTTCCTGGCACAAGTAGAGTTGATTACTTAATCCTTTGTGCTGCCACTGTATAGCATAATATCACATCATACGGTATTAACAATTGCTAAATTGTTTATGTGAGTGTATTTCCTAATATGTGACTCCTAGAAGGTAGAAATGATTTCTAATTCCTCTTTATACTCCTAATAACCAATAAGTTCCCCATAATATCTGTTTAGCCTTCCTCAAAAGTAATTTCCTCTAGGCCCTGAAACTATTTTGTTTTGTGCCTTTAATTTAAAAAAATTTTTTACGAGGCAGATACCGCTGTACTAATATAGAATAGTCTCCAAGATACAGTGATAAAAACAAAATGGAGAACAGTTTGCAGCATATGCTATTTTTTTTTAATTGGAGAGAGAATACACATATACTTTTGTGTGTGTGTGTTAATTTGTTATGTGCATGGACTGCTTAAGGATACATAAGAAACCATCAGGAGTGATTGCCTTTGGGTGGTAACGTTGGGAATACACATGGTAAATATTTAGTTTTTACTGTATACTCTTTAGTATAGCTAATTTTTTTTTACTTTGTGGATATATTACCATATGTATATGTGTATGTATTTACATGTATATATATATATATCAGGAAAAAGGATTTTTATATTTTTACAAATATATTCAGGAAAAACGCATATGCTCTTTTTGGACAACTGCACCATTGGCAAAGTTCTGCTGCTTTTCATGTGCTTTTCATGTGCTTTCAAGGCAAGTCCAATCATGTGCTTTTCATGTGCTTTTCATGTGCTTTCAAGGCAAGTCCAATCTACGTCTTGAAAACTGTTTCCTGCAATTCTGCCTTGCTTTCAAATCCTTTTGGTTGCCTTACCTCAATATATTTTTGGACGATAGTTATCATTTATAACCCTGCAGGTTTGTGAATTGCAGTGCCCCTGAGCTCCATTTTTCAACTCGCTTTTTTGGGAGCTGGCCACAAATCTGCAGGATTGCTTCAGACCCTATTCTGGTTCCGGGGAGCAAGTTGAGCCTTTGGTTAATTCTTCTTCCTGATTGGAAATTAGAGTGACATATGCCTGTCCGAACACCTAGAGCTGGTCTCTCATCGGATCCCCCTCTTCCCGTTCATCCTCTGGACAAATTGCAAACTGTACGAAATAGGAGGTTAAAAGTGCTGATTCTCCAAGTGGGGAGATTGTTAGTAAAATGGCTGGAATGGCGAACCTGAGCACCAGGAGATGAATAGATGAGGTGCGTCTTAGAAACCTTTCCTGATCACACTCTGGGTTTCCCAGGCATGTTTTAGCTATAGGAAGATTCCCCTGAATCTGGAGATTTGGGACCCATGGAATGGGTACCACGCAGTATTACTTTAAAGGGTCTGCATTTGCTCACCCAACCTCACCCATCCTCTCAGCCCCAAGAGTGTCCACCCTATGTCTCATCCAGCTGTGGGTCTAGATGTGGTCAATCCAGGTTGCATCACAGCCCCTGAATGAATTTTGTAAGAATTTTTCTCACTTTCACTGTCCTTGTTTTTGTTTGTAATTTATTTTTATAGTGGGGTTTAGCTGATTTTCAATGCTGTGTTCATGCCACTTTACACCCACTTCATTTACTTACAGAGAGATATCAATATACACGTTTTAAGATTCTTACTACTCAGATATATTCTTCTCTGGTGAATAGGGTGTGTTGAGTCCAGTTCATTGAGCAATGAGTAGGTCTTGTCCATTACATAGTTGGTTTATGGAACGGTATCTGTGCTAATTTCAAACTCTTCTTTTATGCAGCACCTCACCTCACGTTTCCCCTTAAGCAGCCATAAGTGTGTTTTCTAAATGTGTGGCTCTGTTCTGTTTTGTAATTCAGTTCATGTGTAGCGATTTTTAGATTCCCCCTCTAAGTGATATCTTATGATAAGTTTCTTTTTCTGTGTGACTTATTTCACGTAGAATCATCGTACCTGAATCCACTCATTATGCTGCTACGGGCCTGATGACAGATTTCATTGCTGAGTGATATTGCATTGTACGTAAGTACCACAACTTCTTTATCCATTTTTCTCTTTCTGCGATATTGAACTTGTACCGTAAATGAGGTTCTTGTAAACAGAGCAGCACTAAACTTGGGGTGCCTGTGTCCTGTCGATTTTTGGTTTTCCCAAGATATACGCCCATGAGTGGAAGTGCCCTATGCTCTGTAGCTCTGTTTTTTAGTTATTTCAGGAAACACCATACACTTCTGCAGAGTGGCCATTGGCAATTTACATCCCCCCCATCGGCGTAACAAGGCTCCCTTTTCTCCATGGCCTGTCCTGCATTTGTGGTTTTTACACTTTTCCAGGATGGCCCTTTTGACAAATGCGAAGTGAGACGTCTTTGTAGTGCTGATTTGCATTGCCTGCTTGTTTGGTTGGCCAAAAAGTGCATATGCGATTTTTCTGAATATATTTAGGAAAAACGCATACGCCCCTTTTGGCCAACTGCATCATTGGCGAAGTTCTGCCACTTTTCATGTGCTTTGAAGGCAAGTCCAATCTACGTCTTGAAAACTGTTTCCTGCAATTATGCCTTGCTTTCAGATCCTTTTGGTTGCCTTACCTCAATATATTTTTGGACGATAGTTGTCCTTTATAACTCTGCAGGTTTGTGAACTGCAGTGCCCCTGAGCTCCATTTTTCAACTCGCTTTTTTGTGCACTGGCCACAAAACTGCAGGATTGCTTCAGGCCTTATCCTGGTTCCGGTGGGGCAGCCTGAGCCTTTGGTTAATTCTTCTTCCTGATTGGAAATTAGAGTGACATGTGCTTGTCCAAACACCTAGAGCTAGTCTCTCATTGGTTCCCCCTCTTCCCGTTCATCCTCCGGACAAATTGCAAACTGTACGAAACAGGAGTTTAAAGGTGCTGATTCTCCAAGTGGGGAGCTTGTTAGGAAAGAGGTTGGAGGGGTGAACCCGACTACCAGGATATGAAGAGATGACGTGTCTTTTCCAAACTCTTCCCGACCAAACGGTGTACCATCTTTTGGGTGTCACAGGCATGTTTTAGCTGTAGGAAGAATCCCCTGCATGTAAGGAGAACACGGGAGATTTTTCCAAATCAGTGTCTCCCGGAACCACAAACTGGGAAATTTTTAAGCTGCGGGTATGTGTATGTTCATTAAGGGCCTTGAGCAGTAGGCAGATTCCAAGCTTTAGATGATTGAAGTCTTCAGGGTCAGAAGTGCTCACCATCGGCCTCCTTTAGGTTTCGTTTTATCTGTCGTTGATAGATGATGTAGATATAGATATCTATTGTTTTTCAGAATATTTCCCCTTATAGGTTATTACAAAATGTTGAGTGTAGTTCCCTGTGCTATACAGTAGTTCCTTGTTGATGATCTATTTTATACATAGCAGTGTGTATGTGTTTATCCCAAACTCTTAATTTATCCCTCCTCCCGCTTTTCCCCTCTGGTAATAATAAATTATAAGATTTTATACTTCTCAGAAATGGGGGAGCTGAAAGAGGGATATCATATTCAATGGAAAAGCATTCAAAACAAGATTGAAGCTTCAGCCAAGATTATTAGATGTACATCCTTGGAAAGAAATCACTTCATTTCTCTAATGTTGACCTGACAAATAAGACAAACCCCTCCACTGAACTTGCTTATAGTAAAGTTATGGAAACATCAAATGGAAGTGTTAGAAACATCTTATTTTACACGAGCCTTATACACTGCTCTATGTTAATAACAGTTTGGCTCACACATCTATTCATTGAAGTTACAATGTTCTCAATTTCTGTTACTGATCCTCCAGAGTGGGTCCCAACAAGAGTCCCCCTGCCCAGCGTCATTGGAGCCAACAGAACGAGACTGAGTTTGGTTCAGAAGCAAAGGAAAACTTTATATTTTGATCAGAGAATGGAGAGGTGAGAGCATGAGCTCCCCCGCGGGCTGTGGGCCGGGCTGCTGTGTAGGGATCCCGGCAGCGTCAGCGGGAGGGAGGGGGCGGAGCTCTCGAGGGGCGGGTTGGCGGGAGCTCAGGCCCTATGTCGCGGAGTCTGCACGGGGCCCCGCGAGCTGAGGTGTCGGCCCAGCCATTCTGCACTAGGAAATCGGCTCTGCAGTGCCAGGTGTGAGGCCTCTGCCTGCAGAACTCTAGGAGCAAGTGAAATTAGACAAAGCACAAAGGAAAAAAAGGTTAGACTTTATTTTATTGCCCAGATTCTATTTTTATCTCCAGGAATTTTTCATGGGCTTTGCTGGGGACAAACCCCTCCTCTGCCTTTTGTCCCGTTCCTCATTCTTGGGGCGCTGAGGGTGCAGACCCCTCTTCTGTAAATGCTTCGTGCTGAGTTGGGAGTCCTCATACCTGGGGGGGAGGGGCAGAACTTCTCCTCAGCAGCCTCCAGGTGAGGTTGATTGTCCCCAGGCCTCCTGCCTCGCTGCTCGTCCGCCTGAGCACCAGCATTGGAAGTGTTATAAATTCTAACGACCTTTAAGTGTCCAGGAAAGAGATGGGCAAAGATGCTAGGGTGGCCGGTTTTACCCCGGCCCCACATTTGTTCGGCCACCTTAGGCTGACGGTTTCTGCCAGCCTAGATGCTCTGACCAGTAGTCTGCGCTTTCTTCAGTTAGGCCACTGAATTAACTTAAAAACAGAACCAGGTGTCAGAGCCCTGCCTGGTCAACTCCCAGACAGTCCAAGGCCGGTGGTGATCCAGGACCATGACGGCCACTGAGTCAACAGACTTTTGAAGTAGCTAGGAGTCCAGCCAGTCTCATTGGCCACCGTCACCGTGGTGTCTGGTGGCTTTCCTATGGTGACAACATGATATACGGTTCCCCCGCCAAGTTTATTAGCTGTGCTCTGGGTGCAGTAAGTCCTGCAAGCAGTAGTCTGCTCTTTTGGGGCACACTCTTGTTGTTTTCTGAGAGAAGCTCCAGGTCAAGTGATGTTCACACGATTCGTCATGGGGGCCCGTTGCCCCCGGTTGTCTCTCTGAAGGTTGGAGTTGGAGGGCCTCCTCACTCGAGGTCAGTGTGACCACGGAGCGACACCTGCAACTTCAGGGCATTGTAGGTGGTTAGGATCACCACGTGGGGTCCTTTTCCCTTAGCAGGCAGCTGACCATGCAGGCTGCTGATTTCCAGGTTTTTAGATACCACCAGTATCCTGGCTGGATGGGGTGGCGGGCCCAGCTCTTGGTGACCATAGTTTATCCTACCTGGATGGCATTCTTGCGTTGTTCCATTTCAAGTGGTCTGAGTTTTTGCACTAATTCTCCAAGGGCGATTCACCTTCTACCGGGAATGTAAAGGTCAAAGGGTTTAGCTAAATTAGGGAGTTCCAGGGCAAGGGTCTGAATTGACTGCTCATTCCATTCTTGAAAGGCCGCTTCTGGATTCTATTCAAAAGGATCATCATCTTTTCCTTTCAGTGTTTCATATAGAGGCCCAGCTATTAGACTGTAGTTAGGGATCCAGATGCAGCAAACCCCGGCTTCCCCAGGAACCCCTAAGCTGTCTTCTAGTTTTAGAAAGGGGTAAGGCTGCAAATGGCTTCTTCCCTTTCCTGGGATGGACTTCTCCGACCTTCCGTGAGAATGAAGCCCAGGCAGCTCACCTTAGTCTGTGATGTTTGAGCCTTTTTCTTGGACACTTTCTATCCTTTATTGGCTGGGTAGTTCAGAGACCTCCTTAGTAGGGCTGGTGATCAGAATGTCGTCTGCATATGGAAGGAGGGTTCCCTTCTCCAGAGGTAGATCTTTTAGGTCTTTAGCTAAAGTTTCCCTGAAGATGGTGGGGGAATTTTTGAACCCTTGTGGTAGGACGGCCCAGCAGTATTCTTTTTGTTGTATGTTGAGTCCTGCCAGTCAAAAGCTAAAGTTTCTTGTGACTCTGGGACTAATGGAATACAGAAGAAGGCATCTTTTAAGTCTAATACAGAATAACAGGTGCGGGTGGAGAGTCGAATGACAAGCATTGTGTAGGAATTAGGAGCTACTGGATATATATCCTTGGTGGCTTCACGGACTGTCCTGATGTCCTTTACCAGGTACCCAGCAGCCCACAGGGCTCTCGTGGTCAGGCCCCTCCCAGGATATGGAGCTCAACTGGGCTGGCATCCAGCAGCCCAGGGGGCTCTCATGGGCAGGGCCCTTCCAGGATACGGAGCTCGCCGGAGCAGGTACCCCGGCAGGGCTGGGAACACAGGAACCATGCACATAGCCTTCATTGCAGAGCACCCCCAGCTCACCTGTAGCTCAGAGCTGACCCAGAGCACCGCAGAGCAGGGCTTGAACTAACAAAACAGCAGCTCCAACAGGTCTGTGACCCTGTGCTTCACTCTGTGTGGCCTCACTCCGCCTGGTCTTCCAGAGGCTTCCACTGCAGCCGGGGCACCAGGCCTCTGTCTCCACCCACCACCCCTCCTCTCCCTGACTCCTGGGTTCCTCTCATTAGGAGAGGGTTTTCTTGAATTGTCTCCCACTCATGGACCAGATAAAATGATTAGAAAACAAGCCAGAGCTGCAGCCCCTTGTTTATCCTGACTCTCAGGACTTGTTCCTTCGACCTGGCCGGTGCAGCAAGGCCCATTTTCTGCAACTATGAGCCCTTGATGGGCGAGGATTGGCTGACCTGGGCAGCCTGACCCGGCGGGCCAGCCCTCCCCAGGTGTGCCTGGGTTGAGGTCAATATAAACACCCACTCCAGGCAGCCAGATCCCCTGCAGCTGTGCCTGACGCCATATTCTCTGCCCCGTCAGCAGTCTCTGGGCTGGGCTGGTGCGGGGGGAGTGAGGGGCCACAGCTTTGTCGGTGGCCCAGTGTGAGTGGGGCTCTCCTGGACTTTCTGCAGGAGTTGCCAGTCTGCCACCTGCTAAAGAAGACGATGTGTGGAGCTCCCCTGGTGGCGCAGTGGTTGAGAGTCCGCCTGCCGATGCACGGCACACAGGTTCGTGCCCCGGTACGGGAAGATCCCACATGCCGCGGAGCGCCTGGGCCCGTGAGCCGTGGCCGCTAAGCCTGCGCGTCTGGAACCTGTGCTCCGCAACGGGAGATGCCACAACGGTGAGAGGTCCACGTACCAAAAAAAAAAGAAGACGGTGTGTTACCAATACCTACCGTTGGAATTTCTCCCCGGGCAGAGATGAGGAAGGAAACAAGCAGTGGAGGCCAGGACAGGAGGGTTACCTCAAGCAGGGAAATGGAAAGCTTCCAGAAGAGCGCCCAGGGCCAGTACCATCCTGGCTGGCCTGCAGGCACCAACTTGGGCCTGCGTGCTGTCGCTGGTGTGACTCCAAGCCCTTTCCTCTAGGCTTTAAAGTCTTTGCACACATTCAGGTGTTTTACCTGGGAAGGGTGGAAACAGTTTAGCAGCAGCTGGCCTGGGGCTCAGCTCACGTTTACTCAGAGATGCCTCCTCGCAGTCCCCCAGCTTTGCAATGAGGACGCTCCTTGCGGGGGTGCTGCTGGCTGCATGGGAGACGATTCCCCACCTCTGACCAACTTCAAAATTGTTTACCACTGGAGCAAGTGTCCTGATAGGGTTTTCATCTTTATAACTGGTGGGTTCTGTTTTTTTTTTTTTTTTTTTTTTTCGTTTTTTTGGTTCAAGGTAGGTTTTATTCCTTTTTTTGTATTTATAGATATAAGCATAGAAATAATTCATATAAATATGTCTATGGGAAGAGAAGAACTTTTTCTTTCTGTTTTATTTTTTTTTAATTTTCAATCTTATTTTATTTATTTTTTTATACAGCAGGTTCTTATTAGTTATCTATTTTATACATATTAGTGTATGTATATATGTCAATCCCAGTCTCCCTATTCATCCCACCCCCCCAGCCACTTTCCCCCCTTGGTGTCCATACGTTTATTCTCTACATCTGTGTCTCTATTTCTGCCCTGCAAACCAGTTCATCTATACCATTTTTCTAGGTTCCACATATATGTGTTAATATACGATATTTGATTTTCTCTTTCTGAATTACTTCACTCTGTATGACAGTCTCTAGATCCATACACCTCTCTACAAATGACCCAATTTTGCTCCTTTTTATGGCTGAGTAATACTCCATTGTATATATGTACCACATCTTCTTTATCCATTCGTCTGTCAATGGGCATTTAGGTTACTTCCATGACCTGGCTATTGTGAATAGTGCTGCAGTGAACATTGCGGTGAATATATCTTTTTGAATTATGGTTTTCTCTGGGTATATGCGGGACTGCTGGGTCATATGGTAATTCTATTTTTAGTTTTTTTAAGGAACCTCCATACTGTTCTCCATAGTGACTGTATCAATTTACATTCCCACCAACAGTGCAAGAGGGTTCCCTTTTCTCCACACCCTCTCCAGCATTTGTTGTTTGTAGATTTCCTTATGATGCCCATTCTAACTGGTGAGGTGATACCTCATTGTAGTTTTGATTTGCATTGCTCTAATAATAAGTGATGTTGAGCAGCTTTTCATGTGCTTCTTGGCCTCTGTATGTCTTCTTTGGAGAAATGTCTATTAAGGTCTTCTGCCCATTTTTGGATGGGGTTTTTGTTTTTTTAATGTTGAGCTGCATGAGCTGTTAATATATTTTGGAGATTAATCCTTTGTCCATTGATTCGTTTGCAAATATTTTTTCCCATTCTGAGGGTTGCCTTTTCATCTTGTTTATCTTTTCCTTTGCTCTGCAAAAGCTTTGAAGTTTCATTAGGTCCCATTTGTTTATTTTTGTTTTTATTTCCATTACTCTAGGAGGTGGATCAAAAAAGATCTTGCTGTGATTTATGTTAAAGAGTGTTCTTCCTGTTTTCCTCTACGAGTTTTATAGTGTCCAGTCTTACATTTAGGTCTCTAATCAATTTTGAGTTTATTTTTGTGTGTGGTGTTAGGGAGTGTTCTAATTTCATTCTTTTACATGTAGCTGTCCAGTTTTCCCAGCACCACTTATTGAAGAGCCTGTCTTTTCTCCATTGTATATCCTTGCCTCTTTTGTCATAGATTAGCTGACCATAGGTGCATGGGTTTATCTCTGGGCTTCCTATCTTGTTCCATTGATCTATATTTCTGTTTTTGTGCCAGTACCATATTGTCTTGATTACTGTAGCTTTGTAGTATAGTCTGAAGTCAGGGAGTCTGATTCCTCTAGCTCTGCTTTTTTCCCCCAAGACTGCTTTGGTTATTTGGGGTCTTTTGTGTCTCCATACAAATTTTAAGATTTTTTGTTCTAGTTCTGTAAAAAAATGCCATTGTTAATTTGATAGGGATTACACTGAATCTATAGGTTGCTTTGGGTAGTACAGTCATTTTCACAATATTTATTCTTCCAATCCAAGAACATGGTATATCTCTCCATCTGTTGGTATCATTTTTACTTTCTTTCATCAGTGTCTTATAGTTTCCTGCATACAGGTCTTTTGTCTCCGTAGGTAGGTTATTCTAAGGTATTTTATTCTTTTTATTGCAATGGTAAATGGGAGTGTTTCCTTAATTTCTCTTTCAGATTTTTCATCATTAGTATATAGGAATGCAGTAGATTTCTGTGCCTTAATTTTGTATCCTGCAACTTTACCAAATTCATTGGTTAGTTCTAATAGTTTTCTAGTAGCATCTTTAGGATTCTCTATGTATGGTATCATGTCATCTGCAAACAGTGACAGTTTTACTTCTTCTTTTCCAATTATTATTCCTTTTATTTCTTTTTCTTCTCTGATTGCCGTGGCTAGGACTTCCAAAACTATGTTGAATAATAGTGGGGAGAGTGGACATCTTGTCTTGTTCCTGATCTTAGAGGAAATGCTTTCAGTTTCTCACCATTGAGAATGATGTTTGCTGTGGGTTTGTCATATATGGCCTTTATTATGTTGAGGTAGGTTCCCTCTATGCCCACTTCCTGGAGAGTTTTTATCATAAATGGGTGTTGAATTTTGTCAAAAGCTTTTTCTGCATCTATTGAGATGATCATCTGGTTTTTCTTCTTCAATTTTTTAATATGGTGTATCACACTGAATGATTAGTGTATATTGAAGAATCCTTGCATCCCTGGGATAAATCCCACTTGATCATGGTGTATGATCCTCTTAATGTGTTGTTGGATTCTATTTGCTGGTATTTTGTTGAGGATTTTGGCATCTATATTCATCAGTGATATTGGTCTGTAATTTTCTTTTTTTGTAGTATCTTTGTCTGTTTTTGGTATCAGGGTGATGGTGGCCTCATAGAATGAGTTTGGGAGTGTTCCTTCTGCAATTTTTTGGAATAGTTTGAGAAGGATGGGTCTTAGCTCTTCTCTAAATGTTTGATAGAATTCACCTATGAAGCCATCTGGTCCAGGTCTTTTGTTTGTTGGAATATTTTTAATCACAGTTTCAATTTCATTACTTGTGATTGGTCTCTTCATATTTTCTATTTCTTCATGGTTCAGTCTTGGAAGGTTATACCTTTCTAGGAATTTGTCCATTTCTTCCAGGTTGTCCATCTGATTGGCATAGCTTGAAGTAGTCTCTTAGGGTGCTTTGTATTTCTGCGGTGTCTGTTGTAACTTCTCCTTTTTCATTTTTAACTTTATTGATTTGAGTCCTCTCCCTCTTTTCCTTGATGAGTCTGGCTAATGGTTTATCAATTTTGTGTATCTTCTCAAAGAAGCAACTTTTAGTTTTATTGACCTTTGCTATTGTTTTCTTTGTTTCTATTTCATTTATTTCTGCTCTGATTTTTATGATTTCTTTCCTTCTGCTAACTTTGGGTTCTTTTTTTTGTTCTTTTTTCTCTAGTTTCTTTAGGTGTAAGGTTAGATTGTTTATTTGAGATTTTTCTTGTTTCTTGAGGTAGGCTTATAGAGCTATAAATTTCCCTCTTAGAACTGCCTTGGCTGCATCCCATAGGTTTTTGGATCGTCGTGTTTTCATTGTCATTTGTCTCTAGGTAGTTCTTGATGTCTTCTTTGATTTCTTCAGTGATCTCTTGGTTATTTAGTAACATATTGTTTAGCCTCCATGTGTTTGTGTTTTTTACATTTTTTTCCCTGTAATTCATTCCTAATCTCATAGCATTGTGGTCAAAAAAGATGCTTGATATGATTTCAATTTTCTTAAATTTACTGAGGCTTGATTTGTTAGCCAAGATGTGATCTATCCTGGAGAATGTTCTGTGCGCACGCATTTGAGAAGAAATGTAATCTGCTGTTTTTGGATGGAATGTCCTATAACTATCAATTAACTCTATCTGGTCTGTTGTGTCTTTTAAAACTTCTGTTTCCTTATTTATTTTCATTTTGGATGATCCGTACACTGGTGTAAGTGAGGTGTTAAATTCCCCCTCTATTATTGTGTTACTGTCGATTTCTTCTTTTATAGCTGTTAGCAGTTGCCTTACGTATTGAGGTGCTCCTATGTTGGGTGCATATATATTTATAACTGTTATATCTTCTTGGATTGATCTCTTCACCATTATTTAGTGTCCTTCCTTGTCTCTTGTAACATTCTTTATTTTAAAGTCTATTTTATCTGATATGAGTATTGCTACACCAGCTTTCTTTTGGTTTCCATTTGCATGGAATATCTTTTTCCATCCCCTCACTTTCAGTCTGTATGTGTCCCTACATCTGAAGTGGTTCTCTTGTAGACCACATATATATGGGTCTTGTTTTTGTATCCATTCAGCAAGCCTGTGTCTTTTGGTTGGAGCATGTAATCCATTCATGTTTAAGGTAATATCAATATGTATGTTCCTATTACCATTTTCTTAATTGTTATGGGTTTGTTTTTGTAGGTCCTTTTCCTCTCTTGTGTTTCCCACTTAGAGAAGTTCTTTTAGCATTTGTTGTAGAGCTGGTTTGTTGGTGCTGAACTCTCTTAGCTTTTGCTTGTCTGTAAAGCTTTTGATTTCTCCGTCGAATCTGAATGAGATCCTTGCCAGGTAGAGTACTCTTGGTGTAGTTTCTTCCCTTTCATCACTTTAAATATATCATGCCACTCCCTTCTGGCTTGTAGAGTTTCTGCTGGGAAATCAGCTGTTCCCTTGTCTTTTATTTGTCATTTTTCCCTTGTTGCTTTCAGTAATTTTTCATTGTCTTTAAATTTTGTCCATTTGATTATTATGTGTCTCGGCATGTTTCTCCTTTGGCTTATCCTGCCTGGGACTCTCTGCACTTCCTGTAGTTTGGTGGCTGTTTCCTTTCCCATCTTAGGGAAGTTTTCGAAAATAATCTCCTCAAATATTTTCTCAGGTCCTTTCTCTTCTCTTTCTGGGAACTCTATAATGTGAATGTTGTTGCATTTAATGTAGCCCCAGAGGTCTCTTAGGCTGTCTTTATTTCTTTTCATTCTATTTTCTTTTTTCTGTTCCGTGGGAGCGAATTCCACCATTCTGTCTCCAGGTCACTTATCAGTTCTTCTGCCTCAGTTATTCTGCTATTGATTCCATCTAGTGTATTTTTCATTTCAGTTATTGTATTGTTCATGTCTGTTTGTTTGTTCTTTAATTCTTCTAGGCGTTTCTTTTTTAATTCTTCAAGGTATTTGTTAAACATTTCTTGCATCTTCTCAATTTTTGTCCTCATTCTTCCAAGGCTCTGGATCATTTTCACTATCATTGTTCTGAATTCTGAAAGGTTTCCCTCTTTTGAATTTTTTGGCCTATTTTCAACCCCAGGATTTTTTTTAAGGGCAGGTGTCGTTTACAGGCCTGCAAATATTGTTAATATTAAGTGACCATTAGCACTGGGTTTAAAGCTGCTATTGTGAGAAACGGCCACAAGGTGGCAGCCTTTCTCCATTCCCAAATCTGGTTACTAGGGCAGTAGACCTTTCCTGGAAGTTGTGTTTCTAGGTTGTAAATTAGAATGGAATGTGCCAGGGAAAACCTCCATAAGTTTATGTCTCAGTACTTCTTGTTCGTTGTTTTAATTTATTTTTACTAATCAGGGTAATTATTAGAATATTATTTGTACTAAGTGTACACAATCTGTTTCATTTGTACATTTTATATATATATATATATTCATGGACAGATCCTCTTCTCATGTAAATTAATACACAGTGATCTGTACCCCTGCGTTGGTATATGGTCTGTATTTTTGATATATGTATTTAATATGTATTGGTATAGGTTTGGTAATCCTAATCTTAATTTATCCATTACTCCCACCTTTCATTTTAGATAACCAGAGTTTGTTTTCTGAGTCTGTGTCTTCTCTGTGGAAATAAGTTCATTTGTGTCAGTTGTTAGATAACACCTAGAAGTGATATCATAAGATATTTGTCTTACCTCATGTTCTGTGATTATCTCTAGGATCATCTATGGTGCTGCAAAGAACATTGTTTCATTGTTTTCCATGGCTAATATTCCATTGTGTACGTGGACCACTTCTTCTTTGTCCATTCATCTGTTGATGGACATTTTGGTTGCTTCCGTGTCTTGGCTTTTGTGAATATTGCTGCAGTGCACCTTTGCCAGTCTGTGTCTTCTTGACTCTGGTCTTCTTAGGTGAAAGGCCAGCGCTGGACCTGCTGGATTGAATGGTACCTCAATTTTTACTTTGAAATGCAGTTCTTTTCTGTTCTCATTATTGGCTCTTACCACTTTACATCTCACCAGCAGCTACAGTTCTCTAAAACCTCTTCAGCATTTATTGTTTGCAGACTTTTTGCTGGTGGTCATTCACCTGGTGTCTGTCGAAACCTTTTCGTAGATTAGATTTGCATGAGTCTAATAATTCCTGATGTTGACCTTTTATCCATTTTCCTTTTTATTTTTTTAATCAGTGTGTAAAACTTACCTCTCATACGATCTTCTTGAAAAATTTCCTCTCTTTTGAGTTTTTTTCACTACTCCCTACCTCAGAACATTTTTTTGAGGGCAGGTGTCCTTTACAGCCCTGAGTCCTTGTGAATATTAAGTGACCATTAGCTGTGGTTTAAAGCCGATCTTGTGGGAAACGGCCACAAGGCGGCAAAATTTCTACATTTACAACTCAGGGGAGTTGGGCAACAGAGTCTTCCTGGAAATCGTGTTAGCAGGCTGTGAATTAGAGTGGAATGTACGAAGGCAAACCCCCAACAGCTTATATCTCCTTACTTCTTGTTTTTTCAATTTAATTTTTATTTTTTATCAGAGCAAATTTGATAAAAATGTTGTGTATGTTCTAGGTGTACAGAATCTTTCATTATATCTATGTATCTATCTATTCATCTTTGGATCCTTTCCCATGGATGTTATTACAGAGTGTTGAGTGTACCTCTTGGTATTCCATACGTCTTTGGTGATTATATGTTTCTTATGTTAAATTAGTATAGGTCTGTCACCCCCATATCCTAATTTATCCATTCCTCCCACCTTTCCATTTGGTTCAACATAATTTTGATTTGTTAATCCATGAGGGTCCTTTTCTTGGAAATAAGTTCATGGGTAGCATTTTGTAGGTAACACCTATAAGTGTTATCACAGGTTATCTTTCTTTCGGTTTCTTTCTTACTTCAAGTTGTGTGATTATATCTAGGCCCTTCTATGGTGGTGCAAACAGCACTGTTTCATGCTTTTCCATGGCTAATATTCCATTTTGTACATGGACCAGTTCTTCTTGCTTCGTTCATCTGTTGATGGATATTCTGGTTGCCTCCAAGTCTTGGCTGTGGTAAATATTACTGCAGTGTAGGATTGCCAGCCTGTGTGTTTTGGATTCTGGTCTTCTCAGGTGATAGGCACAGCAGTGGGCATACCAGATCATATGGTAGCTCAATTTTTACCTTGAAACTCACATTCATTCTGTTCTAACTACTGGCTTTACCAGTTTACATCCCACCAGCAGCTAGAGAGTCCACAGTTCTCTAAAACCCCTTCATCATGTATTGTTTGTGTACTGTTTTGCTGATGATCATTCTGACTGTTGTGAGGTGAACGTTTTTATAGATTGGTTTTGCATGTCTTTATTAATTTCTGATGTTGAGCATTTTTCCATGCCCTTTTTTTGGTGAAAGAAAAGAAAAAAGAAAGAAAAGACAAAATGTGTGTAAAATGTGCCTCTTGAAATGGTCTTTTTTAAAGGTTGCCCTCTTTTGAATTTTTTGGTCAATTTTCGACCCCAGAATTTTTTTTTGAGGGCAGGTGTCATTTACAGGTCTACAATTAAGTTGAATTTTAACTGACCATTAGCACTGGGTTTAAAACTGCTGTTGCAGGAAGGCCAAAATGCTTCAGGATTTCTCCATTCTCCTATCTGGTTACTAGGTCAACAGAGCCTTCCTGGAAGCTGTGTTCCAGGGTTGTAAGTTAGAATGGAATGAGCCAGGAAGAACCCCTATAATTGTATGCCTCATTACTTCTTGTTCGTTTTTTTAATATAATTTTTTTTTTTTTTTTTTTTTTTTTTTTTTTTGCAGTATGCGGACCTCTCACTGTTGTGGCCTCTCCCATTGCAGAGCACAGGCTCCGGATGCGCAGGCTCAGTGGCCATGGTTCACGGGCCTAGCCGCTCTGCGACATGTGGGATCTTCCCGGACCGGGGCACGAACCCATGTCCCCTGCATCGGCAGGCAGACACTCAACCACTGCGCCACCAGGGAAACCCTAATTTTTATTTTTACCACAGCAAATTTGATTATAATGTTTTGTTTGTTCTAGGTGTGCAAGATGTGTTTGTTTTACACCTATATATATATGTATCCATCTTGGGATCCATTTGCCGTGTAGGTTATGACACAGTGTTGAGTAGTCTTCTTTTGGAATTCCATAGGTCTTTGGAGATTATATATTTCACATGTGTTTGTATATCTCTGTTAACCCCGATATCCTAATGTATCCAATCTTCACAACTTTCCTATTGGTTAACCATAAGTTTGTTTAATAAATCTGATTGCCTTTCTCTGTGGAAATATCTTCATTGGTATCAATTTTTAAGTAACACCTATAATTGATATCATGGGATATGTGTCTTTCGCTTTCTGACTTACTTCCAGTTGTGTGACTACCTCCAGAGTCATCTATGGTTCTGCAAACTGCATTGTTTCATTTTTTTTCCATGCCTAATATTCCATCTGTACACATACAAGTTCTTCTTTGTCCATTCGTCTCTTGATGGACTTTTTGGTTGTTTCCATGTCGTGGCTATTGTAATACTGCTGCAGTGCAGTTTTGCCTGCCTGTGTCTTTCCATGTCTGTCTTCCTAGGTTACAGGCCAAGGAGTGGTCCTGCGGGATCATATGGTATCTCAATGTTTACCTTTTAAAGGCAGCTCCGTTCTGTTTTCATTAGCGGCACTTACCAGTTTACGAGCCACTTAAAGTTGAGGGTATGCATTTCTTCACAACCTCTTCAGCATTTATTGTTTGTATATTTTTGCTGATGGTTATCCTGACTGGTGTGAGCTGATACCTTTTTCTGGGTGGATTTGCATATGTCTAATAATTCCTTATATTAAGCTTATAGCCATGTACGTTTTTTTGTTTGTTTTTTAAAGAGTGAGTACAGCTTACCTATTCAAATCGTTTCTTGAAGTATGTGCCATATTTTGAATTTTTTTGGCCATTACCTCTCTCAACACATTTTGTTGTCCCGTGTCATTTATAGCCCTGCAGTACTTGTGAATATGCAGTGACCTTTAGCACAGGTTTTAAAGCTGCTGTTGCGGCAATCGGCCACAGGGCGGCAGCATTTCTACATTCCCCACCCTGGTTACTAAGAAAACAGTATCATCCTGGAAGTAGTGTTCCTTGGTTGTAAATTAGAGTGGAATGTGCCCGGATAAAGCCCCAAAGCTTATGTCTCCTAACTTATGTTTGTTTTTTATATTTAATTTATAATTTTTATCGGAGTAATATTCCATTGTGTACATGGACCACTTCTTTGTGCATTCATCTGTTGATGGACATTTTGGTTGTTCCAAGTCTTGGCTAGGGTAAATAGTGCTGCAGTGTAGGATTGTCAGCCTGTGTCTTTTTGATTGTGGTCTTCTCAGGTGATAGGCCCAGTAGTTGGCCTCCCAGATCATATGGTAGCTCAATTTTTACCTTTAAACGCACCTCCTTTCTGTTCTCACTACCGGCTGTTACCATTTGACATCCCACTAGCAGCTAGAGGGTACACAGTTCCCTAAAACCCCTTGAGCACTTATTGTTTAGAGATATTTTGCTGATGATCATTCTGACTGTTGTCAGGTAAAAGTGTTTGTAGATTGTATTTGCATGTCTTTTTTAATTCTTGATGTTGAGCTTTTTCCATGGCCTGTTTTGTTAAACTAAAAAAAAAAAGAAAGAAAAGAAAAAATGTGAGTTAAATATGCCTCTTGAAATTGTCTTCTTGAAAGGTTTCCCTCTTTTGAATTTTTTCGTCGATATTCGAACAGAGGATTTTTTTTGAGGGCAGGTGTCATTTACAGAGCTGCAATTCTTGTGAATATTAAGTGACCCTTAGCACTGTGTTTAAAGCTGTTTTTGCAGGAGATGGTCACAAGGCTGTGGCATTTCTCCATTCCCAAATCTGGTTACTATGGCAAAAGAGCCTTCCTGGGTGTAATGTTCCAACTTGTAAATTAGAATGGAATGTGCCAGGAAAAAACCCCGGAAGTTTATGTCTCATTACTTCTTGTTGGTTTTCTTAATTTAATTTTTATTTGTTATCACAGCAAATTTGATTCCAATGTTTTGTTTGTTCTAGGTGTGTAAGATGTGGTTCTTTTACACGTAAACATATATCTATTCATCTTCGGATCCATTTCCCATGTGGGTTATGACATAATGTTGAGTACTCTTCTCTTGGTATTCCGTAGGCCTTTGGTGCTTATATATTTCACATGTGTTGGTATATCTCTGTTTACCGCAATATCCTAATTTATCCAATCCTCACACCTTTCCATTTGGTTAACCATACGTTTGTTGATCGAATCTTTGATTGCCTTTCTCTGTGAAAAATCTTCACTGGTATCAATTTTTAGGTAACACCATTAAGTGATACTATAGGATATGTGTCCTTCGCTTTCTGACTTCAAGTTGTGATTACCTCCAGACTCATCTGTGGTGCTGCAAACAGCATTGTTTCATCTTTTTCCTTGGCTAGCATTCCATCTGTACATGTACCAGTTCTTCTTTTCCATTCATCTTTTGATGGACTTTTTGGTAGCTTCCATGTCTTGGCTATTGTAATACTGCTGCAGTGCAGTTTTGCCTGCTTGTGTCTTTCTAATTCTGTCTTCTTAGCTCATAGGCCCAGGAGTTTGCCTGCTGAATCCTATGGTAACTCAATGTGTACCTATTAAAGGCACCTCCATTCTGTTTTCATTAGTGGCTCTTACCAGTTTAGTCCCACTTAGAGATGAGGGTATGCATTTCTCCACGTCCCCTTCAGCATTTATTGTTTGCAGAATTCTTGATGATGGTCAGTCTGACCGGTGTGAGCTGATATGTTTTTGTAGACTGGATTTGCATGTCTTTAATAATTCCTAATGAGCATTTTTCCATGCCTTTTTTTGTTGTTTAAAAAAAAAGTGCGAGGAAAATATACGTCTTGAAATTGTCTTCTTGAAACCTTGCCCTCTTTTGAATTTTTTGGTCGATTTTCGACCCCAGAATTTTTTTCGAGGGCGCGTGTCACTTAACAGACTTGCAATTGTTGTTAATATTTAGTGACCATTAGCATTGGGTTGAAAGCTGCTGTTGTGGGAAACGGCCACACGGCGGCAGCGTTTCTCCATTCCCAAATCTAGGGAATGAGAAACGGGCCTCAGAGCTGCCTGGAAGTCCTGTTTCTTGGTTGTAAATTAGAATGGAATGTGCCAGGGAAAAACCCCATAAGTTTATGTCTCAGTACATCTTCTTCCTTGTTATAAATTAATTTTTTTAATCAGAGTAATGATTAGAATATTATTTGTTCTAGGTGTACACAATCTGGTTCATTTGTACATTATATATATCTATTCATGTACAGATCCTCTTTCCACGTAAATTAATACAGAGTCTTCAGTAGACCTCCCTTGGTATATGGTCGGTCTTTTTGATATATGTATTTAATATGTATTGGTATACGGATGGCAACCCTAATCTTAATTTGTCCATTGCTCCCACCTTTCCTTTTAGATACCCATAGTTTGTTTTCTAAGTCTGTGTCTTTCTCTGTGGAAATAAGTTCATTTGTGTCAGTTGTTAAATAACACCTAGAAGCGATATCATAAGATATTTGTCTTTTGCTTTCCGACTTACCTCATGTGTTGTGATTATCTCCAGGCTCATCTGTGGTGCCTCAAAGATCAGTGCTTCATTGTTTTCCATGGCTAATATTCCATTGTGTACATGGACCACTTCTTCTTTGTCCATTCATCTGTTGATGGACATTTTGGTTGCTTCCATGTCTTGGCTTTTGTGAATATTGCTGCAGTGCACCTTTGCCAGCCTGTGTCTTCTCGACTCTGGTCAACTCAGGTGAAGGGCCCAGCGGTGGGCCTGCTGGATTGAATGGTACCTCAATTTTTACTTTGAAACGCAGTTCCTTTCTGTTCTCAGTATTGGCTCTTACCACTTTACATCTCACCAGCAGCTAGAGGGTACACAGTTCTCTAAAACCTCTTCAGCATTTATTGTTTGTAGACATTTTGCTGATGCTCATTCGACTGGTGTCTGTTGAAACCTTTTCGTAGATTAGATTTGCATGAGTCTAATAATTCCTGATGTTGACCTTTTATCCATTTTCTTTTTTTTTTAAATCAGTGTGTAAAACTTACCTCTCATACGATCTTGAAAAATTTGCCCTCTTTTGAGGTTTTTTCGCCATTCCCTACCTCAGAACATTTTTTGGGGGGCAGGTGGCCTTTACAGCCCTGAGTCCTTGTGAATATTAAGTGACCATTAGCTGTGGTTTAAAGCCACTCTTGCGGGAAACGGCCACAAGGCGGCAAAATTTCTACATTTACAACTCAGGGGAGTTGGGCAACAGAGTCTTCCTGGAAATCGTGTTAGCAGGCTGTGAATTAGAGTGGAATGTACGAAGGCAAACCCCCAACAGCTTATATCTCCTTACTTCTTGTTTTTTCAATTTAATTTTTATTTTTTATCAGAGCAAATTTGATAAAAATGTTGTGTATGTTCTAGGTGTACAGAATCTTTCATTATATCTATGTATCTATCTATTCATCTTTGGATCCTTTCCCATGGATGTTATTACAGAGTGTTGAGTGTACCTCTTGGTATTCCATACGTCTTTGGTGATTATATGTTTCTTATGTTAAATTAGTATAGGTCTGTCACCCCCATATCCTAATTTATCCATTCCTCCCACCTTTCCATTTGGTTCAACATAATTTTGATTTGTTAATCCATGAGGGTCCTTTTCTTGGAAATAAGTTCATGGGTAGCATTTTGTAGGTAACACCTATAAGTGTTATCACAGGTTATCTTTCTTTCGGTTTCTTTCTTACTTCAAGTTGTGTGATTATATCTAGGCCCTTCTATGGTGGTGCAAACAGCACTGTTTCATGCTTTTCCATGGCTAATATTCCATTTTGTACATGGACCAGTTCTTCTTGCTTCGTTCATCTGTTGATGGATATTCTGGTTGCCTCCAAGTCTTGGCTGTGGTAAATATTACTGCAGTGTAGGATTGCCAGCCTGTGTGTTTTGGATTCTGGTCTTCTCAGGTGATAGGCACAGCAGTGGGCATACCAGATCATATGGTAGCTCAATTTTTACCTTGAAACTCACATTCATTCTGTTCTAACTACTGGCTTTACCAGTTTACATCCCACCAGCAGCTAGAGAGTCCACAGTTCTCTAAAACCCCTTCATCATGTATTGTTTGTGTACTGTTTTGCTGATGATCATTCTGACTGTTGTGAGGTGAACGTTTTTATAGATTGGTTTTGCATGTCTTTATTAATTTCTGATGTTGAGCATTTTTCCATGCCCTTTTTTTGGTGAAAGAAAAGAAAAAAGAAAGAAAAGACAAAATGTGTGTAAAATGTGCCTCTTGAAATGGTCTTTTTTAAAGGTTGCCCTCTTTTGAATTTTTTGGTCAATTTTCGACCCCAGAATTTTTTTTTGAGGGCAGGTGTCATTTACAGGTCTACAATTAAGTTGAATTTTAACTGACCATTAGCACTGGGTTTAAAACTGCTGTTGCAGGAAGGCCAAAATGCTTCAGGATTTCTCCATTCTCCTATCTGGTTACTAGGTCAACAGAGCCTTCCTGGAAGCTGTGTTCCAGGGTTGTAAGTTAGAATGGAATGAGCCAGGAAGAACCCCTATAATTGTATGCCTCATTACTTCTTGTTCGTTTTTTTAATATAATTTTTTTTTTTTTTTTTTGCAGTATGCGGACCTCTCACTGTTGTGGCCTCTCCCATTGCAGAGCACAGGCTCCGGATGCGCAGGCTCAGTGGCCATGGTTCACGGGCCTAGCCGCTCTGCGACATGTGGGATCTTCCCGGACCGGGGCACGAACCCATGTCCCCTGCATCGGCAGGCAGACACTCAACCACTGCGCCACCAGGGAAACCCTAATTTTTATTTTTACCACAGCAAATTTGATTATAATGTTTTGTTTGTTCTAGGTGTGCAAGATGTGTTTGTTTTACACCTATACATATATGTATCCATCTTGGGATCCATTTGCCGTGTAGGTTATGACACAGTGTTGAGTAGTCTTCTTTTGGAATTCCATAGGTCTTTGGAGATTATATATTTCACATGTGTTTGTATATCTCTGTTAACCCCGATATCCTAATGTATCCAATCTTCACAACTTTCCTATTGGTTAACCATAAGTTTGTTTAATAAATCTGATTGCCTTTCTCTGTGGAAATATCTTCATTGGTATCAATTTTTAAGTAACACCTATAATTGATATCATGGGATATGTGTCTTTCGCTTTCTGACTTACTTCCAGTTGTGTGACTACCTCCAGAGTCATCTATGGTTCTGCAAACTGCATTGTTTCATTTTTTTTCCATGCCTAATATTCCATCTGTACACATACAAGTTCTTCTTTGTCCATTCGTCTCTTGATGGACTTTTTGGTTGTTTCCATGTCGTGGCTATTGTAATACTGCTGCAGTGCAGTTTTGCCTGCCTGTGTCTTTCCATGTCTGTCTTCCTAGGTTACAGGCCAAGGAGTGGTCCTGCGGGATCATATGGTATCTCAATGTTTACCTTTTAAAGGCAGCTCCGTTCTGTTTTCATTAGCGGCACTTACCAGTTTACGAGCCACTTAAAGTTGAGGGTATGCATTTCTTCACAACCTCTTCAGCATTTATTGTTTGTATATTTTTGCTGATGGTTATCCTGACTGGTGTGAGCTGATACCTTTTTCTGGGTGGATTTGCATATGTCTAATAATTCCTTATATTAAGCTTATAGCCATGTACGTTTTTTTGTTTGTTTTTTAAAGAGTGAGTACAGCTTACCTATTCAAATCGTTTCTTGAAGTATGTGCCATATTTTGAATTTTTTTGGCCATTACCTCTCTCAACACATTTTGTTGTCCCGTGTCATTTATAGCCCTGCAGTACTTGTGAATATGCAGTGACCTTTAGCACAGGTTTTAAAGCTGCTGTTGCGGCAATCGGCCACAGGGCGGCAGCATTTCTACATTCCCCACCCTGGTTACTAAGAAAACAGTATCATCCTGGAAGTAGTGTTCCTTGGTTGTAAATTAGAGTGGAATGTGCCCGGATAAAGCCCCAAAGCTTATGTCTCCTAACTTATGTTTGTTTTTTATATTTAATTTATAATTTTTATCGGAGTAATATTCCATTGTGTACATGGACCACTTCTTTGTGCATTCATCTGTTGATGGACATTTTGGTTGTTCCAAGTCTTGGCTAGGGTAAATAGTGCTGCAGTGTAGGATTGTCAGCCTGTGTCTTTTTGATTGTGGTCTTCTCAGGTGATAGGCCCAGTAGTTGGCCTCCCAGATCATATGGTAGCTCAATTTTTACCTTTAAACGCACCTCCTTTCTGTTCTCACTACCGGCTGTTACCATTTGACATCCCACTAGCAGCTAGAGGGTACACAGTTCCCTAAAACCCCTTGAGCACTTATTGTTTAGAGATATTTTGCTGATGATCATTCTGACTGTTGTCAGGTAAAAGTGTTTGTAGATTGTATTTGCATGTCTTTTTTAATTCTTGATGTTGAGCTTTTTCCATGGCCTGTTTTGTTAAACTAAAAAAAAAAAGAAAGAAAAGAAAAAATGTGAGTTAAATATGCCTCTTGAAATTGTCTTCTTGAAAGGTTTCCCTCTTTTGAATTTTTTCGTCGATATTCGAACAGAGGATTTTTTTTGAGGGCAGGTGTCATTTACAGAGCTGCAATTCTTGTGAATATTAAGTGACCCTTAGCACTGTGTTTAAAGCTGTTTTTGCAGGAGATGGTCACAAGGCTGTGGCATTTCTCCATTCCCAAATCTGGTTACTATGGCAAAAGAGCCTTCCTGGGTGTAATGTTCCAACTTGTAAATTAGAATGGAATGTGCCAGGAAAAAACCCCGGAAGTTTATGTCTCATTACTTCTTGTTGGTTTTCTTAATTTAATTTTTATTTGTTATCACAGCAAATTTGATTCCAATGTTTTGTTTGTTCTAGGTGTGTAAGATGTGGTTCTTTTACACGTAAACATATATCTATTCATCTTCGGATCCATTTCCCATGTGGGTTATGACATAATGTTGAGTACTCTTCTCTTGGTATTCCGTAGGCCTTTGGTGCTTATATATTTCACATGTGTTGGTATATCTCTGTTTACCGCAATATCCTAATTTATCCAATCCTCACACCTTTCCATTTGGTTAACCATACGTTTGTTGATCGAATCTTTGATTGCCTTTCTCTGTGAAAAATCTTCACTGGTATCAATTTTTAGGTAACACCATTAAGTGATACTATAGGATATGTGTCCTTCGCTTTCTGACTTCAAGTTGTGATTACCTCCAGACTCATCTGTGGTGCTGCAAACAGCATTGTTTCATCTTTTTCCTTGGCTAGCATTCCATCTGTACATGTACCAGTTCTTCTTTTCCATTCATCTTTTGATGGACTTTTTGGTAGCTTCCATGTCTTGGCTATTGTAATACTGCTGCAGTGCAGTTTTGCCTGCTTGTGTCTTTCTAATTCTGTCTTCTTAGCTCATAGGCCCAGGAGTTTGCCTGCTGAATCCTATGGTAACTCAATGTGTACCTATTAAAGGCACCTCCATTCTGTTTTCATTAGTGGCTCTTACCAGTTTAGTCCCACTTAGAGATGAGGGTATGCATTTCTCCACGTCCCCTTCAGCATTTATTGTTTGCAGAATTCTTGATGATGGTCAGTCTGACCGGTGTGAGCTGATATGTTTTTGTAGACTGGATTTGCATGTCTTTAATAATTCCTAATGAGCATTTTTCCATGCCTTTTTTTGTTGTTTAAAAAAAAAGTGCGAGGAAAATATACGTCTTGAAATTGTCTTCTTGAAACCTTGCCCTCTTTTGAATTTTTTGGTCGATTTTCGACCCCAGAATTTTTTTCGAGGGCGCGTGTCACTTAACAGACTTGCAATTGTTGTTAATATTTAGTGACCATTAGCATTGGGTTGAAAGCTGCTGTTGTGGGAAACGGCCACACGGCGGCAGCGTTTCTCCATTCCCAAATCTAGGGAATGAGAAACGGGCCTCAGAGCTGCCTGGAAGTCCTGTTTCTTGGTTGTAAATTAGAATGGAATGTGCCAGGGAAAAACCCCATAAGTTTATGTCTCAGTACATCTTCTTCCTTGTTATAAATTAATTTTTTTAATCAGAGTAATGATTAGAATATTATTTGTTCTAGGTGTACACAATCTGGTTCATTTGTACATTATATATATCTATTCATGTACAGATCCTCTTTCCACGTAAATTAATACAGAGTCTTCAGTAGACCTCCCTTGGTATATGGTCGGTCTTTTTGATATATGTATTTAATATGTATTGGTATACGGATGGCAACCCTAATCTTAATTTGTCCATTGCTCCCACCTTTCCTTTTAGATACCCATAGTTTGTTTTCTAAGTCTGTGTCTTTCTCTGTGGAAATAAGTTCATTTGTGTCAGTTGTTAAATAACACCTAGAAGCGATATCATAAGATATTTGTCTTTTGCTTTCCGACTTACCTCATGTGTTGTGATTATCTCCAGGCTCATCTGTGGTGCCTCAAAGATCAGTGCTTCATTGTTTTCCATGGCTAATATTCCATTGTGTACATGGACCACTTCTTCTTTGTCCATTCATCTGTTGATGGACATTTTGGTTGCTTCCATGTCTTGGCTTTTGTGAATATTGCTGCAGTGCACCTTTGCCAGCCTGTGTCTTCTCGACTCTGGTCAACTCAGGTGAAGGGCCCAGCGGTGGGCCTGCTGGATTGAATGGTACCTCAATTTTTACTTTGAAACGCAGTTCCTTTCTGTTCTCAGTATTGGCTCTTACCACTTTACATCTCACCAGCAGCTAGAGGGTACACAGTTCTCTAAAACCTCTTCAGCATTTATTGTTTGTAGACATTTTGCTGATGCTCATTCGACTGGTGTCTGTTGAAACCTTTTCGTAGATTAGATTTGCATGAGTCTAATAATTCCTGATGTTGACCTTTTATCCATTTTCTTTTTTTTTAAATCAGTGTGTAAAACTTACCTCTCATACGATCTTGAAAAATTTGCCCTCTTTTGAGGTTTTTTCGCCATTCCCTACCTCAGAACATTTTTTGGGGGGCAGGTGGCCTTTACAGCCCTGAGTCCTTGTGAATATTAAGTGACCATTAGCTGTGGTTTAAAGCCACTCTTGCGGGAAACGGCCACAAGGCGGCAAAATTTCTACATTTACAACTCAGGGAGTTGGGCAACAGAGCCTTCCTGGAAATCATGTTAGTAGGCTGTAAATTAGAGTGGAATGTGCCAAGGCAAACCCCCGACAGCTTGTATCTCCTTACTTCTTGTTTGTTTTTTCAATTTAATTTTTATTTTTTATCAGAGCAAATTTGATAAAAATGTTGTGTATGTTCCAGGTGTATGTTCCAGGTGTTCATTATATCTATGTATCTATGTATTCATCTTTGGATCCTTTCCCATGGATGTTTTTACAGAGTGTTGAGTGGACCTCTCTTGATATTCCATATGTCTTTGGTGATTATATGTTTCATATGTATTAGTATAGGTCTGTCACCCCCATATCCTAATTTATCCATTCCTCCCACCTTTCCATTTGGTTCAACATAATTTTGATTTGTTAATCCATGAGGGTCCTTTTCTTGGAAGTAAGTTCATGGGTATCAATTTTTAAGTAACACCTATAAGTGATATCAAAGGATATCTTTCTTTCGGTTTCTTTCTTACTTCAAGTTGTGTGATTATATCTAGGTCCTTCTGTGGTGGTGCAAACAGCACTGTTTTATGATTTTCCATGGCTAATATTCCATTTTGTACATGGACCAGTTCTTCTTGCTTCGTTCATCTGTTGATGGATATTCTGGTTGCCTCCAAGTCTTGGCTGTGGTAAATATTACTGCAGTGTAGGATTGCCAGCCTGTGTGTTTTGGATTCTGGTCTTCTCAGGTGATAGGCGCAGCAGTGGGCCTACCAGATCATATGGTAGCTCAATTTTTACCTTGCGACTCACATTCATTCTGTTCTAACTACTGGCAGTTACCAGTTTACATCCCACCAGCAGCTAGAGTGTCCACAGTTCTCTAAAACCCCTTCATCATGTATTGTTTGTGTACTGTTTTGCTGATGATCATTCTGACTGTTGTGAGGTGAACATTTTTATAGATTGGTTTTGCATGTCTTTATTAATTTCTGATGTTGAGCATTTTTCCATGCCCTTTTTTTGGTGAAAGAAAAGAAGAAAGAAAGAAAAGACAAAATGTGTGTAAAATGTGCCTCTTGAAATGGTCTTTTTTAAAGGTTGCCCTCTTTTGAATTTTTGGTCAATTTTCGACCCCAGAATTTTTTTTGAGGGCAGGTGTCATTTACAGGCCTGCAGTTAAGTTGAATTTTAACTGACCATTAGCACTGGGTTTAAAACTGCTGTTGCAGGAAGGCCAGAATGCTTCAGGATTTCTCCATTCTCAAATCTGGTTACTAGGTCAACAGAGCCTTCCTGGAAGCTGTGTTCCAGGGTTGTAAGTTAGAATGGAATGAGCCAGGAAGAACCCCTATAATTGTATGCCTCATTACTTCTTGTTCATTTTTTTAATACAATTTTTATTTTTACCACAGCAAATTTGATTATAATGTTTTGTTTGTTCTAGGTGTGCAAGATGTGTTTGTTTTACACCTATACATATATGTATTCATCTTGGGATCCATTTGTCATGTAGGTTATGACACAGTATTGAGTAGTCTTCTTTTGGAATTATGTAGGTCTTTGGTGATTATAAATTTCACATGTGTTTGTATATCTCCGTTAACCCCGATATCCTAATGTATCCAGTCTTCACACCTTTCAATTGGTTAACCATAAGTTTGTTTAATAAATCTGTGATTCCTGTTATCTGTGGAAATATCTTCATTGGTATCAATTTTTAAGTAACACCTATAATTGATATCATAGGATATGTGTCTTTCATTTTCTGACTTATTTCCAGTTGTGTGACTACCTCCAGAGTCATTTATGGTTCTGCAAACTGCATTGTTTCATTTTTTTTCCGTGCCTAATATTCCATCTGTACACGTACCTGTTCTTCTTTGTCCATTCGTCTCTTGATGGACTTTTTGGTTGTTTCCATGTCGTGGCTATTGTAATACTGCTGCAGTGCAGTTTTGCCTGCCTGTGTCTTTCCATGTCTGTCTTCCTAGGTTACAGGCCAAGGAGTGGTCCTGCGGGATCATATGGTATCTCAATGTTTACCTTTTAAAGGCAGCTCCGTTCTGTTTTCATTAGCGGCACTTACCAGTTTACGAGCCACTTAAAGTTGAGGGTATGCATTTCTTCACAACCTCTTCAGCATTTATTGTTTGTATTTTTTTGCTGATGGTCATTCTGACCGGTGTGAGCTGATACCATTTTCTGGGTGGATTTGCATATGTCTAATAATTCCTTATATTAAGCTTATAGCCATGTAATTTTTTTGTTTTGTTTTTTAAAGAATGAGTACAGCTTACCTATTCAATTGGTTTCTTGAAGTATGTGCCATGTTTTGAATTTTTTTGGCCATTACCTCCCTCGACACATTTTGTTGTCTCATGTCATTTATAGCCCTGCAGTACTTATGAATATGAAGTGTCCTTTAGCACAGGTTTTAAAGCTGCTGTTGTGGCAATCGGCCACAGGGCAGCAGCATTTCTACATTCCCCACTCTGGTTACTAAGCTAACAGTTTCTTCCTGGAAGTAGTGTTCCTTGGTTGTAAATTAGAGTAGAATGTGCCCGGATAAAGCCCCAAAGCTTATGTCTCCTAACTTATGTTTGTTGTTTACATTTAATTTATATTTTTTATCGGAGTAATATTCCATTGTGTACATGGACTACTTCTTTGTGCTTTCATCTGTTGATGGACATTTTGGTTGTTCCAAGCCTTGGCTAGGGTAAATAGTGCTGCAGTGTAGGATTGTCATCCTGTGTCAGTAAAGATGTTAAATAACTAAATAAGACATTGCCAGAAAAAAACAAATCTGAGAAACAGTTTTTTCCCAGCTGAGTTGCCCTTCGGGAAATACTGAAGAGAATTCTGCAGGCTGAAATGAATTTAATTCAGACATTACCAACTAGCCATGTAGAACAGGAAAGGGAAGCTTTATTTTATGTTAGTTTATGTCTTTATGTAGTAGTTATAACTGTAATTTGTCTACTTTTTTGAAGTAGAGTTGATTTATAATGTTGAATTAGTTTCTAGTATACAGCAAAGTGATTCAGTTATACGTATATATATATATATTGTTTTTCATATTCTTTTCCATTATAGTTTATTACAAGATATTGAATATAGTTTCCTGTGGTACACAGTATGACCTTGTTGTTTATCTATTTTATATGTAGTAGTTTGTATCTACTAATCTCAAACTCCTTATTTATCCCTCATCCCACCACTATTTTTTTTAACTTGAATATAACTAACTGATAACTTCATTCTGTCTTTGATTTGGATCATTAGACCGTCATTGTTATTTAATGACAGTATTGTGGGACAAGAGGAAATGACTGCCAAGGGTATATCTCTAAATCAGCATTTGCTAATGAATGAATGAAAATAAAACACTGTCTTTTATATTCTATCTTCTTTAATATCCTGGAGTATCACCTTTTATACTATAAGAGAGTGGTTATTTTTTCAGGCAGGTGGCATGAATATGTCAGTCCATTCTGGAGTAGGTAACAGGGAAAGAAGGGTGGGAACTATAGTGAAATGAAGAGTGAGGTCCCACCTAAAGCTATCCCCATGCCATTTGTCAAACAAAACATGCCGTCTGGGTGGAATTTGACTAAAAAGCAGGCTAATGTGCTACTCGTATTCAATTCCTAGCCCTTTCATTAAATTACTCCTAATTATTATAGTGGCCAAGACCTTGGAATTTACTACACTTCTGAGGTATTATTTTCACTTTAGTTCTAAGATTATTTTCTGCCTCATGTTGTTAATATATTATGGTATAGCTCCTCTAGTTTTTATTCTCACATTTTCTTCCTTATTTCTGTTCCTAACTTTTTTCTTCCTGTCTTTCCTACTTTCCTGCTGTATCCTTCATTCTTGCTCTTGGAATCAATGCAGTCAAGTCATGGTTGTCTAGAATGCAAGGTAGAGTTGGTTCTCTTTCAGTGTCACACTTCAGTGAAATGTCTAGAGTTCTCTTGTTTGCCTTTTAAGTACATTCACCCGCAGTTCAACTTCGGCTATAATTTTTATTTTTCTACATGTTGGTATCAATTGAATTAGGCTAATAGCAGACTATTCTGACCACAGCATTACTAAATATGTGTAGCAGGTATGTGCATTGGAGCCCAGAAAAGTAGAAAAGAGTAAAAACATAGAACGGTATGAATAAGGAAGTATCACTTTGAAATTAGATATAACTAAAGTTTTCATTTATAATTTGTCTGCTAAAATTCATTTAGCTTCTCATGCAAAAATCATGGCTCAGATTCTTCTGAGTCTTCTATGACAACCAAACCAAAAAATCTAGTCATTTTTCAAAAGGAATTAACTGATCTTCTGGATGACCAGTACTAGGTGTGTATGTCATCTTAAAGATGATAGCTGTCTGGTCTTTTACCCTCACTTAGACCTGCTATTGAAACATTTTCATGCCTTTATACCTTCTGTACCACAGAATTATTGCTGTGTAATATAGGATGCCATAATCTGCCTGCTCTAGGGTGTTAGCAACAGCATAAGAGCAACCTCCTTGATTTGTCTGTTTTTTGCTAGAGCATGTTGCATCACTACATTGTCAGCTAAGGATATTTCTTAGCACACAGCCAAAAGCATTTTTTTGCACATGTCATTGCATTATAAATTAAATGTGTTATTTAGTTGGGGAGGTGAATCTTGTACCACCTGTAGCAACAGGGTGATGGGAATTTTAGTCCCACCCAGAATATTAGTGGTACAGGATTTTTGTCTGTGACATTAAAATTCAGCATCTTTACTAAACCTGACAAGCTGTGGCCCAAAAGAGGCAGTGAGTATTAAATATCTCAAAGAATAGTATTACTAGTGAGGATTTCCCACTAGTGAGTATTAAATATCTCAAAGAATAGTATTACTACAACCTTTCTGGTGCCCAGAAACTTTCTGTTTCTTTGCAACCACATAATTATGGCAACCAGTAAAATTTGATACTGAGAAAGGTTGCTTGTTATGACTGGCTCTCTCATCTCCAGATCTCTCAGACTGATGCGCAAAATGAGTTTTGTTTCAAAGAGTTAGTGTCATTTTAGAACAGACGTTATCAGTCACTTTATTCAGAAGCTTCCTCTCTTTTATCCAGAGAAACCAGGGGAAAATTGTCAGAATTTGTCTGAAAATTGTCAGAATGATTGTCTATATTTAACTTAGAAGATAACATGTTTTCTGTAAATGTAAGTAATGGTCAGAATAATCTGGGATGTATTAGATTACAATTTAGAAGATCTAGAGTCATTTTTTTCATCATATCTTTCGTCTTGAAATCACTTTCATCATCTCTTCGAGAATTGTCAATGTGAAAAGGAATTATACTGATGAGGTACTGACATTGTAAGTTAGGTTGAGGAAGCCAATGAGCGAAGTCCTTAAGAATTTGGATTTGAATTTCAGCCCTGCCACTTAGAAGTTGTTGAAGTTTCTCTAAAACTATTTCCTCTTCCACCTAGGAATCATAATAGCCCCCCTCCCAGGGTTTTTGTGAAACACAGGGAGAATGCACCCAAAATGATAAGCATAATGTCTGGCACGTAGTAAGCTCTCAACAAATGGCAGTTGCTATTATTGCTAGAAACATGTATAATAAACTCCACGTAGCCAATGGTCAGTTATCTCTGCAAAAACGAAATGCAGAATACTTGGGCTACTGAATTACACCAAATTATTTAACAACACTATATAGAAAATCAAACAACTTTTCTTCAATAATAAGTGTAATACGTCCTTCATTCTTAAAATTTTTTTTAAAAATGTCCTGTTAGCTAAAAGAATTTCACTGGTCCAGTTTTCTTGTCTCCTTTCATTTCCTCTTGCCATCCTTTAATCAAGATACTCATAAGCTCTGACAGTCCAAATGTCAGCTGAGATGAGGTGAAAGAAAGACAAGGAAATAGCCTGAAGAGTCCATGAACTCAAAACTTGTCCCTGGATAATTAAGAAATGGAAATGAGCATATCTGAAGGATTTCGTTGTGGTTTTCTCTCATTACACTGTTGGACAGAGTGCAGATTTTTTCCCACTAGTGAGATTTTGCCATGGCTGAAGCTGATTTTTGCTATCATGATACCTGGAAACCTAATTCCTGGCTGGACTTTCTCTAAACACCCTTGTTAGCATCTCAAACTATTTCCTCTGGAAAGAATGTAAAGCAGATTCAGGTGTTGTATGTGTTTACAATTTGAAGGCCCAAACATTTTATTTCAATAGATTTTAAAGGAAAAAGAGAATTACAAACATGTTTTAAAGATCCATCCAAAAACCGTTTATTTAGCGCAGACTGCTCCAGACTCTGTGCTGGGGTTGGCATTGAGAACACAGCCATAGTGTCAGACCTCAGGGAGCACAGAGGACAATCAAGTGACAGCCCATAAATGCACTATTGCACACAGAGAAACAGAGCTTATAAAATGGGATATGCTCTGTGCTTCTTTCTAAATTAAAGGCAGCATATTCAGAGGAGTAATTTTGAGAAAACTACACACACACACACACACACACACACACACACACACACACACACACACACACATATATGAAGACCTTCAGTACTTTAGATAATTCTATGAAAGTTAAGAACAAACAAGCCATTATATTCCATTCTTCTTTCTCAATTTTTTTTACAGAGAAACTCAGAGAAATGTTTTTATTCTGCTGGTTTAGGAGAGGGTAATTGAATTTTAAGTACCTTTTTCTGCCAGCCTTAAAATCATATCTACCTATGAGAAAATGATTGTCCAATAATAGAAAAGAGAAAGAATGATAAAAGAAATTAGTCAAAACTTTAAGGAAATAAAGGTTTAGATTTTTTTTTTTTTAAGTTTTTGGCCGCACCCCCACGGCATGTGGGATCTTAGTTCGCCAACCAGGGACCGAACCCGCACCTCCTGCATTGGAAGGCAAAGTCTTAACCACTGGACCACTGGGGAAGTCCCTAGATTTTTGTTTGATAAGCACCATGTTCCATCTTGATTACTTGACTTTTTATTTTCCCTTATAAAAAAACTTCTCTGATTATTACATATGGCTTAATTGTCCTAAAATAATGTCATTATTGCAATCTTCCCATGAGGGATTGTAGTGTGTTTACCAGACACGGTAGAAAAGGAAAAGAACTCCACTTATTTCTCAGCCTGGATTTCAGCTCACATTCAAGAATCCCTCTGCTTACCTGGCCACCTTCAACTTGTAAATCCACAGATTTTGATATGGCGATGAGCACTGTGGAGTTTTCAATTGTGTAAAGTGGGAACACAGCCCATTGACATCATGCCCAAGATGGTCAGTACATGGTAGCTATCAAACAAGGGTTCTTGAAGGAAGAGCTTTGTGTGGCCATCTCTGCGTATCAGGAAATTCAAGTGTACATTGCAAAGTGGTTGCAAGTGATCCTTTACATTGCAAAGGATCTCATTGGCATTTACACAGGTCAACCAGGGCTGGTAGAGGCAGGATCAGGAGAAAGGTGTGTTTACCCTCGTTAACCCTAAAGGCAAAGGACACAGACCTTGAGTCTTGAGAGAACTAGACATTCAAACTTATTAGTAAGATTAAGATAACCTAGTAAAGTGAACATCTAGATTTTTCCCAACTAATTGGGGTTATATGTGAGTGTATCTGAGGAAAAGTAAATTTTTATAATAATTATCCTTAGTTGTTCCACAGCACTCTCTTAGTCTTAGGATATACCATTCAATATTTCCCTAGGCAACTCTAAAGCTGTCCTCATTTTTGATATGTGTATATATACACACACTATAAATAATTTATGTTATATATATAAAACATATTTAATTTGAAGTGTACAGTTTTTGACTGTAAAATAAAGAAGACAAACTAGACACTTCAGCTAATGAAACCTGCAATTAAGAAATTTTATGATGGGCCTAATCAATTGAGTTCATATAGCCCATGTTTCAGAGCAAGAAATTAGTTTCCCTGTGTTTGAAACCTGGTCCTATGAATTAATAACTATGCAACCTTGCCAACATGCCTGAATTCCTCTGAGCTTCAGTTCTTCTCAGCTATAAAATCGGATAATAAATAATACTGGACTCATAGAATTGCTCTGAGGGTTAAATAATGTAACACATGAAAAACACTTAGAACTCTGCCTGTGAAAAAGCATTTCGTAAATGTTAGCTGTTATTATTTCAATGTGCTTACTTTATAAAGTGCTTCTCATGACATAATGGTATGTCAGTACAATTAAGAGTTTTGCAGTTGTACGTTTTGATAGAGCATAATTCCTGGTGCAGAGTTGGCATTCAATAATTTTGCTACATATGGGTGAAAAATGACTATGCATGTGAAATATAACAATTATTAATATTTATAAATTAAAATATGTTGACTAATACATCTTTTTGAAGGCATTTCAATAGTTCAGGCTATTTTAATATATACTGACATATATAGAATTTTAGTAAAAGTACATGAGTTTGCATTTGACATTAATTTCCATCTTCAATCTTATTTTAAAAATTTTGTGCATTCAATTTTTCAGAATTTGAAAAAAATAACAATTTTACCACTGTTCACTGTATTATGAATCTTATCCCTAATATGTTTTTCCCATGATCTCACCACTTGGATAATTAAGTCCAAAACAGATAGAAACTTTAAAGCTCATACTACACAATGTGTTTTTTTCTTAGTATACCTACTACAGGAATAGCCATGAATTCTACAGTAGCAACCAAAGTTGGCTATTAACTTAAAAGTGGTCATATTCATTCTTCTTATGTCATTAATTTAAAGAATCAAAATCATAAAGTATAAAAGGACATAATTTGCTAAAATAATTTTGAATTTTGTTATAAAATATTTTAAACTTACTGAAAATTATAGAAAATACTGTCACAAATACTTGTGTTCTTGCTATCCAATTTTACCAAATCGTAACATTTTGCTATATTGGCTTCATATTTTTTTTAAAAAATATATATATTACAGGTACCCCTGAAGTCCTCTGAAACCATTCCCCTGTCGTCCTGAGATAACCACAAAATAGAGTTTAACGTCTATAATTCCCAAGCTGTCTTATGATATTAATGTTCGTCATACATATATACAAGTAGACATAAATAATTTACAGTATTATTTCATGTAATTTTAACTTTATATCATGATAACTTACTATGGGTTTTCTTCTGCAAATTATTTGCTCAAGATTTTTTTTAAGATTTATCTATCTTGATAAATGAAGGTGTATTTTGTTTAATTTAACTGCTGCTTAAATTTCATTGAATAAATATATCATAATGTATTTATTTATTATATTATTAACACACTATTAGAAACAATGTTGCAATGAATGTTCTTTAACAAATTCCTTTTGTACATGTGGGAGAATTTCTCTAAAGTAGAAGTGGAGTTAAGTCAAAGTGGAATTTTCTGGGTACTTGAGTGCATAAACTTCACTAGACATAGACAAATTTACCTAAAAAGTATATGTACAAATGTATACTTTCTGTCCACAGTCTATGAAAGTTCCTGTGTCTTTGAATCATTGCCTATACATTTCCCCAGAATTATTTGCACTTTGTGCCGAATGACAAAATTGTCAAATCCTACTCTCTTGTTTTGTACATTCAGATAGGTTGGTTACAAATGAGAATAGTGCTGCTTCATTTCTTAAATTGGATTCAGTTCACAGTGGCTGAAACGTGAGGTCTTAGGAGACATGAGCTCAGCGGTTCTCAGTGGTTCTCAATCTTGGCAATACTTTAGATTTACCTAGATCATTTTTAAAATTCTGATGCTCAAGCCTCACCCCAGACCTGTTAAGTAAGACTCTCCTTGGGGGTGAAGGGCAGGGGGATGTGGGTGCCCAGCTAGTTGCCCCACCTACAACGCTTGGAACTCAGATCCCAAAGTGATCCTAATATGCAGTCAGTGTTGGAAATTATTGCCCTTGTGTATGTCTGATAAGAAAGAGAATAAAGCCAGAGGGAGAAAAAAAGATACTTGGCTGTAGACCCATCTCTAAAAGTGAGTGGTGAACTGGAGCTTGATTCTTAATAGTTTTATCTAGAATGAATAAGTAAATTAGCATCTGGGGAACAATAGTAGGTATTCCAGAATTTGGCAATGCTTGAGACCAGGAATATAACAAGAGTTAGTCTGCCGACAGTTGGGAATAGAACTACAGGTCCAGGGTCAGGATGCAGTACCTTTAGGGTAAGGCAGTTTATGAAGTCCAGGCATGTGAATGGACCCCAAACAAGTAGATTTGTTTTCTAGGCAGAAAATTTGGAAAAAGCCAGTGAGTGTTAGAGAAAAGCTTTGTGTATGTGGGCACCATTGGCTCATAGCAAATGGCAATAATTCCAACCCTATTAGCTGGTTGATGCCAGTTATAAATGTTTGGTCAGACTTAATTAGAATAAGTTTTGAAAATAAGTTATGCTTAAACGTGTAAGGTATAAGCTTCTAACTGGTGATCAGAGGGCATGGAAGAGTCAAGGATAAACTGAAATGCCCCAAGTTATAATGAATGAGGAAAAGTTTTGATTTGGTTCATCATTTGTAACATAAGCTATTGACATAAACCAAGAATTTGTATTTAATTAAGTTTATTTCATAAGTAAGTATTCTGCTTTACCAAGAGTGTTAAAATCTACTATAAATATAAGGTAACACAGGCTTCCCTGGTGGCGCAGTGGTTGAGAGTCCGCCTGCCAATGCAGGGGACGCGGGTTCGTGCCCTGGTCTGGGAGGATCCCACATGCCGCGAAGCGGCTGGGCCAGTGAGCCATGGCCGCTGAGCGTGCGCGTCCAGAGCCTGTGCTCCGCAACGGAAGAGGCCACAACAGTGAGAGGCCCGCGTACCGCAAAATAAATAAATAAATAAATAAGGTAACAAATGTTCATGGAATCTCAGCTATAGCAACAGCCATTTTTCATCCTTTCCTCAGTCAGTACAGTTATTTCAGTTTTCTATAGAAAAAAATGAATTGAAAGACCATTTGGCTTTGCTGACATGATCAGTTGCAAAACTATTGGAAAGTTAAATATCAAATTATTTATAGGACATGAAGATATTGACGTTACTGTATAGTTCATGTAATTATCTCACACATTCAGGAGAGATTAAGATTTCTAAAATTGTATTCTAGTTAGAACACCTAAAAGCTTTTCTTTAAAAAAAAAATACCTTAGGGAAAGTAAAACTAAAGGCATCCAAGATATTTTTAAATTGTCTTTGTGCATTCAACTTAAAATACAGTTTAAGACATGAGTATGATGAGACGATTACAAGGTGATTCAAAACAAAATACCTTTAAAAGTCTGCATGCCCTTCAGGTTGACTATGAAGTCATCAGTCACGGTAAATAATCAGGGTAATTCTTTTTTTCCAATTCAGTGCTGAGTACAAGAGAAGGACTAAATATGTTCAGAAAAGTCTTAATCCTGAATGGAATCAAACAGTAATTTATAAAAGTATCTCCATGGAACAGGTATGCAATGATTATTTTCTATATAACAGATTCAGGCTAATATAAAAATAGTGATGACAGAGTTATTGAAAGATTGTGATTCATATCAATTTTTCCATACAAACAAAAAACAATATAGCCAGTAAAAGGAACTGGGTGCAGTTCGAAGATACAGTGAAAGAAAATGTGCACATTTTGACAAAACAGCTAAAAAATAAACAAAATGAATAAGACTAGTGGGACATTTTCCACTGATTATTTCAAAATTAAATATTTCAATAGACTGGGCTCTATTGATCATATTTTCAGGGAAAATATTTTCCAAATAGCTGTATTTTGACTTTCATAAACAAAGAAAAAATAAGATTCAGATGCACTGAAATGAATTACCCCTCCTGGCAACAATTTAGGGATCATCTCTTTTCTAAATTGAGGCTTCCTACGGATCTGGCATTGTGCAACTAAACTGTACGGCAGAAAGCATGAAGAAGACTAGTGTAAAGGATTATCACAACAAATAGATGACTCTAAGCAAAATTGCATCAATGTGTTTCTGAAAGTCTTCATGTCATAACTTTGTATCAATAATAGAAAATAACTGATGGTTTATAAAGATGAATTCAGAGAGAAAAGAATACAAATAGAATAGGAAGAAGACATCCATGAAAACAATTTACAAATGAGTTGTCTTTCAAAATGAGGTTTCTAATTTATCCTTTGGAAGATTTCTAATTTGACTATGAAATTGAAGCTGGATATAAATTATAATCTGGGTTCTTGAATTTAAAATAAGTTAAATTTCACCTGCAGAAATAAGACAGTGCTACTAATGTGTTTCGGCAATTTACTGAAACAAAAAACTATAATCCAAATACTTTGAATAACCTAGACATTTTTGCAACCTATGAATTTCATGTATTTAAAGAGTATATGTAGATTCTGCTTGGTACTTTTAATAATGGGCAGGGGTAGAATAACAGGAAATAAGTAAAAATCACCTTTTTTTTTGAAAAATAGTGAGGTATCTTATGATCAAATACTTGGTTGGACCACAAAATGATTGACAGTTTACATAATATTGAATATAAGTATACAGTTTTATATAAACTTAAAGTATTTTTACATAAGCGAAAAGAGTTCAAGGAATGAAAATATAAATGAGTCTATTATATGAGTATAATGAAAATTTATGGTGAGAAATGAGGTTTAATGACATTTTGATTTGAACTGTAGCTCAAGAAGAAAACATTGGAGGTGACAGTCTGGGATTATGATAGATTTTCTTCCAATGATTTTCTTGGTGAGGTGAGCCTATGGTTTCCTTTTTTTATTTGCTTCATTATAAACCATCAATTAACTCTTTATGGAAAGCATATTTCTTAAGTGTATAAGATAACTGTTTCTGGATAAAATTCTTTGGTGGATAGAATTTATTTACGAATGACTCTTTGAATAGATGAATAGCACCTGGAGAAATAATTTTCACTTTACCACCTGATGTACTTTATAATTAATTTGCAAGATGAAATATTAATTGTTTTGATTGAAAGTTACATAATCGTGCTGTGAATCCAAATGATTATGTAAAAGATTTGAGATAAATTTATTGTAATATAAAATGAGTTGGATTTTTTTCAAATGCATTTTCAGGTTAATTAATTGCTATTCCTCATTGCACGTATGAATGACTTGATATGACATTTTACATTCTTATTTCTTTTAAGTGTCCCACAAAAAAATCTCAAAATATTTTAAGAAGCAAAACTAGAAGTAGGAGAAAACAGTAAAAACAATTTTTATAAATTCACAAGGAGTGTAACCTAATTATGAAATGTGTGGCAGGATGGTCAGATTCTGTGATATTTTTCATCTATCATATTCTAAAAATACATATTTTGTTTAGTGATCTTTGCTTAAAGCAGAAGTTATGAATTAATGTTAAAAAATAAATCTCTAAAAATATATAACACCTAGAAAATACAATATCCTTTTGATAGAGACAATAGAAAACAGTTGAGTAGTCTAGGTGACATGAGGTCTTGTTTGGTTCCTACACTCTGTACCTCTTTCCCATCAAAACTAGATCATTTGAACTTCACCTGCAGGCTCCATGCGGTATAGCCACTTGGACTAATCTCGGTCTTAGGCAGGACTACTCTAGAGTACGGTTATATCTGATTTATTGTCCTATTTCAAAAAGCTGATTTATTGAAGTCCTTATGATTTATTGTTCTCATGAACCTAAAGCATATATCCATTGTGAGGTTTTATTTTTTAATATCTGCTCAAATTTAAGATGCCAACTACTGTAAAATGCACCATTGTTTATGTACCACTAAGAAAGAAAACATGTTGCCAATTAAACCATGACACAGTGCTTTCTTATTGTAAACTGTTGGTAATAGCTCTGTTTCAAATGTGAACTAAAGTATGTTTTAAAATAGAGGGAATAAGTTAGTAATTGAAAATTAGCCATTCTTTTTCATTTTTTCCCTCTTGTAACTAAAATCAAGCAATCTGCAAAAAAAGCACTAGCCCAGTTTAAGAATATAACGTGTCCATTTAACAAAAGAAGACTTTATTTCATAAAGAGGTTGACTTGTGACTCTACCTTTTTGCATCATCTCCAAATAATTTAATTAATAGTCAGAGATGTCATACAGTTCGATTTAATCAAACGTTTATACAGCGTCTGGTATGCACAAGACAGTCCCAGTATCATGGGTGAAGAAAAATGAGGAAGACCTCATCATCCTAAAGGTTATACTATATCCTTTGACTTATGTCCTTGAATAAATTTCAGATCACAGAAAAAAACAACAAATGAATTACAGCTTAATCCATAAATTTTATTCACTTATTGCACTTTTTTGAGGTATTGATTGATTTATCTAGCACATCTCACCTCGATAACATGCCTAGGTGGTATCCTCTCAAAGAACAGACTGAAAGCATTGATCATGGCAAGCCCCATTCCAGTCAAAGCAGCCAACAGTCCCCGAAGCCGTCTGTCATCAAAAGTAGAAGCCATGGTATCTTCCCTGATCTATCCAAGGGTAGGAGATATTTCAAGTAGAAAAAAACTTTTGTCTGTTTGTTCACTCAGTATCTTCTTGAATATGAGTGCCTGTATATTTAATATCTTTTGAAAAGTATTATATTGGGAAATATTTAATATAATATCATGCAAAGATAATGGATATGGAATCAGGAGAAATGGGCTTTAGTCTCAGATCAGCTCATAATTAGGTTGATGCCTTTGTGATCTTCACCTCTCTGGTTCTCTGTTTTTCAACCTATAAAATGGAGGAGGTTGGGTTATATGAGCTATTGGGTATTTTTCAGCTCTCAAAATCTAGGTTAATATGATTTTATAAAATACGTTGGGGTATTTCATAAAGAAAACATAAAAATCCTCAACAGTTCATTGACTAGACATAATCACCATTACCATTTATGCATGTTTCTTCTGTTTAAATCCCTATTTTTTATATGCATATTCTTACTCATAAATCATATATGTAATATATGGACAAAACAGTTTTGCATTCTGCTTTTTAATTATATCAAAAACATTTTCCTCATGTCATCAAAACAGTTGGTATGCTGAAAATTACTTAAACCTTTCCTAAATGGTGCATTCAAACTAATTCTATGATTTTTTTTTAACTACTATTATTATTTTTAAATTGCAGTATCGTACATTGGGTTTGGCAATATGCACAGCTTTCCCATTGGAATGAGCTTTTCCTTTGGGAGGTTCAATAACCAGTTATCCTACAACACAACAGTAATCTTCATCATAAAATGAGTTACTGCCTGTATGAGGGAACCATGTAGTATGTTTCCAGGATATGCTGAGCTATTTATAAATATTAAATAAAAATTTTTATATTGGATCTGAGTATTCCTTTCCGCCAATTCTCAGGAAGTACAGCAAATTGAAAAGTGGTTCTTTACAATTTGGATTGGAAATGCAAGTGTTCTAGGAGATGAAAAACTGAGGTCACATCCAGGAGGCCACTGAGTTGATACAATAAACCACTGACTACAGTAAGTGCTATAGATTACTTATGAGTTGTATAGATCATTTCTGGATTCCACTTAGCCAGATCAACTCTGCACTAATTAACATTCTGGAAGATGATTGGTATAAAGACCTCTCTCTCTATGACTACCACAGTAAATGTGTGATCTTATATATACATTCTCTAAAATCACCTGAGATGATGATATAATAGTCTCCACTTCCGTGTATCCCAGTGACTCACACACCTTCCTCCAGGAATTTTACTTAAAACTCCTCCTGCGGCAGTGTCAGCCTATTGTTTCTTACCTGGTCCCTACTAGAATTAGCAGAGTTGCTTGGTGAAACTATAAGTTAATATATTCATTTATATGAGACTACTTAGAATGTATTCATTCCTCTTCTCAAACCTCTCTTCTCAAGATTATCATCCTCTTGCCTTTTCTCCCAAAAATTGTCTCCCAAATGTTGAATCACACTGCTGTATGGTGAGCAGTTGAATAAACGCGCCAAAAAAGAAACAGAATTAACATAAATCTTAGGCGGTTTCAAATTATGTGAGACCCAGCTTGACAGGAGGAACGCTGGAGCAACTTTAACTCATGTTTTACCCTTTTGTAACCAGACATGCAGGTTCCCACCATTGAGAAATCCCATAGTAGTCCCGGTAGCTCGAAATCCTTATCCAAAGGCCATCTCCGCTCTCATGGACCATCTCGCGGTCAAAGCAAAACCAGCGTCACTCAGACCCACCTGGAAGATGCAGGGGCTGCTATAGCCGCTGCCAAAGCCACCGTGCAACAACTCCGCCTTCAACCAAGTAAAAGACGCAAATAAATTCCTCAGCATGGCAGCTTAATGTTCATCTGTTGCCTTTCTTTCCTGCTGTCCTTCCCCATTTGCTTTGTTTTGTGCTTTCCCTGCTCCCTCTGTTCTCTGTCCCTTTGTGTAGGAACAGTATCGATACATAAATATGCTGTCTCTCATTTAGTTCTTTTTTGTTTTAATTTACATAGAACAAAATAAAACTGGCTGTTTCTCCTTTGTCTCCACCATCCATCCAACCTGGCTCATAGTATTTGGTAGCTGTGTCTGTGATGTGTGCAGGCAAAACTATGTTTTGTGTCCTTTTCGTGTGCACTTAAATATCCTTTAGAATACAGGAATTACAAGCACAAGTGGCTGCCAGTTTTCTGGGCATTACACGAAAAAAAGGCACACACATAAGCATTTTGAGCAGATTAGCAATGAGAGTCTCACCTCTGAAAAACACTAAAAAATTTTAGGCAGAAGAGTCATGTAACCAACAGTCAAGTTCTAGAACCTAGGGGAAATGGAAAAAATATTTTATGCTTAAATTTTTAAATAAATTATGCATGTGAAATAATGAAGCTTTCCGTGTGAGAAACTTTCTAGACTTTTGGAAAAAAAATCTAAAGAAAATAGTGTTTCTTATATTCTCAAAAAAGTATGTAGTATTAATATATGTCTAAGCATATTCAATGAGGCCATGTTACCTCATTAAGGAGCACAGTGGGGTCCATTCTGTTGGATCACACTTTGTATATGATACAAGAGAATTTATAGGGTTATTCTTTTTTCTAACCATTGGAAATCCTTTGGAAGTCAAGATATCAATTGAAGCATAACAATTCACCCATCTTAACTGCTGTAATTTCAATTGATAGAATTATATAAGAACTTAGTGAGTACAGAGACTTTAAAAATGTAGGGGCACTGTTACTTCCAAGAGGTATCAGGCAAACAATGGAGATAGATGAATGTTCTCCCCATCTCTCAAAGTCATCATTTCCAAAGAAACAGCCAGTTTTAACCCCCTTTAGTGCTGTGCATGTGGTGTCATTTTGGCATTTGAAAACACAACTTACTTCAATAGAGCAAAAGATCACTTCTGTTTGCATGAATAACATTCAAGCTGGTTCCATCTGAGGATACATACTCTGGGTTTCCATTTCACCCACACTACCACAGCAGCACATAAAAGCGGTCAGTCTAATCATGCCGGGAAGCAGCACAGACACAGCATAGCAGGAGTCCTCCCCATTCAAAGAACTCAGTCTGATAATCTGCCTCCACCAGCTAATGGCAACCAAGACCAAAGCCAGCTAGCCCTCAGGAAGGTGATGTCTGATGGACCAGTCAAGCCAGGAGGTGAGCAGAAATGCACTATTCAAAGCACACAGCAAGAACATCCCCCAAATTTAAAGCCCTCATCTTTTAATTTTTAGAGATTGTCTAATAAAGTATGTTTATCCACTTTTTAATGTGCTTTTGTGGGCATGGCATTTCAGGACTTCATCATCACTGTGTAAGTCCCAAGATCAGTCCCATAATGTATTGACAACAGTGATTTGTATTTTTCTATGCACTGGGCATCTTTTGACTTCTGTTGTGAAATAGATTAATAGTATTCATATTGCAGAATGGAACGCGTGCTTCTAACCTAATCTGTTCAAGCATGACTATAAATATATTGCACTGTGATAAAAGTTTAAACTGCTCACAATTCGAGTTAGCATACCAGTTAGAATGTAGATCAGTTTTTGTTGAATATTATTTCAAGTGTAACTTAAAAAAAAATTCAGTGGATTTTGGAAATTCTCAGAGAAAGTAAAGGAAAAAAATGTTAATGCACTCATTCACCTTTACATGGTGAAAGTTCTTTCTTGACCCTATGAACACATTTTTTCCACTCATGTTTCCGTAGTTGTCAAGTGTATCAGATGTGTTGGGCATGTGAATATCCAAGTGCCTGTGTAATAAAGTATCTTTATTTCATTCATAAACCACTGGGTTCTGATCCATTGTTACATGATGCAGCTTAAAATGAGTGTGTCAGTTTTTGCTTTCTCATTTGATTCCTTGCAATAGAGGATTTAAGGTTACTGCTTCGTTGCTAGTGCGAGCTATAATGATAGAATATTGAGTTGCAGGACAAAGTTTCATGTCGGAAACATAAGATGGATGGGGAATTATTACCAAAGAAAAGTACCAGAGCTTACATAAACATGTCAATAAATAATGGGGTTGGGCTACTCTAGGCAATGCTTCCACTCTTCCTTTCTTGCACATCTGATCTACTTCACAATCTTCTCAGCTTTCTGGATAGAGGAAGACAAATCCAATGAGTCTTGCTCCGGACAGGCACCTAGACTTGATTCCGTGGCTTTGTTAGGAAGGAAATCTAGTTAATATCTGTCCCTAACTTGACACCAACAATTTGTGGAATTTTCCCCCAAGAAAGAATGCCACTCACTGCCAGTGACAGGGATCAAACCAGGGTGATTATAAAATTATCTTCATTGTAATTCAAATTCAAATTTAAATTTAATTTTGATTCAAAAACATATATCAAAGAAAGGATTAAAAAAAACGATAGCAGTGTTTGCCCCCTTAAGTCCCTTCCAGCCCTAAAACACTTGATTCTATGATCCTGTACTTTCCACAAAACTAAAATTAAGACTTGTACTTTCCTATTGCATTTCTCTGTATTCTCAGAAATTTTTAAAATTTAATATGCTTTTGTCCCAACTAATCAGATATTTAGGAGCAATTGAGGATGTATGTGGCAGTACAAAGGGCAAACCACTGTGATGTTCCTTGAATTAGCAGGCAATTAAGGAAACAGCTTAAATATTAAGATAGTTGTGAATATGCATTTACTGAGCCCAGTTTATAGACTGTCACCAAAGCAGTTTCCCTTTTCTAGTTAGCCTTCCTAGTACTGTCCAAGAGTACTTAAAATTCCACCTCTCACCTTTTTTTCCATCAAATAATTTCAGTTGATTTCTTACTTCATTTTACTGCAAATATTTCATAATTGTGAATGTCACAGTAGTCAAATGCTTCTCTTATTTCACTCTTTTTAATTATCATGATTTAAGTATTCCTATGATACTTTGAGTTTTCCTAGGTGTGGGTCTTAAAATTTGCAGCAAAATGCATTTAACTCCCTTTCTTTGAATAATGCTCTAATGGATATTCTTATACATTTAGAATAGTTCTTCACATTGTGCAAAGTGTTTCATCATCCATTTCCTCATTTTGTCACACCTAGTGGATGAGGGATTCGTTGCAGATATTTTCATTTCTGTTTTCTGAGTGAGCCATCAGAGAGTCGGGGTGTGCGGGTGGCAGCATGACTGATGAAGAACACATAGGTGGAAATTGTCAGAATCGGCAATCTAACCCTTGTTTATGATTGCACCTAATAAGCCTTTGCTTTTGAAATACATTGGCTCCTGAAATACAAACTCTCCTGATTTCACTAAAAACAATTGTCATTTATTTATTTGCTATTTACACTCCATTCCTTACAAATGATTAGAGGTTGCTAGAAATTATGGCAGAACACGATTTAGACTTGGTCTACCTACTTGATCCTCTTTTCTGAAGGCTGATAATTAAGCTGCCACAAACCAGGGAAGTAAAACTCTCCTACTGCACAAGCCAAGTGCAGCAGTAAGGAGGCTCTGTAGAGGAGGCGGTGTGTACATCTGCAGTCATTTCTATCAAAAGTGACGAAATTGTCCCTAAAGAGCCTTTCATATATATATATATATATATATATATATTTGGCAAGCTTTTCAGCAGATTTCTGCTTGAAGTAGAAGAAAATATGGGTCAGGTGAGAATTATGGAGTAAGCCAGGAGGAACTTTTTCTCTCCCTCCAGGGTTTAGTTGCATGCTAGGAAACCTGAAGGGAAGGATTTAGACAGATTGTGCCAAATCATCCTGATACCTAAACAACTCTCTGTTTGTATTTAGAAATCCCTGGAAATGTTTTTTTCCAAGCCAGTTGGTTTGGTGGAATATAGGCCCGGCTGTTTTAGAAGGTGACGCCAACCAGGGAAAAGAATTTCAAAATAGGTTGTTTTTTAAAACCATACCCAAACTAATTGAAGTGTTTTTGAAACCTTGAAAATTAATTTAGTTGCTCTGGATATATTACATTTTATATATATATTAAGGGCATTTTAAAATTCCTGAGCTGTTTTTGTTTGATGCTGAGATTTTAGGTAAGCTTTAAGTTTAGGAACACTCATACAGGATGGATAGAAGTATCCCTCCACCCTGGACAATAAGATGAGAGCTTGGAGAGGTTAGTAAGAAGATGAATCATTGACTGAATTGTGTGAGGAACTATGACTGAAGGTCCCTTGTTGTGGCCGAATTGTAGGAGAAGGTCCTGAATCTACTTCCACAGACCGCTGCTGGAAACTCCACTTTCCGTAAGGCTCCTTTGCAGCACCTGTCAAAAGAGTTTCCTATCCATATTGCCGTGGTGAACTCTGACTAAACCATCTCTCTGTGAGAGCTGCTGTCTTGGGCAAGTGGTATGGGTGGCTGGGTTGGGAAACAGGGCGGGCACTGGGAGTGGAGAGAAGTGTTGGTTACAAAGGCAGTAGCTGATCAGTGGTCCATTCTGTTCTGACCCGAAGCAGATGGTCACTTTTGATCAGAAGGAATTTGGTGTTCTCTGTTTCTGGAAAGGAGAGGGTTCAAAAGGGAAAGAAATCAGAATGAGATCATTTGGAGGTGAAGTCTTCTGGAATGTGTGTAAGAGGTTAATAGAAACAGACTTAACATTCCTCATTTCAATGTGTTTGTGCAAAGAAAAGAAAGGCAGCAGAGAAAAGCTTTAAAAAGGAAACTTGGATAGTTTAAAATAAAAAGAAAACAAACTCTAATGATGTGAACACAGCAAATAGCCAGCAAAAATCTGAGAGAATCAAATTGGATTTCAGCTTTCAAAGTTTTCTGCCTATTTCTCTGGGGGCAAGGGTTGTATTTCTTGGTTGTCTGTGAAAATCAAAGTGTTCTTCTAAAGTTTTGGGTTTTTAAGAGTTTCCATATTTTCTTAGAAAGATTGGTTATGCATTTAAAAATCTTTCTATAGTCATTTAACATTCATTGCCAGAAATATCTCTACTGCACATGCAGAGGCACAGACAGTAAATATATAGCTCTGAACATATGACACCGTCTCTTGTTTATGCACCTTCCTTCCCAAAGGTGAATTCACTGACGTATCATCAATGGATACTTTTGTTCTTTTCTAGTAGTAGCCATGAGTGTGTCAAGCCATCCACATAAAGAATTACTGGTTCATACTGAGGACTTCTATGTTCATTTCATCTGACATGAATAGCAGGACCAACTGGCCTATCTAAGTATCAAACTTGGCTTCAGTATTGCTGTGCCTTTGTCACGTGATCTAACTATGGGCCTATATGATTGAGCGGGACTATTAATACATGATCCAAGAAGAGAAAGGCCTAATTTTTAACATGTCAAAGTCCCTTAAATGCTATTTATGACATGTCTTTAACAAAGTTAAACTTACTTTTTTGATTGCAAATTATTTTATTTTAGGTATAAACAAATTTATTTTCAAAAAGTTAATTTACCAAATTACCAGCAGAGAGCAGGACCCAGAGCAAATGAGACAGACAAGTAAATGCTGATGGAGGAAAGAAATGAGAAGCATGGAGCATGAGAAGGCTGATGGGGACGCAGTGCGGGACCATGGACAGAAGGTACAATCTGAGCTTGGGGCTGGGAACGTTATCACCTGGGTAGGAAGGATCCTGGAACTGGGTGAAATGCCACCTGGGGAGAGGTGGCGTAATGCCAAAGGCTAGTAGGTAGCTACTTAACAACATTGCCTAATTCCAAAGATCTATCTATCCATGAATTACTTGATTTTTTTCCCACTTTTCATCCGAATGTACTACATTATGTAAAATCATGATATTTTACCCATTCTCTGTTGTGCAAGATAATCTTCGGGAGGGAGGGGGACATACGGGGATGGGATAGGATGAAAGGAATCTTTATGTATAATGAGTCAGAGTGTGAAAAATAGCCGTTTTTATTTTATTACTTTGTTGAGTCTGTAAATATATATTTTAATCATTGAGGTGACAAAAAAAAACTTTCGGATTTCAAGTGAAAACATTTCAGCAATATTTTGATTGGGGTATTATGGTTTTCAGATGTATAAAGAGAAATAATGTAGATAGAACCATAGCTTTATACCTCAATGTGTTTTAAAATACTGAAAGATAAAATTAATTAAATGATCATTTGAACGGAAAGTAATCAAAATATTAATATTACAAATCAAACAAGATGAGTTTTAAAGAAGAAAATGCTTGATGAAAATCAGGAGGTAGGAATTCCCTGGTGTTCCAGTGGTTATGACTCCACATTCTCACTGCCAAGGGCCCGGGTTCAATCCCTGGTTGGGAAACTAAGATCCCACAAGCCTCAAAGTGCGGACAAAAAAAAAAAAAAATTAAAACAAAAAGAAAAAGTCAGGAGGTAGGTCCCTATTTCTAAACATAAGAAGACAATGGAATAAAATTTCTACCTCTACTTTATTTGTTCTTAAAAGAAAACAGAAGCAAAATCTACTTTTCCTCATTAAGACATTTGAAACTAAAAACCACATTATTTTAAGTTCTATAGGTCACATTAATTTTTTTTCAGAGATCTTATAGCTTTTATTTTTATTTAAAAATTGTTTTTGAAGTATAGTTGATTTACAATGCTGTGTTAGTTTCTGGTATACAGCAAAGTGATGCAGTTATACATATAGGTCACATTATATTTTTATCTGACTCTTTAGGTAAAATGAGGTCGGAGTCTAGAGAGAGAAAATGTAATTTTTATGCTACACAATTCAAATTTCTTTCTATATGGATATATATATACTTTCTATATATACTTTTAGTTTGCTGTAAAGCATTCTCATTGCTACTGATGTTTTTAAAGTAAATAACTACTTTGGCTCCATCCAACTATTAATGTACAAGAAAATTGAAGAGACTTAATGTAGAGAAAAGCCATTTGGGAAAGAATTTGCATTGTTTTATTCCTGCCAAATTTCATTATTTGCTCTGGATTTCTGTGTAATATAGTTTTTTGTGGGGTTTTTTAGGCAAAATTAGAACAGACAAGCAAATTTTTATGATACATATAATATTTAACTCAGACCTTATAATTCTAGAGTTGTGAAGTTCTGGGTGAAACAAATTCTGAAGAAGCTTAGAGAAATTAAAAGGGTGATGATAATAATAATAAATCTTTCCAAGTAAGGCATTAGAACTTGATTTTTTTAGTGCAGAAAATAAAAAATAGAAGACAGCATAGAATGATTGTCATGTATATACTGGTTTAAGATGATTGTCAAAAAAAGCTGGTGCTAATTGTTTCTTTTTTTTTTTTCATTTTCACAGTTCATACCTCATTTTCATCACTGTAGATGTAGACCAGTAATTCTCAAAGTGTGTCCATTGATCCCTAGGTGTCCCAGAGACCTTTGCAGGACTCTACAAGGTCAAAAAATTCTTAAGACTCTTAAGATGTTATTTGCCTTTTTTACTCTCATTCCTTCCTTAGTGTGCAGTGGACTTTTCCTACATTTCCATGAGATGTGATGACATCATTGCTTTGATGACTAATGGAATATGTATTTGTCAACTGCTTATGTTAAATTTTTCTTAATTTTGAATATGATAAATATTGATAGATATAACTCACATAAAGTGAAGTTCTTTAAGAAATTCAACAATATTTAAGACTGGAAAAGGGGTCTTGAGACCAAAATATTTAAGAGCCACTGATTTATACCTGAGCACAATCGTAATTTTTCCAGTAGTCAATGATGTTGGATAATTAGAAATTTCTTATAAGATATAATTATCATATTTACCTCTAAATTTTCTATGCCTTTTATATCTTGTATTGCATTTTGGAACCCCTACTTTCTTTTCTTATTTAATGTTAATTTATAATTTAAGATTGAGAAATGATTTTTCATTTTATATTCTTATTTTAAATATTTTATTGGGCATGATTTAGATTAAGTTATGATTATATGCCCATATTCATTATTTACATTTGCAGTTTGACTGGTAAGTTGTCTATCAACTTTAATCGAGTTGTTCCTAGCCTAAGGTAGAATGAGAGGGAGTATTATAAAGGTAGAACACATTTTATTTGTGTCCTTATTTTGGTGATAAAATTTATTGGAAAAACATTTATAAATTATTTGTTTCTTTAATCTTCTATTGTATTATCTATATTAGTGGTCCTATACATTGCAAATTCATTGTTGGCATAAATAACAATAGAAACACTGAAGATCATCCCTTTGATTCAAATTTGAGGAAATGTTAAGTTTCTTACCTCTTACCTAATCCTTGATCCTTAATTTCAAACATATAATTTATTGTGGTTTTAAATAATTAAAGCTAAAAAGGGAATTCTGAAAATATGTATTTATCATTTATAGAAAATATTATCTGAATTACCCATATTAGTTGCTCATCATTTATTCACATTCATACACACATTTTTTTTTGTTTGTTTTGTTTTGTTTTGTTTTACACATTTTTTTTAATGAATAGTATGTTTCAGAAACTCTTCAAAGTGTTAGTGGTTCTGCAGTGGACACAATAGACAAAAATAACTGTCTCCATAAATCTCCCATCCTAGTAATATTTATCGAATAACCGATTAAAGATATGTGGGAAAAATTTGAAGAATGACAAAAGCATGAGTTTTGTCTGTCTTCAACTGAAATTGAAGTAGAACATTGCAATTAGTCATTGACTTAAGTTTATATGCACAGACACCATCATGTTTAGAAATATTTGAAAATAGAATTATTTTGTTATTTGTTCTGGTATGGTACTCTCTCATAATCTTTACAGTTCACTGGGATATAACCAAGTATAGGAGGAGAGAAAGTGTTTGAAAATGATCTATTTGGAGAAGGTAGGAATATTAATGAAATTAATTAGAGATGTTGGATTCCATGGGACTGGACATGTGTTTACCAAATAATTGTCCAAATTCCTCTTTACTTTATGGCCATTGACTACATTTGAATGATATGAAAAATAATACTCAGTGTTTGTTGTAGCATTAGCCATGTAAATCAGTACGCTATTATTAATTTGTATTTGTTTACACTGGAAATGTCTCCTTTGGGCAGGATTTTTGTATAAATCAAATTATTTGGATTCCATTTAAAGATAACATCTTTGTTATCTTAATATTCATGATCTAGGTGATCAGTTTCAGGATTATGTAAGAACATTTTTCAAAACTATTTTTATAATTACTTTCACTCAAACAGGACCGCTTGTTTTGCAAGTAAACTGTGAGAGACAATATTTCAATTTCAAAGGAGAATGAAATAAATATCGAAAAATTGAGTTGTCCTTGAAAAATTGAGGTAGATCTTGAGTATTTTTTTCTTTCAAATACGATTCTCCTTACTATTAATCTTTTAAAGGTAAAGATCTTTATTGTGTTATTTAAAGGTAAAGATCTTAATTGTGTTAACATTTTTTTAGCACAAAACCAAAACTGGGTCCTTGATAAACTCTTTTGTTCATTCTATTTATTTGGACATAGCTGGAATTATAAACTAAACTTATTAAAGATAAAATGAATTTACTTTCTTTATGATGTCTTAATCAAAGTTTTATCCATTATTTACTGTGAAAGTTTTGTCCCCACTTAAACTGTATTTATTTTAAGTGTCTTCTTCCAAAATAAGTTCTGAACCAAAAACCCCTTTAGAAAGGAAGACACACTTAAAAGGCAACATTATAGCATAAATGCAAGAACTATAGTACACTGAGCCATCACATATTGTATTTATGTAAGAAAAAAATCCTCTCTACCATGTTATTAAGCTAACTTTACTCTCATTTCAAATACGTGTTGTATTGAAGTTAATATATATGCTATTACTTTTGTTCCCTAAAGTGATCATTGATCCTATTATCTGTAAAGCTAGGGAGTGAATGGGAGACACCTGCAAAATGGTGATGCATTAGAGCAAAAAAGATTGAACTGATTATTAAAATGTCTTGAAAAAGTCAGTTGTAAGGCCAATGTGGATGGAGAGGGAAGAGTGTGAACATGATTCAAAGCTTTACCAACTTTCCCAGGACATAGAAAATAGAGACATTGCATCTTCATCTCCCTCTCTGAAAGAAGCTACTATGTGAATAATATGGAATATCTTGAGGGACATATTTTGATTTTTATAAGTTTGTTATAACTTTCTGATATATATAATTATTTTTTCTGAGTGACCAAGCCCAGTGTTAGTGTTAATTTCATCCTCAATGACCCTGGGAGAGAGGTAATATAATCACCAATAGTTTTTCATTTAAAAAGTATTTCAATGACATCCTTCCTTTCACTGACCCCACCCAAGGGTTTACAAAGGACTGATATATTGTAGAAATCAGAGTTGTCTATTTTAAATACTTTTATTTGTGAAAACTTGTAATTTGGAGGTATGTGAACACTCCTACAAATAGTTGTATTGAAGCTAACTATGCCATTTTTCTAGTGTCTTCCTTTAAATTTTTCCAAATTGGATAATGAATATACTGAAGTAAATTCAGAAAAAAGTATATTAAATTTCTAAAGTCCTTGTAAGATGCAACACCCCTTCTTAATACCTCTGGATGATAGTAGAAAACCTAAAAATGTTATTGCACATAATTCAAGGGGAAACCTACCAACAGTGCTGGTAACAGTGGAAACTAAAAGTTGATATTTTTCAGGGCTACATCCAAATCCAATCAACAAATGAGATAAAACTGCAAAATCTCTTTAGTAAATATAACAACTAAACAACGGCAATAATAAAAGGTAGATAGATAAATAGGAAGAGTGAAAGGTAAAGGAGATAAAGTAGAAAAGGTCACTAAAGTTAATACCAGCTAAATTAAAGTTAAACTAGCTAAAGAACCAAAAAAAAGCATGCTATAATTATATAATTTCTAAAATAAACAGGTAGTTATTTCAGTTCCATCATTATACTATTGGAATAAACAAAAGAATTATTGATTGATTTCTCTTAATTTCAAGCAGTTGATCCTAAAATCCTATATATTGTATCTATGAAGATAATACTACATCAACCAAGTAATTTGGGAAATTACAGGTTACCTACATAATAAATTACTCCTGAAATATTTGGAAATACCTTTGAGCTAGACCAAAGATATAAAACCAATGGAAGTGAGGCTTCATACATTCCAAGCACTGACTCCTAAGGTAGGCAACCTCTCTTAATTTGAGACAATTCAATATGATAGAAAAGTGGATGAGCACTTTTTAGTTTTGATTTGTGACCTGGAACAAGTCACTTAAACTTTCCAGGGCTTAGTTTTTCTATAAGCAAGATGATGGTTCTGGAACAGGTTGTCTTTAGAGTCCTTACCAGCTTTTAATTTCCATGATTACGCAATTATAAAATTATCTACAGTTCTGATCTGAGACTTTGCGCATGGTGCTGCCATCGTGTGGTAGGCACAGTGATAGTTCTGTATTTTTTAAGTATGTATATATAGTAGAGGGGGAAAATCAACAGAGCAAACATTGAAAACAGATGTGCAGTCAAAGAGACACTACCAGGTTTTAAATGTGTGACTCTGTTCTATTTTGTAATTCAGCTCATGTGTAGCGATTTTTACATCCCCTCTATAAGTGATATCTTATGATAAGTTTCTTTTTCTGCGTGACTTAACTTCACTTAGAATCATAGTACGTCAATCCACTCGTTATGCTGCTATTAGCCTTTTGACATTTATTTCATGGCTGACTGATATTCCGTTGTACATAAGTATCACAACTTCTTTATCCATTTTTCTCTTTCCTGGAATATTTAAGGTGTACCAAAGTCGAGGTCCTTGTAAACAGAACAGCCTTAAACTTTGGGGTGCCTGTGTCATGTTGATTTCTAGTTTTCCCAAGATACAGGCCTATGAGTGCAAGTGCCCTATGCTCTGTAGCTCTGTTTTTTAGATGTTTTACGAAACACCATACACTTCTCCAGAGTGGCTGTTGGCTATTTACATCCCGGCCATCAGCGTAACAAGACTCCCCTTTTTCAGTGGCCTGTCATGTATTTCTTTTTTTTTACACTTTGTTAGGATGGGTCTTTTGCCTGGTGGGAAGTGAGAATTTTTGTCGTGCTGATTTTCGATCCCAATTGTTTGGTTGGCCAAAAAGTGCGGATTCGTTTTTTCCTGAATATATTCAGGGAAAAACACATACACCCTTTTTGGCCAACTGCATCATTGTCGAATTTCTGCCGCTTTAAAGGCGAGTCCAATGTATCCCTTGAAATCTGTTTCCTGCAATTTTTCCATGCTTTCAAATCCTCTTCGATGCCTTACCTCAATATATTTTTGGACGATAGTTATCATTTATAATTCTTCAAGTTTGTGACTTGCAGTGCCCCTGAGCTCCATTTTACAACAAGCTTTGTTGTGAGCTGGCCCCCAAACCACAGGATTGCTTCAGGCCCTATTCCGGTTCTGGGGGCGGGCAGGCTGAGCCTTTGTTTAATTCTTCTTCCTGATGGGATTTTAGAGTGATATGTGCCTGTGCAAACACCTACAGCTAGTCTCTCCTTGGTTCTCCCTAATGCTGTTCATCCTCCGGACAAATTGCAAACTGTATGAAACAGGAGGTTAAAGGTGCTTATTCTCCAAGTGCGGAGATTGTTAGTAAAGCGGCTGGAACGGCAAAACCGAGCACTAGGAGTTGAAAAATGAGGTGTGTTTTAGAAACCTTTCCCGATCACACAGTGTACCATCCTTTGGGTTTCCAGTGCATGTTTTAGCTGTAAGAAATTTCTCTTGAACCTGGAGAGTTGGGACCCATGGAATCGGTATCAAGCAGTATTACTTTAAAGGGTTTGCATTTGCTCACCCAACCTTACCAATCCTCTCCGCCCCAAGAATTTCTAGCCGTATGTGTCTTCCAGCTGTTTGTCTAGATTTTGTCAATCCACGTTGCACCAGAGCCCCTGTACGAATTTTGTAAGAGTTTCTATCTCTTTCATGATCTTTATTTTTTTGTTATTTATATTTATAATGGGTTTTAGCTGATTTTCAATGCTCTGTTTATGCCGCTTCACATCCACTTGATTCACTTACAGAGAGATATCAATAAATACATTTTAAGATTCTTACTACACATATATATTGTTCTGCAGTGAATAGGGTGTGTTGAGTCCAGTTCTTTGAACCATGAGTCGGTCACGCCTATTACATATTTGGTTGATAGAATGGTATCTGTGCTAATTTCAAACTCTTCCTTTATGCATCACCCCACCTCACCTTTCCCATTAAGCAGCCATAAGTGTGTTTTCTAAATGTGTGACTCTGTTCTGTTTTGTAATTCAGTTCATGTGTAGCGATTTTTACTTTCCCTCTATAAGTTATATCTTATGATAAATTTCTTTATCTCTGTGACTTACTTCTCCTAGAATCATCGTTCCCAAATCACTCATTATGCTGCTGCTGGCCTTATGACATTGATTCCCTGGCTGAGTGTTATTCCATTGTACATAAGTACTGCAACTTGTTTATCAATTTGTCTCTTTCGTGGGATATTTAAGGTGTACCTGAGTCGAAGTTCTTGTAAACAGAGCAGCCCTAGACTTTCTCGTGCCTGTGTCCTGTCGATTTTTGTTTTTCGCAAGGTATACGCCCATGTGTGGAAGTGCCCTATGCTCTGTAGCTGTTTCTTAGATGTTTTAGGAAACACCATACTGTTCTCCAGTGTGGCTGTTGGCAGTTTACATAGGGCCCATCAGGGTAACAAGGATCCCTTTTCTCCATGGGTTGTCCTGCATTTCTGTTTTTACACTCTTTCAGAATGACCCTTTTGAGGGATTCGAAATGAGACTTCTTCGTACTGCTTATTTGCATTGCCCGCTTGTTTGGTTGTCCAAAAAGGGCTGTATGCGTTTTTGCTGAATATATTCAGGAAAAAAAGCATACACCGTTTTTGGCCTACTGCATCATTGTCGAAGGTCTGCCACTTTTCATGTGCTTTAAAGGCGAATCCCATCTACCCCTTGAAAACTGTTTCCTGGAATTCTGGCTTGCTTTCAAATCCACTTCATTGCCTTACCTCAAGATATTTTTGGACGATAGTTCTCATTTATAACCCTGCAGGTTTTTGAATTGCAGTGCCCCTGAGCTCCATTTTTCAACTTGCATTTTTGTGAGCTGGCCGCAACACCGCAGGATTGCTTCAGGCCCTGTGCTGGTTCTGAGAGGCAGGCTGAGTCTTTGGCTAATTCTTCTTCCTGATGGGAAATTAGTGTGGCATGTGCCTGTCCAAACACCTACAGCTAGTCTCTCATTGGTTCCCCCTCTTCCCCTTCATCCTCCGGACAAATTGCAAAGTGTGCAAAACAGTAGGTAAAAGGCACTGAATCTTGAAGTGGGGAGATTGTTACTAAAATGGCTGGAATGGCGAACCCGAGCAGCAGCAGGTAAAAAATGAGCTGCGTTTTAGAAACCTTTCCCGATCACACGGTTTCCCATCCTCTGGGTTTCCCGTGCATGTTTTAGCTTTAGGAAGATTCCCTTAAACCTGGACAGTTGGGACCCATTTAATGGGTAGCACGCAGTATTGCTTTAAAGGGTCTGCATTTGCTCACCCAACCTCAACAATCCTCTCAGCTCCAAGTGTCCAGCCTTATGTCTCATCCAGCTGTTGGTGTAGATGTTGTCAATCCAGGGTGTATCACATCCCATGAACGAATTTTGTAAAAATTTCTCACTCACTGTCTTTGTGTTTGAAACTTATTTTTATACTGGGGTTTAGCTGATTTTCACTGCTGTGTTTATGCCGCTCTACACACAGTTGATTAACTGACAAAGATATAGCAATACATAGGTTTTAAGATATTTACTAGTCAGATATATTCCTCTGCGATGAAGATGGGGTGTTGAGTCCAGTTCATTGATCAAGGAGTAGGTCTTGTCTAATACCTATTTGGTTTATTGAACGGTATCTGTGCTAATTTCAAACTCTGGTTTTATGCATCACCCCACCTCAGCTTTCCCCTTAAGCAGGCATAAGTGTGTTTTCTAAATGTGTGACTCTGTTCTATTTTGTAATTCAGCTCATGTGTAGCGATTTTTACATCCCCTCTATAAGTGATATCTTATGATAAGTTTCTTTTTCTGCGTGACTTAACTTCACCCAGAATCATAGTATGTTAATCCACTCATGCTGCTATTAGCCTTTTGATATTTATTTCATGGCTGAGTGATATTCCGTTGTACATAAGTATCACAATTTCTTTATCCATTTTTCTCCTTCCTGAAATATTTAAGGTGTACCGAAGTTGAGGTTCTTGTAAACAGATCAACCTTAAACTTTGGGGTGCCTGTGTCATGTTGATTTCTAGTTTTCCCAAGATATACGCCTATGAGTGCAAGTGCCCTATGCTCTGTAGCTCTGTTTTTTAGATGTTTTACGAAACACCATACACTTCTCCAGAGTGTCTGTTGCTTATTTACATCCCGGCCATCAGCGTAACAAGACTCCCCTTTCTCCATGGCCTGTTATGCCTTTCTTTTTTTTACACTTTTTTTAGGATGGCCCTTTTGACCGGTGAGAAGCGAGACTTTTTGTAGTGCTGATTTTCAAGCCCACTTGCTTGGTTGGCCAAAAAGGGCGTATTCGTTTTTTCCTGAATATATTCAGGGAAAAACACATACGCCCTTTTTGGCCAATGGCATCATTGTCGAATTTCTGCCGCTTTAAAGGCGAGTCCAATCTACCCCTTGAAATCTGTTTCCTGCAATTCTTCCATGCTTTCAAATCCTCTACGATGCCTTACCTCAATATATTTTTGGACGTTAGTTATCATTTATAACTCTTCATGTTTGTGACTTGCAGTGCCCCTGAGCTCCATTTTACAAGCTTTTTTGTGTGTGAGCTTGCCCCCAAACCGCGGGATTGCTTCAGGCCCTATTCCGGTTCTGGGGGCGGGTAGGCTGAGCCTTTGTTTAATTTTTCTTCCTGATCGCAATTTAGAGTGGTATGTGCCTGTCCAAACACCTACAGCTTGTCTCTCATTGGTTCCCCATCTTCCCGTTTCTCCTCTGGACAAATTGCAAACTGCATGAAACAGGAGGTTAAAGGTGCTGATTCTCCAAGTGCAGAGGTTGTTAGTAAAGTGGCTGGAATGGCGAAACTGAGCACTAGGAGTTGAAAAATGAGGTGCGTTTTAGAAACCATTCCCAATCACACGGTGTACCATCATTTGGGGTTCCAGTGCACGTTTTAGCTGTAGGAAGATTCTCTTTAACCTGGAGAGCTGGGACTCATGGAATGGGTATCAAGCAGTATTACTTTAAAGTGTCTGCATTTGCTCTCCCAACCTTACCAATCCTCTCAGCCCCAAGAGTTTCCAGCCTTATGTGCCTTCCAGCTGTGTGTGTAGATTTTGTCAATCCACGTTGCATCACAGTCCCTGAAAGAATTTTGTAAGAGTTACTCTTTCACGATCTTTATTTTTTTTTGTTATTTATATTTATAATGGGTTTTAGCTGATTTTCAATGCTCTGTTTATGCCGCTTCACATCCACTTGATTCACTTACAGAGAGATATCAATAAATACATTTTAAGATTCTTACTACACATATATATTGTTCTGTGGCGAATAGGGTGTGTTGAGTCCAGTTCTTTGAGCCATGAGTCGGTCATGTCTATTACATATTTGGTTGATGGAACGGTATCTGTGCTAATTTCAAACTCTTCTTTTATGCATCACCCCACCTCACCTTTCCCCTTAAGCAGCCATAAGTGTGTTTTCTAAATGCGTGACTCTGTTCTGTTTTGTAATTCAGTTCACGTGTAGCGATTTTTACGTTCCCTCTATAAGTTATATCTTATGATAAGTTTCTTTATCTCTGTGACTTACTTCTCTTAGAATCATCGTTCCTAAATCACTCATTATGCTGCTACTAGCCTTATGACATTGATTCCCTGGCTGAGTGTTATTCCATTGTACATAAGTACCGCAACTTGTTTATCCATTTGTCTCTTTTGTGGGATATTTAAGGTGTACCTGAGTCGAAGTTCTTGTAAACAGAGCAGCCCTAGACTTTCTCGTGCCTGTGTCCTGTCGATTTTTGTTTTTCGCAAGGTATACGCCCATGTGTGGAAGTGCCCTATGCTCTGTAGCTGTTTCTTAGATGTTTTAGGAAACATCATACAGTTCTCCATGATGTGGCTGTTGGCAGTTTACATAGGGCCCATCAGGGTAACAAGGGTCCCTTTTCTCCATGGCTTGTCCTGCATTTCTGTTTTTACAGTTTTTCAGAATGGCCCTTTTGAGCGATGCGAAATGAGACTTCTTTGTACTGCTTATTTGCATTGCCCACTTGTTCAGTTGTCCAAAAGGGGCCGTATTCGTTTTTGCTGCATATATTCAGGAAAAAACGCATACGCCATTTTTGACCATCTGCATCATTTTCTGCCGCTTTTCGTGTGCTTTAAAGGCGACTCCTATCTACCTCTTGGAAACTGTTTCCTGCAATTCTGACTTGCTTTCAAATCCACTTCATTGCCTTACCTCAAGATATTTTTGGACGATAGTTCTCATTTATAACCCTGCAGGTTTTTGAATTGCAGTGCCCGCGAGCTCCATTTTTCAACTTGCTGTTTTGGGAGCTGGCCGCAAAACCGCAGGATTGCTTCATGCCCTATTCTAGTTCCAGGTGGCAGGCTGAGTCTTTGGCTAATTCTTCTTCCTGATGGGAAATTAGTGTGGCATGTGCCTGTCCAAACACCTACAGCTAGTCTCTCATTGGTTCCCCCTCTTCCCATTCATTGTCTGGAGAAGTTGCAAACTGTACGAAACAGGAGATTAAAGGTGCTGCTTCTCCAAGTTGGGAGATTGTTAGTAAAGCGGCTGGAATGGCGAACCGGAACAACAGGAGATGAAAAATGAGGTGCATTTTAGGAACATTTTCCAATCACATGGTGTACAGTCCTCTGGGTTTCCCATGCATGTTTTAGCTGTAGGAAGGTTCTCTTGAACCTGGAAATTTGGGACCCTTGGAATGGGTCCCAGGCAATATTACCTTAAAGGGTCTGCATTTGCTCACCCAACCTCACTAATCCTCTTAGCCCGAAGAGTTTCCAGCCTTATGTCTCATCCTGCTGTTGGTCTAGACATTTTCAATCCATGTTGCATCACAGCACCTGGGCAAAAGTTGTAAGAATTTTTCTTTGTCTCACTGTCTTTTATTATTTTTTTAAATTTATTATTGTATTGGTTACAGCTGACTTTCAATGCTCTGTGTCTTGCTGCTGTACATCCACTTGATTGACATACAGAGAGACATTAGTAAATTCTTATTCAGATTCTTACCAGTCGTATATATTCTTTTCCATTGACATGAGTGTGCTGAGTGCAGTTCTTTGAGGTACAGTGTAGACCTTGTCAATTATCAATTTGGTGTTTGGAACGGTATCTTTGCTAATTTCAACTTCATGGATAATGTCTCACTACTCCCCACCTTTCCCCTTTAGCAGCCTTATGTGTGTTTTCTACATATTTGACTATGTTTCTGTTTTGTCATTTATTTCATGTGTAGCGTAGCCATTTTTGATTCCACCTTTAAGTGATATGATATGTGTCTTTTTCTTTCTGACTTATGTCACTTAGAATGATCGTACTTAACTCCTCCCGAGTTGTTGCAACTGGCTTTATTTCATTGATTTCCTGGCTGAGTAATATTCAATGCTACATAATTACCATATCTCTTTTATCCATTTTTTCCTTCCAGGGACATTTAGGTTATGTCGAAGTCGAGGCTCTTTTAAACAGAGAGGCGGTAAACGTTGAGGTGCCTGTGTCCTGTCGATTTTTGTTTTTCCCAAGATATACGCCCATGAGGGCAAGTGCCCTATACTCTGTAGCTCATTTTTTAGATGCTTTAGTAAACGCAATACACTTCTCCAAAGTGGCCGTTGGCAACTTACATTTCCACTATCAGCCTCACAGGGCTCCCTTTTCTCCTCGCCCTGTTCTGCATTTCTGGTATTTACACTTTATGAGGATGGCTCTTCTGACTGATGTGAGGTGATACCTTTTGTGGTATTGATTTCCAGTGCCCTCCTGTTTGGTTGGTTAAAAAGGGTGTATGCCCTTTTCTTGAATATATTCAGAAAAAACACATACGCCCTTTTGGGCCAACTGCATCGTTGGCGATGTTCAGCCCCTTTTCTTGTGCTTTAATGACGAGTCCTTTCTACCTCTTCAAATTCCTTTCCTGCCATTCTCCCTTGCTTACAAGTCCTTTTCGGTGACTTACCTCAAGACATTTTTCAACGATAGATATTTTCAACTCTGCAGTTTCGTGAATTTTAGTGCCTCTGAGTTCCATTTTTCAACTTGTGTTTTTGGGAACTGGCCACAAAACAGCGGGATTTCCTCAAGCCTTATTCTGTTTCTGTGGGCAATCTTAGCCTTTGGTCAATTCATCTTCCTGATTGAAATTTGGGTGACATGTGCCTGTCCAAACACCTAGGACTTATCTCTCATTGTCTCTCATCCTTCTGCTTCATCCTCTGGATAAATTCCAAACTGTGTGCAACAGGATGTTGAAGGTGCTGACACCCCCAAGTGGGGAGATTGTTAGGAAAGATGCTGGAGGGGGGGACCCAAGCACCAAGAGATAAGGAGATGTGGTGTCTTTTCCAAACTCTTCCCGATCACATGGTGTACCATCCTCTGGGTGTTACAGGCATGTTTTAGCTGTAGGAAGGGTCCCATGCATGTAAGGAGAACACCAGGGATTTTTCCAAATCAGTGTCTCACCGAACCCCAAATGGGAATACTTAAGCTACGGCTACACGTATGTTCATTAAGGGCCTTTGGCAGTAGGCAGAGTCAGAACTTTAGATAATTGAAGTCTTCAGGGTCAGAAGCACTCATCGGCCTCCCTTAGGTTACATTTTATCTGTTGTTGATAGAAGATGTCGATAAAAATATCTGTTCTTTTTCAGATTTCCCCTTATAGGTTATTACAAAATATTGAGAGTAGTTCCTTGTTCTATACAGTAGTTCCTTGTTGATGATCTATTTTATACATAGCAGTGTGTATGTGTTAATCCCAAAGTGTTAATTTATCCCTCCTCCCACCTTTCCCCTTTGGTAATAATAAATTATAAGATTTTATACTTCTCAGAAATGGGGGACCTGAAAGAGAGGTATAATTTTTAATCGAAAATCATCCAAAACAAGATTGAAGCTTCAGCCAAGATTATTAGATGTACATCCTTGGAAAGTAATCACTTCGTTTCTCTAATGTTGACCTGACAAATAAGACAAACCCCTTCACTGAACTTGGTTATAATAAAGTGATGGAAATATCAAATGGAAGTGTTAGAAACATCTTATTTTACCCGAGCCTTATACACTGTTCTATGTTAATTACAGTTTGGCTCACACATCTGTTCATTGAAGTTACAATAGTCTCAATTTCTGTTACTGATCCTCCAGAGTGGACCCCAACAAGGGTCCCCCTGCCCAGTGTCATTGGGGCCAACAGATCGAGACTGAGTTTGGTTCACAAGCAAAGGAAACTTTATATTTTGATCAGAGAATGGAGAGGTGAGAGCATGCACTACCCCGTGGGCTGTGGGCTGGGCTGCCGTGTAGAGATCCTGTCAGAGTCAGTGGGAGGGAGGGGGCGGAGCTCTCGAGGGCCGGGTTGGCTGCAGCTCAGGCTCTATATCGTGGAGTCTGCACTGGGCCCCAGGAGCTGAGGTGTCGACCCAGCCATTCTGCACTAGGAAATCTGGTCTGAAGTGCTGGGTGTCGGACCTCTGCATGCAGAACCCTAGGAGCACGTGAAATTAGACAAAGCACAAGGGAAAAACAGGTTAGACTTTATTTTATTGCCCAGATTCTATTTTTATCTCCCAGGAATTTTTAATGGGCTTTGCCGGTGACAAACCCCTTCTCTGCCTTTTGTCCCATTCCTCATTGTTGGGGTGCTGAGGGTGCAGACCCCTCTTCTGTAAATGCTTCGTGCTGAGTTGGGAGTCCTCATACCCGGGGCAGAGGGGCAGAGCTCCCCAGCAGCCTCCAGGTGAGGTTGATTCTCCCCAGGGCTCCTGACTCACTGCTCGTCCGCCTGAGCACCAGCATTGGAAGCGTTATAGATTCCAATGACTTCTAAGAGTAAAGGAAAGAGATATGCAGAGATGCTGGGGGAGCCGGTTTTACCCCGCCCCACATTTGTTCGCCAACGATAAGCTGATGGTTTCTGCCAGCCTAGATGCTCTGACCAGTAGTCTGCGCTTTCTACAATTAGGCCCCTGAATTAACGTACAAACAGCACCAGGTGTCAGAGACCTGCCCGCTCAACTCCCAGACAGTCCAGGGCCGGTGGTGATCCAGGACCATGACTGCCACTGAGTCAACGGCCTTTGAAGTAGCCAGGAGTCCAGCCTGTCTCATTGGCTGCTGTCACCGTGGTGTCTGTAGGCTTTTCTATGGTGACAGCATGATATACGGTTGCCCCGCCAAGCTTCTTATCTCCCCTCTGGGTGCAATAAGTCCTGCAAGCAGTAGTCTGATCTTTCGGGGCACACTCTTGTTGTTTTCTGAGAGAAACTCCATGTCAAGTGATGGTCACACGAGTCGTCATGGTGCCCTGTTGCCCCTGGTTATCTCTCTGGAGGTTGGAGTTGGAGGGCCTCCTCACTCGAGGTCGGTGTGCCCACGGAGCGAACCCTGCAACTTCAGGGCATGGTTGGTGGTTAGGATCACCACGTGGGGTCCTTTTCCCTTAGGAGGGAGCTGGCCTTGTGGGCTGCTGATTTCCAGGTTTTTAGATACCCCCAGTATCCTGGCCAGATGGGGCGGCTGGCCAAGCCCTTGGTGACCATAATTTATCCTACCTGGAGGGCATTCTTGCGTTGTTACATTTTAAATGGTCCCAGTTTTGGCACTAATTCTCCAATGGCGATTCACCTTTCACCGGGAATGTAAAGGTCAAAGGGTTTAGCTAAATTAGGGAATTCCAGAGCAAGGGTCTGAATTGACTGCTCTTTCCATTCTTCAAAGGCACTTTCTGGATTCTATTCAAAAGGATCATCATCTTTTCCTTTCAGTGTTTCATATAGAGGCCCAGCTAGTAGACTGTAGTTCAGGATCCAGATGCGGCAAACCCTGGCCTCCCCAGGAACCCCTAAGCTGTCTTCTAGTTTTAGAAAGGGGTAAGGCTGCAAATGGTTTCTTCCCTTTCCTGGGATGGGCTTCTCTGACCTTCTGTGAGAATGAAGCCGAGGCAGGTCACCGCAGTTTGTGATATTTGAGCTTTTTCTTGGACAACTTCTATCCTTTATTGGCTGGGTAGTTCAGAGACCTCCTTAGTAGGGCTGGCGATGAGAATGTCGTCTGCGTATTCAAGGAGGGTTTCCTTTTGCAGAGGTAGAACTTTTAGGTGTTTAGCTAACATTTCCCCAAAGATGGTGTGGGAATTTTTGAACCCGTGGGGCAGGACGGCCCAGCAGTATTGTTTTTGTTGTATGTTGAGTCCTGTCACTCACAAAGCCAAAATTTCTTGTGACTCTGGGACTAATGGAATACAGAAGAAGGCATCATTGAAGTCTAATACAGAATACCATGTCCTGGTGGGTGGTAGAATGACCAGCAGGGTGTAGGAATTAGGAACTACTGGATGTATATCCTCGGTGGCTTCACTGACTGTCCTGACATCCATTACCGGGTCGCCAGCAGCCCACGGGGCTCTCGTGGTCAGGCCCCTCCCAGGATATGGAACTCACCTGGGCAGGTACCCAGCAGCCACCGGGGCTCTCCAGGTCACGCCCCTCCCAGGATATGGAGCTCACCTGTGCAGGTCCCCGGCAGCCCATGGGGCTCTCGTGGTCAGGCCCCTCCCAGGTTATGGAGCTCACCTGTGCAGCTACCCAGCAGCCCAGGGGGCTCTCGTGGTCAGGCCCCTCCCAGGATACAGAGCTACCCTTGCAGGTACTGTGGCAGGGCTGGGCACACAGGAACCGTGCACATAGCCCTCATTGACGAGCACCCCCAGCTCACCTGTCGCTCAGAGCTGACACAGAGCACCTCAGAGCAGGACTTGAACTAACAAACAGCAGCTGCGACAGGTCTGTGACCCTGGGCATCACCCTGTATGGCCTCCCTCCACCTGGTCTTCCAGAGATTTCCACTGCAGCCGGGGCACCAGGCCTCTGTCTCAACCCACCACCCCTCCTCTCCCTGATTCCTGGGTTCCTCTCACTCGGCCGAGGGTCTTCTTGAAGTTGTCTCCCACTCATGGGCCAGATAAAATGATTAGAATACAAGCCAGAGCTGCAGCCCCTTGTCTATCCTGACTCTCAGGAGCCCACACCTGTTCCTTGGACCTGGCCGGTTCAGCAAGTTCCATTTTATGCAACTGTGAGGCCCTGAGGGGCAAGGATTGGCTGACCTGGGCAGCCTGACTGTGCCAGCCAGCCCTCCCCAGGTGTGCCTGGGTTGAGGTCAATATAAACCGCTCCAGGCAGCGAGAGCCACTTCAGCTGTGCCTGAAGCCATATTCTCTGCCCCGTCTGCAGTGTCGGGCCTGGGCTGGTGGGAGGGAGTGAGGGGCTACGCCTTTGTGGGTGGCCCAGTGTGAGTGGGGCTCTGCTGGACTTTCTGCAGCAGTTGCCAGGCTGCCACCTGCTAAAGAAGAGGATGTGTCACCCATACCTTCCACTGGAATTTCTCCCCAGGCAGAGGTGAGGAAGGAAAAAAGCAGTGGGGGCAGGGACAGGACGGGTGTCTCAGGCAGGGAAATGGAAATATTCCAGAAGAGCACCCAGGGCCAGGACCATCCTGGCTGGCCTGCAGGCACCAAGTCGGCTGGCATGCTGTCGCTCGTGTGGCTCCACGGCCCTTCCTCTAGGCTTTCAAGTCCTTGTATATATTCAGGTGTTTTACCTGGGAAGGGTGGGAAAAGTTCAGCAGCAGCTGGCCTGGGGCTCAGCTCACGTTTACTCACAGACGCCTCGGCACGGTCCCCCAGCTTTGCAATGAGGACGCTCCTTCTGGGGGGGGCTGCTGGCTGCATGGGAGATGATTCCCCACTTCTGACCAACTTCAGAATTATTTACCACTGGAGCAAGTGCCCTGATAGGGTTTTCCTCTGTTTAACGGTTGGATTCTGTTTTTCTTTTTTCTGTTTCTCTTTTGTGGTTCAAGGTAGATTTTATTCCTCTTTTTTGTATTTATAGGTATAAGCATGGAAATAATTCATTCATATAAATACATCTATGCGAAGGGAAGAACTTTTTTTCTGTTTTATTTTTTTAATTTTATTTTTTGAATTTTTAAATTTCATTTTACTTATTTCTTAATACAGCAGGTTCTTATTGGTTATCTATTTTATACATATAAGTGTATACATGTCAATCCCAATCTCTCAATTCATCCCACCCCCCACCCCCCCATGGCTTTCCTCCCTTGGTGTCCATATGTTTGTTCTCTACATCTGTGTCTCTATTTCTGCCTGCAAACTGGTTCATCTGTACCAGTTTCCTAGGTTCCATATATATGCATTAATATACAATATTTGTATTTCTCTTTCGGACTTACTTCACTCTGTATGACAGTCTCTAGATCCATCGACGTCTCTACAAATGACCCAATTTCATTCCTTTCTATGGCTCAGTAATATTCTATTTTATATATGTACCACATCATTATCCATTCATCTGTCTCTGGGCATTCAGGATGCTTCCATGACCTGCCTATTGTAAATAGTGCTGCAATGAACATTGTGGTGAATGTGTCTTTTTGATTTATGGTTTTCTCTGGGTATGTGCCCAGTAGTGGGATTGCTGGATCATATGGTAATTCTATTTTTAGTTTTTTAAGGAACCTCCATACTGTTCTCCATAGTGTCTATATCAATTTACATTCCCACCAATAGTGGAAGAGGATTCCTTTTCTCCACACCCTCTCTAGCATTTGTTGTTTGTAGATTTTCTGATGATGCCCATTCTAACAGGTGTGAGGTGATACCTCATTTGTAGTTTTGATTTGCATTTCTCTAATAATTAGTGATGTTGAGCAGCTTTTCATGTGCTTCTTGGCCATCGCTATGTCTTCTTGGAAGAAATGTCTATTTAGATATTCTGCCCATTTTTGTATTGGGTTGTTTGTTTTATTTTAATATTGAGCTGCATGAGCTTTTTATATATATTGGAGATTAATCCTTTGTCCGTTGATTCGTTTGCAAATATTTTCTCCCATTCTGAGTGTTGTCTTTCTGACTTGTTTATTTTTTCCTTTGCTGTGCAAAAGCTTTTAAGTTTCATTAGGTTCCATTTGTTTATTTTTGTTTTTATTTCTATTTCACTGGGAGGTGGGTCAAAAAGCATCTTGCTGTGATTTATGTCAAAGAGTGTTCTGCCTATGTTTTCCTCTAAGAGTTTTATAGTGTCAAGTCTTACATTTAGGTCTCTAATCCATTTTGAGTTTATTTTGGTGTATGGTGTTATGGAGTGTTCTAATTTCATTGTTTTATGTGTAGCTGTCCAGTTTTCCCAGCACCACTTACTGAAGAGACTGTCTTTTCTCCATTGTATATCCTTGCCTCCTTTGTCATAGATGAGTTAGCCATAGGTACGTACATTTATCTCTGGGTTTTCTATCCTGTTCCATTGATCTATATTACTGTTTTTGTGCCAGTACCATATAGTCTTGATTACTGTCACTTTGTAGTATAGTCTGAAGTGAGGAAGTCTGATTCCTCCAGTTCTTTTAATTTCCCTGGGGACTGCTTTGGCTATTCGGGGTCTTCTGTGTCTCCATACAAATTTTAAGATTTTTTTGTTCTAATTCTGTAGAAAATGCCACTGGTAATTTGATAAGGATTGCATTAAATCTGTAGATTTCTTTGGGTAGTATAGTCATTTTCACAATATTGATTCTTCTAATCCAAGACATGGTTTATAACTCCATCTGCTTATATCATCTTTGATTGCTTTCAGCAGTGTCTTATAGTTTTCTGAGTGCAGATCTTTTACCTCCTTAGGTAGGTTCATTCATATGTATTTTATTCTTTTTGTTGCAGTGGTGAACTGGATTGTTTTCTTAATTTCTCTTTCTGATCTTTCATTGTTAGTGTATTGGAATGCAAGAGATTTCTGTGCATTAATTTTGCATCCTGCAACTTTACCAAATTCATTGATTAGCTCTAGTAGTTTTCTGGTGGCATCTTTAGGATTCACTATGTACAGTAAAGTGTCATTTGCAAACAGTGACAATTTTACTTCTTCTTTTCCAATTTGTATTCCTGTTATTTCTTTTTCTTCTCTGATTGCTGTGTCTAGGACTTCCAAAACTATGTTGAATAATAGTGGTGAGAGTGGACATCCTTGTATTGTTTCTGATCTTAGAGTAATTGCTTTTAGTTTTTCACTATTGAGAATGCTGTTTTCTGTGGGTTTGTCATATATGGCCTTTATGATGTTGAGGTAGATTCCCGCTATGCCCACTTTTTGAAGACTTTTTATCATAAATGGGTTTGAATTTTGTCAAAAGCTTTTCCTGCATCTATTGGGAATGATCATAGTTTTATTCTACAATTTGTTAATATGTTGTATCACATTGATTGATTTGTGTATATTGAAGAATCCTTGCATCCCTGGGATAAACCCCACCTGATCATGGCATATGATCCTTTTAATGTGTTGTTCAATTCTGTTTCCTAGTATTTTGTTGAGGATTTTTACATCTATATTCATCAGTGATATTGGTCTCTAATTTTCTTTTCCTGTAGTATCTTTGTCTGGTTTTTGTATCAGGGTGATGGTGGAGTCATAGAAGGAGTTTGGGAGTGTTCCTTCCCCTGCAAAATTTCTGAAGAGTTTGAGAAGGTTGGGTGTTAGCTCTTGTCTAAATGTTTGATAGAATTCACCTCTGATGCCATCTGGTTCTGGACTTTTGTTTTTTGGAAGACTTTTAATCACAGTTTCAATTTCATTACTTGTGATTAGTCTGTTCATATTTTCTATTCCTGTTTCAGTCTTGGAAGGTTATACCTTTCTAAGAATTTGTCCATTTCTTCCAGGTTGTCCATTTTATTGGCATAGAGTTGCTTGTAGTCTCTTAGGATGCTTTGTATTTCTGTGGTGTCTGTCACAATTTCTCCTTTTTCATTTCTAATTTTATTGATTTGAATCCTCTCCCTCTTTTTCTTGAGTCTGGCTAAAGTTTTATCATTTTTGTTTATCTACTCAAAGAACCAGCTTGTAGTTTTATTGATACTTGCTATTGTTTTCTTTGTTTCTATTTCATTTATTTCTGCTCTGATCTTTATAATTTCTTTCCTTCTACTAAGTTTGGGTTTTGTTCTTCTTTCTCTAGTTCCTTTAGGTGTAAGGTTAGATGGTTTATTTGAGATTTTTCTGGTTTTTTGAGGTAGGCTTGTATTGCTATAAACTTCCCTCTTAGAACTGGTTTTGCTGCATCCCATAGGTTTTGGATCATCGTGTTTTTGTTGTCATTTTTCTCTAGGTAGTTTTTGATTTCCTCTTTTATTTCTTCAGTGAACTCTTGGTTATTTAGTAATGTATTATTTTGCCTCCATGTGTTTGTGTGTTTTACGTTTTTTTCCCTGTAATTGATTTCTAATCTCATAGCATTGTGGTCAGAACTGCTGCCTGATATGATTTCAGTTTTCTTAAATTTACTGAGGCTTTATTTGTGACCCAAGATGTGATCTATCCCGAAGAATGTTTCATGTGCAGCTGGGAAGAACGTGTAATCTGCTGTTTTTGGATGGAATGTCCTATAAATATCAATCAAATCTATCTATTCTATAGTGTCATTTAAAGCTTGTGTTTCCTTATTAATTTTCTGTCTGGATGATCTCTGTTGGTGTAAGTGAGATGTTAAAGTCTCCTACTATTATTGTGTTATTGTCGATTTCCTCTTTTATAGCTGTTAGCAGTTGCCTTATATACTGAGGTGCTCCTATGTTGGGTACATATATATTTGTAATTGTTATATCTTGTTGGATTGATCCCTTGATCATTATGTAGTGTCCTTCCTTGTCTCTTTTAACATTCTTTATTTTAAAATCTATTTTATCTGATATGAGTATTGCTACTCCAGCTTTCTTTTGATTTTCATTTGTATGGAATATATTTTTCCATCCCCTCACTTTCAGTCTGTATGTGTCCCTAGGTCTGAAATGGGTCTTTGGTAGACAGCATATATATGGGTCTTGTTTTTGTATCCATTCAGTGAGCCTGTGTCTTTTGGTTGGAGCATGTAATCCATTCACGTTTAAGATAATTATCAATATGTATGTTCCTATTACTGTTTTCTTAATTGTTATAGGTTTGTCTTGGTGGGTCCTTTTCTTCTCTTGTGTTTCCCACTTAGAGAAGTTCCTTTAGCATTTTTTGTAGAGCTGATTTCGTGGTGCTGAATTCTCTTAGCTTTTGCTTGTCTGTAAAGCTTTTGATTTCTGCATCAAATCTGAATGAGATCCTCAGTGGGTGGAGTACTCTTGGTCGTAGGTTCTTCCCTTTCATCACTTTAAATTTATCATGCCACTCCCTTCTGGCTTGTAGATTTTCTGCTGAGAAATCAGCTGTTAACCTTATGGGTGTTCCGTTGTATGTTATTTGTCTTTTTTCCCTTGTTACTTTCAGTAATTTTTCTTTGTCTTTAATTTTTGTCAATTTGATTACTATGTGTCTCGGCATTTTTCTTCTTTGGTTTATCCTGCCTGGAACTCTGTGCTTCATGGAGTTCCGTGGCTATTTCTTTTCCCATGCTAGGGAAGTTTTTGACTATAATCTTCAAATATTTTCTCAGGTCTTTTCTCTCTCTCTTCTCCATCTGGGACCCCTATAATGCGAATGTTGCATTTAATGTTGTCCCAGAGGTCTCTTAGGGTGTCTTCATTTATTTTCATTCTTTTTCTTTATTCTGTTCCATGGCAGTGATTTCCACCTTTCTGTCTTCCAGGTCACTTATCCATTCTTCTACCACAGTTATTCTGCTACTGATTCCTTCTAGTGTATTTTTCATTTCAGTTATTGTATTGTTCATCTCTGTTTGTTTGTTCTTTAATTCTTCTAGGTGTTTGTTCCTTAATTCTTCTAGGTCTTTGTTAAGCATTTCTTGCATCTTCTCAATCTTTGCCTCCATTCTTTTTCCAAAGTCTTGGATCATCTTCACTATCATTATTCTGAATTCTTTTTCTGGAAGGTTGCCTATCCCCACCTCATTTCACTGATTTTCCTGGGATTTATCTTGTTCCTTGATCTGGTATAAAGTCCTCTGCCTTTTCATTTTCTCTGTCTTTCTGTGAATGTGGTTTTCCTTCCACAGGCTGCAGAATTGTAATTCTTCTTGCTTCTGCTGTCTGCTCTCCGGTGGATGAGTCTATCTTAGAGGCTTGTGCAAGCTTCCTTATGGGAGGGAATGGTGGTGGGTAGAGCTGGGTGTTGCTCTGGTGAGCAGAGCTTTAATCTGTTTGTCAGTGGATTAAATAAAACTTTAATAAAAAGTTTAATCCACTTGTCTGCTGATGCTTGGGGCTTGGTTCCCTCCCTGTTGGTTGTTTGGCCTGAGGCAACCGAGCACTGGAGCCTACCTTGCTCTTGGTGAGGCTAATGGCGGACTCTGGGAGGGCTCATGCCAAGGAGTATTTCTCAGAACTTCTGCTGCCAGGGTCGTTGTCCCCATGGTGAGCCACAGCAACTCCCCGCCTCTGCAGGAGACCCTCTAATACTAGCAGGTAGGTATGGTCATTCGCCTACGGGGTGACTGCCCCTTCCCCTGGGTCCTGATGTGCTTACTACTTTGTGTGTGCCCTCCAAGAGTGGAGTCTCTATTGAGACTCTGAGTGCAGTTGAGACTCGGAGTGGAGTCACACAGACCCTGGGTCCTGTGAAGCTTCGATGCTTTGTGGTTCTAGAAATACTATAGGAGACGGTCCACAGTAGGTTAAGCTAATGCTGTCAGTAGAGGTGGTGAAACCAGAGATCTGTAGTTCTGACTAGAGGTTCCAGTGTACATACAGGACAAAATCATCTCCTGTGAATGTAGTTCAGGCACGTTTAAGATGAATGCAGTCATGTTAATACCTAACATCTTTTATATTATGCTTCTCCTCAGGGACCCCTCCTCTGTTCCTGAGGCTCCTGTAAGTCATGTACAGGGGAATGGAGAGTGGGCTCTGTCCAGTCTGAGCCCTCAGTTACCCTGTGTGTATCTTAGGATACTTTGTATTTCTCTGGTGGAAGTTGTAACATCATCTCTTTCATTTCTGATTTATTTGGGCCCCCTCTTTTTAAAAAAACATACTACTGTGTCTTTTATTCTTTACAGAAGTTTAGTAAGTGTTTGATCTTCTACCCTTACTCTATGTGTACTTTTTGCCGTGAGATTTTTATTTAGTTTGTTTTCTTGTTACTATCAATAATTAGTGAGACTTCTTTTAAGCTACCTTCAACATTGCTTATAAAGCTGCTTTATTAGTGATGTCAGAGCTTTAATGGAAGTCGTGTTCTGGTTGTAAGTTAGAATGCAGTGTGCCAGCAAAAAGCCCCTTAAGTTTATGTCTCATTACTTCTTGTCCTTTTTTTTTTTTTTTCTGGTACGCGGGCCTCTCACTGTTATGGCCTCTCCTGTTGCAGAGCACAGGCTCTGGATGCAACAGGCTCAGCGATCATAGCTCATGGGCCCAGCCATTCTGCAGCATGTGGGATCTTCCCGTACAGGGGCACGAACCCGTGTCCCCTGCATCGGCAGGCGGACTCTCAACCACTGCACCACCAGGGAAGCCATTGTTCTTTTTTAAATTTAATTTTTATTTTTTGTCAGAGTAAATTTGATTAAAATGTTTTGTTTGTTCTAGGTGTGCAAGATGTGCACATATACATGTATCTATACTTCTTCAGGTCGTTTTCTCCTGTAGGTTATGACACAATGTTGAGTCGTCTTCTCTTGGTATTCTGTAGGTCTTTGGTGATTATATATTTCACATGTGTTTGTATATCTTTGTTAACCCCAATATCGTAATGTATCCAATCCTCACACCTTTCCATTTGGTGAACCATAAGTTTGTTTAATGAATCTGTGATTACCCTTCTCTGTGGAAGTATCTTCACTGGTATCAATTTTTAGCTAACACCTGTAAGTGATATTATAGGTTATGTGTCTTTTGCTGTCTGACTTAGTACAATTTGCCTGATTACCTATAAAATCACCTATGGTGCTGCAAATGGCATTGTTTCATTGTTTTCTGTATCTAATATTCCATTTGTACATGTACCAGTTCTTCGTCCACTCACCTCTTGATGGACTTTTTGGTTGCCTCCAGGTCTTGACTATTGTAATACTGTTGCAATGCACATTTGCCTGCCTGTGTCTTTCCAATTCTGTCTTCTTATGTTATAGGCCCAGGAGTGGGCCTCCTGTATCATATGGTATCTCAGGGTTTACCTTTTAAAGTCACCACGATTCTGTTCTCATTAGTGGCTCTTTCCAGGTTACATCCAACTTAAAGTTGAGGGTATGCATTTCTCCACAATACCTTCAGCATTTATTGTTTGTAGTTTTCTTGCTGATGGATATTCTGACTGGTGTGAGCTGATAGCTCTTTGTGGTTGAATTTGCATGTGACTCATAAGGCATGTCCTTTTTATTTTTCAAACTGTGATTACAGCTTAGTTCTTCAAAGTGTTTTCTTAAAGTATGTGTCACATTTTGAAATTTATTGGCCAATACCTCCCTCAAGACATTTTGAGGGCAGGTTTCACTTACAGCACTGCAGTACTTGTTCACATAAAGTGACCATTAGCACAGGCTTTAAAGCTGCTTTTTCAGGTAACGGCCAAAGTGTGGCAGCCTTTCTTCATTCCCCATGCTGGTACTAGGGAAACAGACCTTCTGGCCAGTGGTCTTCCTCGGTTATAAATTAGAGTAGAATGTGCCCGGATAAACCCCCAAAAGCGGATGTCTCCTTACTTTTGTTTGTGTTTTTATATTTAATTTATATTTTTATTGGAGTAATATTCCATTGTGTATATGGACCACTTCTTTGTGCATTCCTCTGTTGATGGACATTTTCGCGGCTTCCAAGTGTTGGCTATATTAAATATTGCTGGAGTGCAAGATTGCCAGCCTGTGACTTTTTGATTCTCATTTTCTCAGGTGATAGGCCCAGCACTGGGTGTGACTGATTGACTAGTAGCTCTATGTTTACCTTTTCAAAGCACCTCCATTGTGTTTTCATTAGTGGCTCTTACCAAGTCCCCCTTAGAACCAAGGGTACGAATTTGTCCACAATCCCTTCAGCATTTATTGTTTGCAGCATTTTTGCTAATGGCCATTCTGAATGCTGTGAGCTGATAAGTTTTTGTAATTTGGGTTTGCATGTCTTTAAAAATTCCTAAAATTGATCATTTTCCCACACCTTTTACTTTTCTGTTAAAAAAAAAAGTGTGAGTACAATATATCTCTTGAAATTTTCTTCTTGGAAGGTTGCCCTCTTTTGAATTTTTGGTTGTTATTCGACCCCAGGATTTTTTTGGAGGGCAGGTGTCATTACAGAACTGCAAGTTTGGTGAATGTTTAGTGACCATTAGCACTGGGTTTAAAGCTGCTGTTGTGGGAAATGGCCACAAGGAGGCAGCATTTCTCCATTCCCAAATCTGGGTACTAGGGCAGGAGAGCCTGTCTGGAAGTTGTGTACCTAGGTTGTAAGTTAGAATGGAATGTGCAAGGAGAAACGCCCATAAGTTTATGTCTCATTACTTCTTCTTGGTTTAAAAAAAAATTTTAATCGGGGTAATGATTAGAATATTGTTTGTCCAGGTGTTCACAATCTGGTTCATTTGTACAATATGTATGTCTATTCATGTTCAGATCCTCTTCCCATGTGAAATATTATAGAGTGTTCCATAGACCTCCCTTGCTATATGGTTGGTCTTTTTGATATATGTTTATAATATGTATTTGTATACATATGGTAACGCTAATCTTAATTTATCCATTCTGCCCACCTTTCCTTTTAGATAAGCATACTTAATTTCTAAGTCTGTGAGTGTCTTTCTCTGTGGAAATATGTTCATTTGTGTTAGTTATTAGATAAAGCCTGTAAGTGATATCATAGGATATAGGTCTTTTGCATTCTGACTTACCTCATGTTCTGTGATTTACTCCAAGCTCAACTATGGTGCCTCAAAGAGCAGTGTTTCATTGTTTTCCACAGCTAATATTCCATTGTGTACATGGACCACTTCTTCTTTATCCATTAATCTGTTGATGGACATTTTGGTTGCTTCCGTGTCTTGGCTATTGTGAATAAGGCTGCAGTGCAGCTTTTGCAGCCCAGGTCTTCTCGATTCTGTTCTTCTCAGGTGAGAGGCCCAGTGATGGGCCTACTGGATTGAATGGTACCTCAATTTTTACTTTTAAATGCAGCTCCTTTCTGTTCTCATTATTGGCTGTTACCACTTTACATCTCACCACGAGCTAGAGGGTACACAGTTCTCAAAAACCACTTCAGCATTTATTATTTGTAGACTTTCTGCTGATGGTCAGTCGACCTGTGTGAGTTGAAACCTTTGTGTAGATTAGATTTACAGGAGCGTAGTGATTCCTGAGGTTGAGCTTTTACCCACTTTCCTTTTTTTTAAAAGACAGTGAGTAAAACTTACATCTTCATACTATCTTCTTGAAAAATTTGCCTGTTTTGAATTTTTTTGGCCATTCCCTACCTCAGCACAATTTTTTAGGGTAGGTGTCCTTTACAGCCCTGAGTCCTTGTGAATGTTAAGTGACCATTAGCTGTGGATTTAAAGCTGCTCTTGCGGGAAAGAGCCACAAGGCGGCAGCATTTCTACATTTCCAATTCTGGGTTTTTGGGCAACAGACCCCTCCTGGGAATCGTGTTAGTAGGCTGCAAATTAGAGTGGAATGTGCCAGTGCAAACCCCCAAGAGCTTATATCTCCTTACTTGTTTGTTTTTTAGTTTTTATTTTTAATAGGTATCAGCGCAAATTTGATAAAAATGTTTCTCCTAGGTGTACAGAATCTGGTTCATCATATCAGTGTAACTGTCTATTCATCTTTGGATCCTTTCCCTTGTAGGTTATTACAGAGTGTTGAGTAGACCTCTCTTGGTATTCCATAGGTATTTTGTGATTATATATTTCATATGTATTAGTACATGTCTGTTAACCCCCATATCCTAATTCATACATTCCTTACACCTTTCCATTTGGTTAAACATAATTTGGTTTCTGAATCTATGAGTGTCTTTATCTTGGAAATTATTTCATGAGTATCAATTTTTACATAACACCTATAAGTGATGTAATAGGATATCTGTCTTTCGGTTTCTTTCTTACTTCAAGTAGGGTGATTATCTCTAGATCCTTCTATGGTGGTACCAACGGCATTGTTCCATGCTTTTCCATGGCTAATATTCCATTGTGTGCATGGACGACTTCTTTGTGCATTTTTCTGTTGATGGACATTTTGGTTTCTTCCAGGTCTTTGCTATGGTACATGTTGCTGCAGTGAAGGATTACCAGCCTGTGTCTTTTTGATTCTGGTCTAGTCAGGTGATAGGCCCATCAGTGGGCCTACCAGATCACATGGTAGCTCAATTTTTACCTTTAAGCACACCTCCATTCTGTTCTCAGTACTGGCTCTTACCAGGTTACATCCCACCAGAAGCTAGAGGGTACACAGTTCTCTTAAACCCCTTCATCATTTATACTTTATAGAATTTTTTGCTGATGATCATTCTGACAGCTGTGAGGTGAACGTTCTTGTAGACTGGATTTGCATGTTTTATGTTGAGCGTTTTTCCATGCCCCTTTTTTAACAAAAAAGAAAGAAAGAAAAAGAAAGAGAATACAAAATGTGCGTAAAATATACCTCTTGAAATTATCGTTTTGAAATATACACGTCTTCTGAGATTTTTGCTCGATTTACGACCCAAGGATTTGTTTTGAGGGCAGGTGTCATTTACAGGCCTGCAATTATTTTGAATATCAAGTAACCATTAGTGTTGGGTTTAGAGCTGCTGTTGTGTGAAACGGCCAGAAGGCGGCAGCAGTTCTCCTTTACCAAATCTGGTTACTAGGGCAACAGAGCCTCAATGGAAGTTGTGTTCTAGGTTGTAAATTAGAATGGAGTGTGCCAGGAAAAAGCCCCTTAAGTTTATATCTCACTACTTCTTGTTCGTTTTTTAAACTTAATTTTCAGTTTTTATCACAGCAAGTTTGATTACAATGTTTTGCTTGTTCTAGGTGTGCAAGATGTGGTTGTTTTACACATATACATATATCTATAGTTCTTTGGATCCTTTTCCCATGTAGGTTATGATACAATGTTGAGTAGTCTTCTCTTGGTATTCCGTAGGTCTTTGGTGATTATATACTTCACCTGTGTTTGTATATCTCTGTTAACCCCAACATCCTAATGTATCCAATCCTCACACCTTTCAATTGGTGAACCATACGTTTGTTTAATGAATTTGTGATTGCCTTTCTCTGTGGAAATATCTTCAGTGGTATCAATTATTAGGTAACACCTATAAGTGATATCATAGGATATGTGTCTTTCACTTTCTGACTTACAAGTTGCGTGATTACTTCTAGACTCATCTACGGTGCTGCAAATGGCACTGTGTCACTTTTTTCCTTGGCTAATATTCCATCTGTACATATACCAGTTCTTCTTTGTCCACTCTTCTCTTGATGGACATTTTGGTTGCTTCCATGTCTTGGCTATTGTAATACTTCTACAGTGCAGATTTTCCTGCCTGTGTCATTCCACTTCTGTCTTCTTAGGATATAGCCTGAGGAGTCGGCCTCCTGGATCATATAGTAGATCAAGGTTTACCTTTTAAAGGCACCTCCATTCTGTTCCCATTAGTGGCTCTTACCAGGCTACGTCCCACTTCAAATGGAGGGTATGCATTTCTCCACAACCTCTTCAGCATTGATCATTTGTAGTTTTTTTGCTGATGGTTATTCTGAGTGGTGTGATCTGATACCTCTTTGTGGTTGGATTTGCATGTGCCTCATACTCCCTTGAAATTGAGCTTTCAGGCATGTCCTTTTATTGTTCAAACTGTTATTACAACTGACTTCTTCAAATTGTTTTCTTGAAGTATGTGCCACATTTTGAAATTTTTTGGCCTTTACCTGCATCAAGACATTTTAAGGGCAGGTTTCATTTGCAGCTCTGTAGTACTTGTGCATATGAAGTGAGCATTAGCACAGATTTCAAAGCTGCTGTTGCAGGTATTGGCCAGAAGGTGGCAGCATTTCTACGTTCCCCACTCTGGTACCTAGGGAAACAGACCTTCCTGCCAGTGGATTTCCTCAGTTATAAATTAGAGTGCAGTGTGCCCTGATACACCCCCAAAAGCTTACGTCTCCTTACTTATGTTTGTTTTTTAAATTTAATTTATATTTTTTAGTGGAGTAATATTCCATTGTGTACATGGACCACTTCTTCTTTGTGCATTCCTCTGTTGATGGTCCTTTTCATTGCTTCCAAGTGTTGGCTATGGTAAATATTGCTGGAGTGCAGTATTGCCAGCCTGTGACTTTTGATTCTCATTTTCTCAGGTGATAGGCCCAACAGTGGGTATGATTCATTGACTGGTAGCTCAATGTTTACCTTTTCAAAGCATTTCCATTGTGTTTTCATTAATGGCTCTTACCACGTCCCAATTAACACCGAGGGTACGCATTTTTCCACAACCCCTTCAGCATCTATTGTTTGAAGAATGTTTGCTCATGGCCATTTTGACTGGTGTGAGCTGATAGGTTTTTGTAATTTGGTTTTGCATGTCTTTAATAATTCCTAATATTCAGCCTTTTCCCACACCTTTCACTTTTCTTTAGAAAAAAAAAGTGTGAGTACAATATACCTGTTGAAATTGTCTTCTTGGAAGGTTGCACTCTTTTGAATTTTGTGGTCGATTTTCAACCCCAGGATTTTTTTTTTGAGAGGAGGTGTCCTTTATATGCCTACAATGATTGTGAATATTTAGTGACCATTAGCACTGGGTTTAAAGCTGGTGTTGTGGGAAATGGCCACAAGGCGGCAACATTTCTCCATTCCCAAATATGCTTACTAGGGCAACAGAGCCTTTCTGGAAGTCCTGTGACAAGGTTGTAAGTTAGAACGGAATGTGCCAGGAAAAAGCCCCTGAAGTTTATGTCTCATTACTTCTTGTTTGTTGTCTTAATTGTTTTAATCGGGGTAATGATTAGAATACAGTTTGTCCTAGGTGTACACAATCTGGTTCATTCGTACATCATATATATCTATTCATATACAGATCCTTTTCCCATGTAAAGGATTACAGAGTGTTCTGTAGACCTCCCTTGCTATGTGCTCGGGCTTTTTGATGTACGTAATTAATCTGTATTTGTATAGGTAAGGTAAACCTAATCTTAATTTATCCATTGCCACCACCTTTCCTTTTAAATACACACAGTTTATTTTTTAAGTCTGTGTGTGTCTTTCTCTGTGGAAATATGTCCATTTTTGTCAGTTGTTAGGTAACACCTATAAGTTATCATAAGATATATGTCTTTTGCTTTCCAACTTACCTCATGTTCTGTGATTATCTCTAGGCTCATCTATGGTACCTCAAAGAGCAGTGTTTCATTGTTCTCCGTGGCTAATATTCCATTGTGTACATGGACCATTTCTTCTTTATCCATTCATCTGTGGATAGACATTTTTCTTGCTTCCCTGTCTTGGCTATTGTGAATAAGGCTGCAGTGCAGTTTTTGCAGCCTGTGTCTTCTGGATTCTGGTCTTCTCAGGTGAGAGGCACAGCAGTGGGCCTGCTGCATCGAATGGTAGCTCAATTTTTACTTTTAAATGCAGCTCCTTTCTGTTCTCATTATTGGCTGTTACCACTTTACATCTCACCAGCAGCTAGAGGGTACACAGTTCTCAGAAACCACTTCAGCATTCATTATTTGTAGACTTTCTGATGATGGTTAGTCGACCTGTGTGAGTTGAAACCTTTTTGTAGATTAGATTTGCATGAGTGTAATAATTCATGAGGTTGAGCTTTTATCTAGTTTCCTTTTTTTTAAAAGATAGTAAGTAAAGCTTACGTCTTCATACTATCTTCTTGAAAAATTGCCTGTTTTGATTTTTTTTGGCCATTCCCTACCTCAGCACAATTTTTTAGGGCAGGTGTCCTTTACAGCCCTGAGTCCTTGTGAATATTAAGTGACCATTAGCTGTGGGTTTTTAGCTGCTCTTGCGGGAAAGAGCCACAAGGCGGCAGCATTTCTACATTTCCAACTCAGTTTTTGGGCAGCAGAGCCTTCCTGGAAATCATGTTAGTAGGCTTCAAATTAGAGTGGAATATGCCAGCGAAAACCCTCAAGAGGCTTATATCTCCTTACTTGCTGTTTGTTTTTAAATTAATTTTTATTAGGTATTAGAGCAAATTTGATAAAAATGTTGTTTCTCCTAGGTGTACAGAATCTGGTTCATCATATCAATGTATCTGTCTATTCGTCTCTGGATCCTTTCCCATGTAGGTTATTACAGAGTGTTGAGTAGTTCTCTCTTGGTATTTCATATGTATTTTGCGATTATATATTTCATATGTGTTAGTACATGTCTGTTAACCCCCATATCGTAATTCATTCATTCCTTACAACTTTCCATTTCATTAAACATCATTTTATTTTCTTAATCCATGATTTCCCTTCTCTTGGAATTAAGTGCATGGACAATAATTTTTAGGTAACACCTAGAAGTGATGTCATAGGATATCTTTCAGGTTCCTTCTTACTTCAAGTGGGGTGATTATCTCTAGATCCTTCTATGGTGGTGCCAACGGCACTGTTTCATTATTTTCCATAGCTAATATTCCATTGTGTACATGGACCATTTCTTCTTGGTGCAATTTTCTGTTCATGGACATTTTGGTTTCTTCCAAGTCTTGGCTATGTTAAATGTTCCTGCAGTGCAGGATTGCCAGCCTGTTTCTTTTTCATTCTGGTCTGCACAGTTGATAGGCACATCAAAGGACCTACCAGATCACATGGTAGCTCAATTTTTACCTTTAAACGCACCTCCATTATATTCTCACTACTGACTGTTACCAGTTTACATGCCCCAGCAGCTAGAGGGTACACAGTTCTCTAAATGCCCTTCAGCATTTATTCTTTGTAGACTTTTTGCTGATGGTCAGTCGACTAGTGTGAGTTGAAACCTTTTTGTAGATAGGATTTGCATGAGTCTAATAATTCCTGAGGTTGAGCTTCTATCCATTTTCTTTCTTTTAACAAGAGAGTAAGTCAAAATACCTCTTCATACTACCTTTTTGAAAATTTTGCCTTTATTGAATTTTTTTGGCCATTCCTCACCTCAGGACATTTTTTTGAGGGCAGGTGTCCTTTACAGCCCTGAGTCCTTGTGAATGTTAAGTGACCATTAGCTGTGGGTTTAAAGCCGCTCTTGCGGTAAACGACCACAAGGTGGCAGCATTTCTACATTTCCAACTCTGGGTTTTTGGGCAACAAAGCCCTCCTGGAAATCGTGTTAGTAGGCTGCAAATTAAAGTGGAATGTGCCAGGGCACACTCCTAAGAGCTTATATCTCCTTACTTCTTGTTTGTTTTTTAAATTTAATTTTTATTTATTATCAGAGCAAATTTGATGAAAATGTTGTGTTTGTTCTAGGTGTACAGAATCTGGTTCATTATATTTATGTATCTATCTATTCATCTTTGGTTCCTTTCCCGTGTAGGTTATTACAGAGTGATGAGCTCAATTTTTAACTTTAAACGCAGCGGCATTCTCTTCTCACTACTGGCTGTTACCATTTTACGTCCTACCAGCAGCTAGAGGGTACACTGTTCTGTAAAACCCTTTCAGCATTCATGTTTTGTAGACTATTTTGCTGATGATCATTCTGATGGTGGTAAGGTGAACGTTTTTGTAGATTGAATTTGCATGGCTTTATTATTTCCTGATATTGAGCATTATTCCATGCTCTTTTTTAAACAAAAAGAAAAAGAAAAAAAATGTGCGTAAAATATGCCTCTTAATATTGTCTTTTTGAAATGTTGACATCTTTTGAATTTTCTGGTCGATTTATAACCCCAGGAATTTTTTGAGGCCCAGTGGCCTTTACAGTCCTGCACATATTTTGAAAATTAAGTGACCATTACCGCTTGGTTTAAAGCTGCTGTTGTGTGAAAAAGCAACAAGGTGGCAGCATTTCTCCTTTACCAAATCTGGTTACCAGGGCAACAGAGCCTTAATGGAAGTCCTGTTCTAGGTTGAAAATCAGAATGGAATGTGCCAGGAAAAATTCCTTTAGGTTTGTCTCATTATTTCTTGTTTATATTTTTAATTTAATTTTTATTTTTATCACAGGAAATTTGATTAAATTGTCTTGATTGTTCTAGGTGTGCAAGATGTGGTTCTTTTACACATATACATATATCTATTCTTCTTTGGATCGTTTTCCCATGTAGGTTTTGACACAATGTTGAGTAGTCTTCTCTTGGTATTCTGTAGGTCTTTGGTGATTATATATTTCACCTGTGTTTGTATATCTCTGTTAACCCCAATATCGTAATGTATCCAATCCTCACACCTTTCGATTTGGGGAACCATAAGTTTGTTTCATGAATCTGTGATTGCCTTTCTCTGTGGAAATATCTTCATTGGTATCAATTTTTAGGTAACACCTATAAGTGATATCATACGATAGGTGTCTCGATTTCTCACTTACTACAAATTGCGTGATTACCTCTAGACTCATCTATGGTGCTGAAAATGGCATTGTGTCATTTTTTTCCTTGGCTAATATTCCATCTATACACGTAGCAGTTCTTATTTGTCCACCCATCTGTTGATGGACTTTTGGTTGTTTCCATGTCTTGGCTATTGTAATACTGCTGCAGAGCAGATTTGCCTGCCTGTGTCTTTCCAATTCTGTCTTCTTAGGTTATAGGCCCAGGAGTGGGCCTGCTGGATCATATAGTAGCTCAATGTTTACCTTTTAAAGGCACCTCCGTTCTGTTCCCGTTAGTGGCTCTTACCAGGTTACGTCCCACTTCAAATTGAGGGTATGCATTTCTCCACAACCTCTTCAGCATTGATCATTTGTAGTTTTTTTGCTGTTGGTTATTCTGAGTGGTGTGAACTGATACCTCTGTGTGGTTGGATTTGCATGTGTCTCATAATCCCTTGAAATTGAGCTTTCAGGCATGTCCTTTTAATTTTCAAACTGTTATTACAGCTTATTTCTTCAAATGGTTTTCTTGAAATATGGGCCACATTTTGAAATATTTTGGCCTTTACTTCCCTCAAGATACTAGGAGGGCAGGTTTCCTATACAGCCCTGCAGTCCTTGTTCATACGAAGTAACCATTAGCACAGGTTTTAAAGCTGCTTTTGCAGGTAATGGCCAGAGTGTGGCAGCATTTCATAATTCTATGAAATGTAATTAACCACACAATACATATATTTTTTCTTTTAAATCTCCATTGTTATTTTTTAAAGTACAATTATAATTCAAGTTCTTTGTAACAAGTGAAATTTAAAAAGATTAAAGGAAAAGATAATATCTTACCACTTACCATCCTTTCCCATTCCCTGAGACGACCAGCATAATGTGTAGATTTCTCATTTTATCCAGGTGTTCTATACATCTGGAACATCATGTTTTTCACTGTATAAAAATAGATTTAGCTCTCAGACTTTTTATAGGCTACAAAAGAGTCCATAGAACAGAAGTACCAAGTATTTCCGACTTAGCTTTTTGAGGGACAATCAGGTTTCTTTCTGTTTTATTTTGTTGTTCTGCTAATTTGTTTAAACCTCAGAAAAATATTTTTTAAAGTACAAAAAAAATAAGTTAAGGGTAAGGATTAGGGTTTAGCTTATGGGTTAGGGTGTGGGTTATGGTTAAGGGTACATGTTAGACTTAGTGTATGGGTTACCTTTAGGGTACGGGCTAGTGTTAGTGTACGAGTTAGGGTTTGGGTACGCGTTAGGGTTAGGGTATTTGTTAAACCTCTCCAACTCTCCAGATATCACTTAGCAGGGAAAGGAATATTATTTGGGGTCCAGCCATGGAGAAGACTTTAGACACTAGGATAAGACAAAGAACACACACATTATAAATAAATCACGTTAGGATTTTTTTTTAAGCTCTACATTAAAACACTAGTGCTTAGGAAATCTAATGGAGGCAGAAGCAGTAAAGGGTAGTTTTATGGGAATAACATCATAGATTTTCTGTAGAATACACAAATTTTGACTGGTTAGAAAGTCAAGGAGGAAAGCTTTTGTTCTGAGGATATAAACCCACTTGTAAATTGAGCTGCTATTGGAAGTTAGAAATTTTTTGTTGCTGTTGTATTCCTTTGTGTTTTCATGATTATTATTCTTGCATCTCCCTTGTTAAACTTTTGATTTGGGGAAGAGTGCCATTACTGGAAATGAGTTTACAGAATTATTCTCAAAGCAGAAGGAAATGGTTCTCACCTAAATATTAAGAAATAATGTCTATACTGGTGTACTAACAGAATTATGATTCAGGGATAATAATTCTATGAAATGTAATTAAGCACACAATATATATATATTTTTCTTTTAAATTTCCATTGTCAATTTTTAAAAGTACAATTATAATTCAAGTCCTTTGTAACAAGTGAAATTTAAAAAGATTAAAGGAAAAGAAAATATTTTACCACTTGCCATCCTTTCCCATTCCCTGTAACGACCAGCATAATGTGTAGCTTTCTCATTTTATCCAGGTGTTCGTTACATCTGGAACATCATGTTTCTCACTGTAGAAAAACAGATTTAGCTCTCACACTTTTAACAGGCTACATAACAGTCCATAGAACAGAAGTACCAAGTATTTCAGATTTAGCTTTTCGAGGGACACTGGGTTAGTTTCTGTTTTATTTTGTTGTTCTGCTAATTTATTTTAACCCCAGAAAAGTGTTTTTTAAAATACCCCCCCCAAAAAAAATTAAGTTGGGGGTATGGATTAGGGTTTCGGGCACAGGTTAGCATACAGGTTAGGGTACGGGTTAGGGTTAGGATACAGGTTAGCATAAGGGTATGCATTAGGGTTAGGGTATGGGTTAGGGATAGGTTAAGGTTTAGGGTTAGTGTACAGTTTAGGATACAGGATAGGGTATGGCTAAGGGTTAGGGTTAGGATAGGGGTTAGGGTACGGTTTATTGTTATGGTACGGGTTAGGATTAGGGTACAGGTTAGGGTACGGGTTAGGGTATGGTTTATGGTTAGAGTACGGGTTAGGTTTAGGGTACAGTTTAGTGTATGGCTACGGTTTAGGGTTAGGGTACGGGTTAGTGTTAGGACACGGTTTAGGATTAGGGTATGGGTTACGGTAGAGTTTAAGGTTAGGGTTAGGGTTAGCGTACAGGATACGTTTTGGGTACAGTTTAGGGTATGGCGACAGGTTAGGGTATGGGTTAGTGTTAGTGTATGGGTTAGGATTAGGGTACGGGTTAGGGTAAGGGTTACGGTTGGGGTTAGGGCATGGGTACGGTTTAGAGTACAGGTTAGGGTATGCCAACTGGTTAGGGTTAGGGTACATTTTAGGGTATGGCTACGGTGTATGGTTAGGGTACGTGTTAGGGTAAGGGTTAGTGTTAGGTTATGTGTTAGGATTAGGGTATGGGTTAGGGTATGGTTTAAGGTTAGGGTTAAGGTACGGGTTAGGGTTAGGGTACAGTTTAGGTTATGACTAAGGGTTAGGGGTAGGGTACGAGTTAGGTTTAGGGTTAGTGTCAGGGCATGGGTTAGGATTAGTGTACGGGCTAGGGCATAGTTTAGCGTTTGGGTTAGGTTTAGAGTTAGTGTAGGGGTTAGGGTTAGGGTAAGGGTTAGGGTTAGGATATTGTTTACAGTTACAGTACAGGTTAGGGTTACGGTACACTTTAGCGTTAGGGTATTTATTAAACCTCTCCCACTCTCCAGATATCACTTAGCACGTAAAGGAATATCATTTGTGGTCCAGCCATGGAGAAGACTTTAGACAATAGGATAAGACAAAGAACACACACATTATAAATAAATCACATTAGAATTTTTTTAATCTCTACATTAAAACACTAGTGCTTAGGACATCTAATGGAGGCAGAAGCAGTAAAGGGTAGTTTTATGGGAATAACATCACAGATTTTCTGTAGAATATACAGATTTTGACTGTTTAAAAAGTTAAGGAGGAATGCTTTTGTTCTGAAGATATAAACTCTCTTGTAAATTGAGCTGTTATTGGAGGTTAGAAATTTTTTGTTGCTGTTTTATTGCTTTGTATTTTCATGATTATTCTGCTTGCAGCTCCCTTATTAAACCTTTGATTTGGGGAAGAGTGCCATTACTGGAAATGAGTTTACAGAATTATTCTCAAAAACAGAAGGAAATAGTTCTCACCTAAATATTAAGAAATAAACTCTAAACTGGTGTACTAACAGAATTATGATTCAGGGATAAAAATTCTATGAAATGAAATTAAACACACAATATATATATTTTGTCTTTGAAATTTCCATTGTTACTTTTTAAAAGTACAATTATAATTCAAGTACTTTGTAACAAGTGAAATTTAAAAAGATTAAAGAAAAAATATTTTACCGCTTGCTATCCTTTCCCACTCCTTGGAGCGACCAACACAATGTGTAGCTTTCTCATTTTAACCAGGTGTTCCTTACATCTGGAACATCATGTTTGTCACTGTAGAAAAACAGATTTAGCTCTCACAATTTTTATAGGCTACATAACAGTCCATAGAACAGAAGTACTAAGTATTTCAGACTTAGATTTTTGAGGGAGACTCAGGTGAGTTTCTGTTTTATTTTGTTGTTCTGCCAATTTGTTTTAACCCCAGGAAAATATTTTTTAAAATACAAAAAACAAACTAAGTTAGTTGTAAGGATTAGGGTTTCGGGTACGGGTTAGGGTACGGGTTAGGTTTAGGGTACGGGTTAGGGTTAAGGTTAGGGTATGTGTTAGCATTAGGTTTAGCGTTAGGGAATGGGTTAGTGTCAGGTTTAGAGTTATGGCTTAGGGTACAGGTGAGGGTACGGCTACGGGTTAGTTGTAGGTTACGGGTCAGGGTATGGTTTAGTGTTAGGGTAAGGGTTAGTAGTAGAGTACAGGTTAGGGTATGGGTTAGGGTTAGGGTACGGGTTAGGGTTAGGGTAAAGTTTAGTGTATGGATACGGTTTAGGGTTACTGTATGCGTTAGGGTACGTGTTAGTGTTAGGGTATGGGTTAGGATTAAGGTACAGGTTAGCGTACGGTTTAGGATTAGGTTTAGGGTTATGGTTAGGGTACAGTTTAGGGTATGGCTACGGTTAGGGTTAGGGTAAGTGTTAGGGTATGGGTTAGTGTTAGTGTATGGGTTAGGATTAGGGTACTGGTTAGGGTAAGTGTTAGGGTTAGGGCACGGGTATGGTTTAGGGTACAGGTTAGGGTACGGCAATGTGTTAGGGTTAGGGTATGTGTTAGGTTATGGGTTAGGATAAGGCTACGGTTTAGGATATGGGTACAGGTTAGGGTTAGGGTATGGGTTAGTGTTAGGGTACAGTTTAGGGTATGGCTACTGTTTACGGTTAGGGTACAGGTTAGTGTTAGGGTATGGGTTAGTGTTAGGGTATGGCTTAGGGTACGGATTAGGGTACAGGTTAGGGTTAGGGTACAGTTTAGGGTATGGGTATGGGTTACTGTTAGGGTACGTGTTAGGGTACAGGTTAGTGTTAGTGTACGGGTTAGGATTAGGGTACAGGTAGGGTAAGTGTTAGGGTTAGGGTGAGGGTTAGGGCATGGGCACAGTTTAGGATACAGGTTAGGGTACAGCAGCGGCTTGTGGTTAGGTTACGTGTTATGGGACGGGTTAGTGTTAGGTTACAGTTTAGGTTTAGGGTACGTTTTATAGTACGGGTTAGGCTTAGAGTTAGGGTTAAAGTACCGGTTATGGTTAGGGTACAGTTTAGGGTACGGCTATGGTTTAGGTTTAGCGTATGGGTTAGGAGTAGGATACGGGTTAGGGTACAGTTTAGGGTTAGGGTTAGGGTTCGTGTATGGGATAGGGTTAGGGTACAGTTTAGGGTATGGGTATGGGTTAGGGTTAGGGTATGTGTTAGGGTACGGGTTAGTGTTAGTGTACGGATTAGGATTAGCCTATGGGTTAGGGTAAGGTTTAGGGTTAGGGTTAGGGTTAATGTACTCTTTAGGGTTAAGGTATTTTTTAAACCTCTCCCACACATCCGATATCACTTAACATGTAAAGGAATATTATTTGGGGTCCAGCCATGGGGAAGACTTTAGACACTAAGATAAGATAAAGAACACACACATTTTAAATAAGTCACATTAGGATTTTGTTTTTAACCTCTATATTAAAACACTAGTGCTTAGGAAATCTAATGGAGGCAGAAGCAGTAAAGGGCAGTTTTATGGGAATAACAACACATATTTTCTGTAGAATACACAGATTTTGACTGGTTAGAAAGTCAAGGAGGAAAGCTTTTGTTCTGAAGATATAAACCCACTTGTAATTTGAGCTGCTATTGGAAGTTAGAAAATTTTTGTTACTGTTTTATTGCTTTGTGTTTTCATGATTATTCTGCTTGCATCTCCCTTGTTAAACCTTTGATTTGGGGCAGAGTGCCATTACTGGAAATGAGTTTACAGAATTATTCTCAAAAACAGAAGGAAATGGTTCTCATCTAAATATTAAGAAACAATCTCTATACTGGTCTACTAACAGAATTATGATTCAGGGATAAAAATTCTATGAAATGTAATTAAACACACTATATATATATTTTTTTCTTTTAAATTTCCATTGTTACTCTTTAAAAATACAATTATAATTCAAGTACTTTGTAACAAGTGAAATTTGAAAGGTTAAAGGAAAAGAAAATATTTTACCACTTGCCATCCTTTCCCATTCCCTGAAACGACCAGCATAATGTGTAGCTTTCTCATTTTATCCAGGTGCTCCCTACATCTGGAACATCATGTTTCTGCCTGTAGAAAAACAGATTTAACTCTCACACTTTTTACAGGCTACGTAACAGTCCATAGAACAGAAGTACCAAGTATTTAAGACTTAGCATTTTGAGGGACAGTCAGGTTAGCTTCTGATTTATTTTGTTGTTCTGCTAATTTGGTTAAATCCCAGAAAAATATTTTCTTAAATACAAAAAATACATAAATTAAGTTAGGGGTAAGGATTAGGGTTTGGGTTACGGGTTAGGGTATGGGTTAGGATTAGGGTACAGGTTAGTGTTAGGGTACAGTTCAGGGCTAGGGTACGGGTTAGGGTTAGGGTACGGGTCAGGGTTAAGGTTAGGGTTTGTGTTACAGTTAGGGTTAGGGCTAGGTTTAGGGTTAGTGGGAGGTTTAGGGTACAGGTGAGGGTAAGGCTACGGGTTAGGATTAGGATACGGGTTAGGGCATGGTTTAGTGTTAGGGTACAGGTTAGTAGTAGGGTACAGTTTAGGGTATGGTTTCGGGTTAGGGTTAGGGTACAGTTAAGGGTATGTCTAGCTTTAGGGTTAGGGTATGGGTTAGGGTACGTGTTAGGGTTAGGGTATGGGTTAGGGTAAGGGTAGGGTTGAGGGTATGGTTTAGGGTTAGTTTTAGGGTTAGGGTATGGGATAGGTTTAGTGTACAGTTTAGGGTATGGCTATGGGTTAAGTTTAGGGTACGTGTTAGGGTATGGGTTAGTTTTAGTGTATGGGTTAGTATTAGAGTACAGGTTATGGTAAGTGTTAGGGTTAGGGTTATGGAAGGGGTATGGTTTAGGGTACAGGTTAGGGTACGACAACGGTGTAGGATTAGAGTACGTGTTAGGGTATGAGTTAGTTTTAGTGTACAGGTTAGGATTAGGGTACAGATTAGGGTAAGACATCGGGTAAGGATTAGGGTTAGGGTTATGGTTACATTTAGGGAATGGGTATTATTTAGGGTACAGGTGAAGGTACAACAACGGTTTAGGGTTAGCGTATGTGTTAAGGAATGGGTTAGTGTTAGTGTACTGGTTAGGATTAGGGTACGGGTTAGGCTAACGCTTTGGGTAAGGGTTAGGGTTAGTGTTAGGGAACGGGTATGGTTTAGGGTACAAGTTAGGGTACGACAACTGTTATGGATTAGCGTATGCGTGAAGGTATGTATTAGTGTTAGTGTATGGATTAGGATTACGGTACGGGTTAGGGTAAAGCTTCAGATAAGGGTTATGGTTAGGGTTAGGGTTAGGGAACGGGTACGGTTTAGGGTACAGGATAGGGTACGACAACGGTTTAGGGTTAGCTTATGTGTTACGGTACGGGCTAGTGTTAGTGTATGGGTTAGGATTATGGTACGGGATAGGGTAAGGTTTTGGGTAAGGGTTAGGGTTAGGGTTAGGGAATGGGTAAGGTTTAGGGTACAGCTTAGGGTACGACAACGGTTTAGGGTTAGAGTACGTGTTAGGGTATGGGTTAGTTTTAGTGTACGGGTTAGAACTAGGTTACGGATTAGGGTAAGACATCGGGTAAGGGTTAGGGTTACGGTTAGGGAATGGGCATGGTTTAGGGTATAGGTGAAGGTACGACAATGGTTTAGGTTTCGTGTACGTGTTAACGTATGGATTAGTGTTAGTGTACCAGTTAGGATTAGGGTACGGGTTAGGGTAAGGCTTCAGGTAAGGGTTAGGGTTAGGCTTAGGGAATGGGTATGGTTTAGGGTACAAGTTATGGTACAACAACAGTTTAGGGTTACCGTACGAGTTAGGGTATGGGTTAGTGTTAGTGTACGGGTTAGGATTATGGTACGGGTTAGGTTAACGCTTAGGGTGAGGGTTAGTGTTACGGTTAGCATTAGGGAACAGGTACGGTTTAGGCTACAGGTTAGGGTATGACAACGGTTTAGTGTTAGTGTATGTGTTAGGGTACGGGTTAGTGTTAGTGTACGGGTTAGGATTAGAGTTCGGGATAGTGTAAGGCTTCAGGTAAGGGTTTGGTTTAGGGTTAGGGTAAGGGTTATGGTAACGCTTCGGGTAAGGGTTAGGGTTAGGGTTAGGGAACGGGTACGGTTTAGGGTACAGCTTAGGGTACGGCAACTGTTTATGGTTAACGTACATGTTAGTGAATGGGTAAGTGTTAGTGTACGGTTTAGGATTAGGATACGGTTTAGGGTAAGGCTTCAGGAAAGGTTTAGGGTTAAGGTTAGGGTTAGGGAATGGTTACAGCTTAGGGTACCGGTTAGGGAACTAAAAATATTTAGGGTTAGTGTACATGGTAGAGTACGGGATAGTGTTAACATACGGTTTAGGATTATGGTACAGGATAGGGTAATGCTTCAGGTAAGGGTTAGGATTAGGGTTATGGTTAGGTTTAGGGAAATACTACAGTTTAGTGTACATGTTAGGGTACGACAGAGGTTTAGGGTTAGCGTATGTGTTATTGTATGGGTAAGTGTTAGTGTACAGATTAGGATCAGGGTACGGGTTAGTGTAAGGCTTAAGGTAAGGTTAGTGTTAGGGTTAGGGTTAGGGAATGGGTACGGATTAGGGTACAGGATACGGTACGACTACAGTTTACAGTTAGCGTACGTGGTAGGGTAATGTTTAGTGTTAGTGTAAGGGTTAGAATTATGGTACGGGTTAGGAAAAGGCTTCGAGTAAGGGTTAGGGTTAGGGTTAGGTTTAGGGATCGGGTACGGTGTAGGGTACAGTTTAGGGTACGACAAACCTTTAGGGTTAATGAACGTGTTAGTGTATGGGTAAGTGTTAGTGTATGGTTTAGGATTAGGGTACAGTTTAGGGTAAGGCTTCAGGTAAGGGTTAGAGTTAGGGTTAGTGTTAGGGTTAGGCATAGGGAACGGGTACAGTTTAGGGTACGACTTAGGGTATGACGACAGTTTAGGGTTAGGTTTAGTGTTTCGGTTACGGAACAGATATGGTTTAAGGTACAGGTTAGGGTACGACAACGGTTTAGCGTTAGCGTACGTGTTATGGTACGAGTTAGTGTTAGTGTACGGGTTAGGATTACGTTATGATTTAGGGTAAGGCTTCGGGAAAGGTTTAGGGTTAGGGTTAGGGTTAGGTTTAGGGAATGGGTATGGTTTAGGGTACAGTTTATTATATGAGAATGGTTTAGGCTTCGTGTAAATATTAGGTTACAGGATAGTGTTAGTATACGGGTTAGGATTAGGGAACGGGTTAGGGTAAGGCTTTGGGAAAGAGTTAGGGTTAGGGTTAGTGTTAGAGAATGAGTACGGTTTAGTGTAGTTTAGTGTACGACAACGGTTTAGGTTTAGCGTACGTGTTAGGGTACGGGTTAGTGTCAGTGTATGGGTTAGGATTCCTGTACAGGTTATGGTAAGGCTTCGGGTAACGTTTATGTTTAGGGTTAGGCTTCGGGTTAGGCTTAGGGAAAGGGTAAGGTTTAGGGTACAACAATGGTTCAGGTTTAGCGTACCTGTTAGGGTACGTGTTAGTGTTGGTGTACGGGTTACAATTACGGAACCGGTTAGTGTAACGCTTCGTGTGTAAGGGTTAGGGTTAGTGTTAGAGAATGGGTATGGTTTAGGGTATAGGTTAGGGTACAACAACAGTTTAGTTTTAGTGTACATGTTAGGGTAGGTGTTACTGTTAGTGTGTGGGTTAGGTTTATGGTATGGGTTAGGGTAAAGCTTTGGGTAAGTGTTAGGGTTAGGGTTGGGGTTAGGGTTAGGGAATGGGTATGGTTTAATGAACAGATTAGGGTACGACAATGTTTTAGGGTTAGAATACGTGTTAGGGTATGGGTTAGTTTTAGTGTATGGGTTAGGATTAGGGTACGGATTAGGATAAGGCATCGGGTAAGGGTTACGGTTAGGGTTACGGTTAAGGAACGGGCATGGTTTAGGGTACAGGTTAGGTAATGACAACGGTTTAGTGTTAGCGTATGTGTTAGGGTACGGTTTAGTGTTAGTGTACGGGTTAGGATTAGGGTATGGGTTAGGGTAAAGCTTCGGTTAAGTATTAGGGTTAGGGTTAGGGGACGGGTACAGTTTAGGGTACAGGTTAGGGTATGACAACGATTTAGGGTTAGCGTACGTGTTAAGTTACAGTTTAGTGTTAGGGTTAGGGTAAGGCATCGGGTAAGGGTTAGGGGTAGGGTTAGGTTTAGGGTTAGGGTTAGGGAACAGGGATGGTTTAGGGTACAGGTTAGGGTACGACAATGGTTTAGGGTTATCGTACATGTTAGGGTACGGGTAAGTGTTAGTGTACGGGTTAGGATTAGGGTACGGGTTAGGGTAAGGCTTCGGGTAAAGGTTAGGGTTAGGGTTATGGTTAAGGAATGGGGACGGTTTAGGGTACATGTTAGGGTACGACAATGGTTTAGGGTTAGCCTACGTGTTTGGGTACGGGTTAGTGTTAGTGTATGGGTTAGGATTAGGGTACGGGTTAGCGTAAGGCTTCGGGTAAGGGTTAGGGTTAGGGTTAGGGAATGGGGACAGTTTAGGATACAGGTTAGGGTACAACAAAGGTTTAGCGTTAGCGTATTTGTTAGGGTATGGGTTAGTGTTATTGTATGGGTTAGGATTAGGGTACGGGTTAGGGTAAGGCTTCGGGTAAGGTTTAGGTTTAGGGTTAGGGTTAGGGAACGAGGACGGTTTAGGGTACAGTTTAGGGTGTGACAAAGGTTTAGTGTTAGCGTACGTGTTAGGGTATGGGTAGGTATTAGGTTACGGGTTAGGGTAAGGTTTCAGTTAAGGGTTAGGGTTAAGGTTAGGGAACGGGGACGGTTTAGGGTACAGGTTAGGGTATGACAGCGGTTTAGGGTTAGTGTACGTGTTAGTGTATGGGTTAGTGTTAGTGTATGGGTTAGGATTAGGGTACGGGTTAGTGTAAGGCTTCGTGTAAGGGTTAGGATTAGGTTTAGGGTTAGGGTTAGGGAACGGGGACAGTTTAGCGTACAGGTTAAGGTACGACAATAGTTTAGGGTTAGCGTACGTGTTAAGGTGCGGGTTAGTGTTAGTGTACGTGTTAGGATTAGGGTACGATTTAGGGTAAGGCGTCGGGTAAGTGTTAAGCTTAGGATTAGGTTTAGGGTTATGGAACGGGTACTGGTTAAGGTACAGGTCAGGGTACGACAATGGTTTAGGGTTACTGTACGTGTTAGGGTACGTGTTAGTGTACGGGTTAGGATTAGGGTAAGGTTTAGGGTAAGGCTTCGGGTAAGGGTTAGTGTTAGGGTTAGGGAACGGTGACGGTTTAGGGTACAGGTTAGGGTACGACAACAGTATAGGGTTAGTATGCGTGTTAGGGTATGGGTTAATGTTATTGTACGGTTTAGGATTAGGGTACGGGTAGGGTAAGGCTTCGGGTAAGGGTTTGGGTTAGCGTTATGTTTAGGGAACAGTGACGGTTTAGGGTACATGTTAGGGTAAGACAGTCGTTTAGGGTTAGCGTACGTGTTAGGGGTCGGGTTAGTGTAGTGTACGGGTTTGATTACTGTACGGGTTAAGACTTCGGGTAAGGGTTAGTGTTAGTGTTAGGGTTAGGGTTACGGATAGGGAACGAGGATGGTTTAGGGTACAGGTTAGGGTACGATAATGGTTTAGGGTTAGCGTACATGTTAGGATACGTGTTAGTGTTATTGTAACGGTCAGGATTAGGATACGTGTTAGGGTAAGGCTTAGGGTAAGGGTTAGGGTTAGGTTTACAGTTAGGGTTAGGGTCAGGTAATGGGGACGGTTTAGGTTACAGGTTAGGGTACGACAATGGTTTAGGGTTAGCCTACGTGTTTGGGTACGGGTTAGTGTTAGTGTACGGGTTAGGATTAGGGTACAGGTTAGCATAAGGCTTCGGGTAAGGGTTAGGATTAGGGTTAGGGTTAGAGTTAGGGACCGGGGATGGTTTAGGATACCAGTTATGGTACGACAATTGTTTAGGTTTAGCATACGTGTTAGCGTACCGGTTAGTGTTAGTGTATGGTTTAGGTTTAGGGTAGGTGTTAGGGTAAGGCTTCAGGTAAGGGTAAGGGTAAGTGTTAGGGTTACTGTTAGTGTTAGGGAATGGGGACGGTTTAGGGTACAGGTTAGGGTATGACAACGGTATAGGGTTAGTATACGTGTTAGGGTACAGTTTAGTGTTAGTGTATGGGTTAGGATTAGGGTACAGGTTAGGTTAAGGCTTCGGGTAAGGGTTAGGGGTAGGGTTAGGGTTAGAGTTAGGGTTACGGTTAGGGAACGGGGATGGTTTAGAGTACAGGTTAGGATACAACAACGGTTAAGGGTTAGCGTATGTGTTAGGGTATGGGTTAGTGTTAGTTTACGGGTTAGGATTATGTTACGGTTTAGGGTAAGGCTTCAGTTAAGAGTAAGTTTTAGGGTTAGGTAAGCCTTTGGGTAAGGATTAGGGTTAGGTTTAGGGAACAGGGACGGTTTAGGGTACAGGTTAGGGTACAATAATGGTTTAGGATTAGCGTACATGTTAGGATATGGGTTAGTGTTAGCGTAACGGTTAGGATTATTGTACGTGTTAGGGTAAGGCTTCGGGTAAGGGTTAGGCTTAGCGTTAGGGTTATGGAACGGGTATGGTTTAGGGTACAGGATAGGGTATGACAAAGGTTTACTGTTAGCGTACGGGTTAGTATTAGGTTACGGGTTAGGGTAAGGCTTCCGTTAAGGGTTAGGGTTAGGGTTAGGGAACGGGGATGGTTTAGGGTACAGGTTAGGGTAAGACAATGGTTTAGAGTTAGCGTACGTGTTAGTGTACGGGTTAGTGTTAGTGTACAGGTTAGTATTAGGGTAAGGGTTAGGGTAAGGTTTTGGGTAAGGGTTAGGTTTGGGGTTAGGGTTAGGAAACGGGGACGGTTTAGGGTACAGGTTAGGGTACGACAACAGTATAGAGTTAGTATACGTGTTACGGTATGGCTCAGTGTTAGTGTACGGGTTAGGATTAGGGTACGGGTTAGTGTAAGGCTTCGGGTAAGGGTTAGGGTTAGTGTTAGGGTTAGGGAACGGGGATGGTTTAGGGTACATGTTAGGGTCCGACCACAGTTTAGGGTAAGCGTACGTGTTAGGGTTCAGCTTAGTGTTAGTGTACGGGTTAGGATTAGGGTATGGGTCAGTGTAAGGCTTCGCGTAAAAGTTAGGGTTAGGGTTAGTTTTATGGTTAGTGTTAGGGAACGGGGACTGTTCAGGGTACAGGTTAGGGTACAACAACGGTTTAGGGTTCGCTTACGTGTTAGGGTATGGGTTAGTGTTAGTGTATGGGTTAGGATTTGGGTATGGGTTTGGGTAAGGCCTCGGGTAAGGGTTAGGGTTAGGGAACCGGGACGGTTTAGGGTACAGGTTAGGGTACAGCAACGGTTTAGTGTTAGCCTACCTGTTACAGTACGGGTTAGTGGTGGTGTACGGGTTAGCATTAGGGTACGGTTTAGTGTAAGGCTTCGGGTAAGGGTTAGGATTACGGTTACGGTTAGTGTTAGTGAACGGGGACAGTTTAGGGTATAGGTTAGGGTATGTTAAAAGTTTAGGGGTAGCGTACATGTTAGGGTACGGCTTAGTGTTAGTGTACGGGTTGGGTTTAGGGTACGGGTTAGGCGAAGCCTTCGGGTAAGGGTTAGAGTTAGGTTTAGGGAACGGGGACGGTTTAGGGTACAGGTTAGGGTATGATAATGGTTTAGGGTTAGCGTACATGTTAGGATACGGGTTAGTGTCAGTGTAACGGTTAGGTTTATGGTACGTGTTAGGGTAAGGCTTCGGGTAAGGGTTAGGGTTAGGTTTAGGGCTAGGGTTAGGGAACGGGGACGGTTTAGGGTACAGGTTAGGTTACGACAACGGTATAGGGTTAGCATACGTGTTAGGGTATGGATTAGTGTTAGTGTATGGGTTAGGGTTAGGGTATGGTTTAGGGTAAGGCTACGGGTAAGGGTTAGGGATAGGGTTAGGTTTAGGGTTAGGGTTAGGGAATGGGGATGGTTTAGGGTACAGTTTAAGGTACGACAATGGTTTCGGGTTAACGTACAAGTTAGGGTATGTGTTAGTGTTAGTGTACGGGTTAAGATTAGGGTACGGGTTAGGGTAGGGCTTTGGGAGAGGCTTAGGTTTAGGGTTAGGGTACGTGTTAGGGTATGGGTTAGTGTTAGTGTATGGGTTAGGATTACGGTACGGGTTAGGTTAAGACTTCAGGTAAGGGTTAAGGTTAGGGTTAGTGTTAGAGTTACGGTTAGGGAACGTGGATGGTTTAGGGTACATATTAGGGTAAGACAAGTGTTTAGTGTTAGCATACGTGGTAGGGTACGGGTTAGTGTTAGTGTACGGGTTAGGGTAAGGCTTCTGGTAAGAGTTAGCATTAGGGTTAGGGTTAGGGAATGAGGACGGTTAAGGTACAGGTAAGGGTACGGCAATGTTTTAGGGTTAGTGTACTTTTTAGGGTATATATTAGTGTTACTGTACGGGTTAGGATTAGGGTAAGTGTTAGGGTAAAGCTTCGGGTAAGTGTTAAGGTTAAGGTTAGGGTTAGAGAACGGGGACAGTTTAGGGTAGAGGTTAGGGTACGACAACGGTTTAGGGTTAGCGTACGTGTTAGGGTATGGGTTAGTGTTAGTGTACGTGTTAGGATTAGGGTACAGGTTAGGGTAAGGCTTTGGGTAATGGTTAAGGTTAGGGTTAGTGTTAGGGTACAACAACAGTTTAGGGTTAGCGTATATGTTAGGGTATGGGTTAGTGTTAGTGTACGGGTTAGGATTAGGGTATGAGTTAGGGTAAGGCTTCGGGTAAGGGTTAGGGTTAGGGTTAGGGCTAGGGAACGGGGACAGTTTAGGGTACAGGTTAGGTTACGACAACGGTATAGGGTTAGCATACGTGTTAGGGTATGGGTTAGTGTTAGTGTACAGGTTAGGGTTAGGGTATGGGTTAGGGTAAGGCTATGGGTAAGGGTTAGGGATAAGGTTAGGTTTAGGATTAGGGAACGGGGATGGTTTAGGGTACAGTTTAAGGTACGACAATGGTTTAGGGTTAGCGTACACGGGGTACGGGTTAGTGTTAGTGTACGGGTTAGGATTAGGGTACGGGTTAGTGTAAGGCTTCGGGTAAGGTTTAGGCTTAGGGTTAGGGAACGGGGATGGTTTAGGGTACAGTTTAGGGTACGACAATGGTTTAGGGTTAGACTACGTGTTAGGGTACGGTTTAGTGTTAGTGTATGGGTTAGGATTAAGGTACGGGTTAGGGTAAGTCTTCGGGTAAGGGTTAGAGTTAGGGTTAGTGTTAGGGAATGGGGACGGATTAGGGTATATGTTAGGGTACTACAACAGTTTAGGTTTAGCGTACGTGTTAGGGTACGGATTGGTGTTAGTGTATGGTTAGGATTAAGGTACGGGTTAGGGTAAGGCTTCAGGTAAGGATTATGGTTAGGGTTATGGTTACTGTTAGTGTTAGGGAACGGGGAAGGTTTAGGGTACAGGTTAGGGTATGACAACTGTTTAGCTTTAGCGTATGTTTTAGGGTACGGGTTAGTGTTAGTGTACGGGTTAGGATTAGGGTATGGGTTAGGGTAAGGCTTCGGGTAAGGTTTAGGGTTAGGGTTAGCGTTAGGGAATGGGGACACTTTAGGGTACAGTTTAGGGTACGACAACGATTTAGGGTTAGTGTACATGTTAGGTTATGGGTTAGTGTTAGTGTACGGGTTAGGATTAGGATACGGGTTAGGGTAAGGCTTCGAGTAAAGGTTAGGTTTAGGGTTAATTTTCGGGAACGGGGAGGGTGTAGGGTACAGGTTAGGGTACAACAACGATTTAGCATTAGCGTACTTGTTAGGCTACGGTTTAGTGTTAGTGTACTCTTTATGATTAGGGTACGGGTTAGGGTAAGGCTTCGGGTAAGGGTTAGGCTTAGCGTTAGGCTTAGGGAATGGGTATGGTTTAGGGTACAGGATAGGGTATGACAAAGGTTTACTGTTAGCATACGTGTTAGGGTATGGGTTAGTATTAGGTTACGAGTAAGACTTCGGTTAAGGGTTAGGTTTAGGGTTAGGGTTAGGGAACGGGGACAGTTTAGGATACTGGTTAGGGTAAATTAATGGTTTACAGTTAGCGTACGTGTTAGTGTACAGGTTAGTATTAGTGTACGGGTTAGGATTAGGGTACGGGTTAGGGTAAGGCTTCGTGTGAAGGTTAGGTTTAGGTTTAGGGTTTGGGTTAGGGTTAGGGAAAGGGGACGGTTTAGGGTACAGGTTAGGGTACGACAACAATTTAGGGTTAGCATACGTGTTAGGGTACGGGTTAGTGTTAGTGTACGGGTTAGGATTAGGGTAAGGGTTAGGGTAAGGTTTCGGGTAAAGGTTAGGTTTGGGGTTAGGGTTAGGGAACGGGGACGGTTTAGGGTACAGGTTAGGGTACGACAACAGTATAGGGTTAGTATACATGTTAGGGTATTGGTTAGTGTTAGTGTACGCGTTAGGATTAGGGTACGGGTTAGTGTCAGGCTTCGGTAAGGGTTAGTGTTAGGGTTAGGGAACGGGGACGGTTTAGGGTACATGTTAGGGTAAGACAATGGTTTAGGGTTAGCGTACGTGTTAGGGTATGGGTTAGTGTTAGTGTACAGGTTACTATTAGGGTACAGAATAGGTTAAGGCTTCGGATAAGGGTTAGTGTTAGGGTTAGGGTTAGTGCTACGGATAGGGAATGGGGATGGTTTAGGGTACAGGTTAGGGTACGACAATGGTTTAAAGTTAGCGTACATGTTAGGGTAAGGCTTATTGTTAGTGTACGTGTTAGGTTTAGGGCACGGGTTTGGGTAAGGCTTTGGATAAGGTTTAGGGTTAGAGTTAGAGTTAGGGTTAGTTTTAGGGAAGTGGGACGGTTTAGGGTACAGGTTAGGGTACGACCAAAGTTTAGGGTTAGCGTACGTGTTAAGGTACAGGATAGTGTTAGTGTACGGGTTAGGATTAGGGTATGGGTCAGTGTAAGGCTTCGCGTAAAAGTTAGGGATAGGGTTATTTTTAGGGTTAGTGTTAGGGAACGGGGACTGTTCAGGGTACAGGTTAGGGTACGACAACGGTTTAGGGTTCGCTTATGTTTTAGGGTACAGGTTAGTGTTAGTGTATGGGTTAGGATTTTGGTATGGGTTTGGGTAAGGCCTCGGGTAAGGGTTAGGGTTAGGGAACCGAGACAGTTTAGGGTACAGGTTAGGGTACGACAGCGGTTTAGTGTTAGCCTACCTGTTAGGGTATGGGTTAGCGGTGGTGTACGGGTCAGCATTAGGGTACGGTTCAGTGTAAGGCTTCGGGTAAGGGTTAGGGTTACGGTTATGGTTAGTGTTAGGGAACGGAGACGGTTTAGAGATTAGTTTAGGGTGTGATAAAGGTTTAGGGTCAGCGTACATGTTAGGATACGGCTTAGTGTTAGTGTACGAGTTGGGTTTAGGGTATGGGTTAGGGGAAGCCTATGGGTAAGGGTTAGAGTTAGGTTTAGGGAACGGGGACGGTTTAGGGTACAGGTTAGTGTACGACAATGGTTTAGGGTGAGCCTAAGTGTTAGGGAACGGGTTAGTGTTAGCGTACGGGTTAGGATTAGGGGACGGGTTAGGGTAAGGCTTCGGGTAAGGGATAGGGTTAGGGTTAGGGTTAGGGAATGGGGACGGTTTAGTGTACAGGTTAGGGTACAACAATGGCTTAGGTTTAGTGTACGAGTTTGGGTACAGTTTAGTGTTAGTGTACGGATTAGGTTTAGGGTACGGCTTAGTGTAAGGCTTCAGGTAAGTGTAAGGGTTCGGGTTACAGTTAGCTTTAGGCTTAGGGAACAGGGACTGTTTAGGGTACAGTTTAGGGTACGACAACGGTTTAGGGTTAGCATACGTGTTAGGGTATGGGTTAGTGTTAGTGTATGGGTTAGGATTAGGGTACGGGTTAGGGTAAGGCTTCAGGTAAGGGTTATGGTTAGGGTTAGGGAATGGGGACAGTTTGGGTACAGGTTAGTGTATGGCAACAGTTTAGTGTTAGCGTACGTGTTAGGGTACAGGTTAATGTTAGTGTCCGGTTAGGATTAGGGTATGGGTTAGGTAAGGCTTCGGGTAAGTATTAGGGTTAGGGTTAGTGTTAGGGTTCGGGTTAGGGAATGGGGATGGTTTAGGGTACAGGTTAGGGTACGACAATCGTTTAGGGTTTGCATACGTGTTAGGGTACGTTTTAGTGTTAATGTACATGTTAGGATTAGGGTACGGGTTAAGGTTAGGCTTCGGGTAAGGGTTAGGGTTAGGGAACGGGGACGGTTTAGGGTACAGCTTAGGGTACAACAACGTTTTAGTGTTAGCATACGTGTTAGGTTACTGTTTAGTGTTAGTGTACGGGTTGTGATTAGGGTATGGGTTAGGGTGAGGCTTCGGGTAAGGGTTAGGGTTAGGGAACGGGGACGGTTTAGGGTACAGGTTAGTTTACGACAACTGTTTAGTATTAGCGTATGTTTTAGCGTACAGGTTAGTGTTAGTCTACGGGTTAGGATTATGGTTCGGGTTAGGGTAAGGCTTCAGGGTAGGGTTGGGTTTAGGGTTATGGTTAAGGTTAGGGAATGGGAAGGTTTAGGGTACAGGTTAGGGTATGACAACGGTTTAGTGTTAGCGTATGTGTTAGGGTACAGGTTAGTGTTAGTGTACAGGTTAGGATTATGGTAAGGTTTAGGGTAAGGCTTCAGGTTAGAGTTAGGTTTAGGTTTAGGGTTAGGGTTAGGAGATGGGGATGGTTTAGGGTACAGTTTAGGGTACGACAATGGTTTAGGGTGAGCGTACGTGTTAGGGTACGGGTTAGGATTAGGGGATGGGTTAGGGTAAGGCTTCGGGCAAGGGCTACGGTTAGGTTTAGGGTTAGGGTTAGAGGATGGGGACGGTTTAGGGTACAGGTTAGGGTACGACAACGGTTTAGGGTGAGCGTACGTGTTAGGGTACGGATTAGTGTTATCGTACGGGTTAGGATTAGGGGACGGGTTAGGGTAAGGCTTCGCGTAAGGGTTAGGGGACGGGGACGGGGACGGGTTAGGGTACAGGTTAGGGTACAACAGCGGTTTAGGATGAGCACGGTCCCCCAGCTTTGCAATGAGGACGCTTGTTGCGTGGGGGCTGCTGGCTGAATGGGAGACGATTCCCCACCACTGACTAACTTCAGAATTGTTTACAACTGGAGCAAGTGCCCTGATACGGTTTTCTTCTGTGTAACTGGTGGGTTCTGTTTTTTTTTCTTTTTTTTGTTTTTGGTTCAAGGTAGATTTTATTCCTCTTTTTTGTATTTACAGATATAAGAATGGAAATAATTTATTCATATAAATACATGTATGTGAAGGGAAAATTTTTTTTTCTGTTTTACTTTTTTTAATTTAATTTTTTTTATTTCGAATTTTATTTTATTTTTTTATACAGCAGGTTCTTATTGGTTATCTAATTTTTACATATAAGTGTATACATGCAAATCCCAATCTCTCAACTCCTCCCACCACCACCCCTCCAACAGCTTTCCCTCCTTGGTTCCATATGTTTCTTGTCTCCATCTGTTGCTCTATTTCTGCCTTGCAAAACGGTTCATCTGTACAATTTTTCTAGGTTCCACATATATGCATTAATATACAAGATTTGTTTTTCTCTTTCTGACTTACTTCACTCTGTATGACAGTCTCTAGATCCATCGACGTCTCTACAAATGACCCAATTTCATTCCTTTTTATGGCTTAGTAATATTCCATTGTATGTATGTACCACTTCTTTATGCATTCGTCTGTCTGTGGGCATTTAGGTTGCTTCCATTACCTGGATATTGTAAATAGTGATGCAATGAACATTGCGGTGAATGTCTCTTTTTGATTTATGGTTTTGTCTGGGTATATGCCCAGTAGTGGGATTGCTGTATCATATGGTAATTCTATTGTTAGTTTTTTAAGAAACTCCATATTGTTCTCCACAGTGACTGTATCAATTTACATTCCCAGCAATAGTGGAAGAGAGTTCCTTTTCTCCACACCCTTTCCAGCATTTGTTGTTTGTAGATTTTCTGATGATGCCCATTCTAACATGTGTGAGGTGACACCTCATGGTTGAGTCTATTTCGTTGAGCAAGGAGTAGGTCTTGTCTGTTACATATTTGGCTTATGGAACGGTATCTGTGCTAATTTCAATCTCTGGTTTAATACAGCACCCCAACTCACCTTTCCCCTTAAGCAAGCATAAGTTTTTTATCCAAATGTGAGACTCTGTTCGGTTTTGTAATTCAGTTCATGTGTAGCCAAGTTTACACTCCCTCTATTAGTGATATGTAATGATAATTATCTTTCTCTGTGTGACATATTTCTCTTAGAATCATCGTACTTAAATCCACTCAATTTGCTGCTACAGGCCTGATGACATTGATTTCATTGCTGAGTGATATTCCATTGTACGTAAGTAGCACAACTTCTTTATCCATTTTTTTCTTTCTGGGATATTTAACTTGTACCTTAGACGAGGTTCTTGTAAACAGAGCCATCCCAAACTTTGGGGTGGCTGTGTCTTTTTGATTTTTGTTTCCCTAAGCTATAGGACCATAAGTGGAAGTGCCCTAGGCTCTGTAGCTTTGTTTTTTAGATGTTTCAGGAAACACCATACACTTCTCCAAAGTCCCTGTTGGCAATTTACATCCCGCCCATCAGCATAACAATGCTCCCTGTTCTCCATGGCCTGTCCTGTCTTTCTGGATTTTACACTTTTTTCAGATGGCCCTTTTGACGGGGGGGGTGGGGGGGGTGGGGTGGGGTGGGGGGGGGTGGGGGGGGTGGGGGGGGTGGGGGGGTGGGGGTGTGTGGAGTGAGACTTCATTGTAGTGCGGATTTCCATCGCATGCTTGCTTGGTTGGCCAAAAAGGGCGTATGCCTTTCTTCCTGAATATATTCAGGAAGAAAGGCATACGCCCTTTTTGGCCAAGTGCATCATTGTCGACGTTCTGCCTCTTTTCCTGTGCTTTAAATGCAATTCCAGTCTACCTCCTGAAATCGGTTTCCTGCAATTCTGCCCCGCTTTCAAGTCCTCTTGGCAACCTTACTTCAATATATTTTTGGACGATAGCTGTCATTTATAACTCTGCAGGTTTGTGAATTACTGTGCCCCTGAGCTCCATTTTTCAGCTCTTATTTTTGTGATCTGGCCTGATAACCGCAGGATTGCTTCAGGGCCTGTTCTTGTTCTGGGGCGCCTTGCTGTGCCTTTGGTTAGTTCTTCCTGATGTGAATTTAGAGTGACATGTGCCCATCAAAACCCCTACCACTTGTTTCTCGCTGGTTCCCCCTCTTCCCGTTCATCCTCTGCACTAACTGCAGACTCTGCGATACAGGAACTTAAAGGCATTGACTCTCCAGGTGGGGATATTGTTAGTAAAGCAGCTGGAATGTCGATCTGGAGCCCCAGGAGAGGAAAAATGAGGTGCATTTTAGAAACCTTTCCCGATCACATGGTATACCATCCGCTGGGTTTCCCATGCATGGTTTAGCTGTAGGAAGATTCCCTTCAACCTGGAGTGTTGGGACCCTTGGAATGAGTAGCATGAAGTATTGCATTAAAGGTTCGGCAGTTGCTCACCAAAGCTCACCAATCCTCTCAGCCCCAAGTGTCCAGCCTTATGTCTTATCCAGCTGTGGGTTTATAGGTGGTCGACCCAGGTTGCGTCACAGCCCCTGAGCAAATTTTGTAAGAATTTTTCTCTCTTTCATTGTTTCTGCGTTTTGTTTTTAAAATTTATTTCTATGATGGGGTTTAGCTCATTTTCACTGCTGTGTTTGTGCCGCTCTGCACACACTTGATTCCCTTATGGAGATATATCAATACATGGGTTTTAAGATTCTTATTACTCAGATATATTCCTCTGCGGTGTATAGGGGGTGTTGAGGCCAGTTCATTGAGCAAGGTGTAGATCTTGTCTAATACCTATTTGGTTTATTGAACGGTATCTGTGCTAATTTCAAACTCTGGTTTTATGCATCACCTCACCTCTCCTTTCCCCTTAAGCTGACATAAGTGTGTTTTCTAAATGTGAGACACTGTTCTGTTTTGTAATTCATTTGTTGTGCAGCCATATTTACCCTCCCTCTATAAGTGATATCTTATGATATGTTTCTTTTTCTGTTTGACTTATTTCAAGTAGTATTATCGGACCTAAATCCACTCTTTATGCTTCTACTTGCCTTATTACATTGACTTCATGGTGAAGAGATATTCCATTGTACATAAGTACCACATCTTCTTTATCCATTGTTCTCTTTCCTGGGATATTTAACGTGTAGTGAAGTTGAGGTTCTTGTAAACAGAGTAGCCCTAAACTGTGGTGTGCTTGTGTCTTGTTGATTTTTAGACTTCCCTAGATATACTCCCGTGATTGGAAGTGCCCTATGATCTGTAGCTCTGGTTTTTAGATGATTTAGAAACCACCATACACTTCTCCAGAGTGGCTCTCTGCAGTTCACACACCGCCCATCAGCGTATAAAGGCTCCCTGTTCTCCATGGCCTGTCCTGCATTTCTGGTTTTTACAATTTTTTCGGATGGCCCTTTTGACCGGTGGGAAATGAGACTTCTTTGTTGTGCGCATTTGCATTGCTTGCTTGCTTGGTTGCCCATAAAGTGCGTATGCATTTTTTCCTGGATATATTCAGGAAACAACACATACGCCCTTTTTGGCCAACTACATCATTGTCGAAATTCTGCCACTTTTCATGTGCTTTAAAGACGAGTCCAATCTATCTCTTGAAATCTGTTTCTTGCAATTCTGTCTTGCATTCAGATCCTCTTCTTTGCCTTACCTCAACATATTTTTGGACGTTAGTTTTCATTTATAACTCTGCAGGTTTGTGAATTGCAGTGACCCTGAGCTCCATTTTTTAAGTTGCTCTTTTGTGAGCTGGCCTCAAAGCCGCAGGATTGCTTCAGGCCCTATTTTGGCTCCGGCGAGGCGGGCTGAGCCTTATTTTAATTCTTATTCTTAATGGGAAATTAGAGTGACATGTGCCCGTCCAAACCCCTACAACTATTCTCTCATTGGTTCCCCCTCTTCCCATTCATCCTCCTCACAATTTGCAAAATGTGCGAAACAGAAGTTTAAATGTGCTGATTCTCCAAGTGGGGAGATTCTAAGTAACGTGGCTGGAATGGTGAACAGGAGCACCAGGAGAGGATAAATGAGGTGCATTTTAGACACATCTCACGATCACATGGTGTACAGTCCTCTGGGTTTTCCATGCATGTTTTAGCTGTAGGAAGATTCCTTGAACCTGCATATTTGGGACCCATTGAATGGGTACCAGGTAGTATTACTTTAAAGGGTGTGCATTTCCTCACCCAACCTCACATTTCTCTTAGCGCGAACAGTTTCCAGCCTTATGTCTCATCCTGCTGTGGGTCTGGATGTGTTCAATTCATGTTGCGTCACCGTCCCTGAGGAAAAGTTGTAAGAGGTTTTCTGTGTCTCTCTGTCGTTTATTTTTTTCAATTTATTATTATATTTGTTACAGCTGATTTTCAAAGCTCTGTTTCTTGCTGCTGTACATCCACTTGATTCACGTACAGAGAGACATCAATAAATTCTTTTTCAGATTCTTACTAGTCGTATATATTCTTTTCCGGTGACTTGAGTGTGCTGAGTGCAGTTCTTTTAGCTACCGTGTAGGCCTTGTTGATTATCAATTTGGTATTTGGAATGGTATCTTTGCTAATTTCAACCTCCTGGATGATGCCTCACCCCTCCCCACCTTTCCCGTTTAGCAGCCTTATGTGTGTTTTCTACATATTTGACTATGTTTTCGTTTTGTGATTTATTTCATGTGTCGCCATTTTGGATTCCACCTTTAAGTGATATCTTATGATATGTGTCTTTTTCTTTTTGAATTATGTCACTTAGAATGATCATACATAACTCCTCCGGAGTTGTTACAACTGGCCATATTTCATTGATTTCCAGGCTGAGTAATATTCCACTCTACGTAAGCACCACATCTCTATCCATTTTTTCCCTCCAGAGACATTTAAGTTATATCCTAGTCGAGGATCTTTTAAAGAGAGAGGCGGTAAACATTGGGGTGCCTGTGTCCTCTCGAGTTTTGTTTTTCCCAAGATATACACCCATGAGTGCAAGTGCCCTATGCTCTGTAGCTCATTTTTTAGATGCTTTAGTAAAGACAATACACTTCTCCAGAATGGCCGTTGGCAATATACATTTCCACTATAAGTCTCACAGGGCTCCCTCTTCTCCTTGCCCTGTCCTGCATTTCTGTTGTTTACACTTTATGAGGACGGCTCTTCTGACTGATGCGAAGTGATATATTTGTAGTATTGATTTCCAGTGCCCACCTGTTTGGTTGGCTAAAAAAGTGTATGCCCTTTTCTTGAATATATATAGAAAAAAACGCACACGCCCTTTTTGGCCAACTGCAATGTTGGCAATGTTCAGCCCCTTTTCTTGTGCTTAATGGCGAGTCCTTTCTACCTCCTCAAATCTCTTTCCTGTCATTCTCCCTTGCTTACAAGTCCTTTTCTCTGACTTTCCTCAAGACATTTTTCAGCGATAGATATTTTCAACTCTGCAGTTTTGTGAATTTTAGTGCCCCTGAGTTCCATTGTTCAACTTGTGTTTATGGGAACTGGCCACAAAGCAGCGGGATTTCCTCAAGCCCTATTCTGTTTCCATGGGCAACCCTAGCCTTTGGTCAATTCGTCTTCCTGATTGGAAATTAGAGTGACATGTGCCTGTCCGAACACCTAGGACTTGTCTCTCATTGTTCCTCATCCTTCCGCTTCATCCTCTGGACAAATTCCAAACTGTACGCAATAGGATGTTGACAGTGCTGACATCTCCAAGTGGGGAGACTGTTAGGAAAGTCGCTGGAGGGGTGAACCCGAGCACCAGGAGATGAGGAGATGAGATGCCTTTTCCAAACTCTTCCCGATCAGACAGTATACCATCCTCTGGGTGTCACAGGCATGTTTTAGCAGTAGGAAGGGTCCCATTCATGTAAGGAGAACACCAGGGCTTTTTCAAAATCAGTGTCTCCCCGAAACCCAAACTGGGGAATTTTTTAAGCTACGGCTACACATATGTTCATTAAGGGCCTTGGGAAGTAGGCAGAGTCCAAACTTTAGATGACTGAAGTCTTCAGGGTCAGAAGCACTCACCACCGGCTTCCCTTAGGTTACACTTTAACTGTCATTGATAGATGATGTCAATAAAAATATCTATTCTTTTTCAGATTATTTCCCCTTATAGGTTATTGCAAAATATTGAGTGTAGTTCCCTGTGCTATCCAGTAGTTCCTTGTTGATGATCTATTTTATACATAGCAGTGTTTATCTGTTAATCCCAAACTGTTAATTTATCCCTCCTCCCACCTTTCCCCTTTGGTAATAATAAATTATAAGATTTTATACTTCTCAGAAATGGGGGAGCTGAAAGAGAGGTATCATTTTCAATGGAAAAGCATTTGAAACAAGATTGAAGCTTTAACCAAGATTATTAGATGTACATCCTTGGAAAGAAATCACTTCGTTTCTCTAATATTGACCTGACAAATAAGACAAACCTTTTCACTGAACTTGCTTATAATAAAGTGATGGAAATATCAAATGGGAGTGTTAGAAACATCTTATTTTACCCGAGCCTTATACACTGCTCTATGTTAACTACAGTTTGGCTCACACAACTGTTCATTGAAGTTACAATGTTCTCAATTTCTGTTACTGATCCTCCAGAGTGGACCCCAACAGTGTCCCCCTGCCCAGTGTCATTGGGGCCAACAGATCGAGACTGAGTTTGGTTCAGAAGCAAAGAAAACTTTATATTTTGATCAGAGAATGGAGAGGTGAGAGTGAGCGCTCCCCCGCGGGCTGTGGGCCGGGCTGCTGTGTAGGGATCCCATCAGCGTCCGCGGGAGGGAGGGGGAGGAGCTCTCGAGGGCCGGGCTGGCTGCAGCTCAGGCTCTATATCGCGGAGTCTGCACTGGGCCCCAGGAGCTGAGGTGTCGACCCAGCCATTCTGCACTAGGAAATCTGGTCTGAAGTGCCGGGTGTGGAACCTCTGCATGCGGGACCCTGGGAGCATGTGAAATTAGACAAAGCACAAAGGATAAAAAAGGTTAGACTTGACTTTATTGCCCAGATTCTATTTTTATCTCCCAGGGATTTTTAATGGGCTTTGCTGGGGACAAACCCCTCCTCTGCCTTTTGTCCCGTTCCTCATTCTTGGAGTGCTGAGGGTGCAGACCCCTCTTATGTAACTGCTTCGTGCTGAGTTGGGAGCCCTCATACCCGGGGGGGGAGGGTCAGAACTTCTCCCCAGCAGCCTCCAGGTGAGGTTGATTGTCCCCAGGCCCCCTGCCTCCCTGCTCGTCCGCCTGAGCACCAGCATTGGAAGTGTTATAGATTCTAATGACCTTTAAGGGTCCAGGAAAGAGATGTGCAGAGATGTTGTGGGGGCCGGTTTCACCCCGCCCCACATTTGTTCGGCCACCTTAGGCTGACCGTTTCTGCCAGCCTAGATGCTCTGACCAGTAGTCTGCTCTTTCTTCAATTAGGCCCCTGAATTAACGTACAAACAGCACCAGGTGTCAGAGCCCTGCCCGCTCAACTCCCAGACAGTCCAGGGTCAGTGGTGATCAAGGACCATGATGGCCACTGAGTCAACAGCCTTTTGAAGTAAACAGGAGTCCAGCCGGTCTTATTGGCCACCATCATCACGGTGTCTGTAGGCTTTTCTATGGTGACAGCGTGATATACGGTTCCCCTGCCAAGATTATTAGGTCCCCTCTGGGTGCAATAAGTCCTGAAAGCAGTAGTCTAGTCTTTTGGGACACACCCTTGTTGTTCTATGAGAGAAACTCCAGGTCAAGTGATGGTCACACGAGTCATCATGGTGCCCCGTTGCACCTGGTTATCTCTCTGCAGGTTGGAGTTGGAGGGCCTCCTCACTCGACGTCGGTGTGCCCATGGAGTGAACCCTGCAACTTCAGGGCATGGTTGGTGGTTAGGATCACCACGTGGGGTCCTTTTCCCTTAGGAGGGAGGTGGCGTTTTGGGCTGCTGATTTCCAGGTTTTTAGATACCGCCAGTATCTTGGCCAGATGTGGCGGTGGGCCAAGCCCCTTGGTGACCGTAGTTTATCCTACCTGTATGGCATTCTTGCATTGTTCCATTTCAAGTGGTCCCAGTTTTTGCACTAATTCTCCAATGGCGATTCACCTTTCACCGGGAATGGAAAGGTCAAAGGGTTTAGCTCAATTAGGGAGTTCCAGGGCAAGGGTCTGAATTGACTGCTCTTTCCATTCTTGAAAGGCCACTTCTGGATTCTGTTCAAAAGGATCATCATCTTTTCCTTTCAGTGTTTCATATAGAGGTCCAGCTAGTAGACTGTAGTTAGGGATCCAGAAGCAGCAAACCCCGGCCTCCCCAGGAACCCCTAAGCTGTCTTCTAGTTTTAGAAAGGGGTAAGGCTGCAAATGGCTTCTTACCCTTTCCTGGGATGGGCTTCTCCGACCTTGTGTGAGAATGAAGCCCAGGCAGGTCACCGCAGTCTGTGATATTTGAGCTTTTTCTTGGACAACTTCTATCCTTTATTGGCTTGGTAGTTCAGAGGCCTCCTTAGTAGGGCTGGCGATGAGAATGTCGTCTGCATATTGAAGGAGGGTTTCCTTTTCCAGAGGTAGAACTTTTAGGTCTTTAGCTAAGCTTTCCCCAAAGATGGTGTGGGAATATTTGAACCCTTGGGGCAAGACGGCCCGGAAGTATTGTTTTAGTTGTATGTTGAGTCCTGCCACTCACAAGCCAAAATTTCTTGTGACTCTGGGACTAATAGAATACAGAAGAAGGCATCATTGAAGACTAATACAGAATACCATGTCCTGGTGGTTGGTAGAATGACCAGCAGGGTGTAGGAATCAGGAGCAACTGGAGGTATATCCTCGGTGGCTTCACTGACTGTCCTGACATCCTTTACCAGGTCCCCAGCAGCCCATGGGGCTCTCGTGGTCAGGCCAATCCCAGGAAGTGGAGCTCACCTGGGCAGGTACCCCACCCCCACCCCAGCCCACAGGGCTCTCGTGGTCAGGCCCCTCCCAGGATACAGAGCTACCCTTGCAGGTACCGTGGCAGGGCTGGGCACACAGGAACCATGCACATAGCCCTCATTGAAGAGCACCCCCAGCTCACCTGTCGCTCAGAGCTGACACAGAGCACCTCAGAGCAGGACTTGAACTAACAAACAGCAGCTGCGACAGGTCTGTGACCCTGGGCATCACTCTGTGCGGCCTCCCTCCACCTGGTCTTCCAGAGACTTCCACTGCACCCAGGGCACCAGGCCTCTGTCTCCAACCACCACCCACCCCTCCTCTCCCTGATTCCTGGGTTCCTCTCATTAGGAGAGGGTTTTCTTGAAGTTGTCTCCCACTCATGGGCCAGAAAAAATAATCAGAAAACAAGCCAGAGCTGCAGCCCCTTGTCTATCCTGACTCTCAGGAGCCCACACCTGTTCCTTGGACCTTGCCGATTCAGCAAGTTCCATTTTCTGCAACTGTGAGCCCCTGAGGGGTGATGATTGGCTGACCTGGGCAGCCTTACCGTGCAGGCCAGCCCTCCCCAGGTGTGCCTGGGTTGAGATAAATATAAACACCGCTCCAGGCAGCAAGAGCCCCTGCAGCTGTGCCTGACGCCATTTTCTCTGCCCTGTCAGCAGTCTCCGGGCTGGGCTGGTGGGAGGGAGTGAGAGGCCACGGCTTTGTGGGTGGCCCAGTGTGAGTGGGGCTCTGCTGGACTTTCTGCAGCAGTTGCCAGGCTGCCACCTGCTAAAGAAGAGGATGTGTCACCCATACCTGCCGCTGGAATTTCTCCCTGGGCAGAGGTGAGGAGGGAAAAAAGCAGTGGGGGCCGGGACAGGAGGGGTATCTCAGGCAGGGAAATGGAAAGCTTCCAGAAGAGCGCTTGGGGCCAGGACCATCCTGGCTGGCCTGCAGGCACCAAGTCAGCTGGCATGCTGTCACTCGTGTGGCTCCATGGCCCTTCCTCTAGGCTTTCAAGTCCTTGTATATATTCAGGTGTTTTACCTGGGAAGGGTGGGAACAGTTCAGCAGCAACTGGCCTGGGGCTCAGCTCACGTTTACTCACAGATGCCTCGGCATGGTGCCCCAGCTTTGCAATGAGGACACTTGTTGTGTGGGGGCTGCTGGCTGAATGGGAGATGATTCCCCACCACTGACCAACTTCAGAATTGTTTACAACTGGAGCAAGTGCCCTGATACGGTTTTCCTCTGTGTAACTGGTGGGTTCTGTTTTTTTTCCTTTTTTCGTTTTTGGTTCAAGGTAGATTTTATTCCTCTTTTTTGTATTTACAGATATAAGAATGGAAATAATTTATTCATATAAATACATGTATGAGAAGGGAAGAATGTTTTTTCTGTTTTACTTTTTTTAATTTTATTTTTTTAATTTTGAATTTAATTTTATTTTTTTATACAGCAGGTTCTTATTAGTTATCTGTTTTATACATATAAATGTATACATGCCAATCCCAATCTCTCAACTCCTCCCACCACCACCCCTCCACCAGCTTTCCACCCTTGGTGTCCATACGTTTGTTGTCTACATCTGTTGCTCTATTTCTGCCTTGCAGAACGGTTCATCTGTACAATTTTTCTAGGTTCCACATATATGCATTAATATACAAGATTTGTTTTTCTCTTTCTGACTTACTTCACTCTGTATGACAGTCTCTAGATCCATCGACGTCTCTACAATTGACCCAATTTCATTCCTGTTTATGGCTTAGTAATATTCCATTTTATATATGTACCACTTCTCTATGCATTCGTCTGTCTGTGGGCATTTAGGTTGCTTCCATTACCTGGATATTGTAAATAGTGATGCAATGAACATTGCGGTGAATGTCTCTTTTTATTTATGGTTTTGTCTGGGTATATGCCCAGTAGTGGGATTGCTGTATCATATGGTAATTCTATTGTTAGTTTTTTAAGAAACTCCATATTGTTCTCCACAGTGACTGTATCAATTTACATTCCCAGCAATAGTGGAAGAGAGTTCCTTTTCTCCACACCCTTTCCAGCATTTGTTGTTTGTAGATTTTCTGATGATGCCCATTCTAACATGTGTGAGGTGACACCTCATGGTTGAGTCCATTTCGTTGAGCAAGGGGTAGGTCTTGTCTATTGCATATTTGGCTTATGGAACGCTATCTGTGCTAATTTCAATCTCTGGTTTAATACAGCACCCCAACTCACCTTTCCCCTTAAGCAAGCATAAGTTTTTTATCCAAATGTGAGACTCTGTTTGGTTTTGTAATTCAGTTCATGTGTAGCCAAGTTTACACTCCCTCTATTAGTGATATGTAATGATAATTATCTTTCTCTGTGTGACATATTTCTCTTAGAATCATCGTACTTAAATCCACTCAATTTGCTGCTACAGGCCTGATGACATTGATTTCATTGCTGAGTGATACTCCATTGTACATAAGTAGCACAACGTCTTTATCCATTTTTTTCTTTCTGGGATATTTAACTTGTACCGTAAACAAGGTTCTTGTAAACAGAGCCATCCCAAACTTTGGGGTGGCTGTGTCTTTTTTATTTTAATTTCCGTAAGCTATAGGACCATAAGTGGAAGTGCCCTAGGCTCTGTAGCTTTGTTTTTTAGATGTTTCAAGAAACACCATACGCTTCTCCAGAGTCCCTGTTGGCAATTTACATCCCGCCCATCAGCATAACAAGGCTCCCTGTTCTCCATGGCCTGTCCTGCCTTTCTGGTTTTTACACTTTTTTCAGATGGCCCTTTTTACCGGGGGTGGGGGGGAAGTGAGACTTCATTGTAGTGTGGATTTCCATTGCACGCTTGCTTGGTTGGCCAAAAAGGGCGTATTCATTTTTTCCTGAATATATTTAGGAAAAAACGCATATGCCCTTTTTGACAAGTGCATCATTGTCGACGTTCTGCCTCTTTTCATATGCTTTAAATGCATTTCCAATATACCTCCTGAAATCTGATTCCTGCAATTCTGCCTCGCTTTCAAGTTCTCTTCGCAGCCTTACTTCAATATATTTTTGGACAATAGCTGTCATTTATAACTCTGCAGATCTGTGAATTACAGTGCCCCTGAGCTCCTTTCTTTAACTAGCTTTCTTTTGAGCTGGCCGCAAAACCACAGGATTGCTTCAGGCCCTAATCTGGTTGCGGCCCGGCAGGCTGAAACTTTGGTTAATTCCTCTTCCTGGTGGGAAATTAGAGTTAAATGTGCCCGTCCAGACACCTACAGCTAGTCTCTCATTGGTTTTCCCTATTCCTGTTCATCTTCCGCAGAAATTGCAAACTGGGCCAAACAGGAGGTTAAAGGCACTGACTCTCCAAGTGGGGAGAGTGTTAGTAAAGCGTCTGGAATGGCAAACCCGAGTACCGGGGGACGAAAACTGAGATGAATTTAGAAACGTTTCCCGATCACATGGTGGACCATACTCTGGGTTCCCCATGCATGTTTTAGCTGAAGGAAGAATCCCTTAAACCTGGAGAGTTGGGACCCATGGAATGGGTACCATGCAGTATTACTTCAAAGGGTCTGCATTTGCTCACCGAACCTCACCAATCCTATCAGCCCCAAGTGTCCAGCCTTATGTCTCACCCAGCTCTGTGTGTCGATGTGGTAAATCCAGGTTGCATCACAAGCCCTCAATGAATTATTTAAGAATTTCTGTCTATTTCACTGTCATTGTGTTTTGTTTTTGAAATTTATTTTGATAATGGGATTTAGCTGATTTTCACTGCTGCGTTTATGCTGCTGTACACACGCTTGATTCTCTTACGGAGACATATAAATCCATAGGTTTTAAGATTCTTACTAGTCAGGTATATTCCTATGCGTTGAATATGGGGTGTTGAGTCTATTTCATTGAGCAAGGAGTAGGTCTTGTCTATTACATATTTAGCTTATGGAACGGTATCTGTGCTAATTTCAATCTCTGGTTTTATGCAGCACTCCAACTCACCTTTCCCCTTAAGCAAGCATAAGTTGGTTTTCTCAATTTGAGACCCTGTTCTGTTTTGTAATTCAGTTCCTGTGTAGCCAAGTTTACATTCCGTGTAGTAGTGATACCTTATGATGTTTCTTTTTCTGTGTGACTTATTTCACTTAGAATCATCGTACCTGAATCCACTCATTATGCTGCTACAGGCCTGATGTCATAGATTTCATTGCTGAGTGATATTCCATTGTATGTAAGTACCACAACTTCTTTATCCATGTTTGGCCTTTTGGGATATTTAACTTGTACCATAGATGAGGTTCCTAAAAACAGAGCCGTCCCAAACTTTGGGGTGGCTGTGTCTTTTTGATTTTAGTTTCCCTAAGCTATAGGACCATAAGTGGAAGTGCCCTAGGCTCTGTTGCTTTGTTTTTTAGATGTTTCAGGAATCACCATACACTTTTCCAGAGTGGCTGTTGGCAATTTACATCCTGCCCATCAGCATAACAAGGCTCCCAGTTCTCCATGGCCTGTCCTGCCTTTCTGGATTTTACACTTTTTTCAGATGTCCCTTTTGACCCGGTGGAAGTGAGACTTCATTGTAGTGCGGATTTCCATTGCACGCTTGCTTGGTTGGCCAAAAAGGGCGTATGCGTTTTTTCCTGAATATATTCAGGAAAAAACGCATACGCCCTTTTTGACCAAGTGCATCATTGTGGACGTTCTGCCCCTTTTTCTATGCTTTAAATGCAATTCCAGTATACCTCCTGTAATCGGTTTCCTGCAATTCTGCCCCGCTTTCAAGTCCTCTTGGCAGCCTTACTTCAATATGTTTTTGGACGATAGCTGTCATTTATAACTCTTCAGGTCTGTGAATTACAGTGTCCCTGAGCTCCTTTCTTCAACTCGCTTTCTTGTGAGCTGGCCGCAAAACCGTAGGATTGCTTCAGGCCGTAATCTTGTTCCGGCATGGCACGCTGAGCCTTTGGTTAATTCCTCTTCCTGGTGGGAAATGAGAGTTAAATTTGCCCGTCCAGACACCTCCAGCTAGTCTCTCATTGGTTCTCCCTATTCCTGTTCATCTTCCGCAGAAATTGCAAACTGGGCCAAACAGGAGGTTAAAGGCACTGACTCTCCAAGTGGGGAGAGTGTTAGTAAAGCGTCTGGAATGTTGCACCCGAGTACCAGGGGACGAAAACTGAGACACATTTGAACACGTTTCCTGATCACACGGTGGATCATACTCTGGGTTCCACATGCATGTTTTAGCTGAAGGAAGAATCCCTTAAACCTGGAGAGTTGAGACCCATGGAATGGGTACCATGCAGTATTACTTCAAAGGGTCTGCATTTGCTCACCGAACGTCACTAATGCTATCAGCCCGAAGTGTCAAGCCTTATGTCTTACCCAGCTGTGGGTGTAGGTGTGGTAAATAGAGGTTTCATCAGTAGCCATGAATGAATTATTTAAGAATTGCTCTCTATTTCACTGTCATTGTGTTTTGTTTTTGAAATTTGTTTTTATAATGGCATTTAGCTGATTTTCACTGCTGTGTTTATGCTGCTCTAGAGACACTGGATTTTGTTACGGAGACATATAAATACATAGGTTTTTTTTTTAATATCTGTATTGGGGTATAATTGCTTTACAATGGTGTGTTCGTTTTTGCTTTATAACCAAGTGAATCAGTTATAGATATACATATGTGTCCATGTCTGTTCCCTCTTGTGTCTCCCTTCCTTCCACCCTCCCTATCCCAGCTCTGCAGGTGGTCACAAAGCACCGAGCCGATATCCCTCTGTGTTGCGTCTGTTTTTCCCTAGCTGTGTACCTTACGTTTGTTAGTGTATATATGTCCATGTCTCTCTCTCACCCTGTGAAAACTCACCCTTCCCCCTCTATGTATCCTCAAGTCCATCCTGCAGTAGGTTTGTGTCTTTATTGTTGTGTTACCCGTAGGTTTTCATATTTTTTTTAATTCCATATATATGTGTTAGCATACGGTATTTGTGTTTTTCTTTCTGACTTACTTCACTCTTTATGACAGACTGTAGGTCTATCTACCTCATTACAAATAGCTCAATTTCGTTTCTTTTTATGGCTGAGTAATATTTCATTGTATATATGCGCTACATCTTCTTTATCTATTTATATGATGATGTGCACTTAGGTTGTTTCCATCTGCAGGCTATTTTAAATAGAGCTGCAATGAACATTTTGGTACATGAGTCTTTTTTAATTTTGGATTTCTCAGGGTATGCCTAGTAGTGGGATTGTTGGGTAATATGGTAGTTTTGTTAGTAGTTTTTTAAGGAACCTCCATACTGTTCTCCATAGTGGTTGAACCAATTGCCATTCCCACCAGCAGTGGAAGAGTGTTACCTTTTCACCACACCCTCTGCAGCATTTATTGTTTCTAGATTTTTTGATGATGGTCATTTTGAGTGGTGTGAGAGGATACCTGATTGTAGTTTTGATTTGCATTTCCCTAATGATTAATGATGTTGAGCATTCTTTCATGTGTTTGTTGGAAGTCTGTATATGTTTGGAGATATGTCTATTTAGCTCTTCTGCCCATTGTTGGATTGGGTTTTTTTTTTTTTGTTATTCAGCAGCATGAGCTGCTTATAAATTTTGGAGATTAATTTTTTGTCAGTTGCTTCATTTCCAAATATTTTCTTCGATTGTGAGGGTTGTCTTTTGGTCTTGTTTATGGTTTCCTTTGCTGTGCAAATGCTTTGACTTTTTTTATTTTTTTATTTATTTTTATTTTTTTTTTAGCTTTGACGTTTTATTAGGCCTCGCTTTTTTTTTAATTTCCATTTCTCTAGGAGGTGGGTCAGAAAGGATTTTGGTGTGATTTATGTCATACAGTGTTCTGCGTATGTTTTGTTCTAAGAATTTGAGAGTTTCTGGTCTTATATGTAGGTGTTTAATACGTTTTGAGCTTATTTTTGTGTATGGTGTTATGGAGTGATCTAATCTCATACTTTTGCATGTATCTGTCCAGTTTTCCCAGCACCACTTATTGAAGAGGCTGTCCTTTCTCCTCTGTACATTCCTGCCAGCTTTATCAAAGATAAGGTGTTCATATGTGCGTGAGTTTATCTCTGGGCTTTTTATCTTGTTCCATTGATGTATCTTTCTGTTGTTGTACTAGTACCATACTGTCTTGATTACTGTAGCTTTGTAGTATAGTGTTTAGTTTGGGAGCCTGATTCCTCCAGCTCCGTTTTTCATTTGCAAGATTGCTTTGGGTATTCGGGGTGTTGTGTGTTGCCATACAAATTGTGAAAAATTTTTTTCTAGTTCTGTGAAAAATGCTAGTGGTAGTTTGATAGGGATTGCATTGAATGTATAGATTGCTTTGGGTAGTAGAGTCATTTTCACAGTGTTGATTTTTTCAATCGAAGAACATGGTATATGTCTCCGTCTATTTGTATCATGTTTAATTTCTTTCATCAGTGTCTTATAAGTTTTGCATACAGGTCTTTTGTCTCCTTAGGTAGGTTTATTCCTAGATATTTTATTCTTGTTGTTGCAATGGTAAATGGGAGTGTTTTTTTGATTTCAGTTTAAGATTTTTCATCATTAGTATATAGGAATGGCAAAGATTTTTGTGCATTAATTTTATATCCTGCTTCTTTATGAAATTCATTGAGTAGCTGTAGTAGTTTTCTGGCAGCATGTTTAGGATTCTCTATGCATAGTGTCATGTCACTTGTAAACAGTGACAGGTTTATTTCTTCTTTTCCAATATGGATTTTTTTATTACCTTTTCTTCTCTGATTGCTGTGGCTAAAACTTTCAAAACTATGTTGAATAAGAATGGTGAGAGTGGGCAACCTTGTTGTGTTTCTGATATTAGTGGAAATGGTTTCAGGTTTTCTTCATTGAGGATGATGTTGTCTGTGGGCTTTTCATATATGGCCTTTATGATGTTGAGGAAAGTTCCCTGTATGCCTACTTTCTGCAGGGTTTTTATCATAAATGGGTGTTGAATTTGGCAAACGGTTTCTGTGCATGTATTGAGATGATTATATGGTTTTTGTCCTTCAGTTTGTTAATATGGTTTATCACATTGATAGATTTGCATATATTGAAGAATGCTTGTATTCCTGGAATTAACCCCACTTGATCATGGTGTATGATCCTTTTAATGTGCTGTTGGATAGTGTTTGTTAGTATTTTGTTGAGGATTTTGCATGTGTGTTCATCAGTGATATTGGCGTGTAGTTTTCTTTTTTTGTGACGTCCTTGTCTGGTTTTGGTATCAAGGTTATGGTGGCTTCGTAGAAGGAATTTGGGAGTGTTCCTCCCTCTGCTATATTTTGGAAGAGTTTGAGAAGCATAGGTGTTAGCTCTTCTGTAAATGTTTGAGGGAATTCGCCTGTGAAGCCATCTGGTCCTGGGCTTTTGTTTGTTGGAAGATTTTTAATCACAGTTTCTATTTTAGTGCTTGTGGTTCATGTTTTCTATTTCTTCCTGATTCGGTGTTGGCAGGTTGTGCATTTCTAAGAATTTGTGCATTTATTCCAGATTGTCCGTTTTATTGGTGTAGAGTTGCTTGTAGTAATCTCTCATGATATTTTTTAGTTCTGTAGTGTCAGTTGTTACTTCTTTTTTATTTCTGATTGTATTGATTTGAGATTTCTCCGTTTTTTTTTTTTTTTTGATGAGTCTGGCTAATGGTTTACCTATTTTGGTTTTCTTCTCAAAGAAGCAGCTTTTAGTTGTATTGATATTTGGTATTGGTTCCTTCATTTGTTTTTCAGTTATTTTTGATATGAGTGTTATGATTTGTTCCCTTTTGTTAGCTTTGGGGTTTTTTTGTTTTTCTCTCTCTAACTGATTGAGGTGCAAGGCTAGGTTGTTTATTTGAGATTTTTCCTGTTGCTTAAGGTGGGCTTGTATTGCTATAAACTTACTCGTTAGAACTGCTTTTGCTGTATCCTATAGGTTTTGGGTCGTTGTGTCTCCATTGTCATTTGTTTCTAGGTGTTTGTTCAGTTTCTGTTTGATTTCTTCAGTGATGACTTCATTATTAAGTTGTGCATTGTTTAGTGTCCATGTGTTTGTATTTTTTACAGATATTTTCCTGTAATTGATATCTAGTCTTATGGTGTTGTGGCTGGAAAAGATCCTTGATACAATTTCAATTTTGTTAAATTTACGAAGGTGTGATATGTGACCCAAGATATGATGTATCCTGGAGAATGTTCCATGAGCACTTAAGAAAAATGTGTATTCTGTTGTTTTTGGATGGAATGTCCTATAAATATCAATGAAGTCCATGTTGTTTAATGTATCTTTTAAAGCTTGTGTTTGCTTTTTTATTTTCATTTTGGGTTATCTGTACATGGGTGAAAGTCGGGTGTTAAAGTCCCCTACTATGAATGTGTTACTGTTGATTTACCGTTTTATGGCTGGTAGTATTTGCCTTATGTATTGAGGTGCTCCTATGTTGGGTGCATAAATATTTATAATTGTTATATGTGCTTCTTGGATCGGTCCCTTGATCATTATGTAGTGTTCTTCTTTGTCTGTTCTAATAGTGTTTATTTTCAAGTCTATTTTGTGTCATATGAGAATTGGTAGTTCAGGTTTCTTTTGGTTTCCATTTGCATGGAATATCTTTTTCCGTCTGCTTACTTTCAGTCTGTGTGTCTCTAGGTCTGAAGTGGGTGTGTTGTAGACAGCATATATAAGGTAGTTGTTTTTGTATCCATTTAGCCAATCTGTGTCTTTTGGTGGGAGCATGTAGTAAATTTACATTTAAGGTAATTATTGATATGTTTGTTCCTATTCCCATTTTGTATATTGTTTTGGTTTCGTTATTATAGGTCTTTTCCTCCTCTTGTGTTTCTTGTGTAGAGAAGTTTCTTTAGCAGTTGTTGTAAAGGTGGTTTGGTGGTACTGAACTCTCTCAGCTTTTGTTTGTAAAGGTTTTAATTTCTCCATCAGATCTGAATGAGGTTCTTGCTGGGTAGAGTAGTCTTGGTTGTAGGTTTTTCCTTAATCACTTTTAGTATGTTCTGCCACTCCCTTCTGGCTTGTGGGGTTTCTGCTGAGAGATCAGCTGTTAACCTTATGGGGATTCCCATGTGCGTTATTTGTTGATTTTCCGTTTCTGCTTTTATTATGCTTTTTGTATTTAATTTTTGACAGTTTGATTAATATGTGCCTTGGTGTATTTGTCCTTGTATTTATTCTGTATGGGACTCTGTGTGCTTCCTGGAGTTGATTAACTATTTCCTTTTCCATATTAGGGAAGTTTTCAAGTATAATGTCTTTAAATGTTTTCTCAGTTCCTTTCTTTTGTCTCTTCTTCTTCTGGAAGCTGTATAATTTGTATGCATTTAATGTTGTCCCAGAGGTTTAATGTTGTTCTTACATTGTGTTTCATGTTGTCCCAGAGGTCTGTGAGACTGTCGTCCTTTCTTTTCATTCTTTTTTCTTTATTGTCATTTGTAGTAGTTATTTCCCGTATTTAATATTTCAGGTCACTTATCCGTTTTTCTGCCTCAGTTATTCTGCTAGTGATCTCATCTATCGTGTTTTCAATTTCATTTATTGTGTTGTTCATCGTTGCTTGTTTCCTCTTTAGTTCTTCTAGGTCCTTGTTAAATGTTTCTTGTATTTTCTATATTCTATTTCCAAGATTTTGGATCATGTTTACTATCATTATTCTGAATTCTTTTTTAGGTAGACTGCGTATTTCCTCTTCATTTGTTTGGTCTGGTGGGTTTTTATGTTGGTCTTTTATCTGCTGTGTGTTTTTCTGTATTCTCATGTTGCTTATCTTCCCGTGTTTGGGGTTTGCGTTCTGTAACTTGTTGGTTCGTAGTTCCTATTGTTTTTGGTGTGTGCCCAGTGGTGAAAGATGGTGGAGTGGGTCGTGTAGGCTTTGTGGTGGAGGGGAGTAGTGCCTGTGTTCTGGTGGATGAGGCTGGAACTTGTGTTTCTGGTGGGCAGGTTCACATCTGGTGGTGTGTTTTGGGGTGTCTGTGGAGTTATTGTGATTCTAGGCAGCATCTTTGCTAGTGGGTGGGGTTGTGTTCCTGTCTTGCTATTTGTTTGGCATTGGGTGTCCAGCACTGTAGCTTGCTGGTCGTTGAGTGAAGCTGGGTGTTGGTGGTGAGGTGGAGAACTTTGGGAGTTTTTAGCCATTTGATATTATGTGGAGGTGGGAGGACTGTTGTGGACCAGTGTCCTGAAGTTGGCTCTCCCACCTCAGAGGCACATCACTGAGTCCTGGTTGTGGCACCAAGAGCGTTTCATGCAGACGCCTGATAGTAAAAGGGAGAAAATGCAGAAAGAAAGAAAGAAAGAGGAGAATAGAAAATATAATAAAGTAAGGTAAAATGAAATGAAGTTATTAAAATAAACAATAATTATTAAGAAAAATTGTTTTAAAAAGTAGAAAAAGCAAAGAAACAAAAAGGACAGATAGAACCCTAGGAGAAATGGTGAAAGCAAAGCTATACAGACAAAATCTCACAGAGAAGTATATACGTACACAGGAAAAGAGGAAAAGGGGGAAAAGTCATAAATCTTGCTCTCAAAGTCCAGCTAGTCAATTTGGGATGATTCGTCATGTATTTAGGTATTCCGCAGATGCAGGGTGTATCAAGTTGATTATGGCGCTTTCATCTCGTGGTTTTGAGACTGCTGGGGGAGATTTCTCTTTTCTATTTTTGTTCACAGAGTTTCTGGGGCTCAGGTTTGGATTTGGACCGCCTGTGCATGTAGGTCGCTGGAGGGTATATGTTTTTCACTGAGACAGGAGTGTGTTAAAGGAGTCGCTGATTGGGGGGTAGGTTTAATCAGGCCGGGGGGGAGAGAGGGCCACGGAGTGCGGGGCAGGCCTGCGGTGGTAGAGGCCGCCATAACGTTGCACCAGGCTGAGGAGTGATGTGCGTTTTCCTGGGGAAGTTGTCCCTGGATCCTGGGACCCTGGTTGTGGCGGGCTGCAGAGGCTCACTGGAAGGGAGGTGTGGATAGTGACGTGTGGTCGTATACCGGCTTCTTGGTAGTGGCAGCAGCTGCCTTAGCATCTCATGCCTGTCTTTGGGGTGTGCAATGTTAGCCGTGGCTCACGCCCATGTGTGGAGGTACCTGAAGTAGCGCTTTGAATCCCCTCTCGTCACGCACTAGCAAACAAACATAGAAGAAAATGTCTCTTTCCTGTTCGGCAGGTCTAGACTTTTCCTCGGAATCCCTCCCAGGCAGCTGTGGTGCAGTAACGCCCTCAGGTTGTGTTTAGGTCGCTAACCCAAGTCTTCTCCCTGCGTTTTGAATGAAGCCCGAGGTCGTGCTCTGAGCCACGCTTGACCTGGCGGGGGAGCAGAGAAGCCTCTCCGGCTGGTGAATGTCTGTTGGCACCAATCCTGTGTGTGTGAACGTGTCCACTTTGTCCTCTGTACCCCTGTGGCTGTGCTCTCCTCCGTGGCCCTGAAGCTTTTCCCCTCTGGCACCCACAGTTTCCCCGCCGAGAAGGGGCTTCGTAGTGTGTGGAAACCTACCTCCCACTGGTGCAGGGTTTGTTTCCAGTCTTTTGTGTCTGTTTATTTTTTTTGTCCTATCCAGGTACGTGGGGAGTTTCTTGCCTTTTGGGAGGTCTGAGGTCTTGTGTCAGTGGTCAGTAGGTGTTTCGTAGGAGTTGTTCCATGTGTAGATGTATTTGTGGTGTGTCTGTGGGTAGGAAGGTGATTTCTGCATTGTACTCTTCTGCCATCTTTCCCCTCTCCCAAACATTTTAATAATAGTTATTTTTGTGATGCATGAGCATGGAATGTTGTTTTGTATTGTGTCTTTAGTTTCTTTATCAATGGTTTATAGTTCTTTGAGTATAGGTGTTTCATGTCCTTGGTTAAATTTATTGCTAAATGGTTCGTTATTTTTGATGGAATTGTAAATGGTATTTTTCTAAGTTTTTTGCTGGTGGTTCATTAGTAGTGTATAGAAACTAAAGTGATTTGTGTATATTGATTTCATATTTTGCAACTGTACTGAATGTATTTTTTAGTGTATTTTTTGAAGTAATGTGAAAAATTGCAATACTAAAATCTCAGAGTTTCTCCTTCTCCCCAGGAAATCTACAGGACCCAAGAGATGGTAGCTACTAATATACTCTTTTCATGGTGCCTGTTCATACCATGCGGAGCACTACAAGGGAAATAAGTATCACATCTTTGTTTGAACGTGGTTTGGGGAAGTCTTGGCCTCTATCACTAAAGTTTATGTCTCTCTTATCTGATATTCTGGCATGATATTGATATGGTTGTCTGTCTAGAAAAGTAATTTAGTTTCCAGTAATTTAAAAGGTAGCAAGAAGTTGCAATAATGGGAAAAAGTACTCACATTTGCCCAAGGAACCGGCATATAACCCCTACATGAAGTAATCCTGATGTCCATGTTATATTTTAATATTCAGCCCCACTTCAACTTTAATATACTGTGCCAATGTGTGAAAATGTCTTTTTCCATCGTCATCTAGTTTTGTTTTTCTGGAACCGTTACTGAGTTTCTCCCTTAGTTGGACCACCTTGATGCATTTGAAGCAGACAAGATGAGTATGGGATCTAGGTGGACTTTTCTGTATGGCTTTTTTTTACTAAGAATGTTTTTAATGTTCATTTTTGTAACAAGTATCAGTGCTGCACTTTTTGTTAATTGTCATTAAAATTAGAAAAGACGACTTTAGCATTTAATTCACTTTATGTATACAGTTTTGTAGTATTAACTACCTTTATATAGTTGTACAAAGAAGTTTAACTAAGATGTGTAACTCCTGTGTGCATGGTAGTCACCCAGGAAATTGAGTAACAGTCTGAAATGGCCGAATACATCACGTTAAATATCGTCTTCATCTAAAAGGAAAAAGAAGGAAGACTATAGTTGTTTCTGTCAATATTCATTTGATTGTATATGGCTTCCAAGTGATGTTGTATAACTAGTTGTGGAGACGTTTTGGGATAGGTGGTTCTGTTTTAGTTTCAATTTTCAAATTTAGTGGATTTTGCAGGCTTGATACAAGGTTTACAAACTTCATAGTGGATCAGGTCATCCCATGGTGTAACTGGTATTCATCGTTTGTTCAACAATTGAAGTTTGTGTGATACGAGTTCTCCGTGGAGTAATGTAGGTTAGTTTGTGTTATAGATTTGTGTCGGGATGAAAGGATAAGAGAAAGAAGACTTGATTTATTAAAGTGCTTTGAAAGTAATTGATAGTGAAGTATAGTTTATCTATCTGCAGCGTTGTGTCAATTTCTACTGTACAGCAAAGTGATTCATATGTACATATATACATATATTTTTTATTTTCTTTTCCATTATGGTTAATTATAGGGTATTGAATACAGTCCATTTTATATGTGTACTATATGTTGTATATCCATTCATCTGTTGAGGGACATTCAGGTTGCTTCCATGTTTTGGCTATTGTGAATAGTGTTGTTGTGAATGCTGAGGTGCACATATGTTGTTGAATTATAGTTTTGTTTGGATGTGCGCCCAGGAGTGGGATTGCTGGTATATATGATAATTTTATGTTTAGTTTTTGAGGAACGTTCATACTGGTTTTCATAGTGGTTGCATCAATTTACATTTTCCTCAGTAGTGTAGGAGGGTTCGTTTTTCTGCACAGCCTTTCTAGCATTTATTTCTAGACTTTTGAATGATGCCCATTGTTAACACTATGAGGTGATAACTAAGTGTAGTTTTTTTTTTTTTTTAATGGTACGTGGGCCTCTCACCTCTGTGGTCTCTCCCGCTGCGGAGCACAGGCTCTGGACGCGCAGGCCCAGTGGCCACGGCCCGCGGGCCCAGCCACTCCGCGGCATGCGGGATCCTCCCAGACCAGGGCACGAACCCACGTCCCCTGCATCAGCAGGCGGACTCCCAACAACTGCACCACCAGGGAAGCCCCTAAGTGTAGTTTTGATTGGGATTCTCTAATAATTAGCGATGTGGAGCATCTTTTCAGGTGTCTCTTGGTAATCTGTATGTTTTTGGAGAAATGTGTAGCTAGACTTTCTAAAATTGTGTATATTTTTTGATTTTTTTTGTTCTTTGAGTTGTATGAGCTGTTTGTATATTTTAGAAGTAAGCTCTTGTTGATCACATTATTTGCAGGTATTTTCTCCCAAAGTGTGAGCACAGGTTCTGGAACAACTGGATAGCCACATGCAGAAGAGTAAAGTTGGAACCTTACCTACCCTTCTGCCATATGCAAAATGAACCGAAAATGGACGAAAGGTCTATATGGCAGAAGCAAAATTATAAAACTCGTAGAAGAAAACATGAGAGTCCGTGTTCATGACCTCGGATTTGATCATGATTTTGTAGATCTACGAAAAGCAGAAGGAACAAAAGACAAAATAGATGAATTGGACTTTTGAAAATGAAAAACAGTGGTGTATAAAAGGAGCAAGGAATAAGATAATCCATTATCGAAAATGGCGAAGATGTTTGCAAAGCATGTATTTGATAAAGGATTTTAGCCCACCAGCCAAGCCCTTGGTGGTCCAGTGGAGTGTCTGTGAGGCCCTGCCGTCCTCAGTGATTAGGGGATTTCAGGCCCCACAGCAGCCGAGGGGTGGACACGGGTCATCCTCAGCACCCTTAGGGTGTGAGTGTTGGATGGTTTTGAGCTCAGATGCCCTCCCATTACTGCCGTCTAAGGCTGAAGGTTTCAATATGCTTCTAGAAGGACACAGAGTATTTGCAAGTTTTTGAGAAGCAAGAGAACAGTCTTCAGTTTTCTGAAAGGGTATGTTATTCTTTCATATCATGACCATTTTCAGTTTGACTGTTAGGGATGCTCTCCCTGATTTCTGTGAGAGTGGCTATGGGGGTTTCACTGTCTCCAGTCTCCTCACCAGGTGACAAGGGTAGTGGGGCTAGACCCTGGTGGACATTAGCTTCGCTGGAGACTAATGTAGACTCTCTGTTTGCGATTGAACGTGGATGCCCGTGGTTCTCTCCGTCAGCGATTCTCATGTCCTCCTGTGTCTCTCTTCCTGTTGTCCTTTAGTCTCAGATTTACGTGAAGGCCACCACTCACAGCTTCCGTGGAGCGAAGAGATTTCTCCTGGAAGGAAAGGTTCAGGAAAATCAGAGGGAGAAATAAAGGATGCAGCTGATTCCTGATTTGTGGTGATGCCCAAGCGGGTGAGGAGAGTGAGTGTTTTTTTATTAGAATTTTAAATCCTCCAAGTAATAGATTATTGGGAGGGGCATCCAGTGTTCTCCTGCTCATTGTAAGAGTGTCATTACTGGATTTTAATGCGGCAAATAATTTATATTATAAATATGCAGTGGGGGGGGAACATACAGTTAAAAATGTTAGAGGTAACTGCAAGGGGTGTACAGTGGCTGAGAGGTTCCTACCGTGAGTCGCAGTCTCTTGGAGGGTGGAGTGGCCATGACTTTCCTCCTGCAGGTGACCGTACACAGGCAGATCGCATGTGGGACCACTGTATTGCAGAATGTTAGAGTGGCTGCTGGCACATAGTTGGGTAGAGATGCGGACAACAGAGAACTGCTCAGTAGCCTTGGAGAACCCCGGAGTGAGGCCTTAGTAAGGGCCAGTGTCATGTCATTACTTAGGGCCAGCATCAGGGCCAAAGGTAAGACCATTGTCAGGGCATTAGTGAGGGATATAATTAGGGTGTTTGTTAGTTAGGTAAAGAGTCAGGTTATTAGTTACAGACAGTGTTAGGGCCTCAGGTAGAGAATTTGTTTAGGCGTTAGTGAAGAAGAGCATCGGAGCTTCACCCATATTACGGAAAACGTCAGGATATTAGTTAGGGGCAGCTGCTAGGCCTTAGTTAGGGATAGTGTCAGGACCTCAGAGAAAATTTGACGGCTCTAGTATAAGCCTGTTGAGGCCGTTAGTTAGAGACACATGAAAGACTTTCTTAGGGATATATTCCGGGCCTTAGTAATGGTCAGGATAGGGGTATTATTTAGTGACAGTAAATGTTATGCGTGACAGCTTCAGGGCCATAGTTAGGGAGAGCATCAGGGCCTCACGTAGAGATAATGTAGGGCCTTAGTAAGAGAGAGTTCAGGTCGTTAGTTAGGGACATCGTAAGAGACTTTCTTAGGGACATAGTTAGGACCTTAGTTATGGACAGCATCAGGGCATTATTTAGTGACAGCTTAGACTATAAGGGACAGCATCAGGTCCTAAGTTAGGGAGAGTGTCAGTGTTTCACTTAGAGATAACGTGAGAGGCTTAGTTAAACACAGTTCAGGCTGTTGCTTAGGGATATATGCAGGACCTTAGAGGTAGTATCATGGTCATAATGAGAACCAGTGTCAGGGCATTAGTTAGGGTGAAAACTAGGGTGTTAGTTAGGGAAAGAGGTCATTAGTTACAGAGAATGTCAGGGTTTTAGGTAGGGACAGCGGCAAGTCGTTAGTTAAGAAGAGTGTCAGGGCGTTACTTAGGGGTAGCGTCAGGATGTTAGTTAGGGAGAGTCAGGAGATTAGAATTTCAGATTCCGAGGTAGAGATAGTATCAGGGTGTTAGTTAGGGACAGTGTCAGACACTTTGGTAGGGATATATTCAGGGCTTTAGTTATGGACAGGATCAGGGTGATATAGAGGAACACCTAAGGGTATTAGGGACATCTTCAGGGCCTCAATTACCGATAGCATCAGGGTATTAATTAGGGAAAGAGTCAGGCTATTAGTGTCCGTGCCTTACATAGAGAGAGTATTAGGGCCTTAGTTAAGGACAGCTTCAGAGACATACTTAGGGACATATTCTGGGCTTTAGTTATGGAGGGGATTAGGGTGTTAGGGAAAGAGTTGGACATTATTATAGACAGTGACAGTGTCTCAGGTAGAGACATCATTTGAATGTTAGTTAGGAAGAGGGTCAGGGTCTTTGTGAGGGACAGGGTAAGGCTAACAGTGAGGGACATCTAAGGCTGTTAGGGACATTGTCAAGGTGTTAGATTGGGCCAGCATCAGGGCTGTAGTGTCGACTAGTGTCAGGGCATTAATGAGGGAAAAAAGTAGGGTGTTAGGGAAAGAGTCAGGTCATTGGTTACAGACAGTTTTAGGGACTCAGGGAGAGTGAGCATGAAGGAGTTAGTTAGGAAGAGCATTAGGGTCCCAATTAGATTCAGCATCAGGACGTTATTTAGGGCCAGCAATAGGGCCTTAGCTAGGGACAGCATTGTCAGGACCTCAGAAATAACTTGAGGGCTTTAGTAAGAGACAGTTCAGGCTATTAGTTTAGTTAGGGACACTTCAGAGACTTTCTTAGGGATATATTCAGGGCCCTAGTAACAGAATCTGGGTGTTATTTTGTGACCGCTTAGGCAGTAAGGGAGAGTATCAAAGCCTAAGTTAGGGAGGGTGTCAGCGTTTTGGGGATAGTGTTGGGGATTTTGTAATTTATAGCTTAGGGCATTAGCTAGGGACAGTGTCAGAGTTTTAATGACGGACATCTTCAGGGCATTAGTTAGTTATGCAGAGGAGCAGGTCCATACTTGGGATCAGTGTGAGGTCGTCATTTAGGGGCAGTGTGAGGGCCTTCTGTAGAGAGAGCATCAAGGCCCTTAGTTTGGAAGAGGGTCAGGGCCTTAGGATAGGGTCAGAGTTGTCTTCAGGCATATATTCAGGGCCTTAGTAATGGAGACGTTCAGGATCGGAGTGAGGGACATTGAAGTCTATTAGAGATATCGTCAGGGCCTTAGATGGGGTTAGTGTCAGGGCTGTAGTTAGGACCAGTGTTAGGGGGTTATGTAGGGAGGAAATTAGTTATAGACAGTGTCAGCTTCTCAGGCAGAGACTTCAAGGTCTTAGTGAAAGAATCAGAGTCTCAGGTAGGAGCTGTATCAGGGTATTTATTACATACAGTGTGAAGGCCTTAATTAGGGAGAGTTTCAGGGCCTCAGAGAAAAACTTGAGGGGCTTAGTAAGATACACTTCAGGTTGTTGGTTAGGGACATCATCAGGGCGTTAGTTATGGACAGGGTGAGGGTATTATTGAAAGACAGCTCAGGCAATTAGGCACACCGTCAGGGCTTTGGGTGGGGGCAGCGTCAGGGAGTAGTTGGGGAAAGAGTGACTCAGGGTTTTAGTTAGAGACAGTGTCAGGTTCTTCATTAGGCACACTGTCATGGCCTCTGGTAAAGATAAATTGAGGGCCTTAGAGACGTTTTGGGTCATTAGTGACACTGTCTGGACGTTAGTGTTGTCTTTTGTTCATCATGTATGGCGTGAATCAGGGCATTAATGAGGGACAGGGCAAGTTATTAGGGATTGTGTCAGGGTGTTAGTTAGGGAATGTGTTAGGAAGTTGGTTAGAGAAAGAGTGATGCCAGTAGTTAAAGACAGAGTCAGGGAGTTAGTCAAAGACAGTCTCAGTTTTTAATTAGGGAGAGTGTCAGTGCATTAGTTATAGATAAGTTGAGGCTCTTTGTTAATGACAGCCTGCAGGCCTCAGTTGGAGCCGGGTTGACGGCCTTGGGACTAAATTTAGGGCCTTAGGTGGGGACAGCATTAGGGATTTAGTTAGCATAAGAGACTTGACGTTATGTAAAGAGAAGGTTAGGTTGAGGTGTAGGAATAGCGTCAGAACATGACGTAGGTTTAGTGTGAGGACCATACCTACTTAGAGTATCAGTTCCTAATTTAGGTGCAGTGTCAGGGCTTCAGGAAGGGACAGCGTTAGAGCCTGAGTTAGGGAGAGTGAGAGGGCGTGATTGAGGCCTGGAGTCAGTGTCAGGGCATGATTAAGGAGCAGCATAAGGGCCTCGGTGGGAACAGAATAAGGGGTTTGTTAACGATATTATCAGGGCCTGTGGAAGAGAGAGTGTCATGGGCTCAGGGACAGCGTCAAGGCTTTCTGTGGGACAGTTTCAGGACTTTAATAAAACATGAGTCAGGATATAAGAAGCTCAGGATACTGTCAGGACTTTAGATATTGACGGTAGCAGAGCTTTAGTCTAGTCAGGGAAAGTGTCAAGGCCTGAGATAGATAGGAGTAGCATCTGTGTCTGTTTTATGTACTGTGGCAGGGCCTGAGTTAGGAATAGTGTTAGAGCGTTAGTTAGGGACAGTGTCACGGCCGTGGGACTAAATTCAGGGCCTGAGGTATTCACAGCATAAGGGCTTCAGTTAGCATAAGAGGTAGGAAAGTTGCTAAGTTTTGGGATCGTCTGAGGAAACGACCTAGGGCAATTGTGAAGACGTTAGTCACTGAGAGTATCGGGGACGTATTAAGAATTAGTGTCATGGCTTCAGGTAGGGACAGAGGGAGAGTGCCAGGGACTGAGTGAGGCTTTTTGTCAGGCCGTTAGGTGAGGACACTGTCAGGGCATGTAGGAGGTGTATCAGGGCCTTTGTTGGGTCAGCAATATGGTCTTAGTTAAAGACATGATCAGCGTTTGAGTTAGTTACAGCATGAAGGGGTCACTTAAGCATAGCTACAGGGCCTGAGTTAGGTAGAGCCTTAGGCCTTTACTTACGGACAGAGACAGGGCTTCCTTAAGGACAGTGTGTGGGCCTTAGTTAGAGAAAGTGTCAGGGACTTAATTAGTTAGGGGGGAGCATTAGGGCTTCAGTGAGGATAAGAGGCAGGTAATTAGCTTGGGACAGAGTTAGTTTACAGGTCAGGGATAGTGTCACAAAATGACCTAGGGATAGCGTCAGAGCCTAAGTAAGCTATGCCAACAGGGCCTAGTGAGGCCTATCTGTAGGGCTTGAGTGAGGGACAGTGTTAGGGTAAGATGTAGCAGTAGTACAGGTGTCTGTGTAGGATCAACCTTTGTGTGTTCGTAGAAGATACTGTCAGGGCCTCACTTAGTTATGGACATTGTCAGGGTGTACTTTGGGATAGTTTTAGGAGATTGGTAAGATACGGGTCAGGATATTACCTCCGAATAATGGCAGGACTTTAACTTATTGATGCCTGAAGGGCATTACAGGGGGAGCATCAGAGCCTTTGTTAGCTCCAGTGTGAGTTAGGAGGAGCCCGCAGGCCTTAGTTAGGGACAGGTTCACGACTTTGGGACTAAGAGTAGGACTAACTATAACTTGAACACTTACCTGTACCGTCGAATGCTAATGCTAAACCGTTGTTTTACGGAAACCTGTACTGTCCCCATCCCCTAACCCGTACCCTAACCCTAAAATGTTGTCGTACCCTAACCTGTACCCTAAGCCGTCCCCGTTCCCTCACCCTAACCCGTACCCTAATCCTAACCCATACACTAACACTAACCCATACCCTAACCCGTACGCTAACCCTAAATCGTCGTCGTACCCTAAACTGTCCCCGTTCCCTAACCCTAACAACACTCACCCGAAGCATTACTCTAACCCATTTCAACACGTACGCTAGACCTAAACTGTCGTCATACCCTAACCTGTACCCTAACCCTTACCCTAACTCGTCTGCTAACACTATCCCGTACCTAACACGTACGCTCACCCTAAACCGTTGTCATACACTAACCTGTACCCTAAACGGTCCCCGTCCCCTAACCATAACCCTAAACCTAACCGTAACCTTTACCCGAAGCCTTTCCCTAACCCGTACGCTAACACTAACCAGTAACCTAACACGTACGCTCACCCTAAACCGTTGTCGTACCCTAACCTCTACCCTGAACCATCCCCGTTCCCTAACCCTTACCCTAACCAACCTTACCCGAAGCCTTGCCCTAACCAATACCCTAATCCAAACCTGTACACTAACAGTAAACCATACCCTAACACGTACGCTAACCCTAAACCGTTTTCGTACCCTAAACTATACCAGTTCCCTAACCCTTACCCGAAGCCTTACCCTAACCCGTACGCTAACACTGACCCGTACCCTAATACGTACGCTAAGCATAAACCGTTGTTGTACCCTAACACGTACGCTAACCCTAAACACTTGTCATACCCTAACCTGTACCCTAAGCCGTCCCCGTTCCCTCACTCTAACCCTAATCTTAACCCAGCACTAACACTAACCTGTACCCTAACCCTTACCCCAAGCCTTACCCTAACCCGGACCCTAATTCTAACCCGTACACTAACACTAACCCATACCCTAACCCGTAGCTAACCCTAAATCGTCGTCGTACCCTAAACGGTACCCTAAACCATCCCCGTTCCCTAACTCTAACCATAACACTTACCCGAAGCCTTACTCTAACCCGAACCCATTTCAACACATACACTAGACCTAAACTGTCGTCGTACCCTAACCTGTACCCTAAACCGTCCCCGTTCCCTAACCCTAACACTCACCCGAAGCCTTACCCTAACCTGGACCCTAATCCGAACCCGTACACTAACCCGTACCCTAAAACGTACGCTAACCCTAAACCGTCGTCGTATCCTAACCTGTACCCTATACCGTCCCCGTCCCTTAACACTATACCTAAACCTAACCCTTACCCTAACCCGTACCTAAGGCTAACCCGTACACTAAACCTAACGTTAACCCCGAACATAAACCATACCGCGATCCTAAGCCATACCCTAACACTAACCCATACCATAACCCTAACCCTGAACCATACTCTAAACCGTACAATAATCCTAACCCGTATCCTAACCCTAACCCGAAACCCTAATCCTTACCCCAGCTTAATTTTGTTTTTTTGTATTTCAAAAAATATTTTCTTGGGTTAAAGCAAATTAGCATAACAACAAAATAGGGGGCTTCCCTGGTGGTGCAGTGGTTGAGAATCTGCCTGCTAATGCAGGGGACACAGGTTCGAGCCCTGGTCTGGGAGGATCCCACATGCCGCGGAGCAACTAGGCGATTAAGCCACAACCACCGAGCCCATGCATCTGGAGCCTGTGCTCCGCAACAAGAGAGGCCACGATAGTGAGAGGCCCATGCGGCGAGATGAAGAGCGCCCCCCCCCCCCGCTTGCCACAACTAGAGAAAGCCCTCGCACAGAAACTCAGACCCAACACGCAATAAAAAATAAATTAATTAATAAACTCCTACCACTCCCGAAAAAAAAGAACAACAAAATAAAACAGAAAGTAACCTGAGTGTCCCTCAAAAAGCTAAGTCTGAAATAGTCGGTACTTCTGTTCTATGGACTGTTATGTAGCCTACAAAACGTGTGAGAGCTAAATCTGTTTTTCTACAGTGAGAAGCATGATATTCCAGATGTATAGAAAACCTGGATAAAATGAGAAATCTACACATTATGCTGGTCGTTTCAGTAAATGGGAAAGGATGGCAAGTGGTAAAATATTATCTTTTCCTTTCATCTTTTTAAATTTCACTTTTTACAAAGAACTTCAATTATAATTGTACTTTAAAAAAGTAACAGTGGGGCTTCCCTGGTGGCGCAGTGGTTGAGAGTCCTCCTGCCAATGCAGGGGACACAGGTTCGTGCCGCGGTCCGGGAGGATCCCTCATGCCATGGAGCAGCTAGGCCCGTGAGCCATGGCTGCTGGGCCTGCACATCCGGAGCCTGTGCTCCACAATGGGAGATGCCACAACAGTGGGACACTTGCGTACCGCAAAAAAAAAAAAAAAAAAAAAACAATGGAAATTTAAAAGAAAAAAACAATATTTTGTGTTCAATTACATTTCATAGAATTATGAAATGCTGCCACCCTCTGGCCGTTACCTGCAAAACCAGCTGTAAAACCTATGCCAATTGTCACTTCATTTGAACAAGTACTGCAGGGTTGTAAAGGAAACCTGCCCTCATCATGCCTCGAGGGAGGTAAAGGCCAAAATATTTCAATATGTGGCACATATTTCAAGAAAACCATTTGAAGAACTAAGCTGTAATAACAGTTTGAAAAATAAAAGGACATGCCTGAAAGCTCAATTTCAAGGGATTATGAGACATATGCAAATCCAACCACACAGAGGTATCAGTTCACACCATTGAGAAAAACCATCAGGAAAGAAACTACAAACGATCAATGCTGAAGAGGTTGTGGAGAAATGCATACCCTCCATTTGAAGTGGGACATAACCTGGTAAGAGCCACTAATGGGAACAGAATGGAGGTGCCTTTAAAAGGTAAACATTGAGCTACCATATGATCCAGGAGGCCCACTCGTGGGCCTATAACCTAAGAAGACAGAATCGGAAAGGCACAGGCAGGAAAATCTGCACTGCAGCAGTATTACAACAGCCAAGACATGGAAACAACCAAAAGTCCATCAACAGATGGGTGGACAAAGAACTGCTACATGTAGTGATGGAATATTAGCTCGGGAAAAAATGAAACAATGCCACTTGCAGCACCATAGATGAATCTAGAGGTAATCACGCAACTTGTAGTGAGAGAGAAAGCGAAAGATACCTAACGTATATCACTTATAGGTGTTACTGAAAAATTGATACCAATGAAGATATTTCCACAGAGAAAGGCAATCACAGATTCATGAAACAAACTTACGGTTCCCCAAATCGAAAGGTGTGAGGATTGGGTACATTACGATAATGGGGTTAACAGAGATATACAAACACAGGTGAAATATATAATCACCAGAGGCCTACAGAATACCAAGAGAAGACTACACAACATTGTGTCATAACCTACCTGGGAAAAGGATCCGAAGAAGAATAGATATATGTATATGTGTGAAAGAGCCACATCTTGCACACCTAGAACAAAACAAACAAACAAACATTGTAATCGAGTTTGCTGCAATAAAAAATAAATTGAAAATATGAACAAGAAATAATGAGACATAAACGAAGGAATTTCTCCTGGCACGTTCCATTCTAATTTTCAACCTAGAACAGGACTTCCATTAAGGCTCTGCTGCCCTGGTAACCGGATTTGGTAAAGGAGAAATGCTGCCGCCTTGTAGCTGTTTCACACAACAGCAGCTTTAAACCAAGAGCTAATGGTCACTTAATAAATATCCAAAATATGTGCAGGACTGTAAAGGACACCGGGCCTCAAAAAATTCCTGGGGTTGTAAATCGACCAGAAAATTAAAAAGACGTCAACATATCAAAAAGAAAATGTCAAGAGGCATATTTTGCACACAATTTGTCTTTTCTTTTTATTTTGGTAAAAAAAAAATGCATGGAATAATGCTCAATATCAGGAACAAATATAGCCAGGAAAACGCAATCTACAAAAACGTTCACCTTACCACCGTCAGAATCATCACCAGCAAAATCGTCTACAAAACATGAATGCTGAAATGGTTTTAGGAACTGTGTACCCTCTAGCTGCTGCTGGGACGTGAACTGGTAACAGCCAGTAGTGAGAAGAGAACAGTGGTGCGTTTAAAGTTAAAAACTGAGCTCATCACTCTGTAATAACCTACATGGGAAAGGAACCAAAGATGAATAGATAGATGCATAGATGTAATGAACCAGATGCTGTACAACTAGAACAAACACAACATTTTTATCAAATTTGCTCTGATAATAAATACATATTAAATTTAAAAAACAAACAAGAGGTAAGGAGATATAAGCTCTTGGGGGTGTGCCCTGACACATTCCACTCTAATTTGTAGCCTACTAACACTATTTCCAGGAAGGGCTCTGCTGCCCCAAAACCCAGAGTTGGAAATGTAGAAATGCTGCCGCCTTGTGGCCGTTTCCCGCAAGAGTGGCTTTAAACCCAGAGCTAATGGTCACTGAACATTCACAAGGACTCAGGGCTGTAAACAACACCTGCCTTCAAAAACTGTCCTGAGGTAGGGAATGGCCAACAAAATTCAAAACAGGAAAATTTTTCAAGAAGATAGTATGAAGATGTAAGTTTTACTCACTGTCTTTTAAAAAAGAGGCAAATGGATGAAAGCTCAACCTCAGGAATTATTACACTCATGCAAATGTAATCTGCAAAAAGCTTTCAACTCACACAGGTCGACTGACCATCAACAAAAAGTCTACAAATAATAAATGTTGAAGTGGTTTTCGAGAACTGTGTACCCTCCAGCTGCCAGTGAGATGGAAAGTGGTAACAGCCAATAATGAGAGCAGAAAGGAGCTGCGTTTAAAAGTAAAAATTGAGCTACCATTCGATGCAGCAGGCCTTCCGCTGGGCCTCACACCCAAGAAGACCAGAATCCAGAAGACAGAGGCTGCAAAAGCTGCACTGCAGCCTTATTCACAATAGCCAAGACATGGAAGCAATCTAAATGTCCAGCAACAGATGAATGGATAAAGAAGAAGCGGTCCATGTACACAATGGAATATTAGCCATGGAAAACAATGAAGCACTGCTCTTTGAGGTACCATAGATGAGCCTAGAGATGATCACAGAACATGAGGTAAGTTGGAAAGCAAAAGACATACATCCTATGATATCACTTATAGGTGTTAACTAACAACTGAAAAAAATGGACATATTTCCACAGAGAAAGACACACACAGACTTAGAAAACATATATGCTTATCTAAAAGGAAAGGTGGTGGCAATGGATAAATTAAGATTAGGTTTACTGTACCTATACAAATACAGATTAAGTACATATATCAAAAAGCCCGAGCACACAGCAAAGGAGGTCTACAGAACACTCTGTAATCCTTTACATGGGAAAAGGATCTGTATATGAATAGATATATATGATGTACAAATGAACCAGATTGTGTCCACCTAGGACAAACTGTATTCTAATCATTACCCCGATTAAAACAATTAAAACAACAAACAAGAAGTAATGAGACATAAACTTCATGGGCTTTTTCCTGGCACATTCCATTCCGATTTACACCCTGGGAACACTACTTCCAGAAAGGCTCTGCTGCCCTATTACTCAGATTTGGGAATGGAGAAAAGCTGCTGCCTTGTGGCCGTTTCCCACAACAGCAGCTTTAAACCCAGTGCTAATGGTCACTAAATATTCACACTCACTGCAGGCCTGTAAATGACACCTGCCCTCAAAAAAAATTCCTGGGGTCGAAAATCGACCACAAAATTCAAAAGAGGGCAACCTTCCAAGAAGACAATTTCAAGAGGTATATTGTACTCACCATTTTTTTTCTAAATAAAAGAGAAAGGTGTGGGAAAATGCTGAATATTAGGAATTATTAAAGACATGCAAATCCAAATTACAAAAACCTATCAGCTCACACCAGTCAGAATGGCCATGAGCAAACCTTCTAAAAACAATAAATGCCGAAGGGATTGTGGAAAAATGCGTACCCTCGGTGTTAATTGGGACGTGGTAAGAGCCACTAATGAAAACACAATGCAGGTGCTTTGAAAAGGTAAACACTGAGTTACCAGTCAGTGAATCATACCCACTGCTGGGCCTATCATCTGAGAAAATGAGAATCAAAAGTCACAGGCTGGCAATACCGCACTCCAGCAATATTTACCATAGGCAACACTTGGAAGCAACGAAAATGTCCATCCGCAGAGGAGTGCACAAAGAAGTGGTCCATGTACAGAATGGAATATTACTCCAATAAAATATATAAATTAAATTTCAAAAACAAAGTAAGGAGACATCAGCTTTGGCGGGTTTATCCGGGCACATTCCACTCTAATTTATAACTAAGGAACACCAGTGGCACGAAGGTCTGTTTCCCTTGGTATCAGAGTGGGGAACTTAGAAATGCTGCCACCTTCTGGCCGATACCTGCAACAGCAGCTTTGAAATCTGTGCTAATGGGCACTTCATATGCACAAGTACTGCAGGGCTGCAAATGAAACCTGCCCTTAAAAAGTCTTGATGCAGGTAAAGGCCAAAAAGTTTCAAAATGTGGCACATACTTCAAGAAAACAATTTGAAGAAGTCACCTGCAATAACAGCTTGAAAAATAAAAGGACATGCCTGAAAGCTCAATTTCAAGGGAGTATGAGACACATGCATATCCAACCACAAAGAAGTATCAGCTCACACCACTCAGAATAACCATCAGCAAAAGAAACTACAAACGATCAATGCTGAAGAGGTTTTGGAGAAATGCATACCCTCCATTTGAAGTGGGACGTAACCTGGTAAGAGCCACTAATGGGAACAGAATGGAGGTGCCTTTAAAAGGTAAACTTTGAGCTACCATACGATCCAGCAGGCCCACTTCTCGGGCTATATCCTAAGAAGACAGAATTGGAAAGACACAGGCAGGAAAATCTGCACTGTAGAAGTATTGCAATAGCCAAGACATGGACGCAACCAAAACGTCCATCGAGAGATGAGTGGACAAAGAAAAACTGCTACATGTAGAGATGGAATGTTAGCCAAGGAAAAAAATGAAACAATGCCATTTGCAGGACCATAGAGGAATCTAGAGGTAATCAGGCAACTGGTAGTAAGTAAGAAAGTGAAAGACACATATCCTATCATATCATTTATGGGTGTTACCTAAAAATTGATACCAATGAAGATATTTCCAGAGAGAAAGGCAATCACAGATTCATTAAACCAACTTATGGTTCACCAAACGGAAAGGTGTGAGGATTGGATACATTACAATACTGGGGTTAACAGAGATATACAAATATACAAACACGTGAAATATATAATCACCAAAAACCTACGGCATACCAAGAGAAGGCTACTCAACCTTGTGTCATAACCTACATGGGAAAAGGATCTGAAGAAGAATACATATATGTATATGTGTAAAAGAACCACATCTTGCACATCTAGAACAAACCAAACATTGTAATCTAATTTGCTGTGATGATAAAGAATAAAAAATTAAAGAAACGAACAAGAAGTAATGAGACATAATCTTAAGGGGCTTTTCCTGGCACATTCCATTCTAATTTACAACCTACCACACAACTTCCATTATGGCTCTGTTGCCCTATTAAGCAGATTTGGTAAGGAGAAGTGCTGCCGCCTTCTGCTCGTTTCACACAACAGCGGTAATGGTCACTTAATATTCAAAATAATTGCAGGCCTGTAAATGACACCTGCCATCAAAAAAAATCCTGGGGTCGTAAATCGACCAGAAAATTCAAAAGATGTCAACATTTCAAGAAGACAATGTCAAGAGGCATATTTTACGCACATTTTGTCTTTTTTTTTTAAATGAAAGGGAATTGAAAAATGCGCAGCATCAGCAATTAATAAAGCCATGCAAATCCAATTACAGAAATGTTCACCTCACAGCCGTCAGAATGTTCTTCAGAAAAAAAGTCTACAAAGAATAAATGCTGATGGGGTTTCAGAGAACTGTGTACCGTCTAGCTGCTGGGGGGATGTAAACTGGTAACAGAAAGTAGTGAGAACATAATAGAGGTGCGATTAAGGGTAAAAATTGAGCTACCACGTGATCTGGTAGGTCCTTTGATGCGCCTATCACCTGAGCAGAGCAGAATGGAAAAGACACAGGCTGGCAATCCTTCACTGCAGCAACATGTACCATAGCCAAGACTTGGAAGAAACCAAAATGTCCATCAACAGAAAAATGCACGAAGAGGAAGTGGCCCATGTAAACAATGGAATATTAGCTATGGAAAACAATGAAACAGTGCTGTTTGCACCACCATATAAGGACCTAGAGATAATCACCCAACTTGAAGTAAGAAAGAAACTGAAAGACACATATCCTATGACATCACTTATAGGTGTTACCTAAAAATTGATACTCATGAACTTATTTCCAAGAGAAGGAAAAGCATGGATTAAGAAAAAAAATTATGTTTAACCAAATGGAAAAGTGTAAGGAATGTATGAATTAGGATATGGGTGTTAACAGACATGTACCAATACATATGAAATATATAATCACAAAATACGTATGGAATACCAAGAGATGTCTACTCAACACTCTATAATAACATACACGGGAAAGGATCCAAAGAGGCATAGACAGATACATTGATCTGATGAACCAGATTCTGTACACCTAGAACAAACAACATTTTAATCAAATTTGCTCTGATAATTAATAAAAATGAAATTAAAAAAAAACAAACAAGAAGGAGATATAATCTCTTGGGGATGTGCCCTGGCACATTCCACTCTAATTTGAAGCCTACTAACACGATTTCCAGGAAGGCTCTGCTGCCAAAAAACCCAGTTAGAAATGTAGAAATTCTGCCACCTTGTGGCCATTTCCCGCAAGAGCGGCTTTAAGCCCACAGCTAATGGTCTCTTAACATTCACAAGGACTCAGGGCTGTAAAGGACACCTGCCCTAAACAATTGTGCAGAGGTAGGGAGTGGACAATAAAATTCAAAACTGACAAATTTTTCAAGAAGATAGTATGAAGAGGTAAGTTTGACTCTTTTTTTTTAAAAAAAGGAAAATGTGTAAAAGCTCAACCTCAGGAATTATTAGACTCATGCAAATCTAATCTACAAAAAGATTTCAACTCACACCAATCAACTGACCATCAGCAAAAAGTCTACAAACAATAAATTCTGAAGGGCTTTTAGAGAACTGTGTACCCTCTAGCTGCTGGTGAGATGTAAAGTGGTAACAGCCAATAATGAGAACAGAAAGGAGCTGCGATTAAAAGTAAAAATTGAGGTACCATTCAATCCAGCAGTCACACCACTGGGCCTCTCACCTGAGAAGACCAGAATCGAGAAGACCCGGGCTGCAAAAGCTGCACTGCAGCCTTATTCACAATAGCCAAGACAGTGAAGCAACCAAAATGTCCATCAGCAGATGAATGGATAAAGAAGAAGTGTTCCATGTACACAGTAGAATATTAGCCATGGGAAACAATGAAACACTGCTATTTGAGGCACCATAGTTGAGCTTGGAGTAAATCACAGAACATGAGGTAAGTCAGAATGCAAAAGACCTATATCCTATGATATCACTTATAGGCGTTATCTAATAACTAACACAAATGAACATATTTCCACAGAGAAAGACACTCACAGACTTAGATATTAAGTATGCTTATCTAAAAGGAAAGGTGGGCGGAATGGATAAATTAAGATTAGCGTTAGCATACGTATACAAATACATATTATAAACATATATCAAAAAGACCGACCATATAGCAAGGGAGGTCTATGGAACACTCTGTAATATTTTACCTGGGAAGAGGATCTGAACATGAATAGACATATATATTGTACAAATGAACCAGATTGTGTACACCTGGACAAACAATATCTAATCATTACCCGGATTAAATAAATTTTAAAAACCAAGAAGAAGTAATGAGACATAAACTTATGGGCATTTCTCCTGGCACATCCCATTCTAACTTACAACCTAGGAACACGACTTCCAGAAAGGCTCTGCTGCCCTACTACCCAGATTTGGGAATGGAGAAATGCTGCCTCCTTGTGGCCATTTCCCACAACAGCAGCTTTAAACCCAGTGCTAATGGTCACTAAATATTCACCAAACTTGCAGTTCTGTAATGACACCTGCCCTCCAAAAAAATCCTGGGGTCGAATAACAACCAAAAATTCAAAAGAGGGCAACCTTCCAAGAAGAAAATTTCAAGAGATATATTGTACTCACACTTTTTTTTTTAACAGAAAAAAAAGGTATGGAAAAATCTTGAATTTTAGGAATTTTTAAAGACATGCAAACCCAAATTACAAAAACCTATCAGGTCACAGCAGTCAGAATGGGCATTAGTAAAAATGCTGCAAACAATAAATGCTGAAGGGATTGTGGACAAATTCGTACCCTTGGTTCTAAGGGGGACGTGGTAAGAGCCACTAATAACACCAGAATGGAGGTGCTTTGAAAATGTAAACACTGAGCTGCTAGTCAATCAGTCACACCCACTGCTGGGCCTATCACCTGAGAAAATTGAGAATCAAAAAGTCACAGGAGGGCTTCCCTGGTGGTGCAGTGGTTGAGAGTCCGCCTGCCGATGCAAGGGAGACGTGTTCGTGCCCCGGTCCGGGAAGATCCCACATGCCACGGAGCGGCTGGGCCCGTGAGCCATGGCTGCTGAGCCTGCGCGTCCGGAGCCTGTGCTCCACAACGGGAGAGGCCACAACAGTGAGAGGCCCGCGTACCGCAAAAAAAAAAAAAAAAAAAAAAAAAGTCACAGGCTGGCAATCCTGCACTCCAGCAATATTTAATATAGCCAACACTTGGAAGCAACAAAAATGTCCATCCACAGAGGAATGCATCAAGAAGTGGTCCATATACACAATGGAATATTACTCCAATAAAAATATAAATTAAATTTAAAAAACAAGCAAAATTAAGCAGACATCAGCTTTTCGGGGTTTATCCGGGCACATTCCACTCTAATTTATAACCGAGGAAGACCACTGGCCAGAAGGTCTGTTTCCCTAGTACCAGCATGGGGAATGAAGAAAGGCTGCCGCACTCTGGCTGTTACCTGCAAAAGAAGCTTTAAAGCCTGTGCTAATGGTCACTTCTTGTGAACAAGTACTGCAGGGCTGTAAGTGAAACCTTCCCTCAAAATGTCTTGAGGGATGTAATGGCCAATAAATTTCAAAATGTGACACATACTTTAAGAAAACACTTTGAAGAACTAAGCTGTAATCACAGTTTGAAAAATAAAAAGGACATGCCTTATGAGTCACATGCAAATTCAACCACAAAGATGTATCAGCTCACATCAGTCAGAATATCCATCAGCAAGAAAACTACAAACAATAAATGCTGAAGGTGTTGTGGAGAAATGCATACCCTCAACTTTAAGTGGGATGTAACCTGGAAAGAGCCACTAATGAGAACAGAATCGTGGTGCATTTAAAAGGTAAACCCTGAGATACGATATGATACAGGAGGCCCACTCCTGGGCCTATAATATAAGAAGACAGAATTGGAAAGACACAGGCAGGCAAATGTGCACTGCAGCAGTATTATAATAGCCAAGACATGGAGGCAACCAAAAAGTCCACCAAGAGGTGAGTGGACAAAGAAGAACTGGTACACGTACAGATGGAATATTAGCCAAGGACAAAAATAGCACAATGCCATTTGCAGCACCATACATGAGTCGAGGTTATCACACAACTTGTAGTAAGTGAGAAAGCGAAAGACACATATCCTATGATATCACTTATAGGTGTTACCTAAAAATGGATACCAATGAAGATATTTGCACAGAGAAAGGCAATCACAGATTCATTAAACAAAGTTATGGTTCACCAAATGGAAAGGTGTGACGATTGGATACATTACGATATTGGGGTTAACATAGATATAGAAACACATGTGAAATATATAATCACCGGAGACCTACGGAATACCAAGAGAAGACTACTCAACACTGTGTCATAAGCTACATGAGAAAACGATCTGAAGAAGTATAGATACATGTATATGTGTAAAAGAACCACATCTTGCACACCTAGAACAAACAAAACATTTTAATCAAATTTACTCTGATAAAACATAAAAATTAAATTTAAAAAAGAAGAAGTAATGAGACATAAACTTAAGGAGCTTTTTGCTGGCACATTGCATTCTAATTTACAACCGGAACATGACTTCCATTAAAGCTGTGTCATCACTAATAAAGCAGCTTTATAAGCAATGTTGAAGGTAGCTTAAAAGAAGTCTCACTAATTATTGATAGTAACAAGAAAACAAAAGTAAAAATCTCACTGCAAAAAGTATACATAGAGTAAGGGTAGTAGATCAAACACTTATTAAACTTCTGTAAAGAATAAAAGACAACAGTAGTATGTTTTGTTAAAAAGAGAGGGCCCAAATAAATCAGAAATGAAAGGGATGATGTTACAACAGCCACCACAGAAATACAAAGTATCCTAAGATACACACAGGGTAACTCAGGGCTCAGACTGGACAGAGCCCACTCTCCATTCCCCTGTACATGACTTACAGGAGCCTCAGGAACTGAGGAGGGGTCCCTGAGGAACGGCACAAGATAGAAGGTGTTAGGCATTAACATGACTGCATTCATCTTAAACGTGCCTGAACTACATTCACACGAGATGATTTTGTCCTGTATGTACATCGGCACCTCTCGTCGGAACTGCAGATCTTTGGCTTCACCACCTCTACTGACAGCATTAGCTTGACCTGCTGTGGACCGTCTCCTGTAGGATTTCTAGAACCACAAAGCATCGAAGCTTCACAGGACCCAGAGTCTGTGCAACTCCACTATGAGTCTCAGAGTCTCAAATGCATTCAGAGACTCAAGAGTCTCAACAGAGACTCCACTCTTGGAGGGCACACACAAAGTAGTGTGAACATCAGGACCTAGGGGAAGGAGCAGTCACCCCATAGGTGAATGATCATACCTAGCTGCTAGTTTTAGAGGGTCTCCTGCAGAGGTGGGGTGTGGCTGCGGCTCACCATGGGGACAACGACACTGACAGCAGAAGTTCTGGGAAATACTCCTTGGCGTGAACTCTCCCAGAGTCCACCATTAGCCTCACCAAGAGCAAGGTAGGCTCCAGTGCTGGGTCGCCTCAGTCCAAACAACCAACAGGGAGGGAACCCAGCCCCATGCATCAGCAGACAAGCGGATTAAACTTTTTATTAAACTTTTATTTAATCCACAGACAAGCAGATTAAAGCTCTGCCCACCAGAGCAACACGCAGCTCTACCCACCACCAGTCCCTCCCATAAGGAAGCTTGCACAAGCCTCTAAGATAGACTCAATCACCGGAGAGCAGACAGCAGAAGCAAGAAGAACTACAATTCTGCAGCCTGTGGACGGAAAACCACATTCACAGAAAGACAGAGAAAATGAAAAGGCAGAGGACTTTATACCAGATCAAGGAACAAGATAAATCCCCAGAAAAACAACGAAATGAGGTGGAGATAGGTAACCTTCCAGTAAAAGAATTCAGAATAATGATAGTGAAGATGATCCAGGACCTTGGAAAAAGAATGGAGGCAAAGATCGAGAAGATGCAAGAAATGCTTAACAAAGACCTAGAGAAATTAAGGAACAAACACCTAGAAGAATTAAAGAACATACAAACAGAAAAGGAATCAGTAGCAGAATAACTGTGGCAGAAGAACGGATAAGTGACCTGGAAGACAGAAAGGTGGAAATCACTGCCATGGAACAGAATAAAGAAAAAGAATGAAAATAAATTAAGACACCCTAAGAGACCTCTGGGACAACATTAAACGCAACAATATTCACATTATAGGGGTCCCAGATGGAGAAGAGCGAGAGAAAGGACCCAAGAAAATATTTGAAGAGATTATAGTCGAAAACTTCCCTAGCATGGGAAAAGAAATAGCCACCAAAGTCCACGGAGCGCAGAGAGTCCCAGGCAGGATAAACTAAAGGAGAAAAATTCTGAGACACACAGTAATCCAACTGACAAAAATTAAAGTCAAAGAAAAATTATTGAAAGCAACAAGGGAAAAATGACAACATACAATGGAACTCCCATACGGTTAACAGCTGATTTCTCAGCAGAAAATCTACAAGCCAGAAGGGAGTGGCATGATAAATTTAAAGTGATGAAAGGGAAGAACCTACCACCAAGAGTACTCCACCCAGCAAGGATCTCATTCAGATTTGACGGAGAAATCAAAAGCTTTACAGACAAGCAAAAGCTAAGAGAATTCAGCACCACGAAACCAGCTCTACAACAAATGCTAAAGGAACTTCTCTAAGTGGGAAACACAAGAGAAGAAAAGGACCCACCAAGACAAACCCACAACAATTAAGAAAATAGTAAGAGGAACATACATATCGATAATTACCTTAAACGTGAATGGATCAAATGCTCCAACCAAAAGACACAGGCTCACTGAATGGATACAAAAACAAGACCCATATATAAGCTGTCTACAAGAGACCCATTTCAGACCTAGTGACACATACAGACTGAATGTGAGGGAATGGAAAAATATATTCCATGCAAATGAAAATCAAAAGAAAGCTGGAGTAGCAATACTCATATCAGATAAAATAGATTTTAAAATAATGATTGTTACAAGAGACAAGGAAGGACACTACATAATGATCAAGGGGTCAATCCAAGAAGATATAACAATTATAAATATATATGTACCCAACATAGGAGCACCTCAATATATAAGGCAACTGCTAACAGCTATAAGAGAGGAAATCGACAGTAACACAATAATAGCGGGGCACTTTAACACCACACTTACACCAATGGAGATCATCCAGACAGAAAATTAATAAGGAAACACGAGCTTTAAATGACACACGAGACCAGATAGATTTAATGGATGTTTATAGGACATTCCATCCAAAAACAGCAGATTACATGTTTCTTCTCAATGGCACACAGAATATTCTCCGGGATAGATCACATCTTGGGTCACAAATAAAGCCTCAGTAAATTTAAGAAAACTGACATCATGCCAAGCAGCTTTTCCGACCACAATGCTATGAGATTAGAAATCAATTACAGGGAAAAAAACGTAAAAAACTCAAACACATGGAGGCTAAACAATACGTTACTAAATAACCAAGAGATCACTGAAGAAATAAAAGAGGAAATCAAAAACTACCTAGAGACAAACAACAACAAAAACATGGTGATCCAAAACCTATGGGATGCAGCGAAAGCAGTTCTAAGAGGGAAGTTTATAGCAATACAAGCCTACCTCAAGAAACAAGAATATTCTCAAATAAACAATCTAAACTTACACCTAAAGGAACTAGAGAAAGAAGAACAAAACCCAAAGTTAGTAGAAGGAAAGAAATCATAAAGATCAGAGCAGAAATAAATGAAAAGCAGTAGCAAAGATCAATAAAATTAAAAGCTGGTTCTTTGAGAAGATAAACAAAAATGATAAACTTTTAGCCAGACTCAAGAAAAAGAGGGAGAGGAGTCAAATCAATAAAATTAGAAATGAAAAAGGAGAAGTTGTATCAGACACCACAGAAATACAAAGCATCCTAAGAGACTACTACAAGCAACTCTATGCCAATCAAATGGACAACCTGGAAGAAATGGACAAATTCTTAGAAAGGTATAACCTTCAAAGACTGAACCAGGAAGGAAGAGAAAATACGTACAGACCAATCACAAGTAATGAAATTGAAACTGTGATTAAAAATCTTCCAAGAAACAAAAGTCCAGAACCAGATGGCATCAGAGGTGAATTCTATCAAACATTTAGACAAGAGCTAACACCCAACCTTCTCAAACTATTCAGAAATTTTGCAGGGGAAGGAACACTCCCAAACTCATTCTATGAGGCCACCATCACCCTGATACCAAAACCAGACAAAGATACTACAGGAAAAGAAAATTAGAGACCAGTATCACTGATGAATATAGATGTAATAATCCTCAACAAAATACTAGGAAACAGAATTGAACAACACATTAAAAGGATCATACGCCATGATCAGGTGGGGTTTATCCCAGGAATGCAAGGATTCTTCAATATACACAAATCAATCAATGTGATACACCATATTAACAAATTGTAGAATAAAAATATGATCATCCCAATAGATGCAGGAAAAGCTTTTCACAAAATTCAACACCCATTTATGGTAAAAAGTCCCCAAAAGTGGGCATAGCGGGAATCTACCTCAACATAATAAAGGTCGTATATGACAAACCCACAGCCACCATCATTCTCAATGGTGAAAAACTAAAAGCATTTCCTCTAAGATCAGGAACAAGACAAGGATGCCCACTCTCACCACTATTATTCAACATAGTTTTGGAAGTCCTAGACACATCAATCAGAGAAGAAAAAGAAATAAAAGGAATACAAATTGGAAAAGAAGAAGTAAAATTGTCACTGTTTGCAAATGACACGATACTACACATAGTGAATCCTAAAGATGCCACCAGAAAACTACTAGAGCTAATCAATGAATTTGGTAAACTTTCAGGATACAAAATTAATGAAGAGAAATCTCTTGCATTACCCTACACTAACAATGAAAAATCAGAAAGAGAAATTAAGGAAACAATCCCATTAACCATTGCAACAAAAAGAATGAAATACGTAGGAATGAACCTACCTAAGGAGGTAAAAGATCTGCACTCAGAAAACTATAAGACACTGCTGAAAGAAATCAAAGATGATATAAGCAGATGGAGTTATAAACCATGTTCTTGGATTAGAACAATCAATATTGTGAAAATGACTGTACTACCCAAAGCAATCGACAGATTCAATGCAATCCCTATCAAATTACCAGTGGCATTTTCTACAGAACTAGAAGAAAAAAATCTTAAAATTTGTATGGAGACACAAAAGACCCCGAATAGCCAAAGCAGTCTTGAGGGAAATTAAAAGAGCTGGAGGAATCAGACTTCCTGACTTCAGACTATACTACAAAGCTACAGCAATCAAGACTATATGGTACTGGCACAAAAACAGTAATATAGATCAATGGAACAGGATAGAAAACCCAGAGATATACCTACGTACCTATGGCTAACTCATCTATGACAAAGGAGGCAAGGATATACAATGGAGAAAAGACAGTCTCTTCAGTAAGTGATGCTGGGAAAACTGGACAGCTACACGTAAAAGAATGAAATTAGAACACTCCACAACACCATACACAAAAATAAACTCAAAATGGATTCGAGATCTAAATGTAAGATCAGACACTATAAAACTCTTAGAGGAAAACATAGGCAGATCATTCTATGACATAAATCACAGCAAGATCCTTTTTGACCCACCTCCTAGAGAAATGGAAATAAAAACAAAAATAAACAAATGGGACCTAATGAAACTTAAAAGCTTTTGCATAGCAAAGGAAAACATAATAAAGAGGAAAAGACAACCCTCAGAATGGGAGAAAATATTTTCAAATGAAGCAAATGACAAAGGATTAATCTCCAAAATTTACAAGCAGCTCATGTAGCTCAATATCACAAAAACAAACAACCCAATCCAAAAATGGGCAGAAGACCTAAACAGACATTTCTCCAAAGAAGATATACAGATTGCCAACAAACACATGAAAGGATGCTGAATATCACTAATCATCAGAGAAATGCAAATCAAAACTACGGTGAGGTATCACCTCACAGCAGTCAGAATGGCAATCATCAAAAAATCTACAAGCAATAAATGCTGGAGAGGAATTTATTGGAGAAAAGGGAACACTCTTGCACTGTTGGTGGGAATGTAAATTGATATAGCCTCTCTCTCACTAGGGAGAACAGGATGGAGGTTCCTTAAAAAACTAAAAATAGAAGTACCATATGACCAGCAATCCAACTACTGGGCATTTATCCTGAGAAAACCATAATTCAAAGAGAGTTATGTACAACAATGTTCATTGCAGCTCTATTTACAATAGCCAGGATATGGAAGCAACCTAAGTGTCCATCGACAGATGAATGTATAAAGAAGATCTGGTCCATATATAAAATGGAATATTACTCAGCCATAAAAAGAAACAAAACTGAGTTATTTGTAGTGAGGTGGATGGACTTAGAGTCAGTCCTACACAGTGAAGTAAGTCAGAAAGAGAAAAACAAATACCGTATGCTAACAGAGATATATGGAATCTAAAGGAAAAAAAAAGTTTATGAAGAACCTAGGGGCAGGACAGGATTAAGGACACAGACATAGATAAAGGAATTGAGGACACGGGGATGGGGAAGTGTAAGCTGGGACGAAGTGAGAGAGTGGCATGGACATATATACATTACCAAATGTAACATCAATAGCTACTGCAAAGCAGCCACATAGCACAGGGAGATCAGCTTGGTGCTCTGTGACCACCTAAAGGGGTGGGATACAGAGGGTGGGAGGGAGATGCAAGAGGGAGGGGATATGGTGATATATGTATATGTATAGCTGATTCACTTTGTTATACAGCAGAAACTAACACTCCATTGTAAAGCAATTATACTCCAATAAAGGTGTAAAAGGAAAAAAAAAAAAAAAAAAAAAAGAAAGCCCAGAGATAAACCTACACACCTATGGTCAACTAATCTATGACAAAGGAGACAAGACTATACAATGGAGTAAAGACAGTCTCTTCAATCAGTGTTGCTGGGAGAAATGGACAGCTACATGTAAAAGAATGAAAATAGAACACTCCTTAACAGCATACACAAAAATAAATTCAAAATGGATTACAGACCTTAATGTAAAACCAGACAGTATAAAACTCTTAGAGGAAAACATAGGAAGAATACTGACATAAATCACAGCAAGATCTTTTTTGATCCACCTCCTAGAGTAATGCAATAAAAAAGAAAACTAAACAAATGGGACCTAATGAAACGTAAACGCTTTTGCAAAGAAAAGGAAACTACAAACAAGACTAAAAGACAACCCTCAGAATAGGCGAAAATATTTGCAAACGAATCAATGGACAAAGGTTTAATCTCCAATATATATAAACAGCTCATGCAGCTCAATATTAAAAAAACGAACAGCACAATACAAAAATGGGCAGAAAATCTAAACAGACATTTCTTCCAAGAAGACATAGAGATGGCCAAGACACACATGAAAAGCTTTTCAACATGACTAATTATTAGAGAAATGCAAATCAAAACTACAATGAGGTATCACCTCACACCTGTTAGAATGGGCGTCATGAGAAAATCTACAAACAACAAATGCTGGAAAGAGTATGGAGAAAAGGAACCCTCTTCCACTATTGCTGGGAATGTAAATTGATACAGTCACTATGGAGAACAGTATGGAGTTTCTTAAAAAACTAACAATAGAATTACCATATGATCCAGCAATCCCATTACTGGGCATATAACCAGAGAAAACCATAAATCAAAAAGACACATTTACCACAATGCTCATTGCAGCACTACTTACAATAGCCAGGTAATGGAAGCAACCTAAATGCCCACAGACAGACGAATGGATAAAGATGTGGTACATAGATAAAACTGAATATTACCCAGCCATATAAAGGAATGAAATTGGGTCATTTGTAGAGATGTCGATGGATCTAGAGACTGTCTACAGAGTGAAGTAAGTCAGAAAGAGAAAAACAAATATTGTATATTAATGTATATATGTGGAACCTAGAAAAATGGTACAGATGACCCGGTTTTGCAGGGCAGAAACAGAGACACAGATGTAGAGAACAAACATATGGACACCAAGGGGAGAAACCCGTGGGGGAGGGTGATGGTGGGATGAGTTGGGAGATTGGGATTGACATGTATACATTTATATGTATAAAATAGATAACCAATAAGAACCTGCTATATAAAAAAATAAATAAAATTCAAAAATTAAAAGAATAAATAAAAAAATAAAACAGAAAGAAAAGTTCTTCCTTTCCCATAGGTGTATTTATATGAATGAATTATTTCCATGCTTATATCTATAAATACAAAAAAGAGGAATAATATCTACCTTGAACCAAAAAAGAAAAAAAACAAAGCCAGAACCCACTAGTTATACAGAGGAAAACCCTATCAGGGCACTCGCTCCAGTGGTAAACAATTCTGAAGTTGGTCAGAGGTGGGGAATCGTCTCCCATGCAGCCAGCAGCCCCCCTCCCCCCCACGCAAGGAGCATCCTCATTGCAAAGCTGGGGGACCATGCCGAGGCGTCTGTGAGTAAACGTGAGCTGAGCCCCAAGCCAGCTGCTGCTGAACTGTTCCCACCCTTCCCAGGTAAAACACCTGAATATATACAAGGACTTGAAAGCCTAGAGGAAGGGCCGTGGAGCCACACGAGCGACAGCATGCCAGCCGACTTGGTGCCTGCAGGCCAGCCAGGATGGTCCTGGCCCCGGGTGCTCTTCTGGAATATTTCCATTTCCCTGCCTGAGATACCCCTCCTGTCCCGGCCCCCACTGCTTTTTTCCCTCCTCACCTCTGCCCAGGGAGAAATTCCAGCGACAGGTATGGGTGACACATCCTCTTCTTTAGCAGGTGGCAGCCTGGCAACTGCTGCAGAAAGTCCAGCAGAGCCCCACTCACACTGGGCCACCCACAAAGCCGTGGCCTCTCACTCCCTCCCACCAGCCCAGCCCGGAGACTGCTGACAGGGCAGAGAAAATGGCGTCAGGCACAGCTGAAGTGGCTCTCGCTGCCTGGAGTGGTTTATATTGATCTCAACCCAGGCACACCTGGGGAGGGCTGGCTGGCTTTGTCAGGCTGCCCAGGTCAGCCAATCATCACCCCTCAGGGGCTCACAGTTGCAGAAAATGGAACTTGCTGAACCGGCCAGGTCCAAGGAACAGGTGTGGGCTCCTGAGAGTCAGGATAGACAAGGGGCTGCAGCTTTGGCTTGTTTTCTAATCATTTTATCTGGCCCATGAGTGGGAGACAACTTCAAGAAAACCCTCTCCTAATGGGCAGGGAGAGGAGGGGTGGGTGGTGGTTGGAGACAGAGGCCTGGTGCCCCGGGTGCAGTGGAAGTCTCTGGAAGACCAGGTGGAGGGAGGCCACACAGAGTGATGCCCAGGGTCACAGACCTGTCGGAGCTGCTGTTTGTTAGTTCAAGTCCTGCTCTGAGGTGCTCTGTGTCAGCTCTGAGCGACAGGTGAGCTGGGGGTGCTCTGCAATGAGGGCTATGTGCACGGTTCCTGTGTGCCCAGCCCTGCCGGAGTACCTGCCCAGGGGAGCTCCGTATCCTGGGAGAGGCCTGACCACGAGAGCCCCGTGGGCTGCTGGGTAGCTGCACAGGTGAGCTCCATAACCTGGGAGGGGCCTGACCACAAGAGCCCCATGGGCTGCCGGGGACCTGCCCAGGTGAGCTCCATATCCTGGGAGGGGCGTGACCTGGAGAGCCCCGGTGGCTGCTGGGTACCTGCCCAGGTGAGTTCCATATCCTGGGAGGAGACTGACCACGAGAGCCCCGTGGGCTGCTGGGGACCCCGTAATGGATGTCAGGACAGTCAGTGAAGCCAACGAGGATATACATTCAGTAGTTCCTACTTCCTACACCCTGCTGGTCATGCTACCATCCAGCAGGACATGGTATTCTGTATTAGACTTCAATAATGCCGCCTTCTGTATTCCATTAGTCCCAGAGTCACAAGAAGTTTTGGCTTGTGAGTGGCAGGACTCAACATACAACAAAAACAATACTGTTGGGCCGTCCTGCCCCAAGGGTTCAAAAATTCCCACACCATCTTTGGGGAAAGCTTAGCTAAAGACCTAAAAGTTCTACCTCTGGAAAAGGAAACCCTCCTTCAATACGCAGACGACATTCTGATCGCCAGCCCTACTAAGGAGGCCTCTGAACTACCTAGCCAATAAAGGATAGAAGGTGTCCAAGAAAAAGGCTCAAATATCACAGACTAAGGGGACCTGCCTGGGCTTCATTCTCACAGAAGGTCGGAGAAGCCCATCCCAGGAAAGGGAAGAAGCCATTTGCAGCCTTACCCCTTCTAAAACTAGAAGACAGCTTAGGGGTTCCTGGGGAGGCCGGGGTTTGCTGCATCTGGATACCTAACTACAGTCTACTAGCTGGGCCTCTATATGAAACACTGAAAGGAAAAGATGATGATCCTTTTATATAGAATCCAGAAGCGGCCTTTCAAGAATGGAAAGAGCAGTCAATGCAGACCCTTGCCCTGGAACTCCCTAATTTAGCTAAACCCTTTGACCTTTACATTCCCGGTCAAACGTGAATCGCCCTTGGAGTATTAGTGCAAAAACTGGGACCACTTGAAATGTAACAACGCAAGAATGCCCTCCAGGTAGGATAAACTACGGTCACCAAGGCGCTTGGCCAGCCGCCCCATCCGGCCAGGATACTGGGGGTATCTAAAAACCTGGAAATCAGCAGCCCGCAAGGCCAGCTACCTCCTAAGGGAAAAGGACTCCACGTGGTGATCCTAACCACCTACAATGCCCTGAAGTTGCAGGTGTCGCTCCGTGGGCACACCGACCTCGAGTGAGGAGGCCCTCCAACTCCAACCTTCAGAGAGACAACCGGGGGCAACGGGCCCCCATGATGAATCGTGTGACCACCACTTGACCTGGAGCTTCTCTCAGAAAACAACAAGAGTGTGCCCCAAAAGAGCAGACTACTGCTTGCAGGACTTACTGCACCCAGAGGGGAGCTAATAAGCTCGGCGGGGGAACTGTACATCACCCTGTCACCATAGAAAAGCCTACAGACACCGCGGTGATGGCGGCCAATAAGACCGGCTGGACTCCTGGCTACTTCAAAAGGCCGTTGACTCAGTGGCCGTCATGGTCCTGGATTACCACCGACCCTGCACTCTCTGGGAGTTGAGCGGGCAGGGCTCTGACACCTGGTGCTGTTTGTACGTTAATTCAGGGGCTTAATTGAAGAAAGCGCAGACTACCGGTCAGAGCATCTAGGCTGGCAGAAACCGTCAGCCTAAGGTGGCCGAACAAATGTTGGGCAGAGTAAAACCGGCCCCCCCCAGTGTCTCTGCGCATCTCTTTCCTGGACCCTTAAAGGTCATTAGAATCTATAACGCTTCCAATGCTGGTGCTCAGGCGGACAAGCAGTGAGGCAGGAGGCCTGGGGACAATCAACGTCACCTGGAGGCTGCTGGGGAGAAGTTCTGCCCCTCCCCCCCCGGGTATGAGGACTCCCAACTCAGCACGAAGCAGTTACAGAAGAGGGGTCTGCACCCTCAGCACCCCAAGAATGAGGAACGGGACAAAAGGCAGAGGAGGGGTTTATCACCGGCAAAGCCCATTAAAAATTCCTGGGAGATAAAAATAAAATCTGGGCAATAAAATAAAGTCTAACCTTTTTTTCCTTTGTGCTTTGTCTAATTTCACGTGCTCCTAGCGTTCTGCATGCAGAAGTCCCACACCCGGCACTTCAGACCCGATTTCCTAGTGCAGAATGGCTGGGTCGACACCTCAGCTCACGGGGCCCCATGCTGACTCCGCAACATAGAGCCTGAGCTGCAGCCAACCCGGCCCTCGAGAGCTCCGCCCCCTCCCTCCCGCTGACTCTGACAGGATCTCTACACAGCAGCCCAGCCCACAGCCCACGGGGTAGTGCATGCTCTCACCTCTCCATTCTCTGATCAAAATATAAAGTTTCCTTTGCTTGTGAACCAAACTCAGTCTCGATCTGTTGGCTCCAATGACACTGGGCAGGGTGACCCTTGTTGGGGCCCACTCTGGAGGATCAGTAACCGAAATTGAGAACATTGTAACTTCAGTGAACAGATGTGTGAGCCAAACTGTAATTAACATAGAGCAGTGTATAAGGCTCGGGTAAAATAAGATGTTTCTAACACTCCCATTTGATATTTCCATCACTTTACTATAAGCAAGTTCAGTGAAGATGTTTGTCCTATTTGTCAGGTCAACATTAGAGAAATGAAGTGATTTCTTTCCAAGGATGTGCATCTAATAATCTTGGCTGAAGCTTCAATCTTGTTTTGGATGCTTTTCCATTGAAAGTGCTACCTCTCTTTCAGCTCCCCCATTTCTGAGAAGTATAAAGTCTTATAATTTATTATTACCAAAGGGGAAAGGTGGGAGGAGGGATAAATTAACAGTTTGGGATTAACACATACACACTGCTATGTATAAAATAGATCATCAACAAGAAACTACTGTATAGCACAGGGAACTACACTCAATATTTTGCAATACCCTATAAGGGGAAATAATCTGAAAAAGAATAGACATTTTTATCGACATCATCTATCAACGACAGATAAAATGTAACCTAAGGGAAGCCGATGGTGAGCGCTTCTGACCCTGAAGACTTCAATCATCTAAAGTTCGGACTCTGCCTACTTCCCAAGGCCCTTAATGAACATACGTGTAGCCGTAGCTTAAAAATTCCCCAGTTTGGGGTTCGGGGAGACACTGATTTGAAAAAATCCCTGGTGTTCTCCTTACATGCACAGGACCCTTGCTACTGCTAAAATATGCCTGTCACACCCAGAGGATGGTACACCGTCTGATCGGGAAGAGTTTGGAAAAGGCATCTCATCTGCTCATCTCTTGGTACTCGGGTTCACCCCTCCAGCGTCTTTCCTAACAATCTCCCCACTTGGGGGTGTCAGCACCGTCAACATCCTGTTGCACAGAGTTTGGAATTTGTCCAGAGGATGAAGCAGAAGGATGAGAAACAATGAGAGACAAGTCCTAGGTGTTCGGACAGGCACATGTCACTCTAATTTCCAATCAGGAAGACGTATTGACCAAAGGCTAAGATTACCCACGGAAACAGAATAGGGCTTGAGGAAATCCCGCTGTTCTGTGGCCAGTTCCCATAAACACAAGTTGAAAAATGGAACTCAGGGGCACTAAAATTCACGAAACTGAAGAGCTGAAAATACCTATCGTCGAAAAACGTCTTGAGGTAAGTCACCGAAAAGGACTTGTAAGCAAGGGAGAATGGCAGGAAAGGGATTTGAAGAGGTAGAAAGGACTCGCCATTAAAGCACAAGAAAAGGGTCTGAACATCGCCAACGATGCAGTTGGCCAAAAAAGGCGTATGCGTTTTTTCTGAATATATTCCAGAAAAGGGCATACGCCCTTTTTAGCCAACCAAACAGGTGGGCACTGGAAATCAATACTACAAAAGGTATCACTTCGCATCAGTCAGAAGAGCATCCTCATAAAGTGTAAACACCAGAAATGCAGGACAGGGCGAGGAGAAAAGGGAGCCCTGTGAGGCTGATAGTGGAAATGTAAGTTGCCAACGGCCACTCTGGAGAAGTGTATTGTGTTTACTAAAGCATCTAAAAAATGAGCTACAGAGCATAGGGCACTTGCACTCATGGGCGTATATCTTGGGAAAAACAAAAATCGACAGGACACAGGCACCTCAACGTTTACCGCCTCTCTGTTTAAAAGAGCCTCGACTTCGATATAACCTAAATGTCCCTGGAAGGAAAAAATGGATAAAAGAGATGTGGTACTTATGTAGAGTGGAATATTACTCAGCCCAGAAATCAATGAAATAAGGCCAGTTGCAACAACTCCCAAAAGAGTTACGTACGATCATTCTAAGTGACATAAGTCAAAAAGAAAAAGACACTTAAAGGTGGAATCAAAAATGGCTACACATGAAATAAATTACAAAAGATAAACATAGTCAAATATGTAGAAAACACACATAAGGCTGCTAAAGGGGAAAGATAGGGAGGGGTGAGGCATTATCCAGGAGGTTGAAATTAGCAAATATACCGTTCCAAATACCAAATTGATAATCGAAAAGGCCTACACGGTACCTCAAAGAACTGCACTCAGCACACTCAAGTCACCGGAAAAGAATATATACGACTGGTAAGAATCTGAAGAAGAATTTATTGCTGTCTCTCTATAGGTGAATCAAGTGCATGTACAGCAGCAAGAAACAGACCATTGAAAATCAGCTGTAACCAACATAATAATAGATTTTTCAAAAAAAGACAGTGAGACAGATAAACTCTTACACCTTTTGCTCAGGGGCTGTTAATCAACATGGATTGAAAACATATAGACCCACAACAGGATGAGACATAAGGCTGGAAACTGTTCGCGCTAACTTAGTGAGGTTGGGGGAGGAAATGCAGACCCTTTAAAGTAATACTGCCTGGTACCCATTCCATGGGTCCCAAATCTGCAGGTTCAAGGGAACTGCCTACAGGTACAACATGCAAGGGAAATCCAGAGGACTGTACACTGTGTGAACGGGAAATGTGTCTAAAATGCACCTCATTATTCATCTCCTGGTGTTCGGGTTCACCATCCCAGCCACTTTACTAAAAATCTCCCCACTTGGAGAATCAGAGCCTTTACCCTCCTGTTTCGCACAGTTTGCAATTTGTACAGAGGATAAACAGAAATAAGGGGAACCAATGAGACACTAGCTGTGGGTGTTTCAACAGGCACATGTCAGTCTAATTTCCCATCGTGAAGAAGAATTAACCAAAGGCTCAGCCTGCCGCCCCGGAACCAGAATAGGGCCTGAAGCAATCCTGCGGTTTTGCAGCCAGCTCACAAAGAAGCGAGTTGGAAAATGGAGCTCAGAGGCAGTGCAATTCACAAAGCTGAAGAGTTATAAATGACACCTAACGTCGAAAAATATATTGAGGTAAGGCAACGAAGAGGCTCTGAATGCAAGGCAGAATTGCAGGAAACGGATTTCAAGAGGTAGATTGGTCTAGCCTTTAAAGCACATGAAAAGCATCAGAACTTCGACAATGATGCAGTTGGCCAAAAAGGGAGTATGCGTTTTTTCCTGAATATATTCAAGAAAAAACGCATACGCGCTTTTTGGCCAACCAAGCAAGCGGGCAAACCAAATACGCACAACAAAGAAATCTCACTTCCCACCACTCAAATGGGCCATCCGAAAAATGTGTAAAAAACAGAAACGCAGGACAGGCCATGGAGAACAGGGAGCCTAATTACGGGGATGTACGCGGTGTAAAATGCCGAGAGTCACTCGGGAGAAGTGGATGGTGTTTCCAAAAACATTTGAAAACAGAGAGACAGAGCATAGGGCACTTCCAGTCACGGGCGAATATCATGGGAAGACTAAAAATAAAGAAGACACAGGCACCACAAAGTATAGGGCTGCTCTGTGTTGAAGAAACTAGATTTCGGTTCAATTCAAATATCCCAGGAAACAGAACAATGGATAAAGAAGTCGTGGTACTTATGTACAATGGAGTATCACTCAACCATGAAATGAATGTATTAAGGGCAACAGCAGCATAACGAGTGGATTTAGGTACGATGATTCTAAGTGAAAAAAGTCACACAGAAAAAGAAACTAATCATAAGATATCACTTATAGAGAGAATGTAATCATGGCTACACATAAGCTGAATTACAAAACAAAACGGAGTCACACATTTAGAAATCGCAGTTATGCCTGCTTAAGGGAACAGGTGACGTGGGGTGATGCATAAAACCAGAGTTTCAAATTACCACAGATACCCTTCCATAAACCAAATACGTAATAGACAAGACTTACACGTTGCTCAATGAACTGGACTCAACACCCCCTAGGCACCGCAGAGGAATATATCTGATTAGTAAGAATATTAAAACCTACGTATTGATATATCTCCGTAAGGGAATCAAGTGTGTGTACAGTGGCAGAAACACTGCAGTGAAATTCAGCTAAACACCATTACAAAAAAATTTTCAAAAAAAAAAAACACAGAGAGTGAAAGAGAGAAATTATTACAAAATTCGTCGAGGGGCTGTGATGTACCCAGGATTGACCTTACCTACACACACAGCTTGATGAGACATAAGGCCGGACACTTGGGGCTGAGAGGATTGGTGAGGTTGGGTGAGCCAACGCAGACCCTTTAAAGCAGTACTGCGCGTTACCCATCCCATGGGTCCCAGCTCTCCAGGTTTAAGGGAATCTTTCTACAGCTAAAACATGCATGGGAAACCCAGAGGATGGTACACCGTGTGATCGAGAAAGGTTTCTAAAACGCACCTCATTTTTCCTCTCCTGCTGCTCGGGTTCGGCATTCCAGCCGCTTTACTAACAATCTCCCCATTTGGAGAGTCAGCGCCTTAAACCTCCTGTTTCGCACAGTCTGCAATTAGTGCGGAGGATGAACGGGATGAGGAGGAACCAATGAGGGAACAGCTGTAGCAGTTTGGACGGGCACATGTTACGCTGATTTCCCATCAGGAGGAAGAATTAACCAAAGGCTCAGCCTGCCGCCCCGGAACCAGAATAGGGCCTGAAGCAATCCTGCGGTTTTGCGGCCAGTTCACAAAAAAGCGAGTTGAAACAGGGAGCTCAGGGGCACTGCAATTTACAAACCAGCAGAGTTAAAAAGGACAACTTTCGCTGAAAATTATATTGAGGTAAGGCAACGAAGAGGAGCTGAAACCAAGGCAGAATTGCAGGAAACAGATTTCACCAGGTAGATTGGAGTCTCCTTTAAAGCACATCAAATGCGGCCGAACTTCGACAATGATGCAGTTGGCCAAGAAGGGCGTATGCGTTGTTTCCTGAATATATTCAGGAAACAACGCATACGCCGTTTTTGGCCAACCAAGCAAGCGGGCAATGCAAAGCCCCACAGCTAGGAAGTCTCTCTTCCCTCCGGTCCAAAGGGCCATCCGAAAAAACTGTAAACAGGAGAGAGGCAGGACAGGCCATGGAGAACAGGTAGCCTTGTTACCCTGATGGGCGGGAATTGTAAATTCTAGAGAAGTGTACGGTGCTTCCTGAAACATGTAAAAAAGAGAGCTACAGAGAATAGGGCACTTCCACTCATGGGCATATATTGTGGGAAAACTAAAGATCGACAAGACACAGCCACCCCAAAGTTTAGGGCTCTTCTGTTTACAAAATCCTCGACTTCGGTACACCTTAAATATGCCAGGAAAGAGAAAAACGCGTAAAGAAGTTGTGGTACTTATGTACAATGGAATATCCCTCAGCCGTGAAATCAATGTCATAAGGCCAGCAGCAGCATAATGAGTAGATTTACGTACTATGATTCTAAGTGAAAGAACTCACACATAAAAAAGAAACTTATCATAAGATATCACTCATAGACGGAATGTAATCATGGCTACACATGAGATGAATTACAAAACAGAACACAGTCACACATTCAGAAAACGCACTTATGCCTGCTTAAGGGGAAAGGTGAGGTGGGGTGACGCATAAAACCAGAGTTTGAAATTAACAGAGATACCATTCCATAAACCAAATACGTAATAGACAAGACCTACTCTTTGCTCAATGAACTGGCCTCAACACCCCCTAGGCACTGCAGACGAATATATGTGACTAGTAAGAATCTTAAAACCTACGTATTGATATGTCTCCGTAAGGGAATCAAGTGTGTGTAGAGCGGCGGAAACACTGCAGTGAAAATCGGCTAAAGCCCATTATAAAAGTAAATTTCAAAACACAAAAAAACACAAAGAGAGTGAAAGAGAGAGAAATTCTTACAAAATTCGTCCAGGGGCTGTGATGCACCCAGGATTGACCTTATCTACCCACACAGCTTGATGAGACATAAGGCCAGATACTTGGGGCTGAGAGGATTGGTGAAGTTGGGTGAGCCAACGCAGACCCTTTAAAGCAGTACTGCGCGCTACCCATCCCATGGGTCCCAGCTCTCCAGGTTTAAGGGAATCTTCCTACAGCTAAAACATGCATGGGAAACCCAGAGGATGGTACACCGTGTGATCGAGAAAGGTTTCTAAAACGTACCTCATTTTTCCTCTCCTGGTGCTCGGGTTCGCCATTCCAGCCGCTTTACTAACAATCTCCCCATTTGGAGAGTCAGCGCCTTTAACCTCCTGTTTCGCACAGTCTGCAATTAGTGCGCAGGATGAACGGGATGAGGGGGAACCAATGAGGGAACAGCTGTAGGTGTTTGGACGGGCACATGTTACGCTGATTTCCCATCAGGAGGAAGAATTAACCAAAGGCTCAGCCTGCCGCCCCGGAACCAGAATAGGGCCTGAAGCAATCCTGCGGTTTTGCGGCCAGTTCACAAAAAAAGCGAGTTGAAACATGGAACGCAGGGGCACTGCAATTCACAAAAGTGCAGAGTTAAAAAGGACAACTTTCGCTAAAAAATATATTCAGGTAAGGCAACGAAGAGGAGTTGAAACCAAGGCAGAATTACAGGAAACAGGCTTCACCGATTAGATTGGAGTCTCCTTTAAAGCACATCAAAGGCGGCAGAAATTCCACATTGATGCAGTTCGCCATAAAGGGCGTATGCGTTCTTTCCTGAATATATTCAGCAAACAACGCATATGCCCTTTTTGGCCAACCAAGCAAGCGGGCAATGCAAATCCCCACAACTAGGAAGTCTCTCTTCCCTCCGGTCCAAAGGGCCATCCGAAAAAATTGTAAAAACGAGAGAGGCAGGTCAGGCCATGGAGAACAGGTAGCCTTGTTACCCTGATGGGCGGGATGTAAATTGCCAACAGCCACGCTAGAGAAGTGTACGGTGTTTCCTGAAACATGTAAAAAAGAGAGCTACATAGAATAGGGTGCTTCCACTCATGGGCATATATCTTGGGAAACCTAAAGATCGACAAGACACAGCCACCCCAAAGTTTAGGGCTCTTCTGTTTACAAAATCCTCGACTTCGGTACACCTTAAATATCGCAGGAAAGAGAAAAATGGGTAAAGAAGGTGTGGTACTTATGTACAATGGAATATCGCCCAGCCATGAAATCAATGTCATAAGGCCAGCAGCAGCACAATGAGGAGATATAGGTACGATTATTCAAAGTGAAGGAAATCACACAGAAAAAGAAACTTATCATAAGATATCCCTTACATACGGAATGTAAACAGGGCTATACGTGAGCTGAATTACAAAACAGAACACAGTCACACATTTAGAAAACGCACTTATGCCTGCTTAAGGGGAAAGGTGAGGTGGGGTGATGCATAAAACCAGAGTTTGAAATTAACAGAGATACCATTCCATAAACCAAATACGTAATAGACAAGACCTACTCTTTGCTCAATGAACTGGCCTCAACACCCCCTAGGCACCGCAGAGGAATATATGTGACAAGTAAGAATCTTAAAACCTATGTATTGATATGTCTCCGTAAGGGAATCAAGTGTGTATAGAGCGGAAGAAATACTGCAGTGAAAATCAGCTGAAGCCCATTATAAAAATAAATTTAAAAAAACACAGAGAGAGTGAAAGAGAGAGAAATTCTTACAAAATTCATTCAGGGGCTGTGATGCACCCTGGATTGACCATATCCACACCCATAGCTGGATGAGACATAAGGCTGGAGGCTTAGGGCTGAGAGGATTGGTGAAGTTGGGTGAGCAAATGCATACCCTTTAAAGCAATACTGCGTGCTCCCCATTCCATGGGTCCCAGCTCTCCAGGTTTAAGAGAATCTTCCTACAGCTAAGAGATGCATGGGAAACCCAGAGGATGGTACACCGTGTGATCGGGAAAGCTTTCTAAAACGCACCTCATTTGCCCTCTCCTGCTGCTCGGGTTCGCCTTTTCAGCCGCTTTACAAACAATTTCCTCATTTGGAGAGTCAGCGCCTTTAACCTCCTGTTTTGCACAGTCTGCAATTAGTGCGGAGGATAAACCGGATGAGGGGGAACCAATGAGCGAATTGCTGTAGGTGTTTGGACGGGCATATGTCACTCTAATTTCCCATCATGAGAAGAATTAACCAAAGGCTCAGCCTGCCGCCCCGGAACCAGAATAGGCCCTAAAGCAATCCTGCGGTTTTGTGGCCAGCTCACAAAAATGCCAGTTGAGAAATGGAAGTCAGGGGCACTGCAGTTCAGAAACCTGCAGAGTTATAAAGGAGAACTATCGTCGAAAAATATATTGAGGTAAGGCATAGAAGAGGATTTGAAACCAAGGGAGAATTGCAGGAAACAGGTTTCAAGAGATAGATTGGAGTCTCCCTTAAAGCACAGGAAAAGTGGCAGAACTTCAAAAGATTGAAAGATTGAAAAGGATTCAACCTCCTCAGGGCTTTGTGATGCTGAGCAGGGGGCTCCTGCTGGGGTAAAGTTTTAGCCTCCTCATTAAGCTCTGGATGAGGAGGTTGGGCCTCCTGCTGGGATGGAGAAGTTTCAGCTTCCTTCTGGGGGTTCCATAGTTTTATCTGGGCTCCCAAAAAAATCCCTAGGTATGCTCTCCTCAGGTTAAATGGCATCCATACTGGGATCTAAATAATCACCCACCCTGCAACTGTTGTTCTAGACCCTGAGTGTTGTTTTTTGAAATTGGCCTGTAGTTCCAACAACAACTTTGGCAAGCCGTTGATGCTGAACTAGATCTTTCTTCATGTTTGGGGGTGAAACCATAAACTTCATTGGTTTTGAGCTCTTACTACCTAGAGGTGGAACAAGTATTTCAAACGACTGATGATCTTCAGCCTGATCTAGACCTATGTCTTTATCTTACTTTTGTGTCCAGAAGGCAGAAACAAGGGCTAATTCTAATCCCAGTCTAGAACTGGAACTGCCTCTGGGAGCTTTTGCACTGGAACTGCCTCTGGAAAACTTTTGATATTGGGTTTGCTTGTTATTCAGATCCTGATGTGGAACAGCAAACTGATCTGACCCTGTAGGCATCTCTCCAACCGAATCCGTGTCTGGGTATGGAACCTCAGTCTCAGTCAACTCCTGATGAGGTGGGGCCAACAATTGGACTGGAGACAAGGACATCAAGTAATTAAAGCCCCCGGCTTCTGCCAGGGATGTAAGGGCAGGGGGCAATTTGGGAGGGGTTCTGAGACGTGTGAATACAAAGCCTCGGTCAGACTTGCGGGGTTGGGGGTCACCTGCACAGTGCCCATGGCCCACCCCGGAGGCTGAACTGCCTAGACTAGAAACCACAGTCCTTGCCATGTGAGGAAGAGCCATGGGGCGCAGCCACGACACAGAGGCACAGCCGCGACATAACATGCGGCGGCTCCCAGGCGCAGGGACCCAGGCCAGTGAGGAGCCGGAGCCACATCCTCCTTCAGAGCCAAACCGAACCGCTATGCCAGCACCGGGACGCGAGGGCTCACGTTAGCAACCGCGGACCCCGGCCCCGTCTAACATCCCACCCGTTATTTATGACATCTTTAGTTGCACCACAGTTATTAGGCTCCTGCGGAGATCCAATCCGCGCCACCAGAGTGGGCCTTTTTCCCAGAGTCCCCAGGGCACAAGCCATTCTTCCCCTTGCAAAGGCAACAATTACCTCCTGCCGGGCCCTCTTCCCAACCCCGCCCTGCCCTCCCTGGCCCCAAACAATGAGGCGGGATTTGGGCTGCAGACCGAGTGGCCCCAAACTCCAGCAGCCCAGGGGTGGAGGGGGGTTGGGAAGGATGCAGAGCTTCCCGTGGAAACCAAAGGACCTGGCATTCTGGGAAATTCAAAAGTGCTAGTCCAGTTCTGGCAATCTGAACTCTTCCTCCACAAAGCTGAAGTCTGAGAGACATTCTTCCTCCCTTTGGCCACACGGCTGACATGAAAAGTAGCTGACCTGCAAAATGAGCACCAGTTAGGGTGGCGGGAGGGGAACACACCTTACAATTATGCGAAAATGTTGCCATTTCCTCCAAACTCTCAATATTCACGTCTCATTATTCATACACCACTCTGTTATTAGGGGTCACCACTGAATCAGTGATGACTCCAGAACTTCTGTAGGAGGGGTTTGGGGCAGGTGAGCAATTCATTCTGGGAAAGAGTCTAAAACCAAGTGAATGGCCCTTTACATTAGCATGGGAAGACTTCCCCCATCCCAACTTGTCCCAACAGAGCCATTAATCTAGAAAAAACTACAGTGTCACTTTTCAGAGGTCTACCCTGTGTGCACATATGGAGAAGACACTTAGAATGTTAAAGTCAGCATGTTAAGTAATGTTCTTGAAATACTGTAACTAGCACCCAGTTTGCTTTCTTCACAGTCCTTTTTATAATCTATTTAATTTTAGTTCTTTTTAATTGTCTGCTACACCTTTAACACCTAAACTCCAAGAGAGAAGGAGCTTCATCCTATTTCCAGTGCCTAGCACATAATGGTTTCTAAATGGAACTGATTCCAAGATTGGCCTCATTTAGGAGTGGATCTGTTGTTATAATCAGGTTTCCAAAATCTTTAGTATCAATAGGGAATCCTTTCCTCTCACATTTCACAGGAAGATAGACTTCTTAAAGCCCAAACATGGATACGTTTGAAGTGTCCTTGACTGATTAAAATTGAACTGAAATAATTATTTTGTACAGGAAAAACTTTCAAAATGTTTTCATTTTTCAGAACATAAACACCTTTTCTTTCTCTACTTTCTTCCCTTCCAAACAAACTTTAATTGGACCTTGTATCAAAATAAAACAGACTTGAATGTTATTGGCTCTGGCCAAGATGAAGTAACAAGGACCAATTTAACCTCCCACCTGAAACAATGAAATCATCAGACAGAACATATGAAACAACAGTTTTCAAGAACTGGACCTCAGGCAATAAAGTTCAGTGATCCCCAGGAGATGGGAAATAAGTGAAGTGATCCCTATAATTGCCCTAACTTACTTCTCTGAGAGAGTTTCCAGGTCATGGTACAGGGAAAAGAAGTGCAGGCAGAGACTGGTGGATTCCCTGACTGAGGAAATGGAGCTGAGAGTCTGGGAAAATCAAGGTAACTAGAGTTCACAAAGCAGACAATCAGAGAGAAAAGAAGTGCACAGACAAAGAACTCTGGAGATATGCAGAGGGATCTCTTGAGAATTCAACAAAGTATTTGTCAGTAAATTTGTGGGAGGAATTACTTGATGCCAAGAAAAGAAACACATGAAAGGATTAATAGTAAGAATATCTGGATATCACACAGGGTTGTAGGAATAGTACCTGTTCCTACAAGTCAAACTGGAAAACCTCATGATACTCAGAAAAGACTTGTCTCCGTAGTTGCAAATAATGAGCTCCACACTAAAGGCTACTTGGACTCCTACCCAACGAATCTTAAAAGCTAGACCTAAAAGAATAAAATTGTTTTGAGTAACTTAATTCCACCCAAAACAAAGCCCAAGCATTTTACAAGAATTTAAATATATATAGTACACAAGAAACAAAAACGCACAGTATCGGGGATCATATGAAATATTGGCAAGCATGCAAAGAAGTAGGAAAATATGCCCCATAGTGAGGAGAAAAGGCAACCAATCAAAACTAACCCATGATCTATACAGATGTTAGAATTGGCAGAAAAGGACATTTAAAAAGTTATTATACATGAAGAAAAGTTATTATAACTGTATTTCAGATGTTCAAAAACCCAGACAACACACTGAAAATGTTAAGTACAGGCACGGAAAACGTAAAGTAGTCCCAAATTGAGCTTCTAGCAATTAAAAACAATGGCTAAATGAAAAAGACATTGAATGAGGTTAATTGCAGATTAGACACTGCAGAAGAAAGGGTCAGTGAACATTAAGGTATAGTAATAGAAACTCTCCAAAATGAAACAAAAAGAGTAACAAAACAAAACAACAACAAAAAAGAATACAGCATCAGTGAGCTGGGCAACAACTTCAAGTGGCCTAATACATGTGAACTTAGAGTCCATGAAGGAGAAGAGAAATACAAACATTTGAAGAAATAAGAGCCAAAATTTTTCCAAATTGGTCAACACTATAAAGCCACAAAGTCAAGAAGATCAATGAACTTTAAGCATAAGAAACATGGACAAAACTACACCAATGCACAAAAAATAATCAAATTGCCCAGAACCAGGAATAAAGAGAAAAATTTAAAAGCAGCCAGAGGAAGAACCTATACACTACATACAGAGGAACAAAGATATCAATGACAGCAGAATTTTTGTTGGAAACAATGTAAATGAGAACTCAGTGGAATAACATCTTTAAAGTAGTGAATTGAATTCTATCAAGCTAGAATTCTATACCCAGATGTATCAAAACAAAAGCAAAATAAAGACTGTCTCAGACATACAAAAGCTGCAAGAATGCTTTACAAGTAGAATTTCACTATAAGAAATGTTAAAAGAAGTATTTTTAAGCAAAAGGAAAATGACACCAGATTGGAATATGGATCTACACAAAGATTAAGAATACTGGAATAGGGACTTCCCTGGTGGTTCAGTGGTTAACAATCTGCCTGCCAATGCAGGGGATATGGGTTCAATCCCTGGTCCGAGAAGATCCCACATGTCGCCGAGCAACTAAGCCCGTACGGCACAACTACTGAGCCTGCACTCTAAGAGCCTGTGTGCCACGACTACTGAAGGCCACGCACCTAGAGCCTGTGCTCTGCAACAAGAGAAGTCATCCAATGAGAAGCCAATGCACTGCAACGAAGAGCAGCCCCTGCTTGCCACAACTAGAGAAAGCCCAGGCGAAGCAATGAAGACCCAACGCAGAAAAAATTAATTTAAAAAAATACTTTAAAAAATTTTTGAAAGGATTTTAGTCATTCAATATATGTCTCTGACCACAATGGAATTAAATTAGAAATTAACAAATCCGAAAAACTTCCAAATATTTGGAAACTAAACAACACTCTTCTGAGTAACTTTGTGGTCAAAGAAGAAATCAAAAGGGAAATCAGAAACTATTTTGAACTCACTGAAACTGAAAACATAATATGTCAACATGTGGGTTATTGCTAATGCGGTACTCAGCTTCCTCAACTTCCACCTTAAACTGGAAAAACGAGAGCAAATTAATCACAGAGTAAGAGAAGAAAGAACACAATAAAGATCAAAGTAGAAATAAATAAAATGGAAAACAGAAAAATACTATTGATATTAAAAGGATAATAAGAGAATATATAGAATACTTTATACCAATAAATTCAAGATGAAATGGACAAATTCCTTGAAACACATGCACTACCAAAGTTTATTCAAGAATACAGATATTAAAGAAATTGGGTGTGCAGTTTAAAACCTTCCAACAAAGAAAGCTTCAAGTCCAGGTGGCTTAGCTGATAAATTCTACCGAACATTTAAGGAATAAAATAATGCCAAGTCTACACAAACTCTACCAGAAAGTTGAAGAGAAGGGAATATTTCCCAACTTATTTATAAGGCCAACTTTCACCATATCAAGATTAGACAATGACATTACAAGAAAACTATAGACCAATATCTCTCATGAACACAGAGGCAAAAAATCTTAACAAAATTTTAGCATATCAAATCCAATAATATATAAAAAGATGATACATCATGATCAAGTGGGGTTTATCTCAAGAATGAAAGGTTGGGTTAATATTTGAAAATCAATTTACCAACTTACTACACTAAAAAAGAAAAATCAGGACATCTCTAGTGGGGCAGTGGTTAAGAATCCACCTGCCACTGCAGGGGACATGAGTTTGACCCCTGGTCAGTGAAGATCCCACATGCCACGGAGCAACTAAGCCCGTGCACCAGAACTACTGAGCCTGAGCTCTAGAGCCCGTGAGTCACAACTACTGAGCCCATGTGCCACAACTAGTGAAGCCCGTGCACCTAGAGCCCATTCTCTGCAACAAGAGAAGCCACCGCAATGAGAAGCCTGCATACTGCAATGAAGAGTAGTCCCTGCTCGCCACAACTAGAGAAAGCCTGCGTGCAGGAATGGAGGCCCACTACAGCCCAAAAATAAATAAACAAATTAAGAAAACAAAAGAAGGGAAAAATCACATAATCATTGCAATAGCTGCAGGAAAAGAATGAAAAAATCTAACATCCATTCCTGATTAAAGAAAAAAAACAGCCCTCAGCAGACGAGGAATGGAAGGACACTCCCTCAACTTGATAAATGACTTCTACAAAAAACTTACCATCATATTTAATGGTGAAGGACAAAGAACTTGCTCGCCAGTATCGGGACAAAGGCAAGGATGTCTGCTCTCATTATTTCTATTTTACATTGCACTGCAGGTTCTAGCCAGTGCAATAGGGCAACGAAAAGAAAAGAGATATTCAGAAAGGAGAGGAAGAACTAAACCTATGTTTATTTCCACATAACATGATGACAGAGAAAACCTGATAGAATCTACAAAATTGCTACTGGAACTCATCAATGAGTTTCTCAAGTTTGCAGGGTACAAGATGAACATACAAAAAGATTAATTTATCTCAACAAACAATCAGAGATCAAAGTTTTAAAATACTACTTATAATAGAATCAAACATATAAAATACTTAGAATAAATCTGACAAAACATGTAAAAGACTTGCAAAGTGAAAACTGTAAAATATTGTTGTGGGAAAGTAAGGAAGACCTAAATAAATGAAGAGATAAAATGTATTCATGGATCAGAAGATTCAATATTGTTAAGACATCATTTCTCCCCAAACTGATTTATAGATCAAAATACCAGTAGGCTTTTCTACAGAAATTGAAAACCTAATTCTAAAATTCATGTGGAAATAAAATTTAGGATAACTAAAACAACGTTGAAAAAGAACAAAGTTGAAGAACTAACAGTAACTGATTTCAAGGCTTATGAAGTACCACTTTCAAGACACTGTGATAGTAGTGTAAAGATAGACAAAAGGATCAAAGGAAGAGAATAGAATGTTCAGAAGTAGAGAGATGTGGACAACTGACTTTCAGGTTCAAAGGCATTTAAGTGGAGAGATGATAGTCTTTTCACCAAATGATGCTGGAACAATTGAATATCCAGGTGCAACAACCAAACAAAAAAAAGAACTTCCATCCAAACCATATACGGAAATGAACTCAAATTGGTTCAGAGATCTAAATGTAAAACATAAAAGTATAAAACTTCTAGAACAAAACAGGTGAAAATTTTATGACCTTGAGTTAGGCAAGATTTCTTAGATACAACACCAAAAGCATAATCCATGAAAGAAAAAAATAGATAAATTAGACACTATCTAAATTAAGAATTTCTGCCCTGCAAAAGACACTACTGAGAGAACAAAAAGATGAGTCACAGAATGGGAGAAAATACTTAGCAACTTACATATTGGATAAGGGAGTAATTTCCAGAATATATAAAGAACTCTCAAAACTCCAGAAAAATATAGATAAAAGATAAAAAGATATACAGATGGAAAATAAGCATATGAAAAGACGTTTGACATGATTAATCATTAGGAATGCTACAGTGAGATACAACTACACACCTATTAAACTATCTGAAATTAAAAATACTGAGCATAGCAAGTGCTGGCCGCAATGTGAAGAAAATGCAATTCTCATACACTGCTGGTAGAGATGTAAAATGATCAAACCACTATAGAAAATAGGTATTTTTTAAAAACTTAAACATACACTCACCAATGATCCAGCCATTCTACTTGCAGGTATTTGCCCAAAGGAAATGGAAGTATACATCCATACAAAGACTTGTACACAAATATTCATAGCGACTTTATCTGTAATAGACAAAGTCTGAAACAACTCAAATGTTCATCAATGGTGAATAGATAAATTGTGGTTCATCAATATAATGCAATACTATTCGGTAATAAACAGAAATGAATTACTGATATATACAACAATATGGATGAAAATTAAAATAATCATGCTGAGTTAGAAACCAGTTAGAAGAAAGTATACACTGTATGATTCCATCTACATACAATTCTAGAAAATGCAAACAGAAAGCAGAGCAATGGTTGCATGGTGATTGGGAAGGGCAGGAACAATGGGAAGGAAGAATTACAAAGAGATGTTAAGAAACTTTCTGAGGAGATGGACATTTTGATTTTGGTGATGTCTTCATGGTGTTTATATATGCGTGTGTGTGAACACAGATTACTGTATGTCAGTTATACCTCAAAAACCTGTTAAAAGAAATGATGTTATATGAGAGAGGCAATTGGGGAAATTGAATAGCAACTCTTTATTAGGTAATATTATTGTGCAGGAATTTAGTAGTTACATAGGGAGATAATTTTTAATATCCAGAGAGGAAGGCATCTAGCTGACAAGAGAGGGATCGCAATTGTGGCAGATGCTGTTGGAGGCTGAGGAAGATGAGGCTAGAGCAGTGACCAATGTGTGATGGCATGGTGAAGACACTCATTTGTCAGCTGACCTGACAAAGAAGGTTGGAACAGACTGCTAAATACAGTGCCCTTTCTGCATACTAATCTCATGCAATCCCCTCACCTAGCCTTGGCATAACAGAAAGTTTCTATTCGCTTGCCATATTGGAGGGGGGATGGTACAGTTTAAGGTGCAGTAAGTTGTGTAATAAACTGTCACAATAGGTCCTACAGAAATAGTTTTTAAACTGCAAAGAAATGAAACTTGACCCTTCCCTCACAACATAGATGAAAATTAACTCAAAATGAATCATAGACCTAAATGGAACTATACAACTTCTGGAAGAAAACATAGGAGAAAATCTTTGTGATTTTGGGTTAGACAATGGGGTCTCAGACAAAGATTTCTTAGATAAGACACAGAAAAGCACAAACCATCTAAGAAAAATTGCTAAGGGATTTCCCTGGTGGTTAAGACTCTGAGTTCCCAATGCAGGGACCCGGGTTCGATCCCTGGTCAGGGAACTAGTTCCCACATGCATGCCGCAACTAAGGAGTCCATCTGCCGCAACTAAGACCCAGAACAGCCAAATAAACAAATATGAAAAACAAGAAAAATTGCTAAATTAGAGATCATCAAAAATTTAAAACTTCTAGTCTTCAGAGACACTGTAATACAATGAAGATAAGTCACAATCTGGGAAAAGATATTTACTAAACACATATCTGAGAGAAAGGACTTTTTCCATTGCTTTTTATATAAAGCACTCTTAAAACTCAATATAAATATCCAATTTAAAAATGGATTTGAACAGACACTTCTTTAAAAAGATATTTGCACATCAATAGACACTCAACATCATCACCTATTACAGAAATGCAAAATGTGGCAAAAACCACGAGATGCAACTACACACCTACGAGAAAGGCTAAATTTTTTAAAAAAACAAATATAAGGATCAGGTGACGATGTGGAGCAACTGAAGCTCACATAAACTGCTAGTGGGAAAGCAAAATGGCACAGGCACTTTAGAAAACTGTTTAGCAGTTTCTTAAAAAGTTACCTATGTGCTTAGCATATGATGAAGCAATCCCACCCTTAAGTATTTTACCCCAAAGAAATGAAAACATATGATAGCACAAAACATATGTTCACACACACATGTGTTTTCAGAGGCTTTGTTCAAAACTACCAAAAAACTAGAAAAAACTCAAATGTTCATCAGTCACTGAATGCGTAAACAAACTGTGTATCCACCCAACTAGAATACTGCTCAGCAATAAAAAGGAATGAAATACTGACAGGTGCAAGAAAACAGATAAATCTCCAAAGAGACCGGCTAAGTGAAAGAAGCCAAAAACAAAAGGCTCCATTCCACATGATTTGTTATAAGACTTTCTGGAAAAGGCAACACTACATGGACAAAAGTCAGACTGGTTTTTGCCAGGGGCTGGTAGTGGGAGGAGGATGGATTGACTACAAAGGGACATGAGGGGTCTTCTGGGAGTGCAGAAATGTTCTTTACCTCAAATGTGGTGGTGGCTACAGAACTAACTATACGTTTGTCAAAACACATCACACTGTATATTTAAAAACAGTGAATTTTGTGAAATGAAAATGTACATAAGTAAACCTGACTTAAGAAAATAATAAAACAAACATAAAAAAAACAAATAGTGAAAATAAATGTAAGAAAAATCAACCTACAGTTTTTCCAATTCAAGGGTCATCATGACGATGCTTTCAATTGCTGTGACACTTGTGTTGTTCCCATGTCTCTGAAGGAGAAGCCCAAACATGCATGATATAAAACCCAAAGACAAAAATTCTACACTTAAAAAGATACTTAACATGTGATTACTTCAATTCTGGCTTCTTACTTGCCATAGATGATAATTCCAAAGAGCTCTTATTGAAGAAATTTAAATTTGCATCATCAAATGAATGACCTTGGTGCTGAACAGCACAATCATTTTTTATTATCCTAGCTTCTCATTTTCCATTGCATCTACCTCTTTGATCACTCTTTTTAATAAAATAATGTACCCCTTATTGCTTTTTGCTTTCTGGGATAAGTAATATTCCTACATTCATCTACATCTTCCATAACTACATGTGTTCTTCAACAATGTTCTCATTCTCTGCTGGCTGTCTTACCCGCATATATTCTTTCTTAATCCTTTTCTTTGCCAATAATTCTTATTTTCAATAACCCAGGTAAAATCTAAATTATGACTTTTTAGCCAAAGTACTCAATCTTTGACAAAAGAAAGAAGGAGCAGAAATTATCTCATGAGCCATGAAACTGTTGCAATACTTACAAATATTTTAATGCTGGCAATGTAAAAACATAAGAATCTTCAACTGCTGTCAAAGGATTACGATTGAGAATTCTGAAAAATGGAATGGAATGAAAATTATCTGCATTTTCAATTACTTCCATGAAAGCTTATATTCAATTTTTTTGGTATGGAACTTGAAGGTCCAAAAAAACCCATTTTCTCACTTTACCTATAAATCACGATTAGAATTTGTAAAACACCCTTTCATTGGGAACTAGGCAGGTCTCTAGATGATAAAGTGGAGAAGAGAAACAAACAAAAAAATAGAAAAAAAGTGGCTAGCATAGAAAAAATATGCCAAAGAACTTTTCAGGTTCAAAACCCCCGAAGTGACTATACTGGTAGGAAGCCCTTGCTCTGTAAAAAAGTACTATTTCTAGTGTCCTCCATAATTCAAGGTGATTTCTTTCATCTCTACACATTTTTTGAAAATTTCATGATTTATACTACCTAATTAAAGACAAAAATAGGTCTAATTCCTTGGTTCTGGAGCCAAAGAAGAGATAAATCCAAGAGGAACTGGTGAAAGCCATACTACCATCACATAGTCCCATGTGTATTCTAGTATCATAGCCTTTGTTACTGTGTATGTAATCACTGGTTTACTTGTCAGTGTCCTAGATTGTCAGCAACTTCAGAGCAGGGACCACACTTTATTGTCATTATTATTACTGTGCCTGACATAGTGGCTATATATTTACTAGGTATTTAATAAATCTTTGCTGAATAAATAACATTTTGTTTATATATCAATAAAATAAACAAATTAATTTTGGGGAACAAAATTTTATTCCAAAATGCTGGAATAGATTTTCTTCTTAGTTCTTTCATTTTTTTTTCTTCCTTTGCTCTGTAAAACAAATAAGGGGAAAAAAAACCCAAAAGAAACAGGAAGAAAGAAAAGAATATATGACTTTAGGTTAACTCTACTCAAGAATTATTAGGGTACTTTTGCAGAATATTATAAAGATAATCATCAAAACTAATATCTTTTGGGTTGCCAGGGATCTGTGATCAGCATTTAACATTTAATCCTCACAGTAAACTTATGTGATAGATATATTACCCCATTGTACAAATGAGGAAACAGAGGCACAGAGAAGTTACATAACTTGTCCTAAGTCATCAAGCTAGTAAGAAGCAGAGCTGGAATTTGAACTCAGTTCTGACTCTAAAGCCTGTGTTTAACATGAATGAAAAAAATAAAGGGGGGTTTTTAAAATATCTGTCATTTTAACCTTAATTTGGAGAGCACTAAATATAGAAATACCTTTTCAAACTTCATCTACCCATCTGGGAAAGCCTCTATGAGAATTATATTTTCTCTTTTTATTTATTTATTTATTTTTCTTTTTATTTATTTTTTCCTTAATCATCTCCCATAATAAATATTTAATTAGCCTATGCTCATTGAGACTTTAGAGATTTTAAAAAACATTGCAGGAAAATCAGTAATAAAATGATGGAGGAAGGACATCTAAAAATTCATCCCTCCATGGAACCAACAGTAACAACAACAACAAAACTGGCAAAAATGGTCAGAATCAACTTCTTCTGAACTCTGGAAATTTAACCAACAGGCTCGCAACATAGTGGGGAGCAATTTATTCAAGGAAAACAAATTACTTTCTGTAAGAACAATGAGATCTGTGTTGCTTGAACTTGTCCTTGACCTTTGCTCTCCATGCCAGTGGTAGCCTTGAAAAACAGCCCACATCCCTGGTATCAGAAGGAGCAGCATGGTCTGGGAGGTCCTTCAAAAAGACTCATTCCCAAGGAACTGTCATTGTTTTACATGTCTGGTGGTCCCCTGGAAGACCTCACGTGAAAGGCTTGTCTTTGACCTGACCACGAGCAGGCTAGTGAGAAAAGCCTCTCCTCAGGTGGCATTTCGGAAAACATTTTGAAGCAAATATTTTAACATGGCACTTGCATAAGACAATGGATAACAGTTTGGGGCAAAAAACAGCCCAACCGAAAAGCTTAAAAACAAAAGCTGAGGAATGAGATGTCCACAGAGACTGAAATGTTCCAATGTATTCCTGGGAAACTGGAAGACCACAAGACATATTCCTGGGAATCTAGGAAAATAACTGTTAGCATTAATAAATGAATTCAGCGAGGCTTCCGGATATAAGATCAATATTATTTCTAGGGCTTCCCTGGTGGCACAGTGGTTGAGAGTCCGCCTGCCGATGCAGCAGACACAGGTTCGTGCCCCGGTACGGGAGGATCCCACATGCCGCGGGGCAGCTGGGCCTGTGGGACATGGCCGCTGAGCCTGAACGTCCGGAGCCTGTGCTCCGCAACGGGTGAGGCCACAACAGTGAGAGGCAGCATACCACAAAAAAAAAAAAAAAAAGATATCTACACACCAGCAATGAGTAATCCAAAAGTGAAATTAAGAAAACAATTCCATGTGTAACAGCATCAAAACAAATAAAATACTTAGGGAAAAATTTAACCAAGTAAGTACAAGATTCACACTGAAAAGTAAAAAACTGTTGAAAGAAATTGAAGAACATCTAAATAAATAAAAAGACATGCTGGATTCATGGACTGGAAGATAGTCATATTAAAATGTCACTACTTCCCAAATCGACCCATGGTTCCATTGCAAATCCTATCAAAATCCCAGCTGACCTCTTTCCAGAAATTGCCAAGCTAATTCTAAAATTCACATGGCAATTCAAGGAAACAGAATAACCAAAACAATGTTGGTAAAGAACAAAGTGGGAGGACTCACACATCCTGGTTTCAAAACTCAGTTCAAAGCTACTGCAATCACAGTGTGGTACTGGAATAAGACAGGACATATAAATCAATGGAACAGAAATGACAGTATAGAAATGAACCCTCATATTTATGGTCTATTGATTTTCAACAAGCGTACCAAAACAATTCAATGTGGAAAGAACAGTTTTTTCAAATGATGCTGGGACAACTGTACATCCACACGCAAAATAATGAAGCTGCACTCCTACACTTCACACCATATATGAAAATTAACTCCAAATGGATCAAATATCCAAATGTAAGAGCAAAGGCTATAAAACTCTTAAAAGAAAACACAGGAGTAGTCCTTGCATTAGACAACAGTTTCTTAGATGTAATACCCGAAGCACAAACAACCAAAGGAAAAATAGATGAATGGGATTTTATAAAAACTAAAAAGTTTGTGCTTCAAAGGACACTATCAAGAAAGTGAAAAAAACATATAGAATGGGAGAAAATACTACAGGTGGGAAGAATAAGATGCAGTTGGGAGAAGAAAATATAGTAGCTGCTAGGTGTGACAGTCTCAAAATTTTGAACTATTACAAATAAAACAGCCACCCTAAATCATGGCAAAGGGCAGACCCAAGTTATTTTTGTTTTTAGCGTTTACGCCTTTCTAAATCTGAGAAGCTGCCAGGATTCTAGTACATAGCAAAAAGTGATGACAACACCCTGAAGTGTGTAAGCTTTTGCGTGTACATAGCTATCTAAAGGAAACCAACGCTAGTGGACTGGGGGAGCGTTAGGGCGGCTCTGTGACCACAGCTCAGTTTGCCTTCATAGTGTGGCCCCCCCTCCCTCACTGATATTCTCCAAAATGGGGTAAACAATTTAAAAGGGATAAGGCTTTGATTTTCCTCTTATTCTCTCTTGTTCTTGGTTCAATATTGGTGTACCACAGACAAGACAGCATGTGAATGCACTCTGTCTGGTTAAGTTATATAGCCTTTGTACATTGTAGAGTCCTTCAGTTTCTAAAATCATGGAGCTTGTATTGTTAGAACCAATGAAGTGACTAAAAGAATTTTTAAAAATAAGCCATCAGTCTGGACCTGCCTAGGTGAATAAAGGAGAAACACTATAAAATCAGAAAGAAAAAGTATACTTAACATTTAGGATTATCAACCACTGCTCCTTTTCCATAATATATTTCATTCCTGATTTTATCTGAGACAGATATGATTACTACCACCAGTCAAAAAGTGGTACTTTATTAATTAATAAGCTCTTGGCTCATCTTTGAGGTAGATTTCGGATTTAAAATACACTACCACACTGCTAACTACTTCACCTGATGTTTGTCAATAACATAGAAGCTTCATTCAAGAAACCTACTGACTTATAATTACCTGAAACCCGGTGATGAATCAAGGTTTTGTGGGGCCTGAACCTCATCTACTTTGGAAAATCCTATCTAATAAAAACATGCAAAGTTGTGAATACAAAAATCGCTAGGACCCCTCTCAAGACTTTGGAAGGGACCTCTGCAAGTGAGGAGCCCTGAAGCCTAAGCTTCATTGAATTCATGATAAATCCACCTCAGCTGAGGCCCTTTTCCAAACTTATTTAATGCAGGCAACTTATAAACACCCCAATAATACGTCATTATAGGTAGTAAAATGACTTAACTCGAGGGTGGCATCTTCCCTTGGTGGCTTGCCTTTGGAAAGAGATGCAATAAAGTTTTTATCTCACCATGGCAAATGTTTCCTGAAGCAAATTACCTTTGTCTATTAGAAAGACTTAGCCCAAAACAAAGACTTACTATAGTGTGACAATCTTTTGAAAGGAACTGTGAACGAGTTTTAGGAGTACAGTACTAATTTATTTCCAACACCAGATAGATCTGATTCTTTCCCTAACTTTTTCTGTCATTTGAGAGGAACACAAATTCAAAAGGAACAAGTTGGTGCCTCTTCCATTACAAATCTTTTCTAACCTACCACCCATTTTCTACTTCATCACCCCCTCCCTCACCTTGTTACCCTGCTGCATAGATGCTAGAATGGCTCTCATCTATGTTTCCCATCAACTTTCATCTTTCTCCTCCCAGTATGAAAGCTTCTTGGGGACAATGTCCTTGCCCTATGTGTCTTTGTATCCCCAGCACGTAGTACACTGCTGACACACAGTGGGCATGGTACTCAGTGAATGTTTTTGAATGAATTCATTAATTTTTAAACTGTGATTGACTGATTTCCACAATATATTTTCCAGTGTTGCCTACATAACTATAGTGAAACTCTGACTCTTATAAGGAACTCTTGGTGTTATAGGATGTTTAGGAAATGTGGTGAGTTTAAGACCTTGTATTGACGCTACTAAAACCTCCTGGTGAAGGGACCTCATCAGCCTGCTCTCCGATGTGCTGGAAAAGAAAAACTGACCCTTGGTGCTCTCTCCCCAAGGTAGGCATCAGCAAAGTAACAAGGGAAAGGAAGGAGGCCGCTAAAGATAGGCATCTGCAGGAATTGCTAATCCAGTTCCAGACACAGCCTCAACACCTTCATTCACCCAAAATGTGTGAACTGTGTGAAACTGGATTTCTGAACCACAAGGCAGGTAAGAGAGTCTTTTCCAAAGCCAGGTGTAGAAGAGCTCTTTTTTGCCTTGAGTCTAAAATCGCCTTCGGTCCATTGAATGTACCCACTATCATTTCCTTGTGTCATGAGAAATCACAGAATTTTTGAGCTGAAGGGGTGTAAAACCCACACTTCTTATTGAAGAGTAGTCAGCAAAGAACGTATATTGTACTAGGCTACAGCAATGTATTTTCTTTATATTTTTCACACTACAGCTGAACACAAACAACGTCTTTTTCCATATCTCAAAGGTTCCTATTGGCCACAAACATTACACTTCAGAGATATATGCTTTTTGAAAAATAATGTTCTGGGTGACTGGGGAATGCCCTGTGGTGCGTGTTCAGGAATTCTTTCTGCTTTACCATTTAAAAGAGCTAATAATGCTTGGGGAAGCACCCACACCATTTGCTCCCTGAAGAATTCGGTGCTAAACTCAGTTCTTTGCAGCTCTGTGTTGCATACATTTTAAGCAGTTAGGAACTTTGCACATGAGCAGGAATCAAAGTTAAATTCAAAAGTGGAACTTCATGGACCATTCGCATATTGGAGAGGCATCGGTGGGTTTCCATGACAATGCTAATTTGAGTGTTTCGGCTTGGTGCCTTTTATTGCCCGAGCCAAAGTTCAGTACTATGGAAAGCAGAGGGTTTCATATATGAGTTAAACAAGTCTCTTGGCCTCTTTGTACCTAAGTTTCCTCATTTGAAAAAAATAAAAAATAAATGGCTCTCAAGACATCCTTACCAGAATTCATACTGGGCTTACACCCAGCTAACCAATAACTGCATGATGTTTTTATACACAGTTTCTTACATGTATTCATCTTCTATTTCACTTACTACTTGTGTAAAAACTTCATTCCATGCCAGGCCTGAAACGTTCCAAAGCTCAGTTCTGTGAGTAAACTGCAACCAAGATTTCTACAAAGAAAGACACAAGCAAAATAACAAGAAAAATATATATACTTTCAGAATATTTATCCTTTGGCAATAATTCTAATTTATATACGATGAAACATAACATCACTACTCCCTCCATGCACTAAAGAAATCTCACTATGGAAGATATTATGATTTATACTTTCATGATTATATATGTGGTGCATTAGATACAAAATAGTAAATGCTCATTAAATACTTGTGTTAAGTGATCTTTATTTCTCTAGAAAGGCAGCACTAAAGACATTTTGGGCTGGATAATTCTTTGCTGTGGGAAGCTCTCCTGCACACTCTTGGATGTTTACTATCATCTCTGGCCTCTGTCCACTAGATGTCAGTAGCATATACAGATCTGACAAGCAAAAATGTCTCCACACTACCAAATGTCACCTGCGTACAAAATCACCCTGGGTGAGAACCACTGCTCTCTAATGATTCACTCTGACCTGTGTAATAATTCTCACACTAATCTTTGCTAGAGACAAAAAGGATTTGCTACAAAATTTTACTGGTAATTTTAATCATCTTTCAAAATGAGTAACAAATCAATTTTATAAAAAATTAAGCTTTATAAAAATTCCAAATATAATGAAGTTATATTTGTAACTTACATAAACTGCAAAAAAGGTAGTAGTTCTAATGTAATTTTTTCGACAGATGCTGTTTTATTGCAGGAAAAATCTCTAGGAAAATTAAAAGGAATATATTGCTTCAATTTGCTATTAGATATCTAATTAGTAGGAATAACTAGTAGAGGTTAGAATGATAATAATAAAGAAGCAGCTTTGGTCTAAACTCCAAACCTTAGGAATTACTATTTGAACCTTTCAGAGTTCCTAACCTTGCCTTCACCTCTCTTAAAAGTCTCACATTCAGGATCTTCATAAATTAAATATACAACTATATAGATCCTGACAGATTTTGGAGGTAATCTTTCCTGAGAGAAGCAGCATTGATTAGATTCCACCTTTTGTGGTCTAATCAAATTCTAGATTATGAGCCCGAAGTTTTTATCTCTATATATCATTATAATTTCTTCTATTAAAAGGAATATTCTTATATTTACGCACTTCCCAGTATAGTTCTGCTTTTCTATGCCAATTCATTACCAGAAGAAATAAAACATAACCTTTCACGCAACTTGAAAGGAAATTATTCCTATCATTAATATGTAATGTTAATTCAGGATTACACTTTCTATCATTTTGACTTTTATTCGAAAATACCTACTCTTGACTATAGCTGACTATCTTATTTCCATTGATTCCAGCTTAGTCTCTCATTTCACCTGGATGGGTATAACTGTCTTCTGACTGGTGTTTCCATCTCTACCCTCTCCCTTTCTAAGCCACCCTCCACGCGATCCCCAGATTAACTCTCCGGAAGTGGTTCTGAAATACCAGCATCACTTGTGAATTAATGAAGATACAAATACTCAGCCCTACTCTGGACCTCTTGAATCAGTAACTATGGGGCTGGAACTTGTGTTTTCACAAGCCCTCCAGTGGTTGGTTCTGTTGCAGGCTAATGCTTGTCCTAAAGCACTGCTGTGGTAACATGCTAGCTTGGCATGTTATCCTTGGCTTGGCCTCCAAAGCCCTAGATGATCTGGCTCTAATCCCCTACTCTTCCCACTTGTACTCCACAGGTACTCAGAGTATTTTTCCTGTGTTTTGCCTTTCTCCCACTTTCCTTTTGCAACCTTATTCTTCCCAAGATGTCTGTCATTGATACCCAATGGCCCTTCGAGGTCCCGTTTAAACAGCATTGCTCTAGTAACATCTTCCCTGATCCAATTTGAAGTCTTTTATCCTTCTTTTGCGCTCCAGTACCAACTTGTAGCTCTCATTGCCCATATTCATTTCTTTCTTTAAATATAGCTCTTTTTGCAACCCATTTCCTCTGAGTATAAACTCCTTCAAAGTATGGACTAGGTCCTGCTTATGTGCATCGTCTATCATATTTAAAGCCAACGCGTGGACATAAAGCAAACTCAAATATTTACAAAATCAACAAATAGCTGGGGAATGGATAGAAGGATGAAATGACTGTTTTAGAAGAAATGTAGTTTTAATTACTTCATGGTGCCTCCACAGCACTTTGTCATTATGGTTTGAGCTTATATGCTTATTTTGCCTATGAGATCATGAGTTGCTAAAAGGAATCCTGTCTTACCCATCTTCGTGTTTAAAATAAGCCTCTTGTCTTCATCATTTGTCTCTCTTGCTTGAAACCTTGCAGGGACTCCCCATATCTTACAGCGGAACTTTCAAACCTGCATTGCCGATAGCCAAGGTTTTTCATAATCCTATCTTTCATTGTTACCTAACCCAATTATTTACAGCCAGACTAATCTATTAAATTCTGATCATCCCTGCAGTCACACCTTTGCCTAGACTGTACTGCCTATTATTTTTCTGACAAATCACAGCCAATCTTTAAGTCCCAGCTAAACATTGAGCTTATCCATGCAGACTTCCATGACCTCCACACCCCTGTGATTACAGGTTCTGGTGAATTACACCACCTATCTGTATTTCTCTTCATACTTAATTATGTATTACCTCCCTTTTAAGGCATATCCCCTTTCTTCCAACTTGTCACTGTCATTTCTGGAGACAATGCCATATACTTCTGTGGCTCCCAAAGTACTTAGCCCTGGGTTGGGCACAAAATGGGTGCTGCATATAGAAAGCCAGGGGACAAAGTTGAGTTCTAGATATAACTGAGGGATGGAATAATAATAATAGCTACACTAAAATATATGCTAGGCACTGATAGAAGAGCTTTACCTATATTAACTCAACTAAATCTCCCAATGAGATTGGAGTCATTGGGAGATTGAGGAGTCATAGGAGTCATACTATGACATGATGACTACCATAATCCCCATTTTACAGATGAGGAAATTGAGTCATAAAGCTAATAAATGACAGACCTGGGTTCAAACCCAGTTAGTCTGGCTCCGGAATTTCTACCCTTAACCACTTTGTTGTATTACCACCAATGAGATGGGGACAGGGACATGTTGCTGTAAAGACGATGGAATAAAGATGAGAGAAGATTAGGTGTTAAGGAATTAAATAATGGGGTAAAAAATGGAGAAGGAAAAAATAAGGGCAAGTAAAAGTAAAAGACTGGAGGAGAGGGAAAAATGGTAAGGAGGAGAAGGAAGATAGGAATCATTGACAAACAAAAGGTGAAAACAGAAAGTCAGTCAATGTGGATTGGGGAGAAAAGGAGGACCCAGGAAGACCTGAAGAAAGGCTGCCATGTCAGGCAAGATGCAGAGAACAAATGAGGAGAGGCGAATCTTACATGAGGGTGAAGGTGCCGTTGTAGGCGTTAGGCTCTGGCTCAGGCACTCTGTGGAGCTTCTGCTTTGGGCTCAGACCAACACACGACAGCATCTCATTTTTGCAGGTACACAGCTCACATATGCTGATGTTCGTGGTGGCATTCTGTTCCGGCTGCTTCTTTTCTGGGGTATATTTTACACCAGGAAGGCCTGTGGATACTGAATACTGAGTCAAAGGAAAAAGAACTGTCTCAGATGCCCTTGGTTGCTGAGATATGTTAACTCACAGGCCCACAGGTAGAACTGTGACTTGAGTCAGGTTTGGTTGTGCAAGTGTCACCTCAGGGTGTTTTGGAGGGGAAGCTGTAGTCTGCTGGAGGGATGTACAATGTCCAGCCTCCATAGTGGATTCTGGAGTGGTGGTTTGCTCTAGGTCCACATCATGAACTCTGACGCTCGATGATGTTGAATGCTGACCTTGATCCTTACTTGGATTTGAAACTGTCACCTCCTGTTGGAATGGAGATTGAAGTACAACATACTGAGGTGCCGCTGGAGGCTAAGTTGGGGTGTGCTGCATGATTGGAGAAGGTACAGTCTCCATATTGCATCCTGCAGTAATGGTAATTTCCACATCCATAGGTTGAATTGTGAGTTGAGTCAGGTTTGGCTGTGCAAGTGTCATCTCAGGGTGTTTTGGAGGGGGGAGCTGTAGTCTGCTGCCAGGCTGCAGAATGTTCAGACTCTGTAGTAGGTTCTGGAGTTGTGGTAAGTTCCAGGTCCAAAGGTTTAACTATGATACTGGGTGATACTGGATGCTCAGCATGATCCTGATCTGGCGCTGGAACTGTCACTTTGGAGTATAATGGAGACTGAGCTACGACTTCCTTAATGAGCTCTGGAGGCTGAGCTTGGGTCTGCTGCATGGTTGGAGAAGGATCAACCTCCAAAGTGGATTCCAGAGTTAACGTAAGTTCCAGGTCCAAAGGTTGAACTGTGACCTCAGTTAAGGTTGGATGCTGAGCCTGAACTTGCTCTGGATTTGGAAGTGTCACCTCGTGGTATGTTGGAGGATCTATAGTCTCCTGCAGGGGTGTGGAATGTTCACCCTCCATAGTAGGTTCTGGAGTTGTGGTAAGCCCCTGGTTTAAAGGTTGAACTGTGACACTGGGTGATGCTGGACGCTCAGTGTGATCCTGTTCTGGTGTTGGAACTATTGGGTTCTGATATACTGGAAGCTGAGCTACAAAAACCTCCTTAGGTGGTTCTGGAGGCTGTGTTAAGTTATCCTGCATGGTTGGAGAAGGTTCATCCTCCTTAGTGGGTTGTGGCCTTATGGTCAGTTCAAGGTTCAAAGGTTGAATTGTGACCTCTGTCAAGGTTGGATGCTGAGCCTGAACTTGCTCTGCATTTGGAAATGTCACCTCGGGCTATGTTGGAGGAAATGCAGTCTGCTGCAGGGCTGCAGAATATTCAGCCTCCGTTGTAGGTTCTGGAGCTGTGGGAAGACCCTGGTCCAAAGGATTAACTGTGACTCTGGGCAAGTTTAAATGCTGAGCTTGATCCTGTCCTACTGTTGGAATTGTCATCTCATAATGCACTGGAGTTTGTGCTACAACCTCCTTAGGTGGTGCTGGAGGCTGAGATGGGGCCTCCTGCTCAGCTGGAGAAGGTTCTGTCTCTTTAAGGGGTTCCAGAGGTAGGCCTGGGAATGCCTGTTGGACTGGAGAAGATTCCATGTTCTCAGGGGGCTGTAGAAGGTGAGGAGGGTCCCTTGAGGGACTGGAAATAGTTCCACCTTTGCAGGGAGTTCTGGTGAATGAGCCTGAAGCTCCTGCTCTGTGGGAGAAGGTACCACCTTCTTAGGGGGCTACGGACATATAGCTGAGCTCCCCTGGGGAACCGGAGACTGAGCTGGGGCCTCGTCCTGGATTAAAGAAAGCTCTATCCCTCCAGGGGGATCTGGAGTCTGAGTAGAGTCCTCCTGCTGCACTGGAGGATGTTCAACCTCATTAGTGGGCTCTAGAGTTAAGACAACCTCCAGATCCATGGGTTTAACTGTGATATTAGGCAACATTGGATGTTCAACTTCACCTGGACCTAGAGGTGAGAATGTCACTTCATTATGTACTGAAGGTTGAGCTGCACCATCTGTAGAGGCCCCTGGAGGCTGAGTTCGGTGCTGATACTGGACTGGAGAAGGTCCAACCCACTCAGTGGGCTTTGGATGCTGAGCTGAGCTCTCCTGCTGGCTTGGAGAAGGGTCAGTTTCCTCAGGAAGCTCTTCAGGTTGAGTTGGGGCTCCCTGCTGAACTGGAGAAGGTTCAACATTCTCAGAGGGGCTTGGATGCTGATCTGAAAATTCTTGCTGGACTGACAAAGGTTCCAACTGCTCAGGGGACACTGTAGACTGAGCCGAGGTTTCTTGTTGGGGTGGAGAAGTTTCAACCTCATTAGTGAACGCTGGAGTTACTGTAAGTGCAAGATCCGCAGGTTTAACAGTGACATCGGGCCACTGCAGAAGCTGAGCTTGATCCTGACCTAGAGAAGAAACTGTTGTCACAGGATGCTCTGCAGAGAAAACTACAGTCACATTAGAGAGCTCTGGAGACTGAGTTGGAGAGGATTCCACCTCACCATGAGACTCTGGATGCTGAGCTGTGGCTTCCTGCTGAGGTGGAGAAGGTACGTCAGGAGCCTGTGAAAGCTGATCTGGACTCTACTGCTGGCTTGTGGCAGGTATAACCTCTTATCCACGATGCTCCGGATACTGAGCTGGGGTCTCCTCTTGTACTGAAGGTTTATTACGTGTACTGTCTTCTAGAGTTCGGCTGGAGCCTCCTGCTGAACTGGCAAAAGTTCAACCTCCTTAGGTGGCTGTGAAGGCAGTGTGGGGGCCTCATGTTGCATTGTAGAAAATTCTGCATTAGTAAGGGGCACTGAGGCTGAGCTGAAGGCTTGCGCTGATTTGGAGAAGGTCCCACCTCTGGAGTGGGTTCTTTCGTTATGGTAAGCTCCACATCTGCATGTTTGACAGTGACACCGGATAAGTCTGAATGCTGAGCATGAGGGTGACTTGGAGGTGAAACTGTCATTTCATGATGCTCTGGAGGTTGAGCTGGCTGTTCCTGTTGAGTCGGAGAAGGTTCCACCTCCCCTGAAGAAGGCTCTGGAGGCTGAGCTGGTTGCTCCTGCAGGGTTGCAGAAGTTTCTATCTCCGCTGGAGACAGAGCTGGGATCTCCTGCTGGGTTGCAGAAGATTCTGCCTCATTAGGGGTCTCTGGATACTGAGCTGAGGCTTCCTCCTTGGTTGCAGAGGTTTCAGGTTCTCCAAAAGACTCTGAAAGCTGAGCTGGAATGTCCTGCTGGGTTGCTGTTTTCACCTCCTCAGGAGGCTCTGTAGGCTCGGAAGGCTGAGTCGGTTGATCCTGTTCACTTGGAGAAGGCTCAGCGTCCACAAGAGGCCCTGGGGGCTGACCTGTGGGCTCCTGCTGGGTTGGAGAAGGTTCAACTTCCCCAGGAGGCTCAGAAGGCTGAGCTGGTTGCTCCTGCTCCCTTGAAGGCTCAACCTCTCCAGGAGGCTCTGGAGGCATAGCTGAGGTCTCTTGTTGGGTTGGAGAAGATTCTGTCCCCTCAGGATGCTCAAGAGGTGGAGGAGTCAGGGCCTCCTGCTGAGCTGTAGGAAATTCAGCTTCCGTAGTGGGCTCTGGAGTGATGGTTAAGTTCCAAATCCAGAGGTTGAAGTGTAACACTGGGCAAGTTGGAATGAGCGTGACGCTGAACGCCAGGTAGAGATGCTACCTCTTCATTCACTGGAATTACATGTACATACTCAGTAGGGAGACCTGGAGCCTGAGTTGGGGCGTCTTGATAGAGTAGAGAAGGTGCACCTCCTGAGGGCTCTCTGGAGGCTGAGACAGGGTCTCCTGCTGGACTGGAGAAGGATCAACCTATTTAGTGACCTGTGGAGTTATGGTAAGTGCCAGATCCATAGGTGTAATAGTGAAATTGTACAAGTTTGACTGCTGAGCTTCATTTACCCCATGATGTGCTACTGGTCGAACTACAAGCTCCTTAAGTGTCTCCAAAGGCCGGGAGAGGGCCTCTTGAGGACTTGGAGTTTCTAGTTCCTCAGGGACCTCTGAAGGCTGAGGTGGAGCCTCCTGCTGAAATGGAGGTGGTTCTACCTCTTCAGTGAGCTCTGGATGACGAGTCTGGGCCTTCTGCTGGGATGGAGAAATATCTCATCCTCCTCAGAAGACTCCCCGTCGTGTAGCTTTTGTGCCATACTTTCCTTGCGTGTGGTGTTGAGAGGCCTATACGTATCCCTATGTCAAAGTGGCCGCGTTCTCCCGAAAGAGCCCTCCTAGAAACAGAAAGGGAAATATTAATTCTGCATCTCCCCTGCTTTCTCTGGCCACAGTACTTTCTCCTCCTCAAACTTACCTGACTCTCACTTTCCCCTGAGCTTCTCTTACGCAGCAGAAATCGAAAAAAGCCCCTTGGTGGAAAACACACACAGTTAGTGTTACATGTCATTTTTCATCTCTCTCACAGTGTGTTATCTCTGGTCGTATTAGGACTAAATGGGTACCTCAGTCCATAATCACAATGACCAAAATCACAAGAGACCTGGGATCTTGAAAATCATTGCATGCATGCTGTCCTTCCAGTTCTCTGTGTCTGTCCAAGATGGCCCTCTAGTGTCTCTGGGGAGACTTTTACATGTAGCTTAGCATGGAGTATAGGCAGGATTTTCAGCCCCCCTCACCTTTCTCGGTCCTTGGCCAAGTGACATCGTGCAGAGAAAACACTGCACAACGGCGCTGGGCAGAAACACGTTACTCTCTAGATGCGCTTCACACCAGTCCGCTTTGGATATAGTCGCACATGCAGCATTTGCTGGGGATGTGGGTGTGGGGAGAAGGTGCTTTTATTTTCCTGGCTGCTCTATCCTATAAGTTGAATCACACCAAGTAAACACCTGAAACCAATGAGCAAAGTTACTATACCTCTCTGACTTTCATACTGCAGGCTGTCACTGAGGTGTCAGTGAATTGTGGGATCAGTTTAAAGGCCATGACCAGCAGGGAAACACAAAATACTCTTTTTGAATACAAATAGAAGAGAAAAACATCAGAGTGCACAATAAGTTTGTTTCAGAAACTACTTATGTCCATATGGTATGTGTATACTGAATTGTGACATAAACGGTAGCTCACAGCCCAAGCACAGTGCGATCAGTAGAGAAGTCCTCAGTGGAAAGGGACCCTCTTCTTTTTGATAATCACTAGCAGTATGACCATGGGGCAAGATATTTTCCCTTTCTCCTTCTCCATTTCCTTATTATTAAAGGAAGAGACAAACTACTGTCTAACGTTTCTCCCGGTTAAAATTCTATGAGGTTTGGATAAAGGGAATAGAGAGTAGGGGCATAAAAAGCAGTAGGATGAGAAGCGAAGTTTCCTTGCCAAATTACAGAAGGGACTCATATGTCCTACCTTTTGTCAGCTTTGAGTGAGGCCAGCCCCTACATCCCCAACCATGTGTATTCAGCCCTCATGATTAAAGAGAAGAATCAAGTAGGAGGAGGAGGAAAGGTGGCTTTGATTCTCAGTTTGTGGGTTCTGAATCTGAATTAATTATCGTCCTTACCTCAATGAGACACAGACTTGTAACCAAAATCGTCACTACTACAGTTACAGATATTGCCAAGATGAGTTTGTTGTTATAGCCATATCCTGGAACTTCTTTTGTGAGCTAAAAATAATAAATAACAGTTTTTTTACAACAAGGAGATGGAAGGGATGAAAGCTAACTATTTTTCATCCTATTCTAAATGATAGTTAACTATTCTTAAAATACTATAAAACCCAATCCTTTCAGGCAACTAGCTTCTATAAGAACAAGCCAAATTGAATGTTATTAATCTTATCATTAGCAATTTCTTCTACAGTTTATTTATCTACACATTATTTATCTTGTGTTATGTCTTTTCTCATCTACCCAAGGAATAGTGGCACACTCTCTAAACGAGCAAAGTGGGAGATCACTGTCTTAGCCAGTTTCATGGCTGAAGATAAGATACAGACTAGGAGCCCATGGTATTCCTGCTTGGGCACGTTAATGGCATGTCCTAAACTGAGTAAAAGTCCAGCTCCCATGTGTCAGGGGTTATCCTCACCTCACTTGACTCCTGCTCTTTCTGCTCACTCTGGGTTTCTGTGCTCTCACTGATATAGTTGTCAGTTTTCCACTGGTCCGTATGCCATTCCGCTTTGGAAGCATTTACTTCTTGCTGCTTGCTGAGAAGTTTCATCAGGAGGCCTGTTTGAGACATGAGGTTGGCACAGGCCAGCTGCACGTGGGTCTCTGAGCAGTCCATTTTCAAAGTCTGGATAACATGAGAAATGAGCCTTCGCATGTCATTGTTGGGGATGAGGGACCGTAGCTGCTGGTTTAGCTGAGTTTCAACTTGATCACTTGGGGATGTGAGCCCTGGGAAAGTGAAGTCTGTGGGCTCGGAGGATAATTCAGTGCCCGTGTTGTGGTACTCCCATTGTGTTTTGTTGGTGTGTTGAACAGTTGGCATACTGTTGTCTGCAGCAACAGTAGAATGTGCAGTGAAGACGTTCCCATGGGTAGTGTTTCCAGGGCCGTTTCCTCCTGGCAGAGTAGAGTTTCCTCTAGAAACAATTTCATCAGAAACATTTTATGCAGTATTGTTTTCTGAAGTAGTGTGTTCTGTAGGATGGTCTGACAGAGAAAATAATGCTAGAAAAGGATTTTCCTAAGAAGTCACTTCTCTTGAAGGTGAAACAGCCTCTCGTGGAGGGGAATTTATGAGACTCCTCGCTACAGAGAACGGAGAGCTTGCAAGCATCATTCTATTGAGCGAACTTTTCTTTCTGAACTTTCGACTCCTTTTGACTTTGGGTTTTCTGTGGACCCGATGAGACTGAGTTTTATGCAAGATATATTTTTCACCAGAAGGTGAGATTAGTTCAGGAGCCTCAATATTTCTAACTCTAGCCTTTACAGCTTCTAAAACAAAAATAGTGTGGGATAAGTCTTTTGACTTGCTTTTAACCTCAGATGGGGATTTTGGACGGATGGAGGCAAAAGGCCTGCCCTTGAAGTACTGTTTCAGGGAAGAGGAGCCTGCTGCCTTGTGTTCCTTTATGAATGAAGACTCTGCATTGGACGACTTTCCCACCAGCTTCCTGGGCCTCTGCACCATGAGAAGCTGTTTCAGCTTTCTTGGGGATGGTCTCCTGAGCCTTCTTTCTTCAGCAGTGTTTGCCACAGATTGCTAGGCATTCTGTTTCCTCCTGACGCTCTCATCTCCCACTGCTTTGAGGTGCATTTTCTGTATGCCCCTTGGGCCCCTGAGGACCCTGTTCACTCTCAGCAGATGTTTCTCTGTAATCTCAATCTTTGCTAGGCTGTCTTTCTGTGGTTGGGCAGCTTCCAATTTCTTTTGAAAGATGTAGAGTTTAAACATGGTACTTAAATGGTTGGAACGCGTATGCGTGGCAGGTTTTTCTTCCTTTATAACCTCATCAAATTTTTCTTCAGTTTCTGCATCTAAAAATTTTCCAGAAAGTGAAGTTTCTTCAATTTATTTTTATTAGTTGAATTGTTGGGTACAACTTTAACAGAAGGGCTCCTTGTATTGATTTTCAAAATGCCCAGTGGCATATCTCCATCTTGTGTATTTGAAAAAAGAAGTTGAATGAATGGTAATAATGTTGATTCCACATCTCCTAGATTCCCCTCTGAGATAAAAGGCAGTATGTAATTCAGTGCACTGATAATATCACTTCTATTATTAAAGTCCAGCTGCTCGTTCATGAAGCCTGACAAGCTGACAGCACTTTATCTGAGGATGCCCTCTCTGACTCAATAGTCAGCTCGCTGCTGTTCTTCTTCCAGGCTTGTAACGCCTTTATCAACGATCCTTCTGCATTCCCTATAGATGTTTCTTCATCTGTCAAAAATAACTGTTTTTGATCATTGAAGACTGATGGGACAGCTTTTAGTCAGTCCACAGCCAAATAAATTAGGAATCACTCAACATTTGAGTGCCACTTAGGAGAAAAAGAAACACACACTTAAGCCTATGACTGGCAACAACAAAATGCGAAAAAGATATCTCTTGAAAAACTGGCTATCTACTCATAAAATTCTGTAGCGTGAAATATACTAACTATATTCAGGATTACTCCACTGGTTCCCAGGGGCCAGAACTGAAGAAACTCCAAGGCTGGAAGACAAATATTCCCCTACTCAGCTGGACTCTCTGCAGATCTACTGTGACTCCTCAAATTTATATACCCCATCATGTCCTTCCTCAGAGGCAGAGGAGTGTGAGCCTTCCTCTATCCACCTCTTTAGTGTGCTTGTATCCTTGCTACTATCACAGATGACCACGACAACAACCGCCATTAACAGGTCGTCATCTGGACATTTCCTTCTCCACCCACCCACCGAGTCCTTTGCTCAGTCCCTGATTCCACATATCCCAGCCCTCAAAACAGAAGGCTCTATACAGAAAAAAAAAAAACCACTATGTCCGCCTGAGCTCTTTGTTAAAATTAAGCAGGGATCTGGGGTATAAGAGATTTGCCCAATTGTAGGCCAACATGGAATGTTCGACAAATCAATGGAATAATACTTGAGGTCCAAAATGCAGAAGGGAAAAAGCAACTTCTGTCAGATGGCTACTTTGCTTTCATTTCATTTTACTTCTAATATTTCCAGCTTTACTTGGGGAACCATCCAAAGCTTCTGACTGTGTGAAGGTAATGTATACCATTGTGTAGCCGGGCTTCTCTTCCAAAAGGATTAAAAGTATTTTTCCTGAGGGTCAAAGGAGGAGGGAAGTGTCATGAGAAAGGAGGAGCATGGGCTTGCAGAGAGCCCCAAACTGGGGAGAGGAGATCGGGGCACTAGGGTCATAGCACTTAACACCTCTGATCTTGTTTCTCCTCACCTGTAAAAGGAAATTAAAAATGCCTTTTCTGCCCACTTCTGGGGGAGAAGGGAGTAATACAACTAGTAAAAAAATTGTTTGGGGGAGTTCCCTGGTGGTCTAGTGGTTAGGACCCGGCACTTTCCCTGCTGTGGCCCGGGTTCAATCCCTGGTTGTGGAGCTAGGATCCCACAAGCTGTGTGTCACAGACAAAAAAAAAAAAAAAAAAATGTGTTGAAAAATCAGCAATATTGTCTTTTTTTTTTTTTAATATTGTCTTTATATAAGCAGCAAAGTGTTATTATTTATGATGTGCTCTACATCAGTGATAGAGACCTGTATTCAAGCTACAGGGGCATGAAAGCACATTTTGGAAGTCACCAAGTTAGTGCCAATAAATCTAATATATAGCAAAATAGTTGAAAGCCCCTGAGTGTTTTCTGGATAGAAAAGTTTCAGATTCAGAGCAAGTTAAGAGCTGGACAGTCTAAGAATAAACTAGCTCTCCCATCCATTAGAAGGGCTAGGTAGCAGCTTCCGGTTATGGAACCAGAAATCTCAGGCTCCAAATGGGACATAAAACAGCATCACTTGTACTCTTTATAAAATTGCAAAAACAAACAAAATAAAAACATATTTACACCTGTCCTATAAGACAAATGGTACTTGAGACCTAATGTATATAAAATCAGTTTACAAACTGTGATGCACTATATCAATAAGTTCTCATTTGCAGAGGGCACAGCATAGGATATGTGGCCATTAATGTTAATTCCCTTCCCGCTTCCATTCCTTTCTCTTGTCCCTTTATGTAGGTGAATCAGTAACATTATTAAGCTAACAATGTAACTGAGCAACAATTAGCTTAACAATGTAACCAACACTCTGATTCTTACCAAGGGGGTAGTTCTTAGAAACTTAGGGAGCTGGAACTCTGAATGAATGAATTAAAATAATGAAATTGCATCATTAATTTTAATTTTAAATTAATTTTAAAAATTATCATCATTGATTAAAAATAAAATAAAATTAAAAACTTATTATCCCACAGTTGAGACTCACCACAACGTGTGAAGTCTGTCAGGCATCCACTGTCAGAACACAGCTTGACTCTCTTACAGACAACCTCAATGGTATTTTTAAATTGGCAGAGGCAACAGGCCATATGGCTAGGTAAGTTCCTATAAATGGAAACACAGATAATTAAATTCGTGGTAAAAGAGTTACTTGAGTAGGTAGAAGAGGTAGGCCAAGGCCACCACAGACCAGTGCAAAAAGGAGTTCTTGGGGCATATGGACTACAGAACTGGATAGGGGCCGGTTGGCCAATTGCTGCTCTTGACTGTTGTAAATAAATGTAGAGGAGGAGAGAGGTGCCCAACAGAAGGATTAGGATGGCAGTAGGTATGGTATGCCTCGAAAAAAGGGAATAGGGATTAGAATTGGGTGACATTGATCTGTACTTTAATTCAGAAGTATCTCCTTCCAACCCAAAAGCCTCACTTTGGGTTGAGAGTACACAGGAAGAAGGCACACTTCTAAGAAGAGTCTGAATAAGACCGCACCTTCTGGAATCCCTTTCTCAGTTCCCATTTGTGAGTAGTAATATATTAGAAGTTATTCTAGTAATAAAAAAGCATCGTGTGGTTAAACAGTAACAGAGATCGCATTGGCCAAATCTAGACAAAAGGAACATTCCAAAGAATAACATTATTATTATAATAAGGTATAACATAGTTAATTTTTTAAAAAGTACATGAGTTCATAGTGATACTCAAAATGGAAAGTGGGGGAGCTCTTCTGTATAGAATAATGTCAGCTAATAAATGCAAAATGGATCATAGAATAGGAAAGTGTCATTTTGCAACTATCGATGTAATAATTGATTCAGACACAGATTATCATTGATGCACAGTTGGGTGAAGAGTTGTTTGAAAGTAGGATCTTCACTGGTCCCAAAGTATCACCCCACAGAATATTTATCAATTACCAAGGGGAAAAATAACTTTACCGAGGAGAGATATGGAAGAAACCACCTTAATCAAGTGATCAAACTTAGCACTGGGCCATCCTGCTGGGATGGAGAAATTTCAGCTTCCTCAGGGGGTTCTGTAGGTTCATCTGGGCTCCCCAAAAAATCCCTAGGTATGCTCTCCTCAGGATAAATGGCATCCATACTGGGATCTAAATAATCACCCTGCAACTGTTGTTCTAGACCCTGCGTGTTTTTTTGAAATTGGCCTATACTTCCAACAATAGTTTTGTCAAGCCGTTGATGCTGAACTAGATCTTTCTTCAGGTTTGGGGGTGAAACCATAAACTTCATTGGTTTTGAGCTGTTACTACCTAGAGGTGGAACAAGTATTTCAAATGACTGGTGACCTTCAGCCTCATCTAGACCTATGTGTTTAGTCTTACTTTTGTGTCGAGAAGGGGGGAGAACCAAGGGCTGATTCTGATCCCAGTCTAGCACTGTAACTGCCTGTGGGAGCTTTTGATGTTGGGTTTGCTTGTTATTCAGATCCTGATGTGGAACAGCAAACTGATCTGGCCCTGTAGGCATCTCTCCAACCGAATCCGTGTCCGGGTATGGAACCTCAGTCTCCGTCAACTCCTGATGGGGGGGGGGGCAAATATCTGGACTGGAGACAAGGACGTTAAGTAATTAAAGTCCACGGCTTCTGCCAGGGGTGTAAGGGCATGGGGCAATTTGGGAAGAGGTTCTGAGGACTGTGAAGACCAAGCCTGTCAGCCGCGGGGGGTTGGGGGTCACCTGGACGGGGCCCAGGGCCCACTCCGGAGGCTGAACTGCCTGGACTAGAAGCCACCGTCCTTGCCATGTGAGGAAGAGTCCTGGCAACCAATGGCGCAGCCGGGACATAACATGCGGCGGCTCCCAGGCGCAGTGACCCAGGCCAGGGAGGATCCGGAAGCACATCCTGCATCCGAGCTGAACCGCTATGCCAGCGCTGACGCGACGGCTCACCTTAGCAACCGCGCGCCCCGCCCCCGCCTAACGACCCTCCCGTTATTTATGAAGGCTTTACTTGCGCCACAGTTATTAGGATCCTGCGGAGATCCAATCCGCGCCACCAGAGTGGGTCTTTTTCCCAGAGTCCCTAGGGCGCAAGCCACCCTTCCCCTTGCAAAGGCAACAATTACCTCCTGCCGGGCCCTCTTCCCAACCCCGCCCTGCCCTCCCTGGCCCCAAACAATGAGGCGGGATTTGGGCTGCAGACCCGAGTGGCCCCAAACTCCAGCAGCCCAGGGGTGGAGGGGGAGGGAAGGATACAGAGCTTCCCGAGGAAACCACAGGACCTGGCATTCTGGGAAATTCAAAAGTGGTAGTCCAGTTCTGGCAATCTGAACTCTTCCTTCTCAAAGCTGAAGTCTGAGAGACATTCTTGCTCGCTTTGGCCACATGGCTGACAAGAAAAGTAGCTGACCTGCAAAATGAGCACCAGTTAGGGTGGCGGGAGGGGAACACACCTTACAATTATGCGAAAATGTTGCCATTTCCTCCAAACTCTCAGTATTCACGTCTCATTATTCATACAGCACTCTGTTATTAGGGGTCACCACTGAATCAGTGATGACTCCAGAACTTCTGGAGGAGGGGTTTGGGGCAGGTGAGCGATTCATTCTGGGAAAGAGAGCCTAAAACCAAGTGAATTGCCCTTTACATTAGCATGGGAAGACTTCTCCCATCCCAACTTGTCCCAACAGAGCCATTAATCTAGAAAAAACTACAGTGTCACTTTTCAGAGGTCTACCCTGTGTGCACATATGGAGAAGACAGTTAGTTAGAATGTTAAAGTCAGCATGTTAAGTAATTTTCTTGAAATACTCTAACTAGCACGAAGTTTACTTTCTTCACAGTCCTTTTCATAATCTATTTAATTTTATTCCTTTTTAATTGTCTGGTACACCTTTAACACCTAAACTCCAAGAGAGAAGGAGCTTCACCTTATTTCCAGTGCCTAGCACATGATGGTTTCTAAATGGAACTGATTCCAAAATTGGCCTCATTTAGGAGCGGATCTGTTATTATAATCAGGTTTGCAGAATCTTTAGTATCAATACGGAACCCTTTCCTCTCACATTTCATAGGAAGCTAGTCTTCTTAAAGCCCAAACATGGATACGTTTCAAGTTCCCTTGACTGATTTAAATTGATTTAAAATAATTATTTTGTACAGGAAAAAACTTTCAAAATTTTTCAGAACATAACCACCTTTTCTTTCTCTACTTTCTTCCCTTCAAAACAAACTTTGCAACATTGGGGTGAGTTAAATAATCAGAAATCTAGCCAAAAATTAAGCTCTCAATGACACGAAACACATTTTTTGCTCCTTTTAAATAAAAATCCTATATGCAGTACATTAATGTTTTCTTTCAGAAATTACGTTGACAACTTAATCTGTAATTCGAGGCATCCGTATAACTGTTTTACAGAAAGGTTCTTTGGCAAAATATTTAACACAAGATACATATGAGATGCTGAGATCTGGGTAATATACCTTACTTGAAAGGTATGAATAGTTTTTAGACAGTGTAGCATAATCACACTTAAGACCATAGTTACTTTGTTCCCAAATCCCTGCAATTCTATTTGAGGGGAGTTCTAAAAGGCCTGTGCCTTCTCCTGTGTCCACAACCATAGACGTACACTGGTGGCCCTCAATCCTGCTCTCCAAACTTCAAATAAGGGGCCAGAGACAAGGTCCGGGACTTGGAAAAGTCCTAGAAATTCCCTGCCTCAAAAGCACTTTCAGAGTTTCACCTTTTCCTAAGGAAGACAGGGCTGAGTAGATATGCTGAAGTCTTCCAAATCCTGCTGTTGTTTTGAATTATGGCTATACTGGCCATGTACCCCTTGAGCTTTTATCTCCACATACTTGAATTAAATCCTATAGTTCCTCTTCGGTTCTAGCATCTGTGACCTCTTCACAGGGTCTATATGCCACAGCTGTTTTACCACTTTCTGTAATAAAGTTAACAAGGATCAATTCAGAAGTTTTCTTGTTCTAAAACTTCCTGTATACAATGGTAGCACCGAATAATTAGACATTCTTTTGACTTCTAAAAGCAGAAAATAAGAGCATTTTCGTAGACGTTCCCTCATCTGACACGTCAGTTTTTATTATAATTATATGTGAAAACGTATATAAGAAGTATCAACTTTGGTTCAAAAACTTTATGATCTTAGAAATAAGAACTAAGGAATAAGGACATAGAAATTAAAAGCCGTGGAAACAAAAATGTTCAATCACAATACAATTAAATAGGAAGGCATCAGGTGGGGGTCAAAGTGAGTTCAAACCTGGGAGAGATACCACTGGACTATAATAGATACTTCCTATTAGAAGCAAGGCAAGTGCCTACTCCTTGGGACCAAAATTCTACCAGAGACAATGAACAAAGCTTTGGAGACAGAGACAGACAGAGTATTTGAACACTCTACTGGCAGAAACTGGCCCATGTACCCTTTGGACAATACAGCTTTCCTCAAGGCAAGCTAGAGCCACCAGGATTTTTGGTCTAAGGGGTTTTGTGTACATATAAGGAGTACCTTGGCATATTAGGCACAAACAACTCAGGCATTCAGTTTGGTTCTTAAAGGTTGTTACCCAGAGTTGACAGCGGATGGAGATTGTGCCTGATGACCAGATAGTCAAACTTCACTGGAAGGGCTGCCCAGGCTGGAAGGCCAAGTCCAATCCAGGGTCAACTCTTACAAGCCAATAAGGTCGCTGACAACTTACCTAGGATTTCTCAGTCTCTAAGCCTGCAGGGCTGTGAAGCAGGGGAGCAATTCTGTTCCGGGAACCAACTAATCATAAAGTTTCCTTTGGGCACAGCCTGTGACATTCTCACCGCTGTATAACTGGATAGGGAACACAATCAACGCTATTCAATAGCATGACCAGTTTCAAGGCTCACAAAAACTTAGCCGATTATTATATAAGAATCATATTCACCCAATATATCAGAAATAAACCCTTCAACAAGAAAACAGCGGTAATAATAATAGTCAATACATTTTGTCTGCTTACTATGTTTCAGGCATAGTTCTAAGCTTTTTATATTCATCATCTCATTTACTCTTACAATATCCCCGATTTGGTGGTAAGCTAAATTACTAACCCTATATGCAGATAAAGAAATTGAAGCTTAGAGATATTAAATACCTTCAAAGGTCTCTGGCTAGAAAAACCCAAAATTGCAACAACAACAGCAACAAAATCTAAGAGACAATGGTAGGACTCAAACACAGGTGTCCAAGGCTTATAATCACTACACTACTCTGTATGATAAGCAAGCAACTGAGGAAGAACTGGATCAAACACTTTCTGTATGAATTGAGGCAAGTCATTCTACATTTAAACACTGGGGACAATAATATTTGCTGTCGTTCTTCTCATAAATGCCACAAAGAACAAATTTAAGACTTTGCTGTGAAAGCATATGGTGAATGAAAGAATCTGTAATGTTTTGGATAACCATTATTTTCATCCAATTAACTTTTCAAATAAGTTTATTTGCTCACTGAAACTGAAGCACTTCAACGACAATCAAAAAGGTCTTACCTAAAACCACAATCAGCAATTTCTGGAATCCATCTGTCATAGCTTTCTGAATAGCAAGCTTCTGGGTTATCTTCCTTCTCATAAGGAATGATAATGACCCTAAATCCAACCAAAACAGATGAATTTAAAATGCCTATATGAATAACTGATTTCTAGGTTATGTGTTTAAAACTAAAAATGCATCTGTGATTCTTAGATCATTACCTTAGTGATTAAGGGCAGGCACAACACTGGGGTACGGTGAATGTCTCTGTTTTAGGTATACCCTGGCATGGCACATTTTTACGTCTCGGATCTATTCTGGAAGTTCCTAAAATACTACACGGGAAATGCAAACCAAGAACGTGGCACAAATCTCATATTACTCACAGATTTCAAATGGAGAAGCTGAGGCTGCACTGCTACAGACCCGGCTCTTCTCTGCATCAAGGGCTGGACTCATACAGTGAGACAGATTTGGTTGTAGTGCAGATGATCTGGACTCTACTCAACCATCACCCACTCAGGTGAATAGTGGAGCCTCCTCCACCCCATTCGCTAACAGCCCTGCTTCTGACTTAAAACCCTAAGCCCAAGTGCCATGGAATCTAGGAAAAATCTCAGTATCAATGAGAATCCCCTTTCTAGGGATCTACATTTATTTTTCTGCTCAGGCCATTCTATAGGAGGCAAAGGACTGGACATTTACACATGAGTTTATTTCAATCTTCAGACAATGATTTTTTTGGGATAACTGAAGGACAGAAGACATCTGTATTTCAAGGATTATTTTAGCACAAAACAAATTATTAACCAAAAATATAATAATAATAACTAATTTTCCCTCCTCCTAAGCTTCTTGGCAGGCAGCGAGTTCTAAAATTCTAAAGTTTAAGGTGTTGTCAGGTATTGCCTAAGATAAAAACCTATATTATCGGGCAGAACAATTCTGCCCAGGGCTTTAGTTGCTTAGAAAAGGTGAGGATGTATCTGAAAAGTTGAGTTTCAGAAAGAAAGGAAAAAAGAGAAATCCCACTGCCTCATCTCCCCCCACACACACACATACTGGAAAACAGACCTTCCTCCAACTTATCCAAAGGTTCCTCAGCCATGCCAGCTCAGGGACTCCTGCACTTGTGGGAAGTCAACACCACCTCTAAAGCACAGAAGAACTTCAGGCTTTGCTTCTGAAGTGGTGTCACAATATCTGCATTTTCCCTTTCTTCAAGGTTGGAAAGATCCTGAAGCTGTTAGGATTTTGAATTAAAGGCTAGACTTCAACATATTCTGTTGTTAGAAATAAAAACTAAACTCCAGTAATCCCAGGTAATAGTTTAGGCATGCTATCCCTTCAAAATCAACTGAGACTTGCAAATGAATGACTAGATATGGACAAGTATTTTTTATGATATACCATACAAATACTGGAGAAAATTATGGACACCACCATCCAAGTCATTGAGTTTATCACTATTTCTAAGTGGCAGGCCAATGCTCAGATACTTCCATGTGGAAGCCTCCCACATCTCCTCCCTATAGCCATGTTCTATTCTTCTCTCTAAAGTCTAGGAGTTCAATGTTGAAAGGAGTCTGGTTAGTCAAAGAAAGTCTACAGAGTTTACCTTGATGATCCTTTTTGACCACCCATGGAAACCAAAGAAGTAATTTGCCAATTCTTGGCATCTGGAGCTGTTTAGGGCAAGCATATTATGATGAACCGCCTTTATCTGGTGCCGAGACAAACCTAAAGACATAAAAGACCTAAAAATATCACAACCCTACATAGAGATTTATTTTGGATATACCTGAGATTTATCAATACCAATTTTATAGAGTGGTTGTGAAGATTAAGTAGGACATTTTAAGCAATGAGTTCACAGTGAGCCCTAAATAAATGTTATTTATTATTTTTAAGTCAGTACTTTTCTGCAACATTTCCAGGGCCCCTGATTAACCAGAAAGTTCCCTGACATCCGGTGGTGAAAGTGATGATGAAAGCAACCAAGGAAGCCCAGCAAAAGCCTATTACGGGGCTGGGGGTAAGCAAAGGCATGGAGTGTTTTACTCATCTCATCCTGTAGCTCTGGCTTGAGAATATGACCTGAAGAGGAGATAAGACGGACCTGCCACTGAATTAGGACCTGAACCTGTAGCACCCCCTCCCCAAGTTACTAACCCCGGTTAGAAGAGGGAATATGTGTACCTTTATAAATGTAAATGAAGCAACGAAAAGAATTAGAGGTTCATCTGCATTAGCAAGCTTCTTTGAGAGTGCAAATATTTCCAGTCTTAACTCTCTAAATAACTTACATATTACTGTAGATTTTTTACATCACTACTTCTTTCTTAAAGGTCCATTTCCATTTTGAACAGGGTGTAGTATATAAATTTAGTCATAAAAATTCAAATAATACAAATAAAGTCAAAGCACTGTTAATTCATTATTGATTTGTTTCTGCATCTTCCTCAGTCACTAGTTTATGAGCTCCTTAAGTGCTTGAAGGAACCATATATTATTCTTTCCTTGTTACCAGAAAGAAGAATACATATTGGCATATAATAGAGGAGTGATGGTCTGTTGACTGAGTGAAGGAATGAGTACATAAGAACATGAAGTTACTTTCTCCAACTGAAGCTGCCTGCAGGGAAGGAGAAATGAAGACTAATTTTTAAATGTTGAGTGTCACATGGGAGGCTATGTCCTGTGCGGTGAGTCATAATGGAGCTGTCCTGGACAATTAGGAGTCTTCAGAAGGGCTCTGAGCCACTGGGTAGTAGAGACAGTTGACATCTCGGATAACCTTGCCACAGTTCTTGCTGGCAAACCTTTCTCTTCGTACTACTGAGAAAAACTCAGATACATTAGGCCTTTCCTTCATTTTATTTTAAGATGTTATTCTCTTTTCTGTATTTATAAAAAACACAGGGGAAAAAGATAGGAAGATACCTGCCAGTGAATAAGAGAACACATAATTGGAACTTCCGTGCTGGTGCAGTGGTTAAGATTCCGTTATCCCAATGTAGGGGGCCCAGGTTCAATCCCCAGTTAGGGAACTAGGTCTCACATGCATGCTGCAACTAAGAGTTCGCATGCCACATCTAAGAAGCCTGCAAGCCACAACTAAAGGAGCCTGCCTGCTGCAAATGGGGAGCCCACATGCCACAACTGGGGAGCCCTTGAGCCGCAACCAAGGAGACCACCTGCTGCAACTGAGACCCGGTGCAACCAAATAAATAAATAAATAAATAAAATTGAAAAAGAACGCATAAGTAAAGTAGGGAAAAATTTTGGGGTTGTGGGTAGTAAACTAAAGCTCTGCATTAAATAAAGAAATCTAATACGAATGCCCTTTCCTCTCAACTCTATAGTGACTTGGAGAACATTTTCTTCATAACTCTATCAGTGACGGGCTTTATGCTGTGAAAACCTCACAACCTACACTTATGGAATGGTCTTAATGTCCAATATAAGAAAAGAACTCATTACTCACAATTGATACCAAGTAACTGTTGCATAATCTTTCCAGGACCATCTGTAATATCTGAGTGGTACGTGAAATGGTAGCAGGGTCCGCAAATTAAAGAATGTCTGACACAAAATCATTTCAATCCCAGGGTCTAGAGCCAGGATTGAAGAGGGTGTTAAACAGGGTACAGAAGTGGGAGGTAGTGTATCTGGAGTCACATCTGAGGAGAGTTCTCAGATTCAATAAAGGTGAAATCAGTGAGTAAAGAAATATGGATGAGAAGAGGCAGCAAGGTCAGTAGGAAGTAGCTGGAGCAAGAAGCCAATCAGAGAAGACACACAATTATACAGGGAAAGGTCTGGGAAATCTAAGCCTCACTCACTTATTCAGAGGAATTGAAAAGGTCCTTAACATAATGAAATGTTAATTCTGGGGAACTAAAATTGGATGGCATGTTAATATGGAATAAGGTTTCTACAATGCATTAAAGAATATTTAACCATTTTCTGGAATCTGAAGTGAGTTCTTAATAGGCAGTTTGAGAGTGATGAGGATGATGAAGCCTCCTTTATCTTACATCTGACAAAAGTTTGTCAAGCTCGGGACTTCGCTGTTGGCACACTGGTTAAGAGTCTGGGTGCCAACGCAGGGGACAAGGGTTCGATCTTTGTCCGTGAAGATCCCACATGCCGCAGAGCAACTAATCCCATGTGCCACAACTACTGAGCCTGTGCTCTAGAGCTCGTGAGGCACAACTACTGAAGCCCGCATGCCTAGAACCCGTGCTCCGCAACAAGAGAGGCCGTCGCGATGAGAAGCCCACGCACCACAACGAAGAGCAAACTCTGCTTGCCGCAAATAGAGAAAGCTGGCGTACAGCAACAAGACCCAACGCAGCCAAAAATAAATAAATAAATTTATTAATTAATTTAAAAAATTTTTGTCAACCTCACACATTTAAAATCCACATAAATGTATATATAAGGAAGATTCTTGTGAAGATTTCTTAAATTAAGGGGCAGCATAAAATGACATGGGGTTTAACATCAGTTAAGTTAGGGTTTGGCCTCTAGTTTCCACATTTACTGTCATGAACCTTAAGTAAGTCACTTAACCATCCTGAGTTCGAGTTTCTTCATCTAAAATAAAAGAAAAAAACAACTGGGGAACTGGGGGATCAGTGGAGCAGTGCATGTGAGAGCATTCTGTACACCGCAGTGCTGTACAAACGCTAGTCGTTTTTTTTTTTTTTCTTTCCCCTTGGGATCTTAGTTCCCAGACCAGGGATTCAACCCGGGCCTTCAGCAGTGAAAGTGCACAGTCCTAACCACTGGACCACCAGGGATTTCCAGATGGCCTATTAGTTTTAAATTCAGCACTTCATCCCAGTAGAGCGAGGAATTCCACATTTGGACCCACCTTCACTGGAGATGTGTGAAAAAGCTGCTTCTGGTCCCATGTCTTTTGGGCTCTGTGGGCATCCCTTGCTGAATAAAACTTGATGATGGCAGAGAACCCAGGACAGCCCACTGCTGAGTTTGGGAAGACTCAGACAGAATACAGAAGGCCAAACCAGGAGAAGACTGTGAACAGAGAATGCTCTAGGGTGGTCTCACACTAAGAAAGTGCAGTAAATTTCAGGCCCAGGAAACCAAACCGCCCATTCCCTTATATTCCCCCAGCCCTTCGCCACAGGTAACTGTGGTGAGCCTGCTACTCCAAACACTTATCATTACATGAACAAGTTCCCTCTGAAATCCTAAGCTTCGAGATGCATTAGGAGGCAATGCCTTCTGTTGGGGACTAACTCTCAAAAATCTATGGGGGCGAGCTGACTGCTCAGGTCGTCTCTAGAACTAAGATTCCTCTCAGCGGAGACCACAGGCAGATGAGGTACTGAAGCAGTACCCCGGGGCGCCCAGTTACTGGGGCGCGGGGCGGCCTCCTCCACCCTTCCCTCCCCTCCGGCTCGGCTCAATTGCAAAGCCTCGGGGGTGGGTCCAGAGCTCAGCTCCCACACCAGCAAGGTTTTGTCACCTCCGATGGGAAGCGCAAAAAGTACCAATTGCACCAATCCACCGTCACCGCACGTGCGCTGCTCGGGGCGCAAGCGGACTACGCTTGCACATGCGCACGCGCGCTTTTCAAATACTTAGTGCCAATAAATCTAATATATAGAAAAAGAGTTGAAAGCCCCTGAGTGTTTTGTGGATAGAAAAGCGTGAGATTCAGAGCAAGTTCAGAGCTTGACAGCCAAAGAATAAACTAGCTCTCCATTCCATTAGAAGGGCTAGGTAGCAGCTTCTGGTTATGGAACCAGAAACTCTCAGGCTCCAAAGAGGACATAAAACAGCATCACTTGTACTCTTTATAAAATTGCAGAAACAAACAAAAATATATTTACACCTGTCCTGTAAGACAAAGGGTACTTGAGACCTAATGTATATAAAATCAGTTTACAAACTGTGACGTACTATATCAATAAGTTCTCATTTGCACAGAGCACAGCATAGGATATGAGGCCATTAATGTTAATTCCCTTCCCTCATCCATTCCTTTCTCTTGTCCCTTTATGTATGCGGATCAGTTACATTATTAAGCTGACAATGTAACTGAGCTATTATTAGCTTAATAATGTAACCAAGAATCTGATTTTTAGCAAAGGGGTAGTTCTTAGAAACTTAGGGAGCTGGAACTCTGAAAGTATGAATTGAAATAATGCAATTACATCATGAATTTTAACATTTATCATCATTGATTAAAAATAAAAATATTAAATAATTAAAAATTTATTATCCCACAATTGAGACTCACCACAACGTGTGACATCTGTCAGGCATTCACTGTCACAATGCAGCTTGACTGTCTTTCAGACAACCTCAATAATATTTTTAAATTGGCAGAGGCAGCAGGCCATACGGCTAGGTAAGATCCTATAAATGGAAACACAGGTAATTAAATTCGTGGTAAAAGAGTTACTTGAGAAGGTAGAAGAGGTAGGCCAAGGCCACCACAGACCAGTGCAAAAAGGAGTTCTTGGGGCATATGGACTGCAGAACTGGATAGGGGCCGGTTGGCCAATTGCTGCTCTTGACTGTTGTAAATAAATATAGAGGAGGAGAGAGGTGCCCAACAGAAGGATTAGGATGGCAGTAGGTATGGTATGCCTCGAAAAAAGGGAATAGGGATTAGCATTGGGTGACACTGATCTGTAGTTTAAATCCGAAGTATCTCTTTCCAACCCGAAAGCCTCACTTTGGGTTGAGAGTACACAGGAAGAAGGCACACTTCTAAGAAGAGTCTGAATAAGACCGCACCTTCTGGAGTCCCTTTCTCAGGTCCTATTTGTGAGTAGTAATATATTAGAAATTATTCTAGTAATAGAAAAGTAGTAATAGAAAAGCATCGTGTGGTTAAACAATAACAGAGGTTGCTTTGGCCAAATCTGGACAAAAGGAACATTCCAAAGAATAACATTATCATTATAATAAGTTATAACATACTTAACTTAAAAAAAAGCACATGAGTTCATAATGATACTCAAAATGAAAGTGGGGGGGCTCTTCATTATAGAATAATGTCAGCTAATAAATGGAAAAGGAAAGATAGAATTAGGAAAGTGTCATTTGGCAACTATCAATGTAATAATCGATTCAGACAAGGATTATCATTGATGCACATTTGGGTGAAGAGTTGTTTGAAAGTAGGATCTTCACTGATCCCAAACTTTCACCCCACATATTATTTTTCAATTACCAAGGGGAAAAATAACTTTACAATGGAGAGATATGGAAGATACCACCTTAATCAAGTGATCAAACTTAGCACTGGGCCACCTGAAGTGATGAAGTATGAAGGTTACATCACCTATATAGTATTCTTCCCCAAAAAGTTTACTTTGAATCTAATGAGGAAACGGACAAATCCAGATTGTTGGGCAATTTATAAGACAACTGGCTTAGCCTCTTCAAAAATGCCAATGTCATAAAAGACCAAGAAAAAAAATAGCAGGGAAATATTGTAGATTAAAGGAAACAAAGACAAGACATGCAATGCCTAATCTTATTTGGACCCTGTATCAAAGCAAAACACACTTAAGGAATGTTATTGGATTCTGGCCAAGATGAAGTAACAAAGACCAATTTAACCTTGCACCTGAAGCAATGAAAAAATAAGACAGAACATATGAAAAAACACTTTTCAAGAAACTGGACCTCAGGCAATAAAGTTCAGTAATCCTCATGAGTTGGGAAATAAATGAAGTGATCCCTATAATTGCCCTAACTTACTTCTCTGAGAGAGTTTCCAGGTCATGGTACAGGGAAGAGAAGTCCAGGCAGAGACTGGTGGACTCCTGAACTGACGAAATGGAGCTGACAGTCTGGGAAAACCAAGGTAACTAGAGTTCAAAAAGCAGAGTATCAGGGCTTTCCTGGTGGCGCGGTGGTTGAGAGTCCACCTGCTAAGGCAGGGGACACGGTTCATGCCCCGATCTGGGAATATCCCACATGCCGGGCTGGGCCCGTGAGCCATGGCCGCTGAGCCTGCACGTCCGGAGCCTGTGCTCCGCAACGGGAGAGGCCACAACAGTGAGAGGCCCGTGTACCGCAAAAAAAAAAAAAAAGCATATCAGAGACAAAAGAAGTGCACAGACAAAGAAGTCTGCAGATATGCAGAGGGATCTCTTGAGAATTCAACAAAGTATTTGTCAGTACATTTGTGGGAGGAATTACTTGATGCCAGGAAAAGGACCACATGAAAGGATTAATAATAAGAATAACTGGATATCACACAAGGTTGTAGGAATAGTACCTGTTCTTACAAGTCAGACTGGAAAACCTCATGATACTCAGAAAAGACCTGTCTCAGTAGTTGCAAATAATGTGCGCCAGACTAAAGGCTACTTGGACTCCTACCCAACGAATCTTAAAAGCTAGACCTAAAAGAATAAAATTGTTTTGAGTAACTTAATTTCACCCAAAACAAAGCCCAAGCATTTTATAGGAATATAAATATATATATCACACAATAAACTAAAACTCACAATAACTGGGATCATATGAAAAATTGCCAAGCATGCAAAGAAGTAGAAAAATATGCCCCATAGTGAGGAGAACTAACCCATAACCTATATAGATGTTAGAATTCGCAGAAAAGAACATTTAAAAAGTTATTATACCTGAAGTAAAGTTATTATAACTGTATTTCATATGTGAAAAAACCTAGACTAAAAACTGAAAATGTTAAGTACAGGCACGGAAAAGGTAAAACAGACCAAAATTGAGCTTCTAGAGATGAAAAGCAATGTCTAAATGAAAAAGATATTGAAAGGTTAATGGCTGATTAGACACTGCAGAAGAAAGGGTCACTGAACATTAAGGCATAGTAGGAGAAACTATCCAAAATGAAACAAAAAGAGTAACAAAACTAAACATCAACAAAACTTAATAGAGCATCAGTGAGCTGGGCAACAACTTCAAGTCGCCTAATACATGTGAACTTAGAGTCCATGAAGGAGAGGAGAAATGCAAACATTTGAAGAAATAATAGCCAAAATGTTTCCAAAATGGTAAACACTATAAAGCCACAAAGTCAAGAAGATCAATGAACTTTAAGCATAAGAAACATGGACAAAACTATACCAAGGCACAAAAAATAATCAAATTGCTCAAAACCAGCAATAAATAGAAAAATTTAAAAGCAGCAAGAGGAAAAAACTATACACTACATACAGAGGAACAAAGATAACAATGACAGCAGAATTTTTGTTGGAAACAATGTAAATGAGAACTCAGTGGAATAACATCTTTAAAGTAGTGAATTGAATTCTATCAAGCTAGAATTCTATACCCAGATGTATCAAAACAAAAGCAAAATAAAGACTGTCTCAGACATACAAAAGCTGCAAGAATGCTTTACAAGTAGAATTTCACTATAAGAAATGTTAAAAGAAGTATTTTCAAGCAGAAGAAAAATGACATCAGATTGGAATATGGATCTACATAAAAGATTAAGAATACAGGAATAGGGACTTCCCTGGTTGTTCAGTGTTTAAAAATCTGCCTGCCAATGCAGGGGTCATGGGTTCGGTCCCTGTTTCAGGAAGATTCCACATGCCACGGGGCAACTAAGCCTGTACCTCACAACTACTGAGCCTGCACTCAAGAGCCTGTGTGCCACAACTACTGAAGCCCATGCACCTAGAGCCTGTGCTCTGCAACAAGAGAAGACATCCAGTGAGAAGCGGGTGTACCACAATGAAGAGTAGGCCCCACAAAAAAAAAAAAAAAAATAGAATACAGCTATTAAAGAAATTGGATGTGCAGTTTAGAACCTTCCAACAAGGAAAGCTTCAAGTCCAGGTGGCTTAGCTGATAAATTCTACCAAACATTTAAGGAATAAAATAATGTCAATTCTACACAAACTCTACCAGAAAGTTGAAGAGAAGGGAATATTTCCCAACTTATTTATAAGGCCAACTTTCACCGTATCAAGATTAGACAATGACATTGCAAGAAAACTATAGACCAGTATCTCTCATGAACACAGAGGCAAAAATTCTTAACAAAATTTTAGCATATCAAATCCAGTATTATATAAAAAGATGATACATCATGTCCAATTGGGTTTATCTCAAGAATGAAAGGTTGGTTTAATATTTGAAAATCAATTTACCCAACTTAGTACACTAAAAAAGGAAAATCAGGACATCTCTGATGGGGCAGTGGTTAAGAATCCACCTGCCAGTGCAGGGGACATGGGTTTCAGCCCTGGTCCGGGAAGATCCCGCATGCCACGGAGCAACTAAGCCCGTGCACCACAACTAATGAACCTGTGCTCTAGAGCCTGTGAGACACAACTACTGAGCCCATGTGCCACAACTAGTGAAGTCCATTCACCTAGAGTTCGTGCCCTGCAACAAGAGAAGCCACCGCAATGAGAAGCCTGCATACTGCAATGAAGAGTAGTCCCTGCTCGCCACAACTAGAGAAAGCCTGCATGCAGCAATGAAGACCCAAAGCAGGCAAAAATAAATAAACAAATTAAGAAAAGAAAAGAAGGGAAAAATGACATAATCATTGCAATAGATGCAGGAAAACAATGAAAAGAATCTAACATCCATTCCTGATTAAAGAAAAAAACAGCCCTCAGTAGACTAGGAATGGAAGGAGACTTCCTCAACCTGATAAATGACTTCTACAAAACACGAAACATCATATTTAATGGTGAAGGACAAAGTACTTTCTTTCCAGGATCAGGACAAAAGCAAGGATGTCTACTCTCATAACTTCTATTTGACATTGCACTGAAGGTTCTAGCCAGTGCAATAGGGCAACAAAAAATAAGCCATATTCAGAATGGAAAGGAAGAAGTAGAACTACCTTTATTTGCAGATAACATGATTATGTAGAAAACCTGATAGAATCTACAAAATTGCTACTGGAACTAATAAATGAGTTTATCAAGTTTGCAGGGTGCAAGATCAACATACAAAAAGATTAATTTATCTCAACAAACAATCAGAGATCAAACTTTTAAAATACTACTTATAATAGAATCAAACATATAAAATACTTAGAATAAATCTGATAAAATATGTAAAAGACTTGCACACTGAAAACTGTAAAATATTGCTGTGGGAAATTAAGGAAGACCTAAATAAATGGAGAGATATAACGTATTCATGGATCTGAAGATTCAATATTGATAAGATATCAATTCTCCCCAAATTGATTTATAGATCAAAATCACAGTAGGCTTTTCTGTAGAAATAGGCAAGCTAATTCTAAATTTTATCTGGAAATAAAATTCAGAATAACTAAAACAACGTTGAAAAATAACAAAGTTGAAGAACAGTAACTGATTTCAAGGCTTATGAAGCTACACTTTCAAGACATTGTGATAGTAGTGTAAAGATACACAAAAAATCAAAGGAACAGAATAGAAAGTTCAGAAGTACAGAGATGTGGGCAACTGACTTTCAGGTTCAGAGGCATTTGAGAGGAGAAACGATAGTCTTTTCAACAAATGATTCTGGAACAACTGAATATCCAGTTCAAAAAAAAAAAACAACAACTTCCATCCAAACCATATACAGAAATGAACTCAAATTGGTTCAAAGGTCTAAATGTATAACATAAAACTATAAAACTTCTAGAGCAAAACAAGTGAAAAATTTTATGGCCTTGAGTTAGGCAAGATTTCTTAGATACAACACCAAAAGCATAATCCATAAAAAAAAAAAAGATACATAAGCCACCATCAAAATTAAGAATTTCTGCCCTACAAAAGACACTACTGAGAGAATGAAAAGATGAGTCCCAGAATGGGAGAAAATACTTAGCAACTTACACATTGGATAAAGGACTAATTTCAAGAATATATAAAGAACTCTCAAAACTCCAGAAAAATATAGAAAGATTCAAAGATATACATATGGAAAATAAGCATATGAAAAGATGTTTGACAAGATTAATCATTAGGGATGCTAGAGTGAGAAAAAATTGCACACCTATTAAACTATCAAAAATTAAAAATACTGAGCATAGCAAGTGTTGGCCGCAACGTGAAGAAGATGCAACTCTCATACACTGCTGGTAGAGATGTAAAATGATCAAGCCACTATGGAAAATAGGTATTTTTTAAAAACTTAAACATACATTTACCAATGATCCAGCCATTCTACTTGTAGGTATTTACCCAAGAGAAATGGAAGTATATATCCATACAAAGACTTGTACACAAATATTCATACCAACTTTATCTGTAATAGACAAAGACTGAAACAACTCATATGTCCATTAATGGTGAATAGATAAATTGGGGTACATCCGTATAATGGAATACTATACAACAACAAACAAATGAATTACTGATATATAAAAAAATATGGATGAAGATTAAAATAATCATGCTGAGCTTAGAAGCCAGTTAAAAAAAGTATACACTGCATGATTGCATTTACATAAAATTCTAGAAAATGCAAACAGAAAGCACATCAATGGTTGCATGGCGACTGGAAAGGGCAAGGAACGATTGGAAGCAATAATTACGAAGAAACGTTAAGAAACTTTCTGAGGTGATGGACATTTTGATTGTGGTGATGTCTTCATGGTGTGTATGTATGTGTGTGTGTGAACACAGATTACTCTATGTCAATTATACCTCAAAAAGCTGTTAAAAGAAATGATATTGTATGAGAGAGAATTGGGGAAAATTGAATAGTAACTCTTTATTAGGTAATATTATTGTGCAGGAATTTAATTTCTTCAATATTGTGTGTTAACAGTATTGTAGTTACATAGGAAAATAGATTTTTTTTTTTTTTTTTGCCATACGCGGGCCTCTCACTGTTGTGGCCTCTCCCGTTGTGGAGCACAGGCTCCGGATGCGCAGGCCCAGCGACCATGGCTCACGGGCCCAGCCGCTCCGCGGCATGTGGGATCTTTCCCGGACCGGGGTACAAACCCGCCTCCCCTGCATCGGCAGGCGGACTCTCAACCACTGCGCCACCAAGGAAGCCCCGGGAAATAATTTTTAATATCCAGAGAGGAGGACATCTAGCTGACAAGAGAGGGATCACAATTGTGGCAGATGCTGTTGGAGGCTGAGGAAGATGAGGCTAGAGCAGTGACCAATGAGTGATGGCATGGTGAAGACAGTCATTTGTCAGCTGACCTGACAAAGATGGTTGGAACAGACTGCTAAATGCAGGGTTCTTTCCGCATACTAATCTCATGCAATCCCCTCAACTAGCCTTGGCATAACAAAAACTTTCTATTAGCTTGCCATACTGGAGGGGCGATGGTACAATTTAGGGTGCAGTAAGCTGTGTAATGAACTGTCACAATAGGGTCTTACAGAAATAGATTTTTTTTAACGGAAAAAAAAAAGAAACTTGACCCTTCCCTCAAAACATATATGAAAATTAACTCAAAATGAATCATAGACCTAAATGGAACTATACAACTTCCGGAAGAAAACATAGGAGAAAATCTTTATGATTTTGGATTACACAATGGGGTCTCAGAAAAAGATTTCTTAGATAAGACACAAAAAAGCACAAACCATCTAAGAAAAATTGCTAAGGGCCTTCCCTGGTGGTTAAGACTCCCAGTTCCCAATGCAGGGGGCCCAGGTTCGATCCCTGGTCAGGGAAGTAGTTCCCACATGCATGCCGCAACTAAGAGTTCACATGCCACAACTAAGAAGCCCATGAGCCGCAACTAAGGAGTCCATCTGCTGCAACTAAGACCCAGCACAACCAAATAAATAAATTAAATCAATATGAAAAAAATTGCTAAATTAGAGTTCATCAAACATTTAAAACTTCTAGTATTCAGAGAAACTTTAATACAATGAAGATAAGTCACAATCTGGGAGAAGATATTTACTAAACACATATCTGAAAGAAAGGACTTTTTCCATTGCTTTTTATATAAAGCCCTCTTAAAACTCAATATAAATATCCAATTAAAAATGGATTTTAACAGACACTTCATTTAAAAAGATACTTGCACATGAATAGATACTCAACATCATCAGCTATTACAGAAATGCAAAATGTGGCAAAAACCACGAGATGCAACTACACACCTACGAGAAAGGCTAAATTTGTTTTAAAAACAAATATAATGATCAGGTGATGATGTGGATCAACTGCAACTCTCATAGACTGCTAGTGGGAAACCAAAATGGTACAGGCACTTTAGAAAACTGTTCAGCAGTTGCTCAAAACGTTAAATATGCACTTAGCATATGATGATGCAATGCAACCCCTAGGGATTTTACCCCAAAGAAATGAAAACATATGCTCGCACGAAACATATGTTCACACACACATGTGAGTGTTTTCAGAGGCTTTGTTCATAATAGCCAGAAAACTAGAAAAAACTCAAATGTTCATCAAACGATGAATGTGTAAACAAACTGTGTTTCCACACAAGTAGAATACTACTCAGCAATAAAAAGAATGAACTACTGACAGGTGCAACAAAACAGATGAGTCTCCAAAGAGACTGGTAAGAGAAAGAAGCCAAAAACAAATGGCTACATACCACATGATTTCAGTTATAAGATATTCTGGAAAAGGCAACATTATACGGACAAAAATCAGATTGTTGGTTGCCAGGGGCTGGTAGTGGGAGGAGGATGGATTGACTACAAAGGGACAGGAGGGGTCTTTTGGGATTTCAGAAGATTTCTTTACCTCAAATGTGGTGGCTACAGAATTATAAGTTTGTCAAAATACATCACAATGTATATTTATAAATAGTGAATTTTGTGAAATGAAAATTATACATAAATAAACCTGACTTAAGAAAATAATAAAAGAAAACTAAAGAAAAACAATTGAGTGAAAATAAATGTAAGAAAAATCAATTTACAGTTTTTCCAATTCAAGGGTCATCATGAGCATGCTTTCAATAGTTGTAAGTGACACTTGTGTTGTTCCCATGTCTCTGAAGGAGAAGCCCAAACATGCATGATATAAAACCCAAAGACAAAAATTCTAGACATAAAAAGATACTTAACATGTGATTACTTCAATTCTGGCTTCTTACTTGCCATAGATGGTAATTCCAAAGAGCTCTCATTGAAGAAATTTAAATTTGCATCATCAAATGAATGACCTTGGTGCTGAACAGCACAATCATTCTTTATTATCCTAACTTTTCATTTTCAATTGCATCTACCTCTTTGATCACTCTTTTTAATAAAATAATGTACCCCTTATTACTTTTTGCTTTCTGGGATAAATAATATTCCTACATGAATCTACATCTTCATAACTATATGTGTTCCTCAACACTGTTCTCATTCTCTGCTGGCTGTCTTACCCATATATATTCTTCCTTAATCCTTTTCTTTGCCAATAACTCTTATTTTCAATAACCCAGTTAAAATCTAAATTATGACTTTTCAGCCAAAGTACTCAATCTTTGACGAAAGCAAAAAAGAGCAGGAATTATCTCATGAGCCTGAAACTGTTGCAATACTTACAAATATTTTAATGCTGGCAATTTAAAAAGATAAGAATCTTTACCTGTTGTCAAAGGATTACGATTGAGAATTCTGAAAAATGGAATGGAATTAAAATTATCTGCATTTTCAATTACTTCCATGAAAGCTTATATTCAATTTTTTTGGTATGGAACTTGAAGGTTAAAAAAAAATCATTTTCTATTTTTACCTATAAATCACTCTAAGAATCTGTAAAACACTCTTTCATTGGGAACTACCCAGGTCTCTAGATGATAAAGTGGAGAAGAGAAAGAAACAAAAAAATAGAAAACAAAAAGTAGCTAGCAAAGAAAAAATATGCCAAAGAACTTTTCAGGTTAAAAACCCAAGAAGTGCCTATGCTGGTAGGAAGCCCTTGCTCTGTAAAAAAGTACTATTCCTAGTGTCCTCCATAATTCAAGGTGTTTTTCTTTCATCTCTACAAATTTTTAAAAATTTCATGATTTAAACTACCCAGTTAAAGACAAAAATAGGGCTAATTCCTTGGTTCTGGAGCCAAAGAAGGAGAGATAAATCCAATAGGAACTGGTGAAAGCCATACTCCCATCACATAGTACCATGTGTATTCTTCTATCACAGCCTTTGTTACTGTGTATGTAATCACCTGTTTACTTGTCAGTCCCCTAGATAGTCAGCAACTTGAGAGCAGGGACCACACTTTATTGTCATTATAATTCCTCTGCCTGACACAGTGCCTAATATTTACTAGGTATTTCATAAATGTTTGCTGAATAAATAAATAAAATTTTGTTTATATATCAATAAAATAAACAAATAAATTTGGGGGAACAAAATTTTATTCCAAAATGCTGGAATAGATTTTCTTCTTAGTTCCTTCTCTCTCTTTTTTTTTCTTCTTACTTCTTTAAAACAAATAGGGGAAAAAAGACCAAAAGAAACAGGAAGAAAGAAAAGAATATCTAACTTTAGGTTAACTCTACTCAAGAATTATTAGCGTATTTTTGAAGAATCTTATAAAGGTAATTACCAAAACTAGTATCTTTTGGGTTGCCAGGCATCTGTGATCAGCATTTAACAGTCAATCCTCACAGTAACCTTTATGTGATAGATATATTACCCCATTGTACGAATGAGGAAACTGAGGCACAGAGAAGTTACATAACTTGTCCTAAGTCATCAAGTTAGTAAGAAGCAGAGCTGGAATTTGACCTCACTTCTAACTGTAAAGCCTGTGTTTAACCTGAATGAAAAAAAAGTGGGGGTGTGTTAAACATATGTTAATTTAACCTTAATTTTCAGAGCACTAAATATAGATACATACCTTTTCAGTCTTCATCTACCCATCTGGGAAAGCCTCTATGAGAATTATATTTTCTCTTTTTAGTTAGTATTTATCTTTTAATTTATTTTTTCCTTAATCATCTCCCATGACAAATATTTAATTAGTCTATGGTCATTGAGACTTTAGAGACTTTTAAAAAAATATTGCAGGAAAATCAGTAAAAATGATGGAGGAAGGACATCTGAAAATTCATCCCTCCATAGAAGCAACAATACCAGTAACAACAGCAACAACAACAAAACTGGCAAAAATGGTCAGAATCAACTTCTTCTGAACTCTGGAGATTTAACCAACAGGCTTACTGCACATTGGGGAGCAATTTATTCAAGGAAAACAAATTAATTTCTGTAAGAACAATGAGATCTGTGTTGCTTGAACTTGTCCTTGACCTTTGCTCTCCATGCCAGTGGTAGTCTTGAAAAACAGCCCACATCCCTGGTACCAGAAGAAGCAGCATGGACTGGGAGGTCCTTCAAAGCCTCATTCCCAAAGAACTGTCATTGTTTAACATGTCTGGTGGTCCCCTGGAAGACATCACTTGAAAGGCTTGCCCTTTGACCTGACTGAGAGCTGTCTAGTGAGAAAAGCCATTCCTCAGGTTGCATTTCTGGAAAACGTTTTCAAGCAAATATTTTAACATGGCGGTTGCATGAGGCAATGGATAACAGTTTGGGGCAATAAACAGCCCAACCGAAAAGCTTAAAAACAAAAGCTGAGGAATGAGAAGTCCACAGAGACTTTGAAATGTGCCAATGTATTCCTGGGAAACTGGAAGACCAAAAGACATATTCCTGGGAATCTAGGAAAATAACTGTTAGCATTAATAAAAGAATTCATCAAGGTTGTAGGATATAAGATCAATATTACTTCTACACACCAGCAATGAGTAATCCAAAAATGAAATTAAGAAAAGAAACAATTCCATGTGTTAACAGCACCACAAGAAAAAAAATACTTAGGGAAAAACTTAACCAAGTAAGTCCAAGATTCACACTGAAAAGTACAAAACTGTTGAAAGAAACTGAAGAAGATCTAAATAAATATAAAGACATGCTGGATTCATGGACGGGAAGATAATCTTATTAAAATGTCACTACTTCCCAAATCGACCTATGGTTCCATTGCAATTCCTATCAAAATCTGAGCTGATATCTTTCCAGAAATTGCCAATAATTCCAAAATTCATATGGCAATTCAAGGAAACAGAATAACCAAAACAATGTTGGTAAAGAACAAAGTGGGAGGACTCACACATCCTGGTTTCAATACTTCAAAAGCTACTGCAATCACAGTGTGGTACTGGAATAAGAACAGACATGTATATCAATGGAACAGAAATGACAGTATAGAAATAAACCCTCATATTTATGGTCTATTGATTTTCAACAAGCGTACCAAAACAATTCAATGTGGAAAGAACAGTCTTTTCAAATGATACTGGGACAACTGTACATCCAGACACAAAATAATGAAGCTGGACTCCTACACTTCACACCATATATGAAAATAAACTCCCAATGGATCAAATATCCAAATGTAAGAGCTAAGGCTATAAAACTCTTAGAAGAAAACACAGGAGTAAATCTTTATGACCTTGCATTAGACAATAGTTTCTTAGATATGATACCAGAAGTACAAACAACCAAAGGAAAAATAGATGAATGGGATTTTATAAAAACTAAAAAGTTTGTGCTTCAAAGGACACTATCAAGAAAGTGAAAAAAACATATAGAATGGGAGAAAATACTACAGTTGGGAAGAATAAGAGGCAGTTGGGAGAAGCAAAGCATAGTGGTTGCTAGGTGTGACAATCTCAAAATTTTGAACTATTACAAATAAAACAGCCACCCTGAATCACCCCAAAGAGCAGACCCAAGTTATTTTTGGTTTTAGTGTTAATGCTTTTCTAAATCTGAGAAGGTGCCAGGATTCTAGTACATAGCAAAAAGTGATGACAGCACCCTGAAGTGTATAAACTTTTGTGTGTACATAGCTATCTAAAGGAAACCAACGCTAGCTGACTGGGGAAGCATTAGTGCGGCTCTGTGACCGCAGCTCAATTTGCCTTCATAGTGTGGCCACACTCCCTTATTGATATTCTCAACAATGAGGTAAATAATTCAATAGGGATAAGGCTTTGATTTTCCCCTTATTCTCTCTTAGTGCTTATGTTCTTGGTACCATATTATTTTTACTTTTTTTTTTTTTTTGCGGTACGCGGGCCTCTCGTTGTTGCGGCCTCTCCCGCTGCAGAGCACAGGCTCCGGACCATGTCCCACGGGCCCAGCCGCTCCGCGGCATGCGGGATCCTCCCGGACCGGGGCACGAACCCGCGTCCCCCGCATCAGCAGGCAGACTCTCAACCACTGCACCACCAGGGAAGCCCTTGGTACCATATTAATGTACCACAGAGAAGGCAGCATGTGAATGTGCTCTGTCTGGTTAAGTTATATAGCCTTTCTACATCGTAGAGTCCTACAGTTTCTAAAATCATGGAGCTTGTATTGTTAGAACCAATGAAGTGACTAAAAGAATTTTTAAAAATAAGCCATCAGTCTGGACCTTCATAGGTGAATGAAGGAGAAACACTATAAAATCAGAAAGAAAAAGTATACTTAACATTTAGGATTATCAACCATTGCTCCTTTTCCATAATATATTTCATTCCTGATTTTATCTGAAAGAGATATGATTACTACCAACATTCAAAAAGTGGTACTTTATTAATTAATAAGCTCTTGGCTCATTTTTGAGGTTGATTTCAGATATAAAATAGACTACGACACTGCTAAACTACTTCACCTGATATTTATCAATAACAGAGAGGCTTCATTCCAGTAATCTACTGACTTATAATTACCTGCAGCCCGGTGATGAATCAAGGTTTTGTGGGGCCTGAAGCTAATCTACTTTGGAAAATCCTATCAAATAAAAACATGCAAAATTGTGAATACAAAAATCGCTAGGACCCTTCTCAAGACCTTGGAAGGGACCTCTGCAAGCCAGGAGCCCTGAAGCCTAAGCTTCATTGAATTCATGATAAATCCACCTCAGCTGGGGCCCTTTCCCAAACTTATTTAATGCAGGAAACTTATAAACACCCCAGTAATATGTCATTATAGGTAGTAAAATGACTTAACTCAAGGGTGGCATCTTCCCTTGGTGGCTAGCCTTTGGAAAGAGATGCAATAAAGTTTATAACTCACCATGGCAAATGTTTCCTGAATCAAATTAGCTTTGTGTATTAGAAAGACTTATCCCAAAACAAAGACTTACTATACTGTGACAATCTTTTGAAAGTAACTGTGAACGAGTTTTAGGAGTACAGTACTAATTTATTTACAACACCAGATAGATCTGATTCTTTCATTACCTTTTTCTGTCATTTAAGAGGAACACAAATTCAAAAGGAACAAGTTGGTGCCTCTTCCATTACAAACCTTTTCTAACCTACCACGCATTTTCTACTTCATCACCCCCGTCCCTCACCTTGTTACCTTGCTGCATAGATGCTCGAATAGCTCTCACATATGTTTTCCCATCAACATCCATCTTTCTCCTTTCAGTATGAAAGTTTCTTGGGGAGCAAGTCCCTGCCCTTTGTATCCCCAGCACTTAGTACAGTGCTGACACACAGTGGGCATGGCACTCAGTGAATGTTTTTGAATGAATTCATTAATTTTTAAACTGTGATTTATTTATTTATTTATTTATTACCACAATGTATTTTCCTGTGTTGCCTACATAACTATAGTGAAACTCTGATTCTTATAATGAATTCTTGGTGTTATAGGATGTTTAGGAAAGGTGGTGAGTTTAAGACGTTGTATTGTCGCTACTAAAACTTCCTGGTGAAGGGACCTCATGAGCCTGCTCTCCGGTGTGCTGGAAAAGAAAAACTGACCCTTGATGCTATCTCCCCAAGGTAGGCATCAGCGAACTAACAAGGGAAAGGAAGGAGGGCGCTAAAGATTGGCATCTGCAGGAATTGCTAATCCAGCTCCAGACACAGCCTCAACACCTTCATTCACCCAAAATGTGTGAACTGTGTGAAACTGGATTTCTGAACCACAAGGCAGGTAAGAGAGTCTTTTTCAAAGCCAGGTGTAGAAGAGCTCGTTTTTACCTTGAGTCTGAAATCACCTTCGGTCCATTGAACATACCCTCTATCATTTATTTGTGTCATGAGAAATCACAGAATTTTTGAGCTGAAGGGGTGTAAAACCCACACTTCTTATTGAAGAGTAGTCAGCAAAGAAAGTATACTGAATTAGGCTACAGCAATGTATTTTCTTTATATTTTTCACACTACAGCTGAACACAAACAACGTCTTTTTCCATACCTCAAAGGTTCCCATTGGCCACAGATAATTCACTTCAGAGATATATGCTTTTTGAAAAATAATGTTCTGGTTGCCTGGAGAGATCCCTGTGGTGGGTGTTCAGGAATTCTTTCTGCCTTACCATTTAAAAGAGCTAATAATGCTTGGGGAAGCACCCACACCTTTTGCTCCCTGAATAATTCGGTGCTAAACTTAGTTCTTTGCAGCTCTGTGTTGCATACATTTTAAGCAGTTAGGAACTTCGCACATGAGGAGGATTCAAAGTTAAATTCAAAAGTGGAACTTCATGGACCATTCGCATATTGGAGAGGCATCAGTGGGTTTCCATGACAATGCTAATTTGACCGTTTTTGCTTGGTGCCTTTTATTGACCATGCCAAAGATCAGTACTATGGAAAGCAGAGCGTTTCATATATATGACTTATACAAGTCTCTTGGCCTCTTTGTTCCCTAGTTTCCTCATTTGAAAAAATAAAATAAATGGCTCTCAAGACATGTTTTCCAGAATTCATACTGGTCTTACACCCAGCTAATCAATAACTGCATGATGCTTTTACACACAGTTTCTTACATGTATTCATCTTCTATTTCACTTACTACTTGTGGAAAAACTGCATTCCATGCCGGGCCTGGATGTTCCAAAGCTCAGTTCTGTGAGTAAACTGCAACCAAGATTTCTACAAAAAAGGACACAAGCAAAAGAAGAAGAAAAATATGTATTCTTTCAGAACATTTATCCTTTGGCAATCATTCTAATTTATATATGATGAAACATAACATCACTACTCCCTCCATATACACTAAAGAAATCTCACTGTGGAAGATATTATGATTTATACTTTCATGATTATATATGTGGTACATTAGATAGAAAATAGTAAATGTTCATTAAATACTTGTGTTAAGTGATCTTTATTTCTCTAGAAAGGCAGCACTCTTGGCATTTTGGGCTGGATAATTCTTTGCTGTGGGAGGCTCTCCTGAACAGTTGGATGTTTAGTAGCATCTCTGGCCTCTGTCCACTAGATGCCAGTAGCATATACAGTTCTGACAAGGAAAAATATCTCCAGACACTACCAAATGTCACCTGCGAGCAAAAATCACCCGGGTTGAGAACCACTGCTCCATAAAGATTCCTCTGATCTGTGTAATAATTCTCACACTAATCTTTGCTAGAGACAAAAAGGATTTGCTACATAATTTTAGTAATATTTTTAATCATATTTCAAAATGAGTAACAAATTAATTTTATAAAAAATTAAGCTTTATAAAAATTCCAAATATAATGAAGTTATATTTGTAACTTACATAAACTGCCAAAAAGGCATTGGTTCACATGTATGTTTTTTGATAGACGGTATTTTATTGCAGGATAAATCTCTAGGAAAGGTAAAAGGAAAATATTGCCTCAATTAGCTATTAGATATCTAATTAGTAGGAATAACTAGTAGAAGTTAGAATGATAAAAATAAATAAGAAGCTTCGTTCTAATCTCCAAACCTTACGAATTACTATTTGAACCTTCCAGAGCCCCTAACCCTGACTTTATCTCTCTTAAGAGTCTCACCTTCAGGATCTTTATAAATTAAATATACAACTATAGATCTTTGTAGATTTTGGAGGTAATCTTTCCTGAGAGCAGAGGCATTGATTAGATTCCAACTTTTGTGACCTTATCAAATTCTAGATTATGAGCTCAACGTTTTTATCTCTATATATCATAATTTCTAATATTAGAAGGAATATTCTTATATTTACACATTTCCCAGTATAGTTCCGTTTCTCTAGGCCAATTCATTACCGGAAGAAATAAAGATACCTTTTCACAAAACTTGAAAGGATGTTACTCCTATCATTAATACGTAACGTTAATCCAGGATTACACTTTCTATCATATTGACTTTTATTCGAAAATACCTACTCTTGACGATAGCTGACTATCTTATTTCCATTGATTCCAGCTTAGTCTCTCATTTCACCTAGATCGGTATAACTGTCTTCTGACTGCTGTTTCCATCTCTACCCTCTCCCTTTCTAAAACATGCTCCACGGGATCACCAGATTAACTGCTCTGGCCTTGGAATCAGCCTCACCATCAGCAGGTGATTACTGAACAGGGACCGGATGGAGCTTGGACCTACCCAACAGCAAACCTGCTCTAGCAGTGGGATCAGCCTCATACACCAACAGGCACCCACCAGCTCCAGGAATACCACCGTCCAGCAGCCTGTGTGACCAGAACACTCACTTGCAGGCCAGAAGCAGCCATGGACTCAGCTGGGTCCTGACCCTGCCCATCAGAATGCCAATACAAGATTAGGGATACCCCAGACCCTGCAGATAGCTGTGTCAGGGACAGTGATCCAACACCAACTCTGTGACTCCTGGGTCCTGCAGCCAGAACTCAGGACCTGTGTCTTACTCCCAGTAGCCAGCATAGCCCCAGGACCAGTGACTGGGCACTAGCCCTGATATCACCTGGACTGCAATTCAACCCATAAATGATCCAGCACTAGATGTGGTGTCCCCCAGAGTTGTGCAGCCAGCTGCCTTATGATTTAGCCTCACCACGCAGCACAGACAGCCTCCATACTAGGCAGAGTCTGGTAAACATGCACTCTGGGGGCAGCCAAGCCTACCAGACCACCCACAGTAGTCAGCCCACCACAACAGAAGAGCCCAAGCAGCCCACATAGGGGTTATACCTAGAACATACAGTTCTAGTGACCAGTGGACAGTGGGCTGCTGGGACACATAGGACCTCTCCTACAAAAGGCCACCTCTCCAAGGTCAGCAAGTGTAACAAGCCTACTACATACATAGCAATAAAAACAGCAAGTTAAGAAAAATGAGGTGACACAGAAACACGATCCAAATGGAGGAATGAGATAAGAACTCAGAAGAAGATCTAAGTGAAGTGGAGATAGCCAATCTCCTCAACAAAGAGTTCAAGGTAATGACTATAAAGATGATCAAAGAACTCAGGAGAAGAACCGACAACCAGAGCAAGAAGTTAGAATTTTTTTAAAAAGAGTTAGACCATTAAAGAACAACAAAAGAGAGATGAGGAATACAATAACTGAAATGAAAAATACACTAAAAGGAAACTACTGTAGACTAAATGATACAGAGGAATGAATCAGAAAACTGAGGACAGAGTACTGGCAATCACTGAAGATGAATGGTAAACAATAGATTAAAATGAAATGAGGGGGCTTCCCTGGTGGCGCAGTGGTTGAGAGTCCGCCTGCTGATGCAGGGGACACGGGTTCGTGCCCCGGTCTGGGAAGATCCCACATGCCGCAGAGTGGCTGGGCCCGTGAGCCATGGTCGCTGAGCCTGCGCGTCCGGAGCCTGTGCTCCGCAACGGGAGAGGCCACAACAGTGAGAGGCCCGCGTAACGCAACAAAACGAAAACAAACAAACAAACAAAAAAAATGAAATAAGGAACGTTGAACAGACTTGTGAAACAACATCAAGTGTACTAATATTTGCAATATACTGGTCCCAGAGCAAAAAAGGAAAGAGAAAGCAGTGTAGAACATACCTGAAGACATAGAGCTGAAAACTTCCATAACCTGGGAAAGAAAACAAAAATCCATGTCCAGTAAACACAGTAAGGCCAAAACAGGATCAACCCAAATAGGACCACACCAAGACTCACTGTAATTAAAATGGCAAAAAAAATAAAGATAAAAAGACACTATTAAAAGAAGCAAAGGAAAAGCAACAAGTTACAAACATGGGAACTTGCATAAAGTTATCAGCTGACTTTTCAGGATAACCTCTGCATGCCAGAAAGGAGTGGCATGGTATGTTTAAAGTCATGAAAGGGAAAAGCCTATAACCAAAAATACTCTACCCAGCAAGGCTCTCCTTCAGATTTGATGGTGAGATCTAAAGTTTTACAGAGAAGCAAAACTAAAAGAGCTCAGCAACACCAAACCAGCTTTATGAGAAATCTTAAAGGGGCTTTTCTCAGTAAAAAAGGAAAGGCCATGACTGAAACCTAAAAATTAGGAAAGGAAACTTACTAAAGGAAAAACCTTATTGGATAAGGTCAATATTCAACAAAGGCAGGAAATCAACCATGTACATAGCTAATGGGAAGGATGAAAGAAAACACTGATAAAATCATCTATATTCACAATAAGAAGTTCAGGGACACACAAAACAAGTAGATGTAAAATATAAGGTCAAATTCAGTAACTGTGGGGGAGGAGAGTAACAGTGCAGGGTTGTTAGTCTCCATGTGAAATTAAGAGCTCAGCAACTTAATCACACACACACACACACACACACACACACACACCCCTGAAAGAAATCCAAACATAATATTAAAGATAGTCCTCACATCACAGATGAAGGGAATAAAAGGGGAAGAAAGAAACACTGAAGAAATTAAAGAGGGATTCTAAAAATACCCAAGACAAATGAAAATGAACACACAATGATTCAAAATCTATGGAACACAGCCAACGCAGTGTGGGAAGTTATAGGGGGAAGTTATAGTGATACAAGCTTATTCTTAGGAAACAAGAAAAAGTTATAGTGATACAAGCTTATTCTTAAGAAATGAGAAATGTCAAATAAACAACTTAACATTGCACCTGAAGGAATTAGAAAAAAGAAGAAAAAACAAAACTCAAATCTGCCAGAAAGAAAAAAATTAAGAAAACAATACCATATGCAATCACAACAAAAAGAATAAGATACCTAGGAACAAACACCCCTAAGCAGGTAAAAGACATGTACTCAGAAATCTATCAGCCATTGGTGAAAGAAGTTGAAGGCAACAGAAAAAGATGGGAAAATATAGCAGGTGCATGGACTGGAAGAATTAATACTGTTAAAATAACCATACTACCAAAGACAATCTACAGATTTAATGCAATCCCTATCGGAATACCAAAGCATTTTCACAGAACTTTAAAAAGTAATTTTAAAATTTGTATAGAAACACAAAGACCCCAAATAGCCAAACAATCTTGAAAAAGAACAGAGCTGGAGGCATCACGCACCTTGACTTCAGGTTATACTGAAAAGCGAGAGTAATCAAAGAGAATCGGACCAGAGCAAAAACAGACTCAAAGATCACTGGAATAGAATAGAGATCCCAGAAAGAAGCCCACACACGTATACTTAATTGATTTATGAGAAAGCAGGCAATATGGAGAAAAAACTGTCTCTTCAATAAGTGGTACTGGGGAAATTGGTCAGCTACATGGAAAAGAATAAAATTTAAGAGTATTTTAGCACACCATATATAACAAACGCAAAACTGAATAATGATCTAAATGTAGGACCATAAAACCCTTACAGGAAAATATAGAACATTCTTCAACATAAATGATAGCAACAGTTTTAGGTTCAGTCTACAAAGGCAAATGAAACAAAAGCAAAAATAAACAAATGGGACTTCACTACACTTGAAAGATTTTGCACAGTAAACCTAAGACAAAATGAAAAGACAACCTGCTGAAGGAGACACAATATTTGCACATGATAAGAGGTTAACACCAAAAAGATGACCACGCAAGGTTTCATATCTAAACTACAGAAACAGCACATAAAACTCAATATCAGAACAACACACAAAATATTTTTATAAAAAATGAGAAGACCTAAATGGACATTTTTCCAAGGAAAAAATACAGATAGACAGCCAGAACTCACAAAGATGCTAAACATAGCTAATCCGGCAATAAAATGCAAATCAAAACAATGAAATATATCACCTCAGGCTTGGCAGAATGGCTGTCATCAAAAAAGTCACAGATAACAAAGGTTAGTGAGGATGTGGAGAAAGGGAAACTCTTGTACACTCTTGATGTGAATGTGAATTAGTGCAGTTACTGTGGAAAGCAGAATGGAGGTTCCACAAAAAACTAAAAATAGAACTACCATAATATCCAGCAATTTCACTCTTGGGTATATCAGAAGAAAACAAAAACATTATTTCAAAAAAATAAATGCACAACAATGTTCATAACAGTGTTATTTGCCATAGCCAAGATATAGAGTCAAACTAAGTGTTCATCAATAAGTCAGGGGATAAAAAAGATTTTTCATGATGACTTCAGCAAGAAATGAAATTTTGCCATTTGCAAGAACATGGATGGACTTGGACGGTATTATGCTTAGTAAAATAAGCCGCAGAGAAAACAAGCCTGGTAGGTCATCACTTACATGTGGCATCTAAAAAATTGAACACAACAACAACAAAACAGACTCACAGATTAAAGAACAGACTAGTGGTTACCAGCAGGGAGAGACAGGGTGGAGGAGTAAAATAATGGTAGGAGATTCTGAGGAAGAATCCACTATGTATAAAATCAATAATCTACAGTGACGTACAGTATAGCATGGGGGACAGAGCCACTCTTTTATAATAAGTATAAATGGAGAACAAGCTAAACATTTACGAATCACTATGTTGTACCTCTGAAACTAATATAATAATGTAAATTAACTATAGATCAATAAAATATAAAGTAAGAAACAATAAAGGGGAGACAGATTATTAGATAGAAATCAATTAAACACAAGTTTTGGAAATCAATGAATTGAAAAACAACAATGTAAGACACAACATTGGCATTTAAAGTGTATGAACTATTCATTTAAGTGGAGAAAAATGGTACCCATTCTCACAATTTTGTATATCTAGGATAAATTATTATCTACAAAAGTTAGTTATAAATATTCACTCAAAAAGAAAGAGAAAATTTGGATTAACCCATTTTAGTATACAAATTTAATATCAAAGTCTCTATGTAACATTGACTTGAATAAGTTCCGTTAGCCACTTCTAGTTTCTTTGTGATGTAAAATCTTTTAAAGCATAAAAATCAGCCTTCCTATATTTTTCCATTAGACATACATAGAAGTTAAAAGAAATGAGAAGACAGAACAATCAACCAGGAAGGTCAATTTACTGAGAAACAGTCATTCGTCCTCCCTCCTCCTTTTCTTTTCCTCCTTTTCCGGGTCTCTTTCCGTTCCAATCAGGAAAAGTCTTGTGAGTTCTGAGAATATTTCTTTGAGGGCTTCAAATCACCACACCTACATCCTCTGCCACAACTACACACACGGGAACAAAAATAAACCTCTGCTATCTACTCATGTAGGAGGGATTCGTGCAAAATAAACTCCTACACGGAGACCAACAGGTGAGTTTTCTACCTGTTCTTTATAATGTCTTTCCATTATCGTAAATCCACATATTACGAGGCAGAAGCGGTTATGTGAGCTTTTCCTTGAAGTCAAAAAACTTGCATTCATTTCAAGTACCTGGTGATCACAGGGTACAGCCAGGGAAGGTGCCATCCCCCTTGCGGGGGGGCGGTGAATGGGCTCCCGCAACCATGCACCTCCTGATGTACAGATTCTGGAGAAACAAAGGGCGGTCACACCGCAGTCAGACTGTCAGGCTGTCGGGCCACTGGGCAACCACACCAGCCTGGAAGTGCCCCATCAGTTGCTGAAAGTAAAACCCTGTCCCCCCTGTGAAGCCAGGCAATTTGGGCCACAGAGTCAGAGGAGACCGGTAATCAACTCCTCCTCTCTGCTCACCTCCTTGGGGTTACAACAACCCCATCTCCAAACCCAACTCTGACCCTAGAGTGCCAAAGTGGGAGTGCAGGTGGGCTCTGCCGGTGCTTCAGCGCCCTCTGGGAAGCCCCCTAGTTTGAATATGATTTGAGTTTGATCCTGTGAAACCATCAGAACTTCCCACCAGAGATAAATGAGGAGATTCTGGCCTTTATTAGTACACACGGTGAACACGGTGGTCCTGGCTGTACTTGCCAACCCTCCTATTTTACCCACCTATTTTTATCGACCTTCCTCCCTGTGAGTACCTTTGACCAACCCTGAGCTCAGACTCCTGACCTATTACAGTGACTTTCTCAGTCATTCTTTAAAACTGGACAGGTAGGGCTTCCCTGGTGGCACAGTGGTTGAGAGTCCGCCTGCCGATGCAGAGGACACGGGTTCGTGCCCCGGTCCGGGAGGATCCCACATGCCGCAGAGCAGCTGGGCCTGTGAGCCATGGCTGCTGAGCCTGCACGTCCAGAGCCTGTGCACCGCAACTGGAGAGACCACCACAGTGAGAGGCCCGTGTATTGCAAAAAAAAAAAAAAAAAAGGGACAGGTAATAAAATGAATTTAACCTAGAAGCAGCAGCTCAGTAAGGGAAATAAAATCATCAGAAGCTATCTAATCACAGCCACAGCCATCCAGGGCTCTGTCTTATCTGCTGGGGCATAAGAATGGGACCTTCCTAAATTTGAAGGACATCCAATCAAATAAGTAAAGGTGTCGCTCACCTCTGGCTCTTGGAGGGATTGCTAGGCGTCTACCCAGTGTATACTAACTGCAAAACACTGTCATGGTTTTGAAACATCTATGTTCCAGAAAAGCTTTTTGGGGTGCATGGGGAAGGTTTGTTTTTGACATCAAGCAAAAAATAAATCACCAAGCTCTTTGAGCACAGGGGTGCTTAAGAGGGAAGTAGAAGGAAGGAATGGGCAGAAAAGACGATCTCCTCTGAAGTGAAGGTCGTTTTTCCAAAAGAATAGGATTTAGTCTCAGTTTAAGGAGAACACTTTTAAATAGCTGGGACAGCTCCAAACTGCAGTTTAGGGAACGAGTGCTTCAAAAGAACAGTGCTTTAAAAGTCCTGGCAAGGCAGCAAGAGGATGAAGAGTTGGTTTTGCGTAGTTTTGAACACAGGAGTAAAGAAGCAGAGGCATCTCTGACTAAACGGCCCTGAGATCCTATGGCATCAATGCGTCAGTTGCAGGGGGCATGGGGTGTGGGAGGCGATATTTCTCTCTCAACAACACCCAGGGCAGCCACCCCTCCCTACCCCACCCCCATACTCCTTTCACCCTTCCTCCCTCCACTGTTGGGTCTCCAGGGACAGCACTTCTTAAGCGGGAGCCCTCAGGCACCATCTCTGCAGTCTGGATTCTTCCTGGAGCCTGGCAAGTTCTGGGACAGGAAGCCAGGTCTGCAAGGCCACTGGGGTGAGTCGGACCTGGAGGCCTGGAGGGGAACTGGAGCCCTGAAGTCCACCCACGTCCTTGAAGCCGAGAGAGGAACACATGCTCCTAACAGTACTTCTCAGGGATCAGCGTGCTCCCCACCCGACGGTGATCCATGCTCACTTGAGGTAGCGAGGACTGCCTCTAACTGGCCCCCTCGATGCCGCCTTAAGGGTCCTCACACATGTGTGAGAGCGCAGGCCCCGGATCTCTTTAGTCAGCTGAGGCCAGTGCTGCCAGGGTTCCTCCAGTCCCATCCCCCAGCCCCTCCCTCACGGAATGTATCTAATAGAAGAAAGAGCACAGAGGAATTGGATGAATCAAGCAAACTGGGAGCCTGGGTATGAGTTTGAAGACCGAGAACCTAAGGCACAATTACATATTATTGGAAACTCTTGTGGGGTGTGTGCAGGGAGGTTAGGAGGCCGAGAAGCTGAGTCGACCTGGTGAGTCCAGCCCCAGGACACCACACAGCCCCGCCCCCCCTTCCCTGCCATCAGACAAGGGGTGCCTCAACTCCAGCCGGGACTCTGCACTTCCCCCTCCCTGATTCTCCTCCAGAAGAGCAGGTGGCCCCCCTCTGAGGGCAGGGGCAAGACAAGGCACCAAGTCCCCCTGCACTAAGGCGCTACTGGAAGCTCTTCCTGAACAGCAGTGCTGGCTTGGAGCAAACCCGTGCACCCCCAAAGTTGGTCTCGTCCTGCAGCTGAGAGAATCGGGGGTTTAAGTCAGCTGCCCTGGCTTTAAATCAATCAGCCCCCGCTTTAAGTCAAGTGACCCGACTTTAAATTACTCTGTGCCCCTCAAGCCTGCAACTTCAAAAGTTGGGAACTTCACTTTGATCCCAGCAGCTCACATAGCTGAACGCACACTGTAGTCACCCCCAAGCCTGGCTTAGAGGCAGGATATAAGGTAAGGGGATGGGCGTGCACTCATGGTGATGAGGGTGTACTTCATGTACCAGAAGGGTCTAGGTACCCTGGGGTACAGCGAGCAGTGCACGATACAGCAGCTCCCTGGCAAAGCTGGTGATGCACAGGGAGAGCAGGCATACCCATGCATGCAGAGCGTCCAGGACGGGAGCTGGGGCACAGCCAGCCAGGAAGGTGTGAAAGCGGAGGATCTGAGCCTTCTTGAGAGAGGCAGACACCGAGAATGGATGAGAAACAAAGACCAGATGAAATATGGATTTGCAGAACACACCCTGCTCTTGAAATTGGCATTGGGGGGGGCACCCCAGATTTGAGTCTTCTTACTCCCCAGTACCTAGTGCTTTGGACTTTGCCCAATTACTTATAAAATTAATGATAATATCTAACCCATATAATACTGCATTTGTAGTGGTATCACGTGTTAATGTTACTATAGTGGAATAATCTTTTCTACAAGAAAATTGTACACTATCTGAAATAAATTAAAACCCCTCTTTATAAAGAACTATATGGGACTTCCCTGGTGGCGCAGTGGTTAAGAATCTGCCTGCCAACGCAGGGGACATGGGTTCGAGCCCTGGTCAGGGATGATCCCACATGCCTCAGAGTAGCTATGCCCATGCGCCACAATTACTGAGCCTGCAGCCCACAACTACTGAAGCTGGCGCACCTAGAGTCGGTGCTCCACAACAAGTGCAGCAATAGAAGCCACCACAATAAGAATCTCGTGCACCGCAACAAAGAATAGCCCCTGCTTGCCGCAACTAGAGAAAGCCCGCGTATAGCAATGAAGACCCAATGCAGCCAAAATTTACTTAATTAATTTTTAAAAGTACGATATCCTTCTGTACAACTTATCTGGGAAGAACAGAGAGATGGTGTGGGAGAGTGAGAAAGACCAATATTTAGTGCACATCTCTCATGCAAGTGCTCTGCTGGCTCAGATACATTTATCCCCAATTTACAAAGGAGGAAATAAGCTCAGAGAGGTTTCGTAATTTTCCCAAAGCCAAACAGCTATTGAGTGACAGAACCAGGATCTGAACCAAGTCTGTTACCTTCAAAGCCTAAGTCCTCATCACAACAAAACTCAATTCATATTTACATTAATTGAATTACGTTGAAAACTGGGGAGTTCTTGGCACAGTCCTGAATAAGAGTGAGAAAGAAAGGAATAGCATTGTTCCTACAGTCAACCAAAATTTTTGGAGCAGCTGCTAGATACCTGGCCCTTTTTGGGGTTCAGCAGTCATCACGACAGGAAGAGTCCTGCTTTCATGGACCATGTAGTGGGGAGGAGAGACGGGTGCAACTTGGGTGAGGTATTTCACCTTGCTGGGCCTCTGTTTTCTCATCTGGAAAATGGGACGGGTGTTCCTCATTTTCTGGGATTGTCCAGCCCTCACATTCTCTGATTCCATAAGAAGCATTTGTTTTGCTGTTTCTTTAAAATTGATTCAGGCCGTGAGCCGTGATGAATGTTGTTAGCTGCTCCCCAAATCACTCTATTCTTACCCTTTTCCTGTGACCAGGTCTTTACCGAAACATGACTCACATTCAGTCAAGTCTCAGAACCTAAGGGGCACCCAGCAGAAAAATTCCAACCCTTGCTTCTCAGGAGCTCTGCGGTCTACCTGCTAGGTAAACTTAACTCACCTGGCACAAGGTGGCCACCCCCGGTTTCACATCAACGTGATCTCAGGCACAAACCTCCTTGTTTTTCCATTTTGTCTTTAAGTAACTTGTTGAAACAACTGTACAACTATGACAAAGATATAAAATCAGGCATCTTCTGCCCCCAGTGCCTACTAATAAATGATTTTCTGCCACTTTAATGATAAAGATAGAACATTTCAACATTCTGCTGCCCTTATTATTTGTCATTTTTGCTGATATTTCTATTGAATACATCTTTCAATATTTTAACAATGGAACATTTATGTAGGTTGTTCCAGACCCAGCCTTTAGTGGTAAAGGTTTTGTTGTTCTATTTCTATTGTTTCCTTTAAAATCATTATCCTATTTAAATGGATTAAGTCAAATCTATAGGCATTTCTTATGAATATTGATGAAATGAATACAAAGAGAGCAGTAGCACAAGTTGATGGGTCTTGAGAACCTCTATTAGCACAGTTACGTATAAATATTATTTATGTAAACCAAAGTACATGCTGAGTGAGATTCTCCGACACTTTCTCACTGTCTGCCCCTCAAGCCTGTGAGAAATGGAATATTTCTTGCCATCTCAGTAAACAAAGGATGTCACAATCATCAGCACTTGCAGTCCTCCAGCGTGAGCCGCCGCGGGCCCAGAGAAACTCAGGATATGCAAATACAGAATGCAGGCCCCAGGGAGCAGAGGTGCATATCAAAGGAAGGATTTCAGGGAGCCCAGACTCTGGCATCTTCGCATACAAAGAAAAGCGCTACATTCCTCACGTTGGGAGAGCAGGTTTTCCTTAGTTAACAATCACCTTTTGATGTTCCCCATTACCTGCGTCAGCCCCCTGCCCTGTCCACCACCACCACCCCCGTACTTTAGCTCAGGAAGGAAGGAGCGCAGAGGGACTCAGCTGAATAAGGGGCCTGCGAGCCTTGGGAGTTTTCAGCCGCTTTCCCCGCAGTCGGAAGTAGGGGCGGGACGCTGCAGCCGGACCCTGTGCCTCCCTTGCCCCGTTTCCCCTCCGAACGCTCAGGCCGACCCCCTCCCCGCGATCCCCAGGCCCCGCGAGCCAGGCCAAGGGCAGGCGCGAGAGGAGGAACCGAAGTTCCCCGAGACCAGACGCTGGGGGCCGCTCTTTCTGCACAGCAGCGGCGGGTGGCAGCGAACCCCTGCCCCTCAGAAGCTGGTCTTGCCCTGCCGCCTTGGCACCGGACAAGGCGGAGGGTCGCCACCCAGTTACCGGCCTGCCGTCCGCCCGACTGTCGCGGCTTCGGCCGCTGGGGCCCCTCCAGAGCCGGCAGCCTCAGTGAGGCCGGCCTCCCCTCGGGCTCCAGGACAGTTCCGTGACGGCGAAAGGAGGAGATACAGAGCTGAGGGAGCTCCAGCTCTGCGGAAACGCGGGCTCCGTTCTGGGCGCAGGGGGTGGGACCGCTCTGACCCGAGGCCTTCCGGGAGGCAGGGAGGCGCCGTGGGAGGGAGCCGCCAGGAGCGCAGGGCCCTGTCGGGGGTCCTGGAGGGGCGGCACGTCCTGGGGGCCCCGCCCACTGAGGCCGCAGCCCAGGCCTTTTTCTTAGAATCCTACACAAAAAAGTTAGAAAGATACACGGTCTCTAGTAAATATTCACAAATGATTGTTGCTGCTGTGCTGACTATTCTATTAAACGTGTAAAATCCATAAAACACTTTAAGTTCAAAGTTAACTATGAATTTTTACCTTTCCTTATTATGTCTCTGCTATTCCCAATTGTGGTTAATGAATCATGGACTAGTGTAACTCATGTTTAACTAGTGTGGCATCACTAGTTAAACATAAGCTTGTTAAAAAAATGGAATTCAAGCCCACCAGAACTACTGAATCAGAATCTGCCCTTTTAAAATCTCCCCAGTGTACTTGTGTACCCATGAATTGTTAGAAGTTTCATTTCTACCTTGACATGTCTTTTATGGCTGAGAAATACATTTTATCCAGTTTGATATAAATAAAACACTCAAAAATGCATATGCCTGTGTTGAAACCATCATTTTATCATTTCTTTTCCAGATAAGTATAGTCTCTATACTGGTTTTGTGGGTCACATGCCATACTCTTTTCTTGTAGTAAGAAATAAGATAGAGAAACTTACTGTGTAAAAAAAGTACATACATACATATATATATATAAATGGATAATTCAAGACACTCTTCTAAACTAAAAACAGTTCTCTTAACTTGCTGTTTTCTTCTTGGGTCATATTATGAACTCTTCCCGTGGCCACACAATATGTGTACTTTTAGTTTCAGGGACTGCTGACATTCCATTATGTGCCCATAGATTTCTCTCAAGAGGACTGTGAATGCCTGGACCAAGATCAATGAGAATTGTTACAGGGATGTGATGGTAGACAAGGTTAGGAACCTTCTCTCCTTGGGTGAGGACACCTTCCTTCCAGAATTCCTTATTGACCCATAGGGTTTAGAGTACTTCATTTGTAGAAGGTCTCCTGGAATCTTCTGCTTCCTACAATAGGGTTTCAGGTTGCAACGTTTCACGAAAGATCGGGAGTTTGTGGGTATAATTTATCTTATTCTTTAAAACTGTAGCCTCCCTTTTAATATACTTTGTAACTGCTTGGGATGTGTCTATATGAACTGTGTACTATATGTTTGTGTTATAGTCCTTACAATATTTCATTGTTTTATTTTTTGTAACAATTTTCCATGGATTATTTGGGCGTAAGGTATATTAAAAGGGAGACTGCGATTCTGGGACTTCCCTGGTGATGCAGTGGTTAAGAATTCACCTGCCAATGCAGGGGACACGGGTTCGATCCCCGGTCCGAAAAGACCCCACTTGCCACGGAGCATCTAAGCCAGGCAACCACAACTACTGAGCCTGCGTGCCACAACTAATGAAGCTGGTGCGCCTTGAGCCCGTGCGCCATTTATTTTTTGGAGAATACAACCACCTCTGAGTGATTAAAATTTAGACCAGCTAGTCAAAATGCTTTATCACCTGTTCTTCTAAAACACTGATCAACGCAACAAGTTTTACTAGGGATAACAGTGTAACTGTATTCTAGAGTTCATATCGGCAATATGGTTTATGACGTTGATGCTGGATCAGGACATTTCAATGGTATAACTGCTATTAATTGTCTGTTTGTTCAACGATTAAAGTCTCACGTGATCTGAGTTCAGACTGGAGTCATCCTGGTTGCTTGCTGTCTATTGAAGATTTCTTCCAGTATGAAAGGGCAAGAGCAATACAGCTTACTTTACAAAATGTCTGCAAACTAAATGATGATATAATCTACATTCAATTTATTTATACATACCCTACTGTAGAACTGGGTTTGTTACGGTGGCAGAGCCCAGTAATTATGTAAAATTGAAACCTTTATCTGCATGGGTTCAAGTCCTCTTCCTAAGAATATGTTTATAATCAACATTCTTTCACAAATGACCCAATTTAATTGACCAGAGCATTCCTCATATTAACTAAATGGAAAATCCTAGGCTATATACAAATCCAGAAAGGGCCAAAAATCATCAGCCCCCATGGATTATTACAAACCATTGCTGAGGCTTTAAGTTATTTATTAAAGAACTACTATGTCCATCAACATCATCAATTTATATATTATTGCCCCAAAGCTAGCCTTAACCCTGGCTCACACAACATGAATTCCGCTTTCCATATCTTATACATTAATTGATGTAAATCTAGGCATACTATTTATATTAGCCATATCACAGCTAGCCATTTATTCCATCCTCTGATCTGGATGAGCATCAGATTCAAAATACTCACTCACTGGAGCCCTAGGGACAGTAGAACATACTATCTCATATGAAGTAATGTAGCAGTTATTCTATTCACAGTCTTACAGATAAATGGATCATTTACACTTTCAACAGTAATTATTACACAAGAACACTTATGACTAATTTTCTCCTGACTGCTACCCAGATTTGATTATCTCCACAGTAGCAGAAATCCAATGAAACCCCATTAGATTTAACAGAAGTAGAATCAAAACCTGTATATGTCTTCAATGTAGAAAATGTAGCAGGCCCACTCACCCCTTCTTTCCTAGAGAATATGTCAATTTCCTTATAATAAACATTTCCACAACAATCTATTTTTAGGAGCATTCAACAATCTAGGTGACAGAATTATATACAGCCCAAGTCATCATTAAAACACATCTAACAATCTCCTTTCTATGAATTCGAGCATCCTACACACAATTTTGATGTGATCAATGTCTACATCTCTTATAAAAAGTTTTTTTACTACTAATATTAGCCTGATGTATATGAGAGTTTTCACTACCTGTCATCGGACGAGGCAACCCACCACAAACTTAAGAAATATGTCTGACAAAAGAGTTACTTTGATAGAGTAAATCATAGAGGTTTCAATGCTCTTATTCCTGGAATTGAATTCTTCCTAAGAATTTTACATTCTCCACGCTACCACTTTACACCAGATGCTATATAGTAAGGTTCTCTAAGTAAGCTTCAGGCCCATACCCCCAAAATGTTGTCGTATGTCCTTCCTGTACTAATAAACTCTCATTGTTTTTACTATCATTCTACTGACTATTATCTCAGGAAATATAGTTGTATAACAAGCTCACACTGGTTAATGGTATCCCCATTCTAATAAAAAACATGAACCCATAAGCTACAGAAGCATCCAACAAATTTTCCTAAAATGATCCACCACATCAATACTACTTATAATGGCTATTATCATTAATCTAATATACTCTGGTCAAAGAACACAAAGAATAACAATCTTTGATCCAGCAGCATCCATCCTCATGGCAATCGCCCTTGTCACAAAAGTAGGACTTTCCCCATTTCATTTCTGAGTGTCTGAAGTAACACAAGGCATTCCCTGAACAGCAGGCCCGATGCTATTTACATGGCAAAAGTGGACCCCTATCAGTTTTATATCACATGTCACCATCCATCAACCTAAATATACTATTAATCATAGTGATATTATAAATCATAGCTGGAGGCTGAGGCAGACTGAGCCATACTCACCTGGAAAAAATTACACCCTCCTCATCAATTGCCCATATAGGATGAGTAACAGCTATTATAAAGTGTATTCCAATTATAACAATTGTAAACATACGAATTTATATCATCACAACACTCTCTTCTTCTTACTTATGCCCAGATCATGTACTACAAGAGTATCATTATCGCACACATGAGATAAAACACCTCCCATCACAATCCTTTTCCTCACCATTATAGTATCATTAGGACATCACCCATCACTATCAGGGTTTTTACCCAAATGAGTAATTATCCAAGAGATAACAAAAATGATAACATTCTACCAACAAAATGATCATTCTACCAACACTAATAGCCATCACAGCAGTCCTCAACATATATTTCTACTTGCAGCTAACATACTCCACATCACTAACTATGTTCCCTTCATTAAACAGCACAAAAGTAAAACAATTTGAACATACAAAGAAATAACTTTCCTATCATTACCAATCATAATATCCACACAGTTACTACACATAACACACATTCTGTCAGTGCTGGACTAGGAATTTAGGTTAGTTCAGACCAAGAGCTTTCATAACCCTAAACAAGTAAAATTTACTTAATTCCTAAAATTAAGGATTGCAAGACGTCATCAATTGAATGCAAAGCATCAATTGAATGCAAATCAATTGAATTCAAAGCAAACATTGTAATTCAGCCAAATCTTTAGGAGATTGATGAGTTTTAACCCCAGGAGACTTTAATTAACAGGCAAATCCTCTAGTCAACTGGCTTCAATCTGCTTCTCCTTCATTTGAGAAAGAAAAAAAGAGAAAAAAGACAGGAAAATCTCTGGCAGAATTGAAGCTGCTTCTTTGAAATCACAGTTTTACTTGTTGATTCAGCACAGGGTTTGCGAGAAAGAGGGCTCAATCTCTGTCTTTACATTTACAGTCGAATGCTAGCTCAGTCTTTTTACCTCTGTTCATACACTGCTGATTATTTTCAACAAATCACAAAGATATTTTATATTTACTATTTGGTGCTTGAGCTGGAGTACCAGGCAGCACCTTAAGTATATTAATCCAGGCTGAGCTATGCTAACCTGGAGCGCTACTTGGAGATGCCCAAATCTGTAAGGTAGTCATAACAGTCCCTGCACTTGTAATAATTTTCTTTATAGTTGTCCCCATTATGATTGCAGGGTTTGAAAACTGACTTGGGCCACTAACAACTCAGACACCTGAGGTAGCATTTCCCCGAATAAATCATATAAACTTTTGACTACTTCCCCTATCATTCTTACTCCTACTCATATCACCAATAGTAGAAGCTGGCTCTGGTACCAGTGGAATCCTATATTCAGCAATCTGGCCCACGCAGGAGCCTCGGTCGACCTAACTATTTCCTTCTTTTATTTAGCAGGTGCCGCTTCAATTTTTGGTGCTATTATTTTTATTACTATAGTCTTCAATAAAAAACCAGAAGTCACATTCCAATACAAAACACCACTGTTAGTTTAATCTTCCCCAACTATAGCCATATTACTATAATTACCAGTGTCAGTCCGAGCAGCCAGAATTGCCATACTGTTAAGAGATAGAAATCTCAACACTACTTTCTTTGACTCTGCAGGAGGAGACCGAATGCTATACCAACACCCGTTTTGATTCTTTCGTCACCCTGAAGTCTGCACTCATGGCCTACCAGGGTTTGTTATGAACTCACATATCATTACATACTATTTAGGAAAAAAAGTGCCTTTCAGCTATTTGGGAATAGTATGAGTCATGTCTACTGGCTTTTTAGGATTTCTCTTGTGGGCCCATCATATGTTTACCATAGGGATAGCTGTCGACGCAGGAGCACACTTTGCATCAGCTACCGTAATTACTTCTGCCCCTACAGGAGTAAAATTTTCTAGTTGATTAGCAAATCTTTCTTTAATTTTTCTTTTTTTTTGGCTGTGTTGGGTCTTGGTTGCTGCATGTGGGTTTTCTATGGTTGCGGTGAGCGGCAGCTACTCTTTGTTGTGGTATGCAGAATTTTCACTGCAGTGGCTTCTCTTGTTGCAGAGCACGGGCTCTGGTGCACGGGCCCAGTAGTTTTGGCTCGCGGCTCTAGAGCACAGGCTCAGTAGTTGTGGCACACGAGCTTTCTGCTCTGCGGCATGTGGAATCTTCCCGGACCGGGGATCGAAACAATTTCCCCTGTATTGGCAGGCCAATTCTTTACCACTGCATCACCAGGGAAGTCCCTGATTAGCAACTGTTCACGGAGGTAATATTATATGAGATCCCACTCTATTATGAGTTTTAGGCTTTGTTTTCCTTTATACAGTAGGTGGATTGACAGGAATCATCTTAGCCAACTCATCCCCGGACATTGTCCTCCAGGATACATACTATGTAGTAGCACACTTCCATGATGTAGTGTCCATGGGAGCAGTCTTCACTATTATAGGAGGCTTTCTACACTGATTCTCACTATTCTCAGGTTATATAGTTAACTCAGCAGTAGCAAAACTCACTTCACAGGTATATTTGTAGTAGTAAATATGACTTCCTGCAGCACTTTCTTGGCCTCTCAGGGAGGTTACTACATTACTCTGAGGCACACACAACATGAAATATTTTGTCTTTAGGCTCATTCATTTCAGTAGCAGCAGTAATGCTAATAATCTTCATACTGTGAAAAACATTTGTGTCCAAACGAGAAGTCTCAGCAGTGGAAACTGCTACTACTAACCTAGAATGGCTGCACAGAGGCCCTCCACCACATCCTATATTTGAAGATCCTACCGATGTAAATGTAAAATAAGGAAGGGCTCAAGTCCTTTTCAAGTAGTTTGAAGCCAACAGCATAACAATTATGTCTTTCTCAATAAATGAGATAAAAGTAAAAAGTGATGCAAATTTTTCAAAGTAAAATTATAGGCTAAAATAGTGTCTATCATGAAGGCATATAAATTTCATCTAGGGTCTCAAGATACAGCATCACCAATTATGGAAGAACTTTTACATATTCATCATCACACAATAGTGATTTTTAAAATAAGTTCTCTAGTCCTCTATATTATTTCACTAATATTGACAACTAAACTAACTCATATATGTACAATAGATGCACAGGTGGAGAAAATGTGAACAATTTACCAGCCATTATTGTAATCTTAGCTGCTCTATCATCATTGTGAATCCTTTACATGATACATGAAATCAATAACTCTTCCCAAACCATACAAACTATGGGTCAGTAATGTTACTGAAGCTACAAATACACAGATTATGAAGATTTAAATGTTGACTCCTCTGTAATCCCCACATCAGAGCTAAAACCAGGAGAATAATGACTAATAGAAGTCAACAACCCAGCAGTATAGAGACAGTCATTGAATATTAGTTTCATCTGAAATTGCTTTACACTCCTGAGCTGTTCCTTCTCAGGCCTAAAAAGAGCTGCTATCCCAGGACGCCTAAATTAAAGAATCCTAATACCAACAGGAGCAGGCCGATGTTGTGGGCAATGATCAGTAGAGGTTGTTTTCCTGAGTTCAAAAAAAGGACAGAGGGATATGGCTCAGATATGGGGTGAATCGGGAGCCCATGGGGATGCACTCTCCAAGCTCCAGGATAGGAAAGGGGCCTCTGGGGTCCCAGGCCACCCACCGCGCCCTCCCGAGCAGGATCTTGGCAACATTCCCTGTCAGTGATGAGGCAGCCCTAGCACTTGTCATACCCCAGTGCTGTGTCCTATGTGGGTCCCATGCTCTTGGGACCACACCCACACTCTGCAGGTCCATGCTGCAGGGTCCTTTGTGCCTCAGGAGTAGAGACCACACAGCAAGAAGTTCCCTCCCCAACCAGCAGGAGGAGGGGAGGAGAGCAGGGGCACCAGGGGAATCTCACTCAGACAACAACACCCCAGGGGTGCCAGCAGGGCCAGTGATGATGCAGATGAGGCCCAGGCCAAGAGATGGAACCAGAGGACCCAAAAGGCAGCTGGTCAGGTCCTGGCTCATCTGCACCCCGGACACCTTTGTCCCTCATACACCCCCTTCCTCATACACCCTCTCCTTAAATGCAGATTCTTCAGATACAAACAGGCAGAGCTTCAGACTGAAAGTTAGCTCTTCCACAGTGACCCGTCAGCAAACACTGCAGGATTCCACTCCAGTGGGTGCCCTGGAGTCAGCAACTCAGGGACTGAAGTGGATATCGGTGCCAGGGGCAGTGAGAGGGAGTGGGGAGTGAGACTTTCATGGTTGTGGAATTTTAGTTTTGCAAGATGAAAAGTTCTACGGATGGTGGTGATGGCTCCACGAGAGAGTGAATAGATCTGATGCCTCAGAAATGCACACTTAAAATGGTGATGATGGTAAAGGGAATGTGACGTGTGTTTTATTTCACTTAAATTCTTAAAATAATGTCTTGTTAATTGAGATTCCATTTCGACTCCTCTTCATCACAAATGTCAGAGGCCCAGACACAGTCCCCTACCTTAGAGGCCATCATGGTACCCTCACATGGCACAAGGGAGACCATTCTGGGGGGGGGGCTAGTCTGTGCTCACCTGACCTCTGTCCAGGCGGACCCAGGCAGTGGTGACCCCCACAGATTAGACATATGATATTCTATGATATTAATATGATACCACCAAGCATTGTCACTCACCAGAACACAGAGCAGCAACCCACTCAAACATGCCTGACCTCATATGAATGTGAGAAGATTAAGAGAAGAAAAGGAACCACAGGTTAATCAGGGCAACACCCTTAATGCAGAGGTTGGAAATCTCAAAGGGGAAAATACGCACTGCAGTCAAAGAGTACATATGCGGTCTCTCCGTACATGTGATCTTGACCCATGCAGATGTGGTGAGACCCACACAGTCCCCGCACCCTATACCTGGGGTCGCACATCCACACTCACCAGGGTGACCCACCTCCCCAGACCCTGCACCTAAAGTCACACATTCTATCTCAACTGGTGCCCCTCCTACACAGACCCTGCATCTAAAGTCACACGTGCTCTCTCAAAAAGTGACCCCTCCTACCCAGACCCCTCCACCTGAATCACATGTCCACAGTCTCAGAGTGAATTGCCCTCCCAAGACTTCCCCCCTTGGGGTCACAGGTGCACAGTCTCCAAGGTGACTCCACCTCCCCAGACCCCGCACCTGGAGGTCACACCTCTCCTTGGTCAGGACACCATGGTCTGCTGGTGGCTCCCCTAATGTGGAAACAAGCTGGGTCCCTGGGATGGGAAAAAGTGGCAGGTGGGTCTCCTCTGCCCACACTTGTCCCAGAGAAGCCCTCCTCTTTTCCCTTTGGTTCTGTTGATTTTACCTGTTTTTAAAGCTTTCATGCTAGAGTTGAACGCACTTCCTTGGTTCTCGCAGGCTCAGTCCGTTCTTGTCTCACATACTTGTTGAGAAAACTCACAGGACAGCAGGGCTGAAAGCTTAGGGGCAGCTCTGGACGCTGCTGAGTAGCGACGGGAGACCGGAAGGAGAGCTCAGCAACAGCCTCAGCTGTTACCCATCGGCCTTTTACCCGATCTGCCCTGCAATCAATTCACCAGCTAAACCTGCCTCCCTATGCACCATGCACGTGCCGGTGAATTGGAATAATCGGCAGGTAGCCCTCCTAAGGATTCTCCACGAGCCCCAGGGAAGGTGAAACTTGCAGGGATATAGACTAAGGCCCCGACCATAGCACTGACCCTTGGGAGGACCAGGTAACCACACTCAGAAGAGAGGCTGTTACTTAGACAAGCCCACCTCAGCCCCAGACCCCAGACATCTAAGCACTGACCTTCAGATGCAGGCACGGAGCTTCCCAGTACTGAGGCCAGGCCGGGTCTCTACCCATGTTCCCATAGTCCTAGCGTGCACAGAACACGGTCAAGTCTAAATCTTCTTATTATAGACAACACATGGTCAGCTCTAAACATAATCAGTAGACAGGACAGGCAGAGGTCTAAATCTACCGTGTAGACAGAACTTGATCATGTTTAAACTAGCTTAGGGCTGATCTCATAGGAGGTACAGATCACACACATGGGTCTCTCATCTTTGGACACCCACATCAGGAAACTGAACAAAATCTTTGTCATTAAACATTTCAACAGGCAAAACAGAAATGTTACCAATTTCTCTGGCCACCTGATGGTCAGGATCCACGGGTGAGCCACGAACTTCTTCGAGTGCAGCCCAGTCTGCTGCCAGGACAGACAAGAAGGGGCCTGATTCCAGCCTCCCAGGCTTCCAGAGGAGGCGGCCGCACTGGAAGCCCAGGCAGGACACTCCTGCGTGGTCTGGGCTGGGAGATCCGGTCTGTCCATTCCGCTGGCTGATTCCTGGCGGGGCGCTCAGGACTGCTGAGAGCCCTGCACTCAGGTCCTTCTTCCCTGCAGCGTGTGCATGTGCGTGTGCATGTACATGTGCATTTGTGTGTAGAGGGGGCCGTGGCTGACGGCTCCCATGGCTCCCTTCCCACGCACCGTGCTGTCTTCGAGGGGAGGCACGGGGAGAGGTAGGGGCACAGAAGCCTTTGGAGAGGAGAAGCCACCGCGGAAATCCTTGCACACTGGCTCGCTCCACCTGGGTACCTGCCTGCCCATCGTGGGCCGCATGTCACCCCCAGCCCCCACCCCCGAGGGCAAGGCGCCTGCTCTTTCAAAAGCACAAGGTCTTACATGAAGGAGACCCAATGGGGCTGTCACGCCCCCACTCCTGATACTGAGTTTGGGGAGAATGAACCCCCTTGACTGGGCAATGCCACCTTGTGAGGAAAGAGGTGGCGGCCCCATCCAAGTCAGGGCCTGGCTGAGAGATGGGAACACAGGAGCCAAGTGCAGAGCCTGGAGGCCAGACCAACAGGAGGGGCACCCCCAGCCTTGGCCGGGCTCTCCAACTGTGACATTGTAGCTTTAGGGGACCTGGGGCAGGTGACTGAATGTAATGGGGGTCTAAACTGGACCCTGAATGGGGCTTAAAGAAGGTGTGAAGGATGTTACTGAGACAGTGACAGTCATTGGAAGACAGACTCTGTGTCAGGGCATCCTGCTGCATCCATTTAAATCCCTGAGATCTGTGATCTTTACGTGGCTACGCAGGATTGTTAGAGCAGGTGTGTGCCGACATATCTGGGGCACAATTCAGTCTGCAACCAACTTGCAAGTGGTTCCAGAAAACACACAGTGTGTGCACAGGCAAGCACAGCACACACACAAACATATGGAGGTGCACAGCACAAATATATTCACACACTAGCATATGAACACACATGCACGCATATGCCCATGCACACACTAATGTGTGCAAGAGCACATACCTATGCACATGCACAGCACATGTATGTAAACAGGCACATGCACATGCATAGCACACACACAGGGAATAAAGTGAATTCGTAAAGCATTAATTCCTGAACAGATTTGAAGCTGACATGTATTTTTCCCTTTTTCTTAGCTTTGATGATTTTCACAGTAAAAAAGTTAAAGAAAAAAGTTAATGGCAAATGACTTTTGATTCATAGGATTTTCTGACATTATTCCACAAATATTAGGACATGAGAAATGAATGTAGATATTACATGTGTCCACTAATGGTTGAATGGAGAAGCAAACCATGGTCCATCAATACAAGGGAATGTTATTCAGCCTAAAAAGGAAGGCAATTCTGACACAGGCTGCAGCAGGGATGAACCTTGAGGGCATTATGCTCAGTGATGTAAGCTAGACACAAAAAACCAAACAGTGCTTGATCCAATCATACAAGGCCCCTAGAGCAGTCAGAAACATAGAGACAGAAAGTAGGATTTTGAGTGCCAGGGGCTGAGGGAGGGAGAACGGGGAGTGAGTGTTTAATGGGGACTGTTTCAGTTTTGCAAGATGAAAAAGTTCTGGAGGACGATGGCAGTCAGGTTTGCACAACAGTGCGAATTACTTCATGACCCTGAAATGTGCACTTAAACATGGCTAAGATAGTAAATTTTATGTTATGTGTATTTGACCACAATTTTTAAAACTTTTTTTAAAAAAACAGGAAGTAGTCCGTGAATACCACAAGACACACAACTTCACTAACAACCAAGGGATTAAAACCATAAGAAAACTACTGTGCACACACCTACCAGAATGGCAGACATGAAGACACAGTATCAAATATCAGCAGGACGTGGAGCAATGGAAAGCCTGGTGTGCAGTGGGCGGTGCAAACACTTCTGAAACAATCGGACCTCAGAGAGCACACTCCGTGCACACAGACCCACAGTGTTCCTCCCAGCTGAACACAAACCCCCCAGCCCTGCACCAGGACACACACACATGGACTCCGCAGCCACAGGAGCCAAACCTGAGAGAACCTGAAGGCCATCACAAGCGGATGCAGAAGTGAGCCCTGCACGCTCCTAGGAAGGAATATTCCACAGCAATGGAGTACGATTTGTTTAAAGGTAGTAAAACTATAAAAATTATTTTTTAAAAAAACTATATTCACAAGATGAAAGAATCTCATGGACACAATGCTGAGCCATCAAGAGCAACAAAGCAGCAAGCACGGTCCACCCACTTATGGACATTGGAACTAGGCAAAGCTGGGCTGCGTTGTTTAGGGATGCGTGCTAGGGTGTAAACTATGAGGACAAGTCACTGACACAACATCAGGAGAGCAGCTACCTCACGGCGGGGAGGAGGCTGGGACGAGGGAAGGGCACTCCTGGGTGTCCACTCATCAGGTTCTGATTCTTGATGTTTATGATTATTGTTTACATGTATATAACCTAATCCTTAACATGTACTTACAGCTTATCATTTTTGTTTATTAAAAAGGGGGTCTCCCAAACAAAGTAGAAGGAGACCTGCTTCTCCCAGGGAAGAAAAGGAATAGTTTCTACCGGTGAGGTATGGGTACCGTGGCTGCTTCAACCATCAAGCCTGACAGCAACTCCCGTGAGAGGGGCACCGCGGCCACGACACTCAGAAGGAGGCTCTGGGGCCTCAGTCCTGGGTCACTGCCTCTGTGGAGCCCACGGCACCTGGTCAGAGTTCTCAGTCTTTTTGTGCACGACCCTTTTGCCTTGGTTGCTCTGGCACAGCTCGGCCGGCACCATCGCTGGGAGAGAAAGAAGAAACGTGCAGAAGAGGGAACCGGATTTCCAGCTGACCCACCTCCTTCTACGGAGACAAAGCCACAGTCCCTAAGAGAGGACAGCAAGGCCACAGAATCCAGCCTCTCTGCCTGAGGCCTGGCCACACTAGCGCCCCACGCTTCTGATGCCACAGAGAGAATTTCACAAGATGCTCTCAGACCACCTGGTTTGACACACGGGGCTTTCAGACACGCAGGTCCTGTCCGACCCCGCACCTCTGCTATCACATTCTGGAGGTGGGCCTGGAAGCCTCCAGGTTTTCGCTTTTGGTAACAGCTTTATTGAGACTGAATTTCTTTACCACACGGTTAGTTAACCCACTTTAAGTATTAAGCTCAGTGGTGTTCTGCATATTCACAGGGTTGTGCACCCACCAGCACAATCCATTTGACAACATTTCCATCATCTCCCCAAAGCCCCACTCTTTAGAGGTCACCCCTCATTTCCCACAGCCCCGGCATCCCCGGTCCACGTCCTGTCTCTGTGGGCTTGCCTGTTCTGGATGTCTCATGTAAGTGGAATCCACTGATTGTCTTCTTCTGTCTGGCCTCTCTCACTGGGCATCATGTTTTCGAGGTTCATCCACATCATAGCCTGTGTCCGTGCTTCTCTCCTTTTCCATGGCTGAGTCACCCTTAGTCTCTCTGCTTTTAACTCTATAATTAATTGTGTCTCCCTGCCTGCACCACACAGCGCTGATGAGGATTTCACCTTCCATCATTCTTGGGCTGTAAGCTGAACTTTGAACCAACACCAAGGGGTCTTGTGCAGAGGCTGAAAGCCCAGCCCCACACGGTGCACAGTCGCCGTGTGTGACCAGAGCCCAGGAGGAAGGGTGAGATGGGCCTGCCTGTTTACGGGACCAGCGTCCTACGGTCTCATGGGAAACCAACTCGCTCGTCAGCGTCTCGTGAGAGCTGCTCCCCACCGTGCCAAGCGGGCAAGACAGACTGGTCAGGGACCACGGTGCTGCCTCCAGTTCAGACCCACTCATACTAACTGTCTAGTTGGAAAGTGCTGAGGCTCCAGGGGAGGGTCCTTTCTGCTTCTTCCAGCTTCTTGGGGCCCCAGGCATCCCTGGGCTTCTGGCTGCATCCCTCCCATCTCTGCCTTCATCTTCATGTGGCTTCCCCTCTGTGTCTGTGTCTCCACTCATCATATAAGGACGCAGTTACACAGGATTGGGACCACCCTAAGGCCCCTGTCTCACCTAGTTACATGACCAGGCCCTACTTCCAAATGAGGTCCTGGCCTAAGCCCCTGGGGTCAGGGCATGGACGTCTCTTTCCTTGAGGGGTACACAATCCCCCTTCAGTCTGAGGTAACAGTAATGTTGCCCAGGAAACAAGCAAGCCCCTTACCTAAGCCAGCCCCTCGAAGAGGTCTGAGCCTGCCTGGTCTCTTGGAAACTGACATGGCAGGAGAGTGTGGCTCAGGACCCGAGTGTGAAGGACACCAGGAAGCACCCGTGTGAGGCTCCCCTTCGCAGCGGCAGTGGTGGACCAGCTGATGAGGTCCAGCAGGGCAACCCCGAGCTCCTTAGAGGACTCGACCCACATGGACTGGGGGCGACAGGCAGCAGTGGGTGGGCGTGTGATGAAGTGTATGTGACGGGCCTGCAGTGAGCAGGTGAGCACATCTGTGTGTGTGACATCAGCACACGTGATGGGTCAGCAGTGAGCACACGTGTCTGAGATCAGGTGCGGTACACACTCACGTGATCAGGTTCGCATGGCGTCTTAGCGGGCAGGGCACCACAGGGCTGCAGTGCTGCCACGGGCTCGAGCCACCAACTCTGCCTGGTGTGGAGCATCCCTCCCCCACCACGTGCCCTAGCAGCTCCCACGTCCACGACTGCGCAGTGGCTGCACCTGCGCAGAGTACTTCCCCTGGTCAAGTACTTCTTGAAGAGGGTCACCTCCGTGGTGATGACCACCTTCCTCTTCTGCTGCCTCAGTGGGGGCGCCCCTGCCAGTGCCTGCTTTCAGCAAGGCATCCGGGCCGCAGAGGGCTTGTCCCTGCACCTGAGACCAAAGAGAAGGACTTGAGGGACTGAGCTTTCTCCCACCAGGAGCCTCATATCCAGGGGGGCCAGCGGGGGTATGTCAGACACACAGGGCCGGACATTCTGGTTCATCTTCCCCCAACACGGTGGGTGAAAGGACCGCCACATGGGACCTCAGACCACGTAGGACAAGGTATGTGTCGAGGACCAGTGAGTGTCCATTGTTGCAGCACATCCATCCTCTATCAGACCGGCCCCCCTCCCACGAAGACTGGGTCTATTAACACAGGGGACCCTGCAAGGGAATTTTCTGTCTGCTGCTTCACTGCAGCTGGGTGTTTGGGGGACATGGGGCAGTCTGCAGTTTTGGTGAAGACATTGTTATCTCCAGGGAAAGAGGTGAACACTCAGTCCCCTCTCTGTGGATGGTCTAGTCCTCTGGGTGTCATGTCTCTTCTTGCGGGTCACTGGGGTTTTATCCTCACTCCGTGGGGTACAGGAGGGGAAGGATGGACACATCCTGGGCTCACTCTGCCTCGGCTCCTGGGGAGGACCTCTCTGGCCCACATGTTCACAGGCCTCCATCCCCCCTGCTCGACAGCTCCCTCCAGAGGCTCGGCAAGAGGACCTGCCCTATGAAACGGGGTGCCTGGGTTGGGGGGCTTGTGGGTCCCTTCTCAGATGGCCACATTCAGGTCTCGGGGTGGGTGCGGTGGCCTGTGGCCACTCGCCAAGGTCACCACGCCGCTGCGGCTCCTTTCTGGGGCCTGAGATGCCCAGGGGTGGCTGGGGGAGGTGGGGGGGTGGCTGGGGGAGGTGGGGAGTTCGCTGTGATGGGGACGTGTGGGATGGGGGTCCTGGGCCCTGGGTCCCTCCCCGAGGAGGAGTGGGGGTCATGCCCAGAGGGAAGGCGGCCGGTGACCATCCTGGGTGTCAGCAGGCACAGTGCCGCGCCCCGCAGGCCTGGTGTGGGATTCCTGTGGTCCTGGCATAGAACACCAGATGGGGGGCGGTGTTGGGACAGGGGATGCTTCCTCTCAGGCCTGGAGCCCAAGGTCAAGGTGCTGGGGGCCCGCTCCTCCACGGGTTCTGGGGTCAATCGGTCCCAGACCCCTCCCAGCCCCGTCTCCGTCTCTGCCATGACATCGCCTTCTCGCCCGTGTGTGTGGGTCCAAATGCCCCCCATGAGGATGCCCGCACACAGGTCAGTGACCTCGGCTCACCCCGGGCAGCTCTGTGGTGGCCCATCTGCACACAAAGTCCCATTCTGAGGTCCCGGGGAGTCCGTCTTCCGGGGCCTCTTGAGGTGACAGTCCTTGTGGTCGATACAGCTCGTGGGGTCGTGTGGGTCCCCCAGGCCGAAATCCAGGAACCTCACGGAGGAAGCCATGTCCTGACTCAAGGAAGACGGACGGACGGGCAGCAGTGAGAGGGAGGCCGAGGGGCAGTCAGCTCTGCCCTCTGAGGAGTGGGGAGTCTCTAGAGGGCCGGGCCGGAGCTGGCAGGGGGACGCGGTGGTCAGAGGTGGGCGGCCTGGGCTGCGACGGGTGGCGTCACTTAGGGGCAGGGGCACGGGGGCCTCATGGATGGCCTCTGTCTGCTCCTACGAAGGTGGCCGGCCGCGGGCTCCCAGCCAGGTTGGGCCAAACGTGGAGCGGTTTGAAGACACATCCCAGGGGCACCTTCGAGTAGTGCCTTTTGCCTGGGGACACGGAGCCTCCAGCCTGCCGGGGAGTGTGTGGGCTGGTGGCACGTGGGGCTGCATCAGGGCCCTGAGGAGCTCGAGATGCCTGCTCCAGGCCTCACCTGGTCCAGGATGGAGGGCAGCTTCCCAGGGCCTCCTTCTTCGGGCACCACTCCTGGGCTGGGCGGGACCAGCGGGTCCCCTGAACCGTCACTGCAGCCAAGCTGAGGCTGCTGAGCGGCCAGGGCCGGAGCACGACCTGTGGGTGGGAGGTGCGTGAGGAGGTTGCAGGACAGCGGTGGGGCGCCCACATCAACAGAGGCGGGTCATCCACTGGACATATGACAGGAGCGAGCGGGACAGCAAGGCAGCCTGACGCCCAGCTCGGGTGGGGAGGCGGCTGCGTGTCCTCCATCTTCAGCACCCAGATGTATGTGTAGAGATGCTCGTCCAGATACCAAGGGGCTCTTTCCTCCGATGCCTCGTGTCTCATCATCTGGCAGGTGTGGGGGTCCTGGGGCGACCGTGACAACATGCCACAAGCTGGGGGGGTCACAAGAGCAGAGATTTCCCTCTCGCAGCTCTGGACGCTGGAAATACACAATGAAGGTGTGGTTGATTCCTGCTGGAACTTCAGGGAATCTGCCCTGGCCTCTCCCGGCTTCTCTGGTTTCCAGAAATCCTTGGCGCTCCTGGACTTGGGGCTGCATCACCTCCACCTCTGCCTCTATCGTCACGTGACTTCTCCTCTGTCTGTGTCCAGATTTCCCTCTTCTTGTAAGGACACCACCTGCTGGATTTAGGGCTCTCCCTAATCCAGCATGACCTCATCTTAACCACATCTGCAGAGACCCTGTTTCAGAAATAAGGCCTGATTCTGGGGTCAGAACGGATATAAATTGGGGAAGGGGGGACACTACTGAACCCACAGTAGTAAGTGAGGTGTTAGCGGATGGAGGGAACGAGAAGTGCCCACCCAACTGACAGGGCATCGTCAGACTGAAAACTGAGGAAGACAGCCCCAGGTAATTAACGGATCAGTTTATTATTGGGTAGTTTACTCACAGGGTGGGGTTGGGATGTGGTGAACAATGACCGGAAGCATGTGTCGCAGCGCTCTGCGTAGTCAAGGGGCCACCGGGAAAAGTTATGGTTAACTTGTGGGCGGGGTGTGCTTGGAAACAGAACACACATTCCTAAGTCAAGGTTCATGAATGGGTAACTGGCCTCATGGGCACCGGGGACACATCAGTGAAGGTCTTCCTTGTTTGGGGACTAACAAAGCATACAGGCCACCTGGTCCTGATAATTACTAAACAGCCTCTATTAACTACAAAAGGCTTGAGGACAGAGAAGTGACTGACCACACAGTACAGTCCTGGGTAAGGTCAGCGGAAGGACGAGCCCAGGATGGCATCAGTTATGCTGACAGCCTTACATGGCAGGGAGGCAGGGCTGGGGAAGTTGCGGGCTTGAGTCCCGCAGGTGCCCCAGAGAAAGGGACGTGGGCCGGCAGTGGGGTGGGCCTTGCACCTCTAGTGGGACAGGGTGTGGCCCTCAGAAGTGACCTGACACTTGTTCGTAGTGACCCCTCTGTGTAGTGTGGACATGCCTGTGTCCAGGGTCACATCCTGCTGCTTTGGAGCCCGACCTCTGCAGGCTGGCCTGAGTGGGAGTATATTGTGTCAGGAGCCTCAGGTAGGACATCCTCCGGGTTTGGGGAGGCCCCAGGAGGCCTTGGAGGTCAATTCTGGTGGGGGAGGGGTGAGGGTTCAACTCTGCCGCCGTAAGGGCGGCGTCCACACATGGAGGGGGCGGTGTTATCAGTTTACCTGAGAAAACACACTTTCAGGTCCCCCTTGCGTTACGGGAAAATCCTGTCTCTAACATGCGGGTGTTCAGGTAGCTGGAAGTGCTCCAGCCTTACTCTGTGGCTGGGCCCGTGCTCCTGCAGCTCCCGAAGACTGACTGCAGCGCCGTTGGCTTCACCTGGCAGGTCCCAGCCTTGGGGCGAGGGAGATTGGGCCACAGCCTTGGTGTCCAGGGCTGCAGTCAGGCAGTGCCCGGCCACCGGCCCCATGGGGCTGTTCACAGTGCAATGACAAATCCAAATGGATTCTGTCCTGTGCTGTTTGGAACAAGCTCTGGGTCTGCCTCTGGACTGTCCCTGTGTGGGGTTGTTCATGCCATCATTTACACTCCACAGCCCCCACGAGGTCACATGGGGTCCCAGGAATCACCCGGGAAAGCAGACAGCTTCTCTGGGCAGAAATGGAAATTCCCTGAGGTGTCAAGTTCTTGATGTGACGAATTTTTTTTTTAGTTGTGATTAAAATATATGTAACATAAAATTCACCATTTACCATTAACTTGAACAACTCAGTGGTATTGATCACATTCACAATGTTGAGCCAGCACCACCTCCATCTGGTTGTAAAACATTCTCGTCCCCCCAAAAGGAGACCCCTCCCCCTCCCCTAGCCCTTGGCACCACTAAACCCCTCCTGTCTCTGTGGCTTTGCCTCTAATGGACATTTCATATAAATGGAATCATAGTTTGTGGTTGTTCTTGGCTGAATGTTTCTGTCCCTCCAAAATTCACATGTTGAAATCCTTACCCCCAAGGTGATGGTATTAGGAGGTTGTGCTTTGGGGAAGTGATTAGGTCATGAGGGTGGAGCCCCTATTATGGGATTAGTGTCCTTATAAAAGAGACGTCAGAGAGCTCCCTCACATCTTCTCCATGTGAGGACACAGGGAGAAGATGCCATGTATAACCAAGAAGAGAGCCTCACCAGAACCTGACCGTAGTGGCATCCTGATCTCTGACTTCTGTCCTCCAGAACTGTAGGAAATACATTTCTGTTGAATACCCCAGCCTGGTAGTTTCTTATGGCAGCCCAAGCCGACTAAGACAGTGTCCTTCTGTGTCTGGCTTCTCTCACTGAGCATTGTGTTCTCGAGTTTTGTCAGCACTGTAACGAGTGTCAGTGCTTCACTCCTTTTCATGGCTGAGTAATATTCTATTGTGTGGATGGAGCACATTGCGTGTATCTGTTCTCTGTTTACCTGTTGATGGTCATTTGGGTGGTTTCCACATTTTGGCTGTTGTGAGTCATGCTGCTATGAACATGCATGTACAAGTGTTTGTGTGGACGTGTGGTTTCCTTTCTCTTGGGTTTATACATAGGAGTGGGATTGCTGGGCCTTGTAGCGACTCCATGTTTGACATTTTGAGGAACTGCCAGACTGTCTTCCAAAATGGAGGCACCATTTCACATTCCCACTAGCGCTGTTTGGATGTTCCAATTTCTTCCCTTTTTATTGTCTGTCTTTTGGATTCTAGCACCTTAGTAGGAATGAAATGCTATGTCATGGGTGTTCTGTCAGCCCATCAGACCCTCACCCCTTTTATATCAAGTACTTTGTAACGCTCCCCTCGCTTTCTGAAATCAGAGGCAAAGATAATCTCTCTACACATATAATTTAAGTATAATTATGTATATGTGTGTATGCATCTCTAGTTACAATAGAGAGAATTAAAGATAAATACACTTCATTGAAATAATACATAACTTAATAGGTAAATGCTTGGCTTCAACTACACTAAGTAATCAGATGTTTGCTTAAATTTTTCTTCAAGTTAGATTTAAGAAAAGGCAGGTAACATTCAACTCGATTCAAACTTTATACTTAATGTTTTTAAATGAGGACAAATAGGCATTGTTTTATAGAATTCGAATTACTTTGGTGACAGCAATCCTAGTGCATTTACTGACAATTCAGAAACTCTGAGCCACTTTACCAGGAGATTTGATTTTCCAAAATGTCAAAGAATTCTTGGTAAAGTTCTGAATAACTGTGAGAACAAGCTTTCCTAGAATCATATGGTTGTTCTTTTCCTGCAAAATTCAGTATATCTTAAAGCCATATAGAAATAACTTGTGTGTAAAGCAGAAGAGAGTCAGAATCTCAGCTCAGAAAATCACGAGCAGGTCCTTCCCAGGAAGGGCGGGCAGGCACAGGACAGTGCCTAAAACAACCGTCAAATACATAGTTCTATAAGATCAGTGATTGTAATAGTATAACTCTAGATATGGGAAGACTCTATAAGAGGGAACCATTTCCTGGACCGTAAGAGACTAGTAGGACAGGCAACCCAGTGGCTTTGGGCTACTGTTAACAGGGCCTAGTCCAGTAACAGCACATTGAGTGGCCTACCAACGAAATCCTCACCTGAACTGGGAATGAGTATTCCTAGGGCCGTGGGATAAATTCGTCCTGAAATGCCTCCTAAACCTTGGTCAAAATTAAGACCAAAAGAGAGGGGATTGTAACATAAAGAAAGTTGCCCACGATTCAGTTCCACAAGAATGAAGTCATCATCCACCACAATCGCTGACTTACAGGACACCCTGAAAGGAATTCAGGGCAAAGGTCAGGATGCGGCACTTTGTGCTCTGGACCAGAACCAGCCCGCAGAGAGTTCGATATTTTCAGAGAAAATTTTTTTGAACCTGGATTCTTGCCTCTTCCCACATTTAGAAAAGCACTAAAACCATTAAGGTATCTGTCCCTCCTGAACAGCAGTAACCTCCTACCAGGCTGTGTGCTTGGTTGCACATACCCCTTCACCAAATTCACACAAATGGGTCATTTTTTAAATATAAGCAGTTCTTTTCAGCTTTCACGTAGAGAAAAGACAGTCATGAACAACATTTCACAGGAGAGCAAACTGAATGGACCAAATGACAGTGGTGAGATGCGCGCCGTGTCCTACGTGGTCTGAGGTCCCACGTGGCTGTCCTTTCACCCACCGTGTTGGGGGAAGATGAACCAGAATGTCCTGCCCTGTGTGTCTGACATACCCCTGCTGGCCCCCCTGGATATGAGGCTCCTGGTGGGAGAAAGCGCAGTCCCTCAAGTCCTTCTCTTTGGTCTCAGGTGCAGGGACAAGCCCTCTGCGGCCCGGATGCCTTGCTGAAAACATGCACTGGCAGGGGCGCCCCCACTGAGGCAGCAGAAGAGGAAGGTCGCCGTCACCACGGAGGTGACCCTCTTCAAGAAGTACTTGACCAGGGGAAGTACTCTGCGCAGGTGCAGCCACTGCGCAGTTGTGGACATGGGAGCTGCTGGGGCACGTGGTGGGGGAGGGAAGCTCCACACCAGGCAGAGTTGGTGGCTCGAGCCCGTGGCAGCACTGCAGCCCTGTGGTGCCCTGCCCCCGAAGATGCCATGCGAACCTGATCACGTGAGTGTGTACCGCACATGATCTCAGACACGTGTGCTCACTGCTGACCCATCACGTGTGCCTGATGTCACACACACAGATGTGCTCACCTGCTCACTGCAGGCCCGTCACATACACTTCATCACACGCCCACTCACTGCTGCCTGTCGCCCCCAGTCCATGTGGGTCGAGTCCTCTAAGGAGCTCGGGGTTGCCCTGCTGGACCTCATCAGCTGGTCCACCACTGCCGCTGCGAAGGGGAGCCTCACACGGGTGCTTCCTGGTGTCCTTCACACTCGGGTCCTGAGCCACACTCTCCTGCCATGTCAGTTTCCAAGAGACCAGGCAGGCTCAGACCTCTTCGAGGGGCTGGCTTAGGTAAGGGGCTTGCTTGTTTCCTGGGCAACATTACTGTTACCTCAGACTGAAGGGGGATTGTGTACCCCTCAAGGAAAGAGACGTCCATGCCCTGACCCCAGGGGCTCAGGCCAGGACCTCATTTGGAAGTAGGGCCTTGTCGTGTAACTAGATGAGACACGGGCCTTAGGGTGGTCCCAATCCTGTGTAACTGCGTCCTTATATGATGAGTGGAGACACAGACACAGAGGGGAAGCCACATGAAGATGAAGGCAGAGATGGGAGGGATGCAGCCAGAAGCCCAGGGATGCCTGGGGCCCCAAGAAGCTGGAAGAAGCAGGAAGGACCCTCCCCTGGAGCCTCAGCACTTTCCAACTAGACAGTTAGTATGAGTGGGTCTGAACTGGAGGCAGCACCGTGGTCCCTGACCAGTCTGTCTTGCCCGCTTGGCACGGTGGGGAGCAGCTCTCACGAGACGCTGACGAGCGAGTTGGTTTCCCATGAGACCGTAGGACGCTGGTCCCGTAAACAGGCAGGCCCATCTCACCCTTCCTCCTGGGCTCTGGTCACACACGGCGACTGTGCACCGTGTGGGGCTGGGCTTTCAGCCTCTGCACAAGACCCCTTGGTGTTGGTTCAAAGTTCAGCTTACAGCCCAAGAATGATGGAAGGTGAAATCCTCATCAGCGCTGTGTGGTGCAGGCAGGGAGACACAATTAATTATAGAGTTAAAAGCAGAGAGACTAAGGGTGACTCAGCCATGGAAAAGGAGAGAAGCACGGACACAGGCTATGATGAAGATGAACCTCGAAAACATGATGCCCAGTGAGAGAGGCCAGACAGAAAAAGACAATCAGTGGATTCCACTTACATGAGACATCCAGAACAGGCAAGCCCACAGAGACAGGACGTGGACCGGGGATGCCGGGGCTGTGGGAAATGAGGGGTGACCTCTAAAGAGTGGGGCTTTGGGGAGATGATGGAAATGTTGTCAAATGGATTGTGCTGGTGTGTGCACAACCCTGTGAATATGCAGAACACCACTGAGCTTAATACTTAAAATGGGTTAACTAACCGTGTGGTAAAGAAATTCAGTCTCAATAAAGCTGTTACCAAAAGCGAAAACCTGGAGGCTTCCAGGCCCACCTCCAGAATGTGATAGCAGAGGTGCGGGGTCGGACAGGACCTGCGTGTCTGAAAGCCCCGTGTGTCAAACCAGGTGGTCTGAGAGCATCTTGTGAAATTCTCTCTGTGGCATCAGAAGCGTGGGGCGCTAGTGTGGCCAGGCCTCAGGCAGAGAGGCTGGATTCTGTGGCCTTGCTGTCCTCTCTTAGGGACTGTGGCTTTGTCTCCGTAGAAGGAGGTGGGTCAGCTGGAAATCCGGTTCCCTCTTCTGCACGTTTCTTCTTTCTCTCCCAGCGATGGTGCCGGCCGAGCTGTGCCAGAGCAACCAAGGCAAAAGGGTCGTGCACAAAAAGACTGAGAACTCTGACCAGGTGCCGTGGGCTCCACAGAGGCTGTGACCCAGGACTGAGGCCCCAGAGCCTCCTTCTGAGTGTCGTGGCCGCGGTGCCCCTCTCACGGGAGTTGCTGTCAGGCTTGATGGTTGAAGCAGCCACGGTATCCATACCTCACCGGTAGAAACTATTCCTTTTCTTCCCTGGGAGAAGCAGGTCTCCTTCTACTTTGTTTGGGAGACCCCCTTTTTAATAAACAAAAATGATAAGCTGTAAGTACATGTTAAGGATTAGGTTATATACATGTAAACAATAATCATAAACATCAAGAATCAGAACCTGATGGGTGGGCACCCAGGAGTGCCCTTCCCTCGTCCCAGCCTCCTCCCCGCCGTGAGGTAGCTGCTCTCCTGATGTTGTGTCAGTGACTTGTCCTCATAGTTTACACCCTAGCACGCATCCCTAAACAACGCAGCCCAGCTTTGCCTAGTTCCAATGTCCATAAGTGGGTGGACCGTGCTTGCTGCTTTGTTGCTCTTGATGGCTCAGCATTGTGTCCATGAGATTCTTTCATCTTGTGAATATAGTTTTTTTAAAAAATAATTTTTATAGTTTTACTACTTTTAAACAAATCGTACTCCATTGCTGTGGAATATTCCTTCCTAGGAGTGTGCAGGGCTCACTTCTGCATCCGCTTGTGATGGCCTTCAGGTTCTCTCAGGTTTGGCTCCTGTGGCTGCGGAGTCCATGTGTGTGTGTCCTGGTGCAGGGCTGGGGGGTTTGTGTTCAGCTGGGAGGAACACTGTGGGTCTGTGTGCACGGAGTGCGCTCTCTGAGTCCGATTGTTTCAGAAGTGTTTGCACCGCCCACTGCACACCAGGCTTTCCATTGCTCCACGTCCTGCTGATATTTGATACTATGTCTTCATGTCTGCCATTCTGGTAGGTGTGTGCACAGTAGTTTTCTTATGGTTTTAATCCCTTGGTTGTTAGTGAAGTTGTGTGTCTGTGGTATTCATGGACTACTTCCTGTTTTTTTTTAAAAAGTTTTAAAAATTGTGGTCAAATACACATAACATAAAATTTACTACCCTAACCATTTTTAAGTGCACATTTTAGGGTCATGAAGTAATTCACACTGTTGTGCAAACCTGACCGCCATCGTCCTCCAGAACTTTTTCATCTTGCAAAACTGAAACAGTCCCCATTAAACACTCACTCCCCATTCTCCCTCCCTCAGCCCCTGGCACTCAAAATCCTACTTTCTGTCTCTGCTTCCGACTGCTCTAGGGAACTTGTATGAGTGGATCAGGCACTGTTTGTTTTTTTGTGTCTAGCTTACATCACTGAGCATAATGCCTTCAAGGTTCATCCCTGCTGCAACCTGTGTCAGAATTGCCTTCCTTTTTAGGCTGAATAACATCCCCTTGTATTGATGGACCATGGTTTGCTTCTCCATTCAACCATTAGTGGACACATGTAATATCTACATTCATTTCTCATGTCCTAATATTTGTGGAATAACGTCAGAAAGTCCTATGAATCAAAAGTCATTTGCCAAGAACTTTTTCTTAAACTTTTTATCATGAAAAACATCAAAGCTAAGAAAAAGAGATGAATACATGTCAGCTTCACTTGTGTTCAGGAATTAATGCTTTATGAATTCACTTTATTCCCTGTATGTGTGCTATGCATGTGCATGTGCCTCTTTGCATACATGTGCTGTGCATGTGCATAGGTATGTTCACTTGCACACGTTAACGTGTGCATGGGCATATGCATGCTAGTGTGTGAATATATTTGTGCTGTGCACCTGCATTTGTTTGTGTGTGTGCTGTGCCTGCCTGTGTGCATAACCGTGTGTTTGCTGGAACCACTTGCAGATATATCCACACGCAGCTGCTCTAACAATCCTGCATAGCCACGTAAAGGTCACAGATCTCAGGGATTTAAATGGATGGAGCAGGATGTTCTGACACAGAGTCTGTCTTCCAATGACTGTCACTGTCTCAGTAACATCCTTCACACCTTCTTTAAGCCCCATTCAGGGTCCAGTTTAGACCCCCATTACATTCAGTCACCTGCCCCAGGTCCCCTAAAGCTACAATGTCACAGTTGGAGAGCCCGGCCAAGGCTTGGGGTGCCCCTCCTGTTGGCCTGGCCTCCAGGCTCTGCACTTGGCTCCTGTGTTCCCATCTCTCAGCCAGGCCCTGACTTGGATGGGGCCGCCACCCCTTTCCTCACAAGGTGGCATTGCCCAGTCAAGGGGGTTCATTCTCCCCAAACTCAGTATCAGGAGTGGGGGCGTGACAGCCCCATTGGGTCTCCTTCATGTGGGACCCTGTGCTTTTGAAAGAGCAGGCGCCCTGCCCTCGGGGGTGGGAGCTGGGAGGTGACATGCGGCCCACCATGGGCAGACGGGTCACCAGGTGGGGTGAGCCAGTGTGCAAGGAATTCCGCGGTGGGCTCTCCTCACCAAAGGCTTCTGTGCCCCTACCTCTCCCCGTGCCTCCCCTCGAAGATAGCGCGGTGCCCGGGACCGGAGCCATGGGAGCCGTCAGCCACCGCCCTCTCTATACACACACAAACGCACATGTACATGCACACACACATGCACACGCACACGTGGCAGGGAAGCAGGACCTGAGTGCAGGGCTCTCAGCGGCTCTGAGCGCCCCGCCCAGAATTGGCCAGCGGAATGGACAGACCGGATCTCCCGGCCCGGACCATGCAGGAGTGTCCTGCCTGGGCTTCCAGTGCGGCCGCCTCCTCTGGAAGCCTGGGAGGCTGGAATCAGGCCCCTTCTTGTCTGTCCTGGCAGCAGACTGGGCTGCACTCGAAGAAGTTCGTGGCTTACCCATGGATCCTGACCATCAGGTGGCCAGAGATATTGGTAACATTTCTGTTTTGCCTGTTGAAATGTTTAATGACAAAGATTTTGTTCAGTTTCCTGATGTGGGTGTCCAAAGATGAGAGACCCATGTGTGTGATCTGTACCTCCTATGAGATCAGCCCTAAGCTAGTTTAAACATGATCAAGTTCTGTCTACACGGTAGATTTAGACCTCTGCCTGTCCTGTCTACTGATTATGCTTAGAGCTGACCATGTGTTGTCTATAATAAAATTTAGATCTGACCATGTTCTGTGTACCTAGGACTATGGGGAGCTGGGTAGAAACCCGGCCTGGCCTCAGTACTGGGAAGCTCCGTGCCTGCATCTGAAGGTCAGTGCTTAGATGTCTGGGGTCTGGAGCTGAGGTGGGCTTGTCTAAGTAACAGCCTCTCTTCTGAGTGTGGTTACCTGGTCCTCCCAAGGGTCAGTGCTATGGTCGGGGCCTTAGTCTTAATCCCTGCAAGGTTCACCTTCCCTGGGGCTTGTGGAGAATCTGCAGGAGGCCTACCTGGCAATAATTCCAATTCACCAGCATGTGCATGGTGAATAGGGAGGCAGGTTTAGCTGGTGAATTGATTGCAGGGCAGGCAGATCGGGTAAAAGGCCGATGGGTCAGCTGAGTCTGCTGCTGAGCTCTCCTTCCGATCTCCCGTCCCTACTCAGCAGCGTCCAGAGCTGCCCCTCGGCTTTCAGCCCTGCTGTCCTGTGCGTTTTCTCAACAAGTACGTGAGACAAGAAAGGAGAACCAAGCCTGCGAGAACCAAGGAAGTGTGTTCAACTCTAGCATGAAAGCTTTAAAAACAGGTAAAATCAACAGAACCAAAGGGAAAAGAGGAGGACTTCTCTGGGACAAGTGTGGGCAGAGGAGACCCACCTGCCACTTTTTCCCATCCCAGGAGCTCCCAGGAACGCAGCTTGTTTCCACAGTAGGAGAGCCACCAGCAGAGCCATGGTGTCCCGACCAAGGGGACGTGTGACCCCAGGTGCAGGGTCTGGGGAGGGCGGTTCACCATGGGACTGTGGACATGTGACTCAGGTGGATGGGGCTGGGTAGGAGGGGTCACCTGTTGAGAGAGAAGGTGTGACTTTAGGCGCAGGGTTTGGGGAGGTGTGGTCACCGTGGTGAGTGTGGATGTGCGAGCCCAGATATAGGGTGCGGGGACTGTGTGGGTCTCACCACATCTGCATGGGTCAGGATCACATGTACGGAGAGACCGCATATGTACTCTTTGACTGCACTGTGTCCGGTCCCCTTTGAGATTTCCAACCTCTGCATTAAGGGTGTTGCCCTGATTAACCTGTGGTTCCTTTTCTTCTCTTAATCTTGTCACTTTCATATGAGGTTAGCCATGTTTGAGTGGGTTGCTGCTCTGTGTTTTGGTGAGTGACAACCCTTCGTGGTATCATATTAATATCATATCATATCATATGTCTAATCTATGGGGGTCTCCACTTCCTGGGTCCGCCTGGACAGAGGTCAGGTGAGCACAGAGAAGCCCCTCTTAAGAATGGTCTCCCATGTGCTCTATGAGGGTACCGTGATGGGCCCTAAGGTAGGGGACTGTGTCTGGGCCTCCGACATTTGTGATGAAGGGGAGTCGAAATGGAATCTCAATTAACAAGACATTATTTTAAGAATTTATTTTAAGTGAAATAAAACACACGTCACATTCCCTTTACCATCATCACCATTTTAAGTGCATGTTTCTTTTTTTTTTTTTTCCGGTACGCAGGCCTCTCACTGTTGTGGCCTTTCCCATTGTAGAGCACAGCCTCCGTACGTGCAGGCTCAGTGGCTATGGCTCACGGGCCCAGCCGCTCCGCGGCATGTGGGATCTTCCCGGACCGGGGCACGAACCCGTGTCCCCTGCATCGGAAGGCAGACTCTCAACCACTGCGCCACCAGGGAAGCCCAAGTGCATGTTTCTGAGGCAACAGATCTATTCACTCTCTCGTGGAGCCATCACCACCATCCCTAGAACTTTTCATCTTGCAAAACTAAAATTCCACAACCATGAAAGTCTCACTCCCCACTCCCTCTCACTGCCCCTGGCACCGATATCCACTTCAGTCCCTGAGTTGCTGACTCCAGGGCACCCACTGGAGTGGAATCCTGCAGTGTTTGCTGACGGGTCACTGTGGAAGAGCTAACTTTCAGTCTGAAGCTCTGCCTGTTTGTATCTGAAGAATCTGCATTTAAGGAGAGGGTGTATGAGGAAGGGGGTGTATGAGGGACAAAGGTGTCCGGGGTGCAGATGAGCCAGGACCTGACCAGCTGCCTTTTGGGTCCTCTGGTTCCATCTCTTGGCCTGGGCCTCATCTGCATCATCACTGGCCCCGCTGGCAGCCCTGGGGTGGTGTTGTCTGAGTGAGATTCCCCTGGTGCCCCTGCTCTCCTCCCCTCCTCCTGCTGGTTGGGGAGGGAACTGTTTGCTGTGTGGTCTCTACTCCTGAGGCACGAAGGACCCTGCAGCATGGACCTGCAGAGTGTGGGTGTGGTCCCAAGAGCATGGGACCCACATAGGACACAGCACTGGGGTATGACAAGTGCTAGGGCTGCCTCATCACTGACAGGGAATGTTGCCAAGATCCTGCTCGGGAGGGCGCGGTGGGTGGCCTGGGACCCCAGAGACCCCATTCCTATCCTGGAGCTTGGACAGTGCATCCCCATGGGCTCCCGATTCACCCCATATCTGAGCCATATCCCTCTGTCCTTTCTTTGAACTCAGGAAAACGAGCTCTCTTGGGCACAACATAGGCCTGGTCCTGTCGGTGTTAGGATTGTTTAATTTAGGCGTCCTGGGATAGCAGCTCTTTTTAGGCCTGAGAAGGAACAGCTCAGGAGTGTAAAACATTTTCAGATGAAACTAATATTCAATGACTGTCTCTAACTACTCCGTTGTTGACTTCTGTTAGTCATTATTCTCCTGGTTTCAGCTCTAATGTGGGGATTACAGGGGAGTCAACATTTAAATCTTCATAATCTGTGTATTTGTAGCTTCAGTAACATTACTGACCCATAGTTTGTATGGTTTGGGAAGAGTTATTGATTTCATGTATCATGTAAAGGATTCACAATGATGATAGGACAATTAAGATTACAATAATGGGGCTTCCCTGGTGGCACAATGGTTGAGAGTCCGCCTGCTGAGGCAGGGGATGCGGGTTCGTGCCCCGGTCCGGGAGGATCCCGCGTGCTGCGGAGCGGTTGGGCCCGTGAGCCATGGCCGCTGAGCCTGTGCATCCGGAGCCTGTGCTCTGCAACGGGAGAGGCCCGTGCACCGTAAAAAAAAAAAGATTACAATAATGGCTGGTAAATTGTTCACATTTTCTCTACCTGTGCATCTATTGTACCTATATGAGTTAGTTTAGTTGTCAATATTAGTGAAATAATATAGAGGACTAGAGAACTTATTTTAAAAATCACTATTGTGTGATGATGAATATGTAAAAGTTCTTCCATAATTGGTGATGCTGTATCTTGAGACCCTAGATGAAATTTATATGCCTTCGTGATAGACACTATTTTAGCCTATAATTTTACTTTGAAAAATTTGCATCACTTTTTACTTTTATCTCATTTATTGAGAAATACATAATTGTTATGCTGTTGGCTTGAAACTGGTTGAAAAAGGCTTGAGTCCTTCCTTATTTTACATTTACAAAGGTAGGATCTTGAAACATAGGATATGGTGGAGTGCATTCGTGTAACCATTCTAGGTTAGGAGTAGCAGTTTCCACTGCTAAGACTTCTTGTTTAGGTGCAAATGCTTTCCATACTATGAAGATTATTAGCATTACTGCTGCTACTGAAATGAATGAGCCTAAAGACAAAATATTTAATGTTCTGTGTGCCTCAGAGTAATGTAGTGACATCCCTGAGAGACCAAGAAAGTGCTGCAGGAAGTCATATTTACTACTACAAATATACCTGTGAAGTGAATTTTGCTACTGCTGAGTTAACTGTATAACCTGAGAATCGTGGGAATCAGTGTAGGAAGCCTCCTATAATAGTGAAGACTGCTCCCATGGACATTAGGACACGGAAGTGTGCTACTACATAGTATGTATCCTAGAGGACAATGTCTGGGGATGAGTTGGCTAAGATGATTCCTGTCAAACCACCTACTGTAGAAAGATAAACTAAAGCCTAAAACTCATAATATATTGGGAGGTCATATAATATTACCTCCATGAACAGTTGCTAACCAGGGACATCCCTGGTGATGCAGTGGTTAAGAATTCGCCTGGCAATGCAGGGGACACGGGTTCGAGCCCTCTTCTGGGAAGATTCCACACGCCGCGGAGCAAAAAGCCCGTGTGCCACAACTACTGAGCCTGCCCTCTACAGCCCGCAAGCCACAACTACTGAAGCCCATGCGCCTAGAGGCTGTGCTCTGCAACGAGAGAAGCCACTGCAATGAAAAGGCTGCGCACCGCAGCGAAGAGTAGCTGCCACTCACCGCAAGGAGAGAAAGCCCACTTGCAGCAACCAAGACCCAATGCAGCCAAAAAAAAAAAAAAGAAAAGAAAAGAAAAGAAAAAGAATGAGTTGCTAATCAGCTAGATACTTTTACTCCTGTAGGGATAGAAGTAATTACGGTAGCTGATGCAAAGTGTGCTCCTGTGTCGACAGCTATCCCTATGGTAAACATATGATGGGCCCACAAGAGAAATCCTAAAAAGCCAGTAGACATGACTCATACTATTCCCAAATAGCTGAAAGGCACTTTTTGTCCTAAATAGTATGTAATGATATGTGAGTTTATAACAAACCCTGGTAGGCCATGAGTGCAGACTTCAGGGTGACCAAAGAATCAAAATAGGTGTTGGTATAGGATTTGGTCTCCTCCTGAAGGGTCAAAGAAAGTAGTGTTGAGATTTCTATCTCTTAACAGTATGGCAATTCTGGGTGCTCGGACTGAGAGTGGTAATTATATTAAGATGGCTATAGTTGGGGGAGATTAAACAAATAATGGTGTTTGGTATTGGGATATGACTGCTGCTTTTGTATGAAAGACTATAGTAATTAAAGTAATAACACCAAGAATTGAAGAGACACCTGCTAAATGTAAGGAGAAAATGGTTAGGTCGACAGAGAATCCTGCGTGGGTCAGATTGCAGGCTAGAGGTGCATATACGGTTCCACTGGTAACAGAACCAGCTTCTACTATTGGTGATATGAGTAGGAGTAAGAATGATGGGGGAAGTAGTCAAAAGTTTACGTGATTTTTTTGGGAAATGCTACCTCAGGTGTCCGAGTTATTAGTGGCCCAAGTCCATTTTCAAACCCTACAATATAATGGGTACAACTATAAAGAAAACTATTACAAGTGCAGGGACTGTTATGACTACCTTACAGTTTTGGGCATCTCCAAGTAGCGCTCCAGGTTAGTATAGCTCAGCCTGGATTAATATACTTAAGGTGCTGCCTGGTACTCCAGCTCAAGCACCAAATAGTAAATATAAAATATCTTTGTGATTTGCTGAAAATAATCAGCAGTGTATGAACAGAGGTAAAACGACTGAGCTAGCATTCGACTGTAAATCTGAAGACAGAGATTGAGCCCTCTTTCTCACAAACCCTGTGGTGAATCAACAAATTGAATTGTAGAAGCTGCAGAGAAGCAGCTTCAATTCTGCTGGTGATTTTCCTGCCTTTTTTTTTCTTTCTCTAATGAAGGAGAAGTAGACTGAAACCAGTTGACTGGAGGATTTGCCTGTTAACTAAAGTTTCCTGGGGTTAAAACTCATCAATATTGTAAAGATTTGGTTTAATTACAATGTTTGCTTTACATTCAATTGATGTAGGATAAAGTCTTGCAATCTTTATTTTTAGGAATTAAGTAAATTTTACTTGTTTAGGGTTTCGAAAGCTCTTGGTCTGAACTAACCTAAATTCCTAGTCCAGCACCGATAGAATGGGTGTTATGTGTAGTAATCGTGTGGGTATTATGATTGGTAATGAGAGGAAGGTTATATTTTGTATGTTCAAACTGTTTTATTTTTATGTTGTTTAATGAAGGGGACATAGTTACTGATGTAGAGTATGTTAGCTGCAAGTAGAAATATATGTTGAGGACGGCTGTGATGGCTATTAGTGTTGGTAAAATGATGTTATCATTTTTGTTATCTCTTGGATAATTACTCATTTGGGTAAAAACCCTGATAGTGATGGGTGATGTCCTAATGATACTATAATGGTGAGGAAAAGGATTGTGATGGGAGGTGTTTTATCTCATGTGTGTGATAATGATACTCTTGTAGTACATGATCTGGGCATAAGTAAGAAGAAGAGAGTGTTGTGATGATATAAATTCGTATGTTTACAATTGTTATAATTGGAATATACTTTATAATAGCTGTTACTCATCCTATATGGGCAATTGATGAGGAGGGTGTAATTTTTTCCAGGTGAGTATGGCTAAGTCAGCCTCAGCCTCCAGCTATGATTTATAATATCACTATGATTAATAGTATATTTAGGTTGATGGATGGTGACATGTGATATAAAACTGATAGGGGTGCACTTTTGTCAGGCTGATAGCATCAGGCCTGCTGTTCATGGGATGCCTTGTGTGACTTCAGGCACTCAGAAGTGAAATGAGGAAAGCCCTACTTTTGTGACAAGGGTGATTGTCATGAGGGTGGATGCTGCTGGATTAAAGATTTTTGTTATTCATTGTGTTCTTTGACCAGAGTATATTAGATTAATGATAATAGCCATTATAAGTAGTATTGATGTGGTGGATCGTTTTAGGAAATATTTGTTGGATGCTTCTGTAGCTTATAGGTTCATGTTTTTTATTAGAATGGGGATACCATTAACCAGTGTGAGCTTGTTATACAATTATATTTCCTGAGATAATGGTCAGTAGAATGATAGTAAAAACAATGAGAGTTTATTGGTACAGGAAGGATATACGACAATATTTTGGGGGTATGGGCCTGAAGCTTACTTAGAGAACCTTACTATATAGCATGTGGTGTAATGTCGTAGCGTGGAGAATGTAAAATTCTTAGGAAGAATTCATTTCCAGGAATAAGAGCATTGAAACCTCTATGATTTACTCTATCAAAGTAACTCTTTTGTCAGACATATATCCTAAGTATGGGGTGGGTTGCCTGGTATTATGACAGGTAGTGAAAACTCTCATATACATCGGGCTAATGTTAGTAGTAAAAAAAGTTTTTATAAGAGATGTATATGTTGATCATATCAAACTTCTGGGTAGGATGCTCAAATTCATAGAAAGGAGATTGTTAGATGTGTTTTAATGATCACTTGGGCTGTATATAATTCTGTCACCTAGGGATTGTTGAATGCTCCGAAAAATAGATTGTTGTGGAAATGTTTATTATAAGGAAATTGACATATTCTCTAGGAAGGGCGGGCTGAATGGGCCTGCTACATTTTCTACATTGAAGACATATACAGGTTTTGATTCTACTTCTGTTAAATCAAGTGGGGCTTCATTGGATTTCTGCTACTGTGGAGATAATCAAATTCTCAGTAGGGGTCAGGAGAAAATTAGTCATAGGTGTTCTCGTGTAATAATTACTGTTGAAAGTGTAAATGATCCATTTATCAGTAAGACTGAGAATAGAATAACTGCTACATTACTTCATATGAGATTGTGTGTGCTACTGTCCCTAGAGCTCCAGTGAGTGAGTATTTTGAATGTGAAGCTCATCCAGATCTGAGGATGGAATAAATGGCTAGCTGTGATATGGCTAATATAAATAATATGCCTACATTTATATTAATTAGTAGATAAAGTATGGGAAGAAGAATTCATATTGTGAGAACAAGGGTTAAGGTTAGCATTGGGGAAATAATATATAAATTGATGATGTTGATGGGCATAGTGGTTCTTTAATAAGAAATTTAAATGCCTCAGCAATGGGTTGCAATAATCCATGGGGGCTGATGATTTTTGGCCCTTTCTGCATTTGTATATAGCCTAGTATTTTCCATTTAGTTAATATGAGGAATGCTCTGGTCAATTAAATTGGATCATTTGTGAAAGAATGTTGATTATAAACATATTCTTAGGAAGAGGGCTTGAACCAGTGCAGATAAAGGTTTCAGTTTTACATAATTACCGAGCTCTGCCACCGTAACAAACCGGGTTCTACAGTAGGGTATGTATAAATTACTTGAATGTAGATTATATCATCATTTAGTTTGCAGACATTTTGTAAAGTAAGCTGTATTGCTCATGTCCTTTCATACTGGAAGAAATCTGCAATGGACAGCAACCAGGATGACTCCAGTCTGAGCTCAGATCACGTGAGACTTTAATCATTGAACAAAGAGACAATTAATAGCAGTTATACCATTGAAATGTCGTGATCCAGCATCAAGGTCATAAACCATATTGCCGAAATGAGCTCCAGAATACAGTTATACTGTTATCCCTAGTAAAACTTGTTGCGTTGATCAGTGTTTTAGAAGAACAGGTGATAAAGCATTTTGACTAGCTGGTCTAAAATTTAATCACTCAGAGGTGGTGTATTCTCCAAAAAATAAATGGCGCACGGGCTCAAGGCGCACCAGCTTCAGTAGTTGTGGCCCACTGGCTTAGTTGCTCTGTGGCACGTGGGATCTTCCCAGACCGGGGATCAAACCCGTGTCCCCTGCATTGGCAGGTGAATTCTTAACCACTGCATCACCAGAGAAGTCCCAGAATCGCAGTCTCCCTTTTAATATACCTTAAGCCCAAAGAATCCATGGAAAATTGTTACAGAAAATAAGACAATAAAATATTGTAAGGACTATAACAGAAGCATATAGTACATAGTTCATATAGACACGTCCCAAGCAGTTACAAAGTATATTAAAAGGGAGGCTGCAGGGCTTCCCTGGTGGTGCAGTGGTTGAGAGTCCGCATGCCGATGCAGGGGACACGGGATCATGCCCCGGTCTGGGAAGATCCCACATGCTGTGTGCTGGGCCTGTGAGCCATGGCCCCTGAGCTTGCGCGTCTGGAGCCTGTTCCCTGCAATGGGAGAGGCCACAACAGTGAGAGGCCCGTGTACCGCAAAGAAAAAAAGGGAGGCTGCAATTTTATTTTATTTTTTATTATTTTTTAACATCTTTATTGGAGTATAATTGCTTTACAATCATGTGTTATTTTCTGCTTTATAACAAAGTGAATCAGTTATACATATGCATATGTTCCCATATTTCTTCCCTCTTGCATCTCCCTCCCTCCCACCCTCCCTATCCCACCCCTCTAGGTGGTTACAGAGCACCAAGCTGCTTTCCCTGTGCTATGTGGTTGAGAGAGGCTGCAATTTTAAAAGAATAAGATAAATTATACCCACAAACTCCCAATATTTCCTGAAATGTTGCAATCTGAAACTCTATTGTAGGAAGCAGAAGATTCCAGGAGACATTCTACAAATGAAGGACTCTAAACGCTGTGGTTGGATAAGGAATTCTAGAAGGAAGGTATCCTCACCCAAGGAGAGCAGGTTCCTATACTTGTCTAACATCACATCCCTGTACAATTCCCACTGATGTTGGTCCAGGCATTCTCACTCCTCTTGAGAGAAATGTATGGCCATATCCTGGAATGTCAGCAGTCCCTGAAATTAAAGGTACACATGCCATGTGGCCATGGGAAGAGTTCATAATGTGACCCAAGAAGAAAACAACAAGTTAAGAGAACTGGTTTTAATTTAGAAGAGTGTTTTCAGTTATCCACTATATATATATATATATATATATATATATATATATATATATATATATATATATAAAATTTACAAAGTAACTTTCTCTACCTTATTTCTAACTACAAGCAGAGTGTGGCATGTGATCCACAAAAACAGTATAGAGACTATACTTATCTGGAAAAGAAATGATAAAATGATGGTTTCAACACAGGCATATACATTTTGAGTGTTTTATTTATATGAAATTGGATAAAATGTGTGTATTTCTCAGACACAAAAGACATGTCGAGGTAGAAATGTACCTTTCAACTATTCTTGGGTACACAAGTACACTGGGGAGATTGTAGAAGTGCAGATTGTGATTCAGTAGGTCCGGTGGGCCTGAGTTCTATTTTTTTCACAAGCTCATTTTTAACTAGTGATGCCACAGTCTCTGATTCATTAACGACAATTCTGAATAGCAGAGACATAATTAGAAAGGTAAAAATTCATATTTAATTTTGAACTTAAAGTGTTTTATGGATTTTAGACGTTTAATAGAATAGTCAGCACAGCAGCAACAATCATTTGTGAATATTTACTAGAGACCGTGTATCTTTCTAACTTTTTTGTGTAGGATTCTAAGAAAAAGGCCTGGGCTGCGGCCTCAGTGGGCGGGGCCCCCAGGCCGGGCCGCCCCTCCAGGACCCCCGACGGGGCCCTGCGCTCCTGGCGGCTCCCTCCCCCGGCGCCCCTTTCCCTCCCGGAAGGCCTCGTGGCAGAGCGGTCCCACCCCCTGCGCCAAGAACGGAGCTCGCGTTTCTGCAGAGCTGGAACTCGCGGCTCGGAGTCTCTTCCCTCCGCCGTCACGGAACTGTCCCGGAGCCTGAGGGGAGGGCGGCCTCACTGAGGCTGCCGGCTCTCGAGGGGCCCCGGCGGCCGAAGCCGCCACAGTCTTGGGGACGGCGGGCCGGGTAAGTGGGCGACAACCCTCCGCCTGGTCCGCTGCCCGGGCGGCAGCGCAGGACCAGCTTCTGAGGGGCAGGGGTTCGCTGCCACCCGCCGCTGCTGTGCAGAAAGAGCGGTCCCCAGCGTCTGGTCCGGGAAACTTCGGTCCCTCCTCTCCCCCTTGCCCTCGGCCTGGCTCGCGGGGCCTGGGGGTCGTGGGAAGGGGGTCGGCCTGAGCGTCCTGAGGGGAAACGGGGCAAGGGAGGAGCAGGGTCCGGCTGCAGAGTCAGCGCCCCTCCTCCCGACTGCGGGGAAAGCGAATGAAAGCTCCTCCCGAGGCTCGCAGGCTCCTTATTCAGCTGAGTCCCTCTGCGCTCCTTCCTCCCTGAGCTAAAGTACCGGGGTGGGGTGGGGGGACAGGGCAGGGGACGGACGCAGGTAATGGGGAACATCAAAAGGTGATTGTTAACTAAGGAAAACCTGCTCTCCCAACGTGAGGAATGTAGCGCTTTTCTTTGTATGCGAAGATGCCAGAGTCTGGGCTCCCTGAAATCCTTCCTTTGATATGCACCTCTGCTCCCTGGGGCCTGCATTCTGTATTTGCATATCCTGAGTACCTCAGGGCCCGAGGCTCACACTGGAGGGCTGCAAGTGCTGATGACTGTGACATCCTTTGTCTGCTGAGAAGAAATATTCCATTTCTCACAGGCTTGAGGGGCAGACAATGAAACAGTGTCAGAGAATCTCATTCAGCTTGTACTTTAGTTTACATATAGATAATATTTATACGTAACTGTGTTAATAGAGGTTCTCAAGTCCAATCAACTTGTACTACTGCCCTCTATGTATTCATTTCATCAATATTCATAAGAAATGCCTATAGATTTGACTTAATCCATTTAAATAGGATAATGATTTTTAAAGGAAACATAATAGAAATATAACAACAAAACCTTTACCACTAAAGGCTGGGTCTGGAACAACCTACATAAATGTTCCATTGTTAAAATATTGAAAGATGTATTCAATAGAAATATCAGCAAAAATGACAAATAATAAGGGCAGCAGAATGTTGAAATGTTCTATCTTTATCATTAAAGTGGCAGAAAATCATTTATTAGTAGGCACTGGGGGCAGAAGATGCCTGATTTTATATCTTTGTCATAGTTGTACAGTTGTTTCAACAAGTTACTTAAAGACAAAATGGAAAAACAAGGAGGTTTGTGCCTGAGATCACGTTGATGTGAAACCGGGGGTGGCCACCTTGTGCCAGGTGAGTTAAGTTTACCTGGCAGGTAGACCGCAGAGCTCCTGAGAAGCAAGGGTTGGAATTTTTCTGCTGGGTGCCCCTTAGGTTCTGAGACTTGACTGATTGTGAGTCATGTTTCGGTAAAGACCTGGTCACAGGAAAAGGGTGAGAATAGAGTGATTTGGGGAGCAGCTAACAACATTCATCACGGCTCACGGCCTGAATGAATTTTAAAGAAACAAAAACAAATGCTTCTTATGGAATCAGAGAATGTGAGGGCTGGACAATCCCAGAAAATGAGGAACACCCGTCCCATTTTCCAGATGAGAAAACAGAGGCCCAGCAAGGTGAAATACCTCACCCAAGTTGCACCCGTCTCTCCTCTCCACTACGTGGTTCATGAAAGCAGGACTCTTCCTGTCGTGATGACTGCTGAACCCCAAAAAGGGCCAGGTATCTAGCAGTTGCTCCAAAAATTTTGGTTGGCTGTAAGAACAATGCTATTTCTTTCATTCTCACTCTTATTCAGGACTGTGCCAAGAACTCTCCAGTTTGCAATGTAATTCGATAAATGTAAATATGAATTGAGTTTTGTTGTGATGAGGACTTAGGCTTTGAAGGTAACAGACTTGGTTCAGATCTTGGTTCTACGACTCAATAGCTGTTTGGCTTTGGGAAAATTACTAAACCTCTCTGAGCTTATTTCCTCCTTTGTAAAGTGGGGATAAATGTATCTGAGCCAGCAGAGCACCTGCATGAGAGATGTGCACTAAATATTGGTCTTTCTCACTCTCCCACGCCATCTCTCTGTTCTTCCCAGAGAAGTTGTACAGACGGATATAGTACTTCTTTTAAAATAATTAATTAATTAATTTTTGGCTGCGATGGGTCTTCGTTGCTATGCGCGGGCTTTCTCTAGTTGCAGCGAGTGGGGGTTACTCTTTGTTGCGGTGCGCGGGCTTCTCATTGTGGTGGCTTCTCTTGCTGTACCTGCTGTGGAGCACCGCCTCTTGGTGTGTGGGCTTCAGTAATTGTGGCCTGCAGGCTCACTAATTGTGGCACATGGGCATAGATGCTCCGCGGCATGTGGGATCTTCCCTGACCAGGGCTTGAACCCATGTCCCCTGCATTGGCAGGCAGATTCTTAACCACTGAGACACCACGGAAGTCCGATATAGTACTTTATAAACAGGGGTTTTAATTTATTTCAGATAGTGTACATTTTTCTTCTTGTAGAAAAGATTATTCCACTATAGAAACATTAACATGCGATATCACTACAAATGCAGTATTCTATGGGCTAGATCTTATCAGTAAATTTTATAAGTAATTGGGCAAATCCCAAAGCACTAGGTACTAGGGATTAAGAAGACTCAAATCTGGGGTGGCCCCCCACGTCAATTTTAAGAGCAGGGTGTGTTTTGCAAATCCATGTTTCATCTGGTCTTTGTTTCTCATCCATCCTCTGTGTCTGCCTCTCTCAAGAAGGCTCAGATCCTCTGCTTTCACACCCTCCTGGCTGGCTGTGCCCCAGCTCCCGTCCTGGACGCTCTGCATGCATGGGTGTGCCTGCTCTCCCTGTGCATCACCAGCTTTGCCAGGGAGCTGCTGTATCGTGCACTGCTGGCTGTACCCCAGAGTGCCTAGACCCTTCTGGTACATGAAGTACACCCTCATCACCATGAGTGCACGCCCATCCCCTTACCTTATATCCTGCCTCTAAGCCAGGCTTGGGGGTGACTACAGTGTGCATTCAGCTATGAGAGGTGCTGGGATCAAAGTGAAGTTCCATCTTTTGAAGTTGCAGGCTTGAGGGGCACAGAGTGATTTAAAGTTGGGTCACTTGACTTAAAGCGGGGGCTGATTGATTTAAAGCCAGGGCAGCTGACTTAAACCCCGATTCTCTCAGCTGCAGGACGAGACCAACTTTGGGGGTGCACGGGTTCGCTCCAAGCCAGCACTGCTGTTCAGGAAGAGCTTCCAGTAGCGCCTTAGTGCAGGGGGACTTGGTGCCTTGTCTTGCCCCTGCCCTCAGAGGGGGGCCACCTGCTCTTCTGGAGGAGAATCAGGGAGGGGGAAGTGCAGAGTCCCGGCTGGAGTTGAGGCACCCCTTGTCTGATGGCAGGGAAGGGGGGGCGGGGCTGTGTGGTGTCTTGGGGCTGGACTCACCAGGTCGACTCAGCTTCTCGGCCTCCTAACCTCCCTGCACACACCCCACAAGAGTTTCCAATAATATGTAATTGCGCCTTAGGTTCTCGGTCTTCAAACTCATACCCAGGCTCCCAGGTCCCTTGATTCATCCAATTCCTCTGTGCTCTTTCTTCTATTATATGTGGTCCCAGAGGGAGGGGCTGGAGGATGGGACTGGAGGGACCCCGGCAGCACTTGGCTCAGCTGACTGAATAGATCTGTGGCCTGCGCTCTCACATATGTCCGAGGACCCTTAAGGCGGATTCAAGGGGGCCAGTTAGAGGCAGTCCTTGCTGCCTCAAGTGAGCATGGATCACCGTTGGGTGAGGAGCACGCTGATCCCTGAGAAGTACTGTTAGGAGGATGTGTTCCTCCCTCGGCTTCAAGGACGTGGGTGGACTTCAGGGCTCCAGTTCCCCTCCACGCCTCCAGGTCCGACTGCTCCCCAGCGGCCTTGCAGACCTGGCTTCCTGTCCCAGAACTTTTCAGGCTCCAGAAAGAATCCAGACTGCAGAGATGGTGCCTGAGGTCTCCCTCTTAAGAAGTGCTGCCCCTGGGAACCCAACAGTGTTGGGAGGAAGGGTGAAGGGAGTAGGGAGGTGGGGTAGGGAGGGGTGGCTGCCCTGGGAGACGTTGAGAGAGAAATATCGCCCCCCACACCCCTTGCCCCCTGCAGCTGACCCACTGATGCCGTAGGATCTCAGGGCCGTTTAGTCAGAGATGCCTCTGCTTCTTTACTCCTGTGTTCAAAACTACGCAAAACCAACTCTTCATCCTCTTGCTGCCTTGCCAGGACTTTTGAAGCACTGTTCTTTTGAAGCAGTCGTTCCCTAAACTGCAGTTTGGAGCTGTCCCAGCTATTTAAAAGTGTTCTCCTTAAACTGAGACTAAATCCTGCTCTTTCGGAAAAACGACCTTCACTTCAGAGGAGATCGTCTTTTCTGCCCATTCCTTCGTTCTACTGCCCTCTTAAGCACCCCTGTGCTCAAAGAGCTTGGTGATTTATTTTTTGCTTGATGTCAAAAACAAACCTTCCCCATGCACCCCAAAAAGCTTTTCTGGAACATAGATGTTTCAAAACCATGACAGTGTTTTGCAGTTAGTATACACTGGGTAGACGCCTAGCAATCCCTCCAAGAGCCAGAGGTGAGCGACACCTTTACTTATTTGATTGGATGTCCTTCAAATTTAGGAAGGTCCCATTCTTATGCCCCAGCGGATAAGACAGATAGCCCTGGATGGCTGTGGCTGTGATTAGATAGCTTCTGATGATTTTATTTCCCTTACTGAGCTGCTGCTTCTAGGTTAAATTCATTTTATTACCTGTCCCTTTTTTTTTTTTTTTTTTTGCAATACACGGGCGTCTCACTGTGGTGGTCTCTCCAGTTGCTGTGCACAGGCTCTGGACGTGCAGGCTCAGCAGCCATGGCTCACAGGCCCAGCTGCTCTGCGGCATGTGGGATCCTCCCGGACCGGGGCACAAACCCGTGTCCTCTGCATCGGCAGGCGGACTCTCAACCACTGTGCCACCAGGGAAGCCCTACCTGTCCAGTTTTAAAGAATGACTGAGAAAGTCACTGTAATAGGTCAGGAGTCTGAGCTCAGGGTTGGTCAAAGGTACTCACAGGGAGGAAGGTCGATAAAAATAGGTGGGTAAAATAGGATGGTTGGCAAGTACAGCCAGGACGACCGTGTTCACCGTGTGTACTAATAAAGGCCAGAATCTCCTCATTTATCTCTGGTGGGAAGCTCTGATGGTTTCACAGGATCAAACTCAAATCATATTCAAACTAGGGGGCTTCCCAGAGGGCGCTGAAGCACCGGCAGAGCCCACCTGCACTCCCACTTTGGCACTCCAGGGTCAGAGTTGGGTTTGGAGATGGGGTTGTTGTAACCCTAAGGAGGTGAGCAGAGAGGAGGAGTTGATTACCGGTCTCCTCTGACTCTGTGGCCCAAATTGCCTGGCTTCACAGGGGGGACAGGGTTTTGCTTTCAGCAACTGATGGGGCACTTCCAGGCTGGTGTGGTTGCCCAGTGGCCCGACAGCCTGACAGTCTGACTGCGGTGTGACCGCCCTTTGTTTCTCCAGAATCTGTACATCAGGTGCATGGCTGCGGGAGCCCATTCACCGCCCCCCCGCAAGGGGGATGGCACCTTCCCTGGCTGTACCCTGTGATCACCAGGTAGGAATGAATGCAAGTTTTTTGACTTCAAGAAAGAGCTCACATAACCCCTTCTGCCTCATAATGTGTGGGATTTACTATAATGGAAGGACATTATAAAGAACAGGTAGAAAACTCACCTGTTGGTCTTCATGTAGGAGTTTATTTTGCATGAATCCCTCCTACATGAGTAGATAGCAGAGGTTTATTTTTGTTCCTGTGTGTGTAGTTGTGGCAGAGGTTGTAGGTGTGGTGATTTGAAGCCCTCAAAGAAATATTTTCAGAATTCTTAAGACTTCTCTTGATTGGAACCGAAAGAGACGTGGAAAAGGAGGAAAAGAAAAGGAGGAGGGAGGACGAATGACTGTTTCTCAGTAAATTCACCTTCCTGGTTGATTGTTCTGTCTTCTCATTTCTTTTAACTTCTATGTATGTCTAATGGAATAATGTAGAAGATTTTACATCACAAAGAGACTAGAAGTGGCTAACAGAACTTATTCAAATCAATTTTACATAGAGACTTTGGTATTAAATTTGTATAGTAAAATGGGTTAATCCAAATTTTCTCTTTCTTTTTGAGTGAATATTTGTAACATATTTTTATAGATAATAATTTATCCTAGATATAGAAAATTATGTTAATGGGTACCATTTTTCTCCACTTAAATGAATAGGTTGTACACTTTAAATGCCAATGTTGTGTTTTACATGTTGTTTTTTAATTCCTTGATTTCCAAAACTTGTGTTTATTTAATTGATTTCTATCTAATAATCTGTCTCCCCTTTATTGTTTCTTACTTTATATTTTATTGATCTATAGTTAATTTACATTATTATATTAGTTTCAGAGGTACAACATAGTGATTCATAAATATTTAGGTTGTTCTCCATTTATATTTATTATAAAAGAGTGGCTCTATCCCCCATGCTATACAGTACGTCACTGTAGATTATTGATTTTATACATAGTGGATTCTTCCTCAGAATCTCCTACCATTATTTTGCTCCTCCACCCTGTCTCTCCCTGCTGGTAACCACTAGTCTGTTCTTTAATCTGGGAGTCTGTTTTGTTGTTGTTGTATTCAATTTTTTAGATGCCACGTGTAAGTGATGACCTACCAGGCTTGTTTTCTCTGCAGCTTATTTTACGAAGCATAATACCGTCCAAGTCCATCCATGTTCTTGCAAATGGAAAAATTTCATTTTTTGCTGAAGTCATCATAAAAAATCTTTTTTATCCCCTAACCTATTAGTGAACACTTAGTTTAACGCTATATCTTGGCTATGACAAATAACACTGTTATGAACATTGGTGTGCAGTTATGTTTTTGAAATAGTGATTTTGTTTTTTTCTGATATACCCAAGAGTGAAATTGCTGGATATTATGATAGTTCTATTTTTCGTTTCTTGTGGAAACTCCATTCTGCTTTCCACAGTAGTTGCACTACTTCACATTCACATCAAGAGTGTACAAGAGTTTCTCTTTCTCCAAATCTTCACTAACCTTTGTTATTTGTGACCTTTTTGATGACAGCCATTCTGACAAGACTGAGGTGATATATCTCATTGTTTTGATTTGCATTTTATTGCCGGATTAGCTATGTTTAGCATCTTCGTGAGTTCTGGCTGTCTATCTGTATTTTCTCCTTGGAAAAATGTCTATTTAGGTCTTCCCATTTTTTAAAAAAAAGATTTAGGGTGTTGTTCTGATATTGAGTTTTATGTACTGTTTCTGTAGTTTAGATATGAACCCTTTTTGGTCATCTTTTTGGTGTTAACCTCTTATCATGTGCAAATATTGTGTCTCCTTCAGCAAGTTGTCTTTTCATTTTGTCTTTGGTTTCCTTTGCTGTGAAAAATCTTTTAAGTTTGGTGAAGTCCTATTAAGTTTGGTGAAGTCCCATTTATTTTTGCTTTTGTTTCATTTGCCTTAGTAGACTGAACCTAAAACTGTTGCTATCATTTATGTTGAAGAATGTTCTGTATTTTTCTCTAGGGGTTTTCGGGCCTACATTTAGGTCTTTATTCAGTTTTGCGTTTATTTTATATATGGTGTGCTAAAATACTCTAATTTTATTCTTTGCCATCTAGCTGACCAGTTTTCCCAATACCACTTAATGAAGAGACAGTTTTTTCTCCATATTGCCTGCTTCGTCGTAAATCAAGTAAATATAAGTGTGTGGGCTTCTTTCTGGGATCTTTATTCTATACCAGTGATCTTTGTGTATATTTTGGCTGTGGCACAATTCTTTTTGATTACTGTCGCTTTGTAGTATAATCTGAAGTCAAGGTGCGTGAGGACTCCAGCTCTGTTCTTTCTCAAGATTGTTTGGCTATTTGGGGTCTTTGTGTTTCTATACAAATTTTAAAATTACTTTTCCAACTTCTGTGAAAATGCTTTGGTATTCTGATAGGGATTGCATTGAATCTGTAGATTGTCTTTGGTAGTATGGTTATTTAAAGGCGACTCCAATCTACCACTTGAAATCTGTTTCCTGCAATTCTGCCTTGCTTTGAAATCCTCTTCGTTGTCTTATTTCAATATATTTTGGGACGATAGCTGTCCTTTATAACTGTGCAAGTTTGTGAATTGCAGAGACCCTGAGCTCCATTTTTCAACTCGCTTTTTTGTGAGCTAGCCACAAAACTGCAGGATTGTTTCAGGCCCTATTCTGGTTCCGCGGTGGGAGGCTGAGACTTTGATTAATTCTTCTTCCTATTGGGAAACTAGAGTGACATGTGCCATCCAAAACCCTACAGCTAGTCTTTCATTTGTTCCCCCTCTCCCCGTTCATCCTCCCCACTAATTGCAGACTGTGAGAAAGAGGAGGTTAAAGGCGCTGACTCTACAAGTGGGGAGATTGTTAGTAAAGCGGCTGGAATGGCAAACCCGAGTACCAGGAGAGGAAAAATGAGGTGCATTTTACAAACCTTTCCTGATGACACAGTGTGCCATCCTCTAGGTTCCCCATGCATGTTTAAGCTGAAGGAAGATTCCCTTAAACGTGGAGAGTTGGGACCCATGGAATGGGTAGCATGCAGATTGCTTGTAAAGGTCTGCATTTGCTCACCCAACCTCACCAATCCTCTCAGCCCCAAGTGTCCAGCCTTATGTCTCATCCAGCTGTGTGTGTACAAGTGGTCAACCCAGGTGGCATCAGAGCCCCTGAACGAATTTTGTAAGAATTTCTCTCTCTTTCGCTGTCTCTGTGTTTTGTTTTTGAAATTTATTTTTATAATGGGGTTTAGCTGATTTTCACTGCTGTGTTTATGCCGCTCTACACACACTTGATTCCCTTACGAAGACATATCAATACATAGCTGTTAAGATCCTTACTAGTCAGATATATTCCTCTGCGGTGAATAGGCATTGTTGAGTCCAGTTTATTGAGCAAGGAGTAGGTCTTGTCTATTACATATTCGGTTTATTGAACGGTATCTCTGCTAATTTAAAACTCTGGTTTTATGCATCACCCCACCTCACCTTTCCCCTTAAGCAGGCATAAGTATGTTTTCTAAATGTGAGACTGTTCTGTTTTGTAATTCAGTTCATGTGTAGCCAAGTTTACATTCCGTGTATTAGTGATACCTTATGATGTTTCTTCTTCTGTGTGACTTATTTCACTTAGAATCATCGTACCTGAATCCACTCATTATGCTGCTACGGGCCTGATGACATAGATTTCATTGCTGAGTGATATTGCATTGTATGTAAGTACCACAACTTCTTATTCCATTTTTCGCTTTCTGCGATATTGAACTTGTATTGTAAATGAGGTTCTTGTAAACAGAGCCGTACCAAACTTTGGGGTGCCTGTGTCTTTTTGATTTTAATTTCCTAATCTATAGGACCGTAAGTGGAAGTGCCCTAGGCTCTGTTGCTTTGTTTCTTGGATGTTTCAGGAAACACCATACACTTCTCCAGAGTGGCTGTTGGCAATTTACATCCCGGCCATCAGCATAACAAGGCTCCCAGTTCTCCATGGCCTGTCCTGCCTTTCTGGATTTTACACTTTTTTCAGATGGCCCTTTTGAACGGGGGGAAGTGAGACTTCATTGTAGTGCAGATTTCCTTTGCAAGCTTGCTTGCTTGGCCAAAAAGTGCCTACGCGTTTTTTCCTGAATATATTAAGGAAAAAACACATACGCCTTTTTGGCCAAGTGCATCATTGTGGACGTTCTGCCTGTTTTCCTATGCTTTACATGCAATTGCAGTCTACCTCCTGAAATCGGTTTCCTGCAATTCTGCCCCGCTTTCAAGTCCTCTTGGCAGCCTTACTTCAATATATTTTTGGACGATAGCTGTCATTTATAACTCTGCAGGTTTGTGAATTACAGTGCCCCTGAGCTCCTTTCTTCAACTCGCTTTCTTGTGAGCTGGCCGCAACACCACAGGATTGCTTCAGGCCCTAGTGTGGATCTGCACGGCATGCTGAGCATTTGGTTAATTCCTCTTCCTGGTGGGAAATGAGAGTTAAATTTACCCGTCCAGACACCTCCAGCTAGTCTCTCATTGGTTCTCCCTATTCCTGTTCATCTTCCGCAGAAATTGCAAACTGGGCCAAACAGGAGGTTAAAGGCACTGACTCTCCAAGTGGGGAGAGTGTTAGTAAAGCGTCTGGAATGTTGCACCCGAGTACCAGGGGCGAAAACTGAGACACATTTGAACACGTTTCCCGATCACATGGTGGATCATACTCTGGGTTCCACATGCATGTTTCAGCTGAAGGAAGAATCCCTTAAACCTGGAGAGTTGAGACCCATGGAATGGGTACCATGCAATATGACTTCTAAGGTTCTGCATTTTCTCACTGAACCTCACCAATGCTATCACTGCGGCGCTTATGCTGCCGTACACACGCTTGTTTCTGTTTCGGAGACATATAAATCCATAGGTTTTAAGATTATTACTAGTCAGGTATATTCTTAGGCATTTAATATGAGGTGTTGTGTCCTCTTCGTTGAGCAAGGAGTAGCTCTTGTCTATTACATATTTGGCTTATGGAATGGTATCTGTGCCAATTTCAATCTCTGGTTTCATGCAGCACCCCAACTCACCATTCCCCTTAAGCAAGCATAAGTTGGTTTTCTACATTTGAAACCCTGTTGTGTTTTGTAATTCAGTTCCTGTGTAGCCAAGTTTACATTCCGTGTAGTAGTTATATCTTATGACGTTTGTTTTTCTGTGTGTCTTATTTCACTTAGAATCGTCGTACTTGAATCCACTCATTATGCTGCTATGGGCCTGATGACATAGATTACATTGCTGAGTGATATTGCATTGTACGTAAGTACCACAACTTCTTTATCCATTTTTCGCTTTCTGTGATATTGAACTTGTACCGTAAACGAGGTTCTTGTAAACAGAGCCGTCACAAATTTTGGGGTGGCTGTGTCTTTTTGATTTTAATTTCCCTAAGCTATAGAACCATAAGTGGAAGTGCCCTAGGCTCTGTTGCTTTGTTTTTTAGATGTTTCAGGAAACACCATACACTTCTCCAGAGTGGCTGTTGGCAATTTACATCCCGCCCATCAGCATAACAAGCCTCCCAGTTCTCCATGGCCTGTCCTGCCTTTCTGGATTTTACACTTTTTTCAGATGTCCCTCTTGACTTGGGGGAAGTGAGACTTCATTGTAGTGCAGGTTTCCTTTGCATGCTTGCTTGGTTGGCCAAAAAGGGCGTATGCGTTTTTTCCTGAATATATTCAGGAAAAAACGCATACGCCCTTTTTGGCCAAGTGCATCATTGTGGACGTTCTGCCTCGTTTCCTATGCTTTACATGCAATTCCCGTCTACCTCCTGAAATCGGTTTCCTGCAATTCTGCCCCGCTTTCAAGTCCTGTTGGCAGCCTTACTTCAATATATTTTTGGACGATAGTTGTCATTTATAACTCTGCAGGTTTGTGAATTATAGTGCCCCTGAGCTCCTTTCTTCAACTCGCTTTCTTGTGAGCTGGCTGCAACACCGCAGGATTGCTTCAGGACCTAGTGTGGTTCCGGCATGGCACGCTGAGCCTTTGGTTAATTCCTCTTCCTGGTGGGAAATGAGAGTTAAATTTGCCCGTGCAGACACTTCCAGCTAGTCTCTCATTGGATCTCCCTATTCCTGTTCATCTTCTGCAGAAACTGCAAACTGGGCCAAACAGGAGGTTAAAGGCACTGACTCTCCAAGAGGGGAGAGTGTTAGTAAAGCATCTGGAATGTTGCACCCGAGTACCAGGGGACGAAACCTGAGACACATTTGAACACGTTTCCCGATCACACGGTGGATCATACTCTGGGTTCCACATGCATGTTTCAGCTGAAGGAAGAATCCCTTAAACCTGGAGAGTTGAGACCCATGGAATGGGTACCATGCAATATGACTTCAAAGGGTCTGCATTTGCTCACCGAACCTCACCAATCCTATCACTGCTGCGTTTATGCTGACGTACACACGCTTGATTCTCTTTCGGAGACATATAAATCCATAGGTTTTAAGATTCTTACTAGTCAGGTATATTCTTAGGCATTTAATATGTGGTGTTGAGTCCACTTCGTTGAGCAAGGACTAGCTCTTGTCTATTACATATTTGGCTTATGGAATGGTATCTGTGCTAATTTCAATCTCTGGTTTTATGCAGCACCCCAACTCACCTTTCCCCTTAAGCAAGCATAAGTTGGTTTTCTACATTTGAGACCCTGTTCTGTTTTGTAATTCAGTTCCTGTGTAGCCAAGTTTACATTCCGTGTAGTAGTGATATCTTATGATGTTTCTTTTTCTGTGTGACTTATTTCACATAGAATCACCGTACCTGAATCCACTCATTATGCTTCTACGGGCCTGATGACATAGATTTCATTGCTGAGTGATATTGCATTGTACGTAAGTACCACAACTTCTTTATCCATTTTTCGCTTTCTGTGATATTGAACTTGTACCGTAAACGAGGTTCTTGTAAACAGAGCTGTCCCAAACTTTGGGGTGGCTGTGTCTTTTTGATTTTAATTTCCCTATTCTATAGGAGCATAAGTGGAAGTGCCCTAGGCTCTGTTGCTTTGTTTTTTAGATGTTTCAGGAAACACCATACACTTCTCCAGAGTGGCTGTTGGCAATTTACATCCCGCCCATCAGCAAAACAAGGCTCCCAGTTCTCCATGGCCTGTCCTGCCTTTCTGGATTTTACACTTTTTTCAGATGGCTCTTTTGACTGGGGGGCAGCGAGACTTTATTGTAGTGCAGATTTCCTTTGCAAGCTTGCTTGGTTGGCCAAAAACGGCATATGCGTTTTTTCCTGAATATATTCAGGAAAAATCGCATACACCCTTTTTGGCCAAGTGCATCATTGTGGACGTTCTTCCTCTTTTCCTATGCTTTACATGCAATTCCAGTCTACCTCCTGAAATCGGTTTCTGCAATTCTGCCACGCTTTCAAGTTCTCTTGGCAGGCTTACTTCAATATATTTTTGGACGATAGCTGTCATTTATAACTCTGCAGGTTTGTGAATGACAGTGCCCCTGAGCTCCTTTCTTCAACTTGCTTTCTTTTGAGCTGGCCGCAACACCGCAGGATTGCTTCAGGCCCTAGTGTGGTTCCGGCATGGCATGCTGAGCCTTTGGTTAATTCCTCTTCCTGGTGGGAAATGAGAGTTAAATTTGCCATTCCAGACAGCTCCAGCTAGTCTCTCATTGGTTCTCCCTGTTCCTGTTCATTTTCCGCAGAAAGTGCAAACTGGGCCAAACAGGAGGTTAAAGGCACTGACTCTCCAAGTGGGGAGAGTGTTAGTAAAGCATCTGGAATGTTGCACCCGAGTACCAGGGGACGAAAACTGAGACACATTTGAACACGTTTCCCGATCACACGGTGGATCATACTCTAGGTGCCACATGCATGTTTTAGCTGAAGGAAGAATCCCTTAAACCTGGAGAGTTGAGACCCATGGAATGGGTACCATGCAATATGACTTCAAAGGGTCTGCATTTGCTCACTAAACCTCACCAATCCTATCACTGCTGCGTTTATGCCGCTGTACACACGCTTGATTCTCTTTCGGAGACATATAAATCCATAGGTTTTAAGATTCTTACTAGTCTGGTATATTCTTAGGCGTTTAATATGGGGTGTTGAGTCCACTTCGTTGAGCAAGGAGTAGCTCTTGTCTATTACATATTTGGCTTATGGAACGGTATCTGTGCTAATTTCAATCTCTGGTTTTATGCAGCACCCCAGCTGACCTTTCCCCTTAAGCAAGCATAAGTGGGTTTTTTACATTTGAGACCCTGTTCTGTTTTGTAATTCAGTTCCTGTGTAGCCAAGTTTACATTCCGTGTATTAGTGATATCTTATGATGTTACTTTTTCTGTGTGACTTATTTCACTTAGAATCACCGTACCTGAATCCACTCATTATGCTGCTATGGGCCTGATGACATAGATTTCATTGCTGAGTGATATTGCATTGTACCTAAGTACCACAACTTCTTTATCCATTTTTCGCTTTCTGTGATATTGAACTTGTACCGTAAACGAGGTTCTTGTAAACAGAGCTGTCCCAAACTTTGGGGTCGCTGTGTCTTTTTGATTTTAATTTCCCTAAGCTATTGGACCATAAGTGGAAGTGCCCTAGGCTCTGTTGCTTTGTTTTTTAGATGTTTCAGGAAACACCATACACTTCTCCAGAGTGGCTGTTGGTAATTTACATCCCACCCATCAGCATGACAAGGCTCCCAGTTCTCCATGGCCTGTCCTGCCTTTCTGGATTTTACAATTTTCTCAGATGGCCCTTTTGACTGGGGGGAAGTGAGACTTCATGGTAGTGCAGATTTCCTTTGCAAGCTTGCTTGGTTGGCCAAAAAAGGCGTATGAGTTTTTTCCTGAATATATTCAGGAAAAAACGCATACGCCCTTTTTGGCCAAGTGCATCATTGTGGACGTTCTGCCTCTTTTCCTATGCTTTACATGCAATTGCAGTCTCCCTCCTGAAATCGGTTTCATGCAATTCTGCCCCACTTTCAAGTCCTCTTGGCAGCCTTACTTCAATATTTTTTTGGACGATAGCTGTCATTTATAACTCTGCAGGTTTGTGACTTACACTGCCCCTGAGCTCCATTCTTCAACTCGCTTTCTTGTGAGCTGGCCGCAACACCACAGGATTGCTTCAGGCCCTAGTGTGGATCTGCACGGCATGCTGAGCATTTGGTTAATTCCTCTTCCTGGTGGGAAATGAGAGGTAAATTTGCCCGTCCAGACACCTCCAGCTAGTCTCTCATTGGTTCTCCCTATTCCTGTTCATCTTCCGCAGAAATTGCAAACTGGGCCAAACAGGAGGTTAAAGGCACTGACTCTCCAAGAGGGGAGAGTGTTAGTAAAGCGTCTGGAATGTTGCACCCGAGTACCAGGGGACGAAAACTGAGACACATTTGAACACGTTTCCCGATCACATGGTGGATCATACTCTGGGTTCCACATGCATGTTTCAGCTGAAGGAAAAATCCCTTAAACCTGGAGAGTTGAGACCCATGGAATGGGTACCATGCAATATGACTTCTAAGGTTCTGCATTTTCTCACTGAACCTCACCAATGCTATCACTGCGGCGCTTATGCTGCCGTACACACGCTTGATTCTGTTTCGGAGACATATAAATCCATAGGTTTTAAGATTCTTACTAGTCAGGTATATTCTTAGGCATTTAATATGAGGTGTTGTGTCCTCTTCGTTGAGCAAGGAGTAGCTCTTGTCTATTACATATTTGGCTTATGGAATGGTATGTGTGCCAATTTCAATCTCTGGTTTCATGCAGCACCCCAACTCACCATTCCCCTTAAGCAAGCATAAGTTGGTTTTTTACATTTGAGACCCTGTTCTGTTTTGTAATTCAGTTCCTGTGTAGCCAAGTTTACATTCCGTGTAGTAGTGTTATCTTATGATGTTTCTTTTTCTGTGTGACTTATTTCACTTAGAATCACCGTACCTGAATCCACTCATTATGCTGCTATGGGCCTGATGACATAGATTTCATTGCTGAGTGATATTGCATTGTACGTAAGTACCACAACTTCTTTATCCATTTTTCGCTTTCTGTGATATTGAACTTGTACCGTAAACGAGGTTCTTGTAAACAGAGCCGTCCCTAACTTTGGGGTGGCTGTGTCTTTTTCATTTTAATTTCCCTAAGCTATAGGACCATAAGTGGAAGTGCCCTAGGCTCTGTTGCTTTGTTTTTTAGATGTTTCAGGAAACACCATACACTTCTCCAGAGTGGCTGTTGGCAATTTACATCCCACCCATCAGCATAACAACGATCCCAGTTCTCCATGGCCTGTCCTGCCTTTCTGGATTTTACACATTTTTCAGATGGCCCTTTTGACCGGGGGGCAGTGAGACTGCATTGTAGTGCAGGTTTCCTTTGCAAGCTTGCTTGGTTGCCCAAAAAGGGCGTATGCGTTTTTTCCTGAATATATTCAGGAAAAAACGCATACGCCCTTTTTGGCCAAGTGCATCATTGTGGACGTTCTGCCTCGTTTCCTATGCTTTACATGCAATTCCAGTCTACCTCCTGAAATCGGTTTCATGCAATTCTGCCCCACTTTCAAGTCCTCTTGGCAACCTTACTTCAATATATTTTTGGACGATAGCTGTCATTTATAACTCTGCAGGTTTGTGAATGACAGTGCGCCTGAGCTCCTTTCTTCAACTCGTTTTCTTGTGAGCTGGCCGCAACACCGCAGGGTTGCTTCCGGCCCTAGTGTGGTTCCAGCACGGCATGCTGAGCCTTTGGTTAATTCCTCTTCCTGGTGGGAAATGAGAGTTAAGTTTGCCCGTCCAGACACCTCCAGCTAGTCTCTCATTGGTTCTCCCTATTCCTGTTCATTTTCCGCAGAAATTGCAAACTGGGCCAAACAGGAGGTTAAAGGCACTGACTCTACAAGTGGGGAGAGTGTTAGTAAAGCATCTGGAATGTTGCACCCGAGTACCAGGGGACAAAAACTGAGACACATTTGAACACGTTTCCCGATCACACGGTGGATCATACTCTGGGTTCCACATGCATGTTTAGCTGAAGCAAGAATCCCTTAAACCTGGAGAGTTGAGACCCATGGAATGAGTACCATGCAGTATGACTTCAAAGGGTCTGCATTTGCTCACCGAACCTCACCAATCCTATCACTGCTGCATTTATGGCACTGTACACATGCTTGATTCTCTTTCGGAGACATATAAAATCATAGGTTTTAAGATTCTTACTAGTCAGGTATATTCTTCGGCGTTTAATATGAGGTGTTGAGTCAATTTCGTTGAGCAAGGAGTAGCTCTTGTCTGTTACATATTTGGCTTATGGAACGGTATCTGTGCTAATTTCAATCTCTGGTTTTATCCAGCACCCCAACTCACTTTTCCCCTTAAGCAAGCATAAGTTGGTTTTGTACATTTGAGCCACTGTTCTGTTTTGTAATTCAGTTCCTGTGTAGCCAAGTTTACATTCCGTGTAGTAGTGATATCTTATGATGTTTCTTTTTCTGTGTGACTTATTTCACTTAGAATCATCGTAACTGAATCCACTCATTTTCCTGCTATGGGCCTGATGACATAGATTTCATTGCTGACAGATATTGCATTGTACGTAAGTACCACAACTTCTTTATCCATTTTTCGGTTTCTGCGATATTGAACTTGAACCGTAAACGAAGTTCTTGTAAACAGAGCCGTTCCAAACTTTGGGGTGGCTGTCTCTTTTTGATTTTAATATCCCTAAGCTATAGGACCATAAGTGGAAGTGCCATAGGCTCTGATGCTTTGTTTTTTAGATGTTTCAGGAAACACCATACTCTTCTCCAGATTGGCCTTTGGCAATTTACGTCCCACCAATCAGCATAACAAGGCTCCCAGTTCTCCGTGGCCTGTCCTGCCTTTCTGAATTTTACACATTTTTCAGATGGCCTTTTTGACCGGGGGGAAGTGAGACTTCATTATAGTGCAGATTTCCTTTGCAAGCTTGCTTGGTTGGCCAAAAAGGGCGTATGCGTTTTTTCTTGAATATATTCCTGAATATATTCAGGAAAAAACGCATACGCCCTTTTTGGCCAAGTGCATCATTGTGGACGTTCTGCCTCGTTTCCTATGCTTCACATGCAATTCCAGTCTACCTCCTGAAATCGGTTTCCTGCAATTCTGCCCCGCTTTCAAGTCCTCTTGGCAGCCTTACTTCAATATATTTTTGGACAATAGCTGTCATTTATAACTCTGCAGGTTTGTGAATGACAGTGCCCCTGAGCTCCTTTGTTCAACTCGCTTTCTTGTGAGCTGGCCGCAACACCGCAGGATTGCTTCAGGCCCTAGTGCGGTTCCGGCATGGCACGCTGAGCCTTTGGTTAATTCTTCTTCCTGGTGGGAAATGAGAGTTAAATTTGCCCGTCCAGACACCTCCAGCTAGTCTCTCATTGGTTCTCCATATTCCTGTTCATTTTCCGCAGAAATTGCAAACTGGGCCAAACAGGAGGTTTAAGGCACTGACTCTCCAAGTAGGGAGAGTGTTAGTAAAGCGTCTGGAATGTTGCATCCGAGTACCAGGGGACGAAAACTGAGACACATTTGAACACGTTTCCCGATCACACGGTGGATCATACTCTGGGTTCCACATGCATGTTTTAGCTGAAGGAAGAATCCCTTAAACCTGGAGAGTTGAGACCTATGGAATGGGTACTATGCAATATGACTTCAAAGGGTCTGCATTTGCTCACCGAACCTCACCAATCCTAATACTGCTGCGCTTATGCCGCTGTACACATGCTTGATTCTCTTTTGGAGACATATAAATCCAAAGGTTTTAGATTGTTACTAGTCAGGTATATTCTTAGGCGTTTAATATGGCGTCTTCAGTCCACTTCGTTGAGCAAGGAGTAGCTCCTGTCTAGTACATATTTGGCTTATGGAACGGTATCTGTGCCAATTTCAATCTCTGGTTTCATTCAGCACCCCAACTCACCATTCCCCTTAAGCAAGCATATGTTGGTTTTCTGCATTTGAGACCCTGTTCTGTTTTGTAATTCAGTTCCTGTGTAGCCAAGTTTACATTCCGTGTAGTAGTGATATATTATGATGTTTCTTTTTCTGTGTGACTTATTTCACTTAGAATCATCGTGCCTGAATCCACTCATTATGCTGCTACGGGCCTGATGACATAGATTTCATTGCTGAGTGATATTGCATTGTACATAGGTACCTCAACTTCTTTATCCATTTTTCGCTTTCTGTGATATTGAACTTGTACCGTAAACGAGGTTCTTGTAAACAGATCCGTCCCAAACTTTGGGGTGGCTGTGTCTTTTTGATTTTAATTTCCCTAAGCTATAGGACCATAAGTGGAAGTGCCCTAGGCTCTGTTGCTTTGTTTTTTAGATGTTTCAGGAAACACCATACATTTCTCCAGAGTGGCTGTTGGCAATTTACATCCTGCCCATCAGCATAACAAGGCTCCCAGTTCTCCCTGGCCTGTCCTGCCTTTCTGGAATTTAACCTTTTTTCAGATGGCCCTTTTTTCTGGGGGGAAGTGAGACTTCATTGTAGTGCAGATTTCCTTTGCAAGCTTGCTTGGTTGGGCAAAAAGGGCGTATGAGTTTTTTCCTGAATATATTCAGGAAAAAACGCATACGCCCTTTTTGGCCAAGTGCATCATTGTGGACGTTCTGCCTCTTTTCCTATGCTTTACATGCAATTCCAGTCTACCTCCTGAAATCGGTTTCCTGCATTTCTGCCCCGGTTTCAAGTCCTCTTGTCAGCCTTACTTCAATATATTTTTGGACGATAGCTGTCATTTATAACTCTGCAGGTTTGTGAATTACAGTGCCCCTGAGCTCCTTTCTTCAACTCGCTTTCTTGTGAGCTGGCCGCAACACCGCAGGATTGCTTTAGGCCCTAGTGTGGCTCTGGCTCGGCATGCTGAGCCTTTGGTTAATTCCTCTTCCTGGTGGGAAATGAGAGTTAAATTTGCCCGTCCAGACACCTCCAGCTAGTCTCTCATTGGTTCTCCCTATTCCTGTTCATCTTCCGCAGAAATTGCAAACTGGGCCAAACAGGAGGTTAAAGGCACTGACTCTCCAAGTGGGGAGAATGATAGTAAAGCATCTGGAATGTTGCACCCGAGTACCAGGGGACGAAAATTGAGACACATTTGAACACGTTTCCTGATCACATGGTGGATCATACTCTGGGTTCCACATGCATGTTTTAGCTGAAGGAAGAATCCCTTAAACCTGGAGAGTTGAGACCCATGGAATGGGTACCATGCAATGTGACTTTAAAGGGTCTGCATTTGCTCACCGAACCTCACCAATCCTATCACTGCTGCGCTTATGCCGCTGTACACACGCTTGAATCTCTTTCGGACACATATAAATCCATAGGTTTTAAGATTCTTACTAGTCAGGTATATTCTTAGGCGTTTAATATGGGGTATTGAGTCCACTTCGTTGAGCAAGGAGTAGCTCTTGTCTATTACATATTTGGCTTATGGAACGGTATCTGTGCTAATTTCAATCTCTGGTTTTATGCAGCACCCCAAATCACCTTTCCCCTTAAGCAAGCATAAGTTGGTTTTCTACATTTGAGACCCTGTTCTGTTTTGTGATTCAGTTCCTGTGTAGCCAAGTTTACATTCCGTGTAGTAGTGATATCTTATGATGTTTCTTTTTCTGTGTGACTTATTTCACTTAGAATCATCGTACCTGAATCCACTCATTATGCTGCTACGGGCCTGATGACATACATTTCATTGCTGAGTGATATTGCATTGTACGTATGTACCACAACTTCTTTATCCATTTTTCGCATTCTGTCATATTGAACTTGCACCGCAAACGAGGTTCTTGTAAACAGAGCCGGCCCAAATTTTGGGGTGGCTGTGTGTTTTTGATTTTAATTTCCCTAAGCTATAGGACCATAAGTGGAAGTGCCCTAGGCTCTGTTGCTTTGTTTTTTAGATGTTTCAGGAAACACCATACACTTCTCCAGAGTGGCTGTTGGCAATTTACATCCCGCCCATCAGCATAACAAGGCTCCCAATTCTCCTTGGCCTGTCCTGCCTTTCTGGATTTTACACTTTTTTCAGATGGCCCTTTTGACCGGGTGGCAGTGAGACTTCATTGTAGTGCAGATTTCCTTTGCAAGCTTGCTTGGTTGGCCAAAAAGTGCGTATGCGTTTTTTCCCGAATATATTCAGGAGAAAAGGCATATGCACTTTTTGGCCAAGTGCATCATTGTGGACGTTCTGCCTGTTTTCCTATGCTTTACATGCAACTCCAGTCTACCTCCTGAAATCGGTTTCCTGCAATTCTGCCCCGCATTCAAGTCCTCTTGGCAGCCTTACTTCAATATATTTTTGGATGATAGCTGTCGTTTATTACTCCGCAGGATTGTGAATTACAGTGCCCCTGAGCTCCTTTGTTCAACTCGCTTTCTTGTTAGCTGGCCGCAACACCGCAGGATTGCTTCAGGCCCTAGTGTGGTTCCGGCATGGCATGCTGAGCCTTTGGTTAATTCCTCTTCCTGGTGGGAAATGAGAGTTAAATTTGCCCGTCCAGACACCTCCAGCTAGTCTCTCATTGGTTCTCCCTATTCCTGTTCATCTTCCGCAGAAATTGCAAACTGGGCCAAACAGGAGGTTAAAGGCACTGACTCTCCAAGTGGGGAGAGTGTTAGTAAAGCGTCTGGAATGTTGCACCCGAGTACCAGGGGACGAAAACTGAGACACATTTGAACACGTTTCCCGATCACACGGTGGATCATACTCTGGGTTCCACATGCATGTTTTAGCTGAAGGAAGAATCCCTTAAACCTGGAGAGTTGAGACCCATGGAATGGGTACCATGCAATATGACTTCAAAGGGTCTGCATTTTCTCACTGAACCTCACCAATGCTATCACTGCGGCGCTTATGCTGCCGTACACACGCTTGATTATGTTTCAGAGACATATAAATCCATAGGTTTTAAGATTCTTACTAGTCAGGTATATTCTTAGGCATTTAATATGAGGTGTTGTGTCCTCTTCGTTGAGCAAGGAGTAGCTCTTGTCTATTACATATTTGGCTTATGGAATGGTATCTGTGCCAATTTCAATCTCTGGTTTCATGCAGCACCCCAACTCACCATTCCCCTTAAGCAAGCATAAGTTGGTTTTCTACATTTGAAACCCTGTTCTGTTTTGTAATTCAGTTCCTGTGTAGGCAAGTTTACATTCCGTGTAGTAGTGATATCTTATGATGTTTCTTTTTCTGTGTGTCTTATTTCACTTAGAATTATCGTACCTGAATCCACTCATTATGCTGCTACGGGCCTGATGACATAGATTACATTGCTGAGTGATATTGCATTGTACGTAAGTACCACAACTTCTTTATCAATTTTTCGCTTTCTGTGATATTGAACTTGTACCGTAAACGAGGTTCTTGTAAACAGAGCTGCCCAAACTTTTGGGTGGCTGTGTCTTTTTGATTTTAATTTCCCTAAGTTATAGGACCATAAGTGGAAGTGCCCTAGGCTCTGTTGCTTTGTTTTTTAGATGTTTCAGGAAACACCATACACTTCTCCAGAGTGGCTGTTGGCAATTTACATCCCGCCGATCATCAAAACAAGGCTCCCAGTTCTCCATGGCCTGTCCTGCCTTTCTGGATTTTACACTTTTTTCAGATGGCCCTTTTGACTGGGGGGCAGTGAGACTTCAATGTAGTGCAGATTTCCTTTGCAAGCTTGCTTGGTTGGCCAAAAACGGCATATGCATTTTTTCCTGAATATATTCAGGAAAAATCGCATACACGCTTTTTGGCCAAGTGCATCATTGTGGACATTCTGTCTCTTTTCCTATGCTTTACATGCAATTCCAGTCTACCTCCTGAAATCGGTTTCCTGCAATTCTGCCCCGCTTTCAAGTCCTCTTGGCAGCCTTACTTCAATATATTTTTGGACGATAGCTGTCATTTATAACTCTGCAGGTTTGTGAATGACAGTGCCCCTGAGCTCCTTTCTTCAACTTGCTTTCTTTTGAGCTGGCCGCAACACCGCAGGATTGCTTCAGGCCCTAGTGTGGCTCTTGCACGGCACGCTGAGCCTTTGGTTAATTCCTCTTCCTGGTGGGAAATGAGAGTTAAATTTGCCCGTCCAGACACCTCCAGCTAGTCTCTCATTGGTTCTCCCTATTCCTGTTCAACTTCCACAGAAATTGCATACTGGGCTAAACAGGAGGTTAAAGGCCCTGACTCTCCAAGTGGGGAGAGTGTTAATAAAGCTTCTGGGACGTTGCACCCGAGTACCAGGGGACAAAAAATGAGACACATTTGAACATGTTTCCCAATCACGCGATGGATCATACTCTGAGTTTCACATGCATGTTTTAGCTGAAGGAAGAATCCCTTAAACATGGAGAGTTGAGACCCATGGAATGGGCACCATGCAATGTGACTTTAAAGGGTCTGCATTTGCTCACCGAACCTCACCAATCCTATCACTGCTGCGTTTATGCCGCTGTACACACGCTTGATTCTCTTTCGGAGACATATAAATCCATAAGTTTTAAGATTCTTACTAGTCAGGTATATTCTTAGGCGTTTAATATGAGGTGTTGAGTCCATTTCGTTGAGCAAGGAGTAGCTCTTTTCTGTTAAATATTTGGCTGATGGAACGGTATCTGTGCTAATTTCAATCTCTGGTTTTATGCAGCACCCCAACTCACCTTTCCCCTTAAGCAAGCATAAGATGGTTTTCTACATTTGAGACCCTGTTCTGTTTTGTAATTCAGTTTCTGTGTAGCCAAGTTTACATTCCGAGTATTAGTGATATCTTATGATGTTTCTTTTTCTGTGTGACTTATTTCACGTAGAATCATCGTACCTGAATCCACTTATTATGCTGCTACGGGCCTGATGACATAGATTTCATTGCTGAGTGATATTGTATTATACGTAAATACCACAACTTCTTTATCCATTTTTCACTTTCTGTGATATTGAACTTGTACCGTAAACGAGGTTCTTGTAAACAGAGCCGTCCCAAACTTTGGGGTGGCTGTGTCTTTTTGATTTTAATTTCCCTAAGCTATAGGACCATAAGTGGAAGTGCCCTAGGCTCTGTTGCTTTGTTTTTTAGATGTTTCAGGAAACACCATACACTTCTCCAGAGTGGCTGTTGGCAATTGACATCCCGCCCATCAGCATAACAAGGCTCCCAGTTCTCCATGGCCTGTCCTGCCTTTCTGGATTTTACACTTTTTTCAGATGGCCCTTTTTACCAGGGGGAAGTGAGACTTCATTGTAGTGCAGATTTCCTTTGCAAGCTTGCTTGGTTGGCCAAAGAGTGCGTATGCGTTTCTTCCTGAATATATTCAGGAAAAAACGCATACGCACTTTTTGGCCAAGTGCATCATTGTGGACGTTCTGCCTCTTTTCCTATGCTTTACATGCAATTCCAGTCTACCTCCTGAAATCGGTTTCCTGCAATTCTGCCCCGCTTTCAAGTCCTCTTGGCAACCTTACTTCAATATATTTTTGGACGATAGCTGTCTTTTATAACTCTGCAGGTTTGTGAATGACAGTGCGCCTGAGCTCCTTTCTTCAACTCGTTTTCTTGTGAGCTGGCCGCAACACCGCAGGGTTGCTTCCGGCCCTAGTGTGGTTCCAGCACGGCATGCTGAGCCTTTGGTTAATTCCTCTTCCTGGTGGGAAATGAGAGTTAAATTTGCCCGTCCAGACACCTCCAGCTAGTCTCTCATTGGTTCTCCCTATTCCTGTTCATTTTCCGCAGAAATTGCAAACTGGGCCAAACAGGAGGTTAAAGGCACTGACTCTACAAGTGGGGAGAGTGTTAGTAAAGCATCTGGAATGTTGCACCCGAGTACCAGGGGACGAAAACTGAGACACATTTGAACACGTTTCCCGATCACACGGTGGATCATACTCTGGGTTCCACATGCATGTTTAGCTGAAGCAAGAATCCCTTAAACCTGGAGAGTTGAGACCCATGGAATGGGTAGCATGCAATATGACTTCAAAGTGTCTGCATTTGCTCACCGAACCTCACCAGTCCTATCACTTCTGCGTTTATGCCGCTGTACACATGCTTGATTCTCTTTCAGAGACATATAAATCCATAGGTTTTAAGATTCTTACTAGTCAGGTATATTCTTAGGCGTTTAATATGGGGTGTTGAGTCCACTTCGTTGAGCAAGGAGTCGCTCTTGTCTATTACATATTTGGCTTATGGAACGGTATCTGTGCTAATTTCAATCTCTGGTTTTATGCAGCACCCCAACTCACCTTTCCTCTTAAGCAAGCATAGGTTGGTTTTCTACATTTGAGACCCTGTTCTGTTTTGTAATTCAGTTCCTGTGTAGCCAAGTTTTCATTCCGTGTATTAGTGATATCTTATGACGTTTCTTTTTCTGTGTGACTTATTTCACTTAGAATCATCATACCTGAATCCACTCATTATGCTGCTATGGGCCTGATGACATAGATTTCATTGCTGAGTGATATTGCATTGTACGTAAGTACCACAACTTCTTTATCCATTTTTCGCTTTCTGTGATATTGAACTTGTACCGTAAACGAGGTTCTTGTAAACAGAGCCGTCCCAAATATTGGGGTGGCTGTGTCTTTTTGATTTTAATTTCCCTAAGCTATAGGACCATAAGTGGAAGTGCCCTAGGCTCTGTTGCTTTGTTTCTTAGATGTTTCAGGAAACACCATACACTTTCTCCAGAGTGGCTGTTGGCAATTTACATCCCGCCCATCAGCATAACAAGGCTGCCAGTTCTCCATGGCCTGTCCTGCCTTTCTGGATTTTACACTTTTTTCAGATGGCCCTTTTGAGCGGGGGGCAGTGAGACTTCATTGTAGTGCAGATGTCCTTTGCAAGCTTGCTTGGTTGGCCAAAAAGGGCGTATGCGTTTTTTCCTGAATATATTCAGGAAAAAACGCATACGCCCTTTTTGGCCAAGTGCATCATTGTGGACGTTCTGCCTCTTTTTCTGTGCTTTACATGCAACTCCAGTCTACCTCCTGAAATCGGTTTCCTGCAATTCTGCCCCGCTTTCAAGTCCTCTTGGCAGCCTTACTTCAATATATTTTTGGACGATAGCTGTCATTTATAACTCTGCAGGTTTGTGAATAACAGTGCCCCTGAGCTCCTTTCTTCAACTCGCTTTCTTGTGAGCTGGCCACAACACCGCAGGATTGCTTCAGGCCCTAGTGTGGATCCGGCACGGCACGCTGAGCCTTTGGTTAATTCCTCTTCCTGGTGGGAAATGAGAGGTAAATTTGCCCGTCCAGACACCTCCAGCTAGGCTCTCATTGGTTCTCCTTATTCCTGTTCATTTTCCGCAGAAATTGCAAACTGGGCCAAACAGGAGGTTAAAGGCACTGACTCTCCCAGTGGGGAGAGTGTTAATAACGCATCTGGAATGTTGCACCCGAGTACCAGGGGACGAAAACTGAGACACATTTGAACACGTTTCCTGATCACACGGTGGATCATACTGTGGGTTCCACATGCATGTTTTAGCTGAAGGAAGAATCCCTTAAACCTGGAGAGTTGAGACCCATGGAATGGGTACCGTGCAATATGACTTCAAAGGGTCTGCATTTGCTCACCGATCCCCAGCAATCCTATCACTGCTGCGTTTATGCTGCTGTACACATGCTTGATTCTCTTTCGGAGACATATATATCCATAGGTTTTCAGATTCTTACTAGTCAGGTATATTCTTAGACGTTTAATATGGGGTGTAGAGTCCACTTCGTTGAGCAAGGAGTAGCTCTTGTCTATTACATATTTGGCTTATGGAACAGTATCTGTGCTAATTTCAATCTCTAGTTTTATGCAGCACCCCAACTCACCTTTCCCCTTAAGCAAGCATAAGTTGGTTTTCTAAATTTCAGACCCTGTTCTGTTTTGTAATTCAGTTCCTGTGTAGCCAAGTTTACATTCCGTGTAGTAGTGATATCTTGTGATGTTTCTTTTTCTGTGTGACTTATTTCACTTAGAATCATCGTACCTGAATCCACTCATTATGCTGCTATGGGCCTGATGACATAGATTTCATTGCTGAGTGATATTGCATTGTACGTAAGTACCACAACTTCTTTATCCATTTTTCGCTTTCTGTGATATTGAACTTGTACCGTAAACGAGGTTCTTGTAAACAGAGCCGTCCCAAACTTTGCGGTGGCTGTGTCTTTTTTATTTTAATTTCCCTAAGCTATAGGACCATAAGTGGAAGTGCCCTAGGCTCTGTTGCTTTGTGTTTTAGATGTTTCAGGAAACACCATACACTTCTCCAGAGTGGCTGTTGGCAATTTACATCCCGCCCATCAGCATAACAAGGCTCCCAGTTCTCCATGGCCTGTCCTGCCTTTCTGGATTTTACACTTTTTTCAGATGGCCCTTTTGACCTGGGGGCAGTGAGACTTCATTGTAGTGCAGATTTCCTTTGCAAGCTTGCTTGGTTGGCCAAAAAGGGCGTATGCGTTTTTTCCTGAATATATTCAGGAAAAAACGCATACGCCCTTTTTGGCCAAGTTCATCCTTGAGGACCTCCTGCCTCTTTTCCTATGCTTTAAATTCAATTCCAGTCTACCTCTTGAAATTGGGTTCCTGCAATTCTGCCCCGCTTTCAAGTCCTGTTGGCAGCCTTACTTCAATATATTTTTGGACGATAGCTGTCATTTATAACTCTGCAGGTTTGTGAATTACAGTGCCCCTGAGCTCCTTTCTTCAACTCGCTTTCTTTTGAGCTGGCCGAAACACTGCAGGATTGCTTCAAGCCCTAGTGTGGTTCCGGCATGGCACGCTGATCCGTTGGTTAATTCCTCTCACTGGTTGGAAATGAGAGTTAAATTTGCCCGTCCAGACACCTCCGGCTAGTCTCTCATTGGTTCTCCCTATTCCTGTTCATTTTCCGCAGAAATTGCAAACTGGGCCAAACAGGAGGTTAAAGGCACTGACTCTCCAAGTGGGGAGAGTGTTAGTAAAGCGTGTGGAATGTTGCACCCGAGTACCAGGGGACGAAAACTGAGACACATTTGAACACGTTTCCCAATCACATGGTGGATCATACTCTGGGTTCCACATGCATGTTTTAGCTGAAGGAAGAATCCCTTAAACCTGGAGAGTTGAGACCCATGGAATGGGTACCATGCAATATGACTTCAAAGGGTCTGCATTTGCTCACCGAACCTCACCAATCCTATCACTTCTGCGTTTAAGCTGCTGTACACACGCTTGATTCTCTTTCGGAGACATATAAATCCATAGGTTGTAAGATTCTTACTGCTCAGGTATATTCTTAGGCGTTTAATATGGGGTGTTGTGTCCACTTCGTTGAGCAAGGAGTAGCTCTTGTCTATTACATATTTGGCTTATGGAATGGTATCTGTGCCAATTTCAATCTCTGGTTTCATGCAGCACCCCAACTCACCATTCCCCTTAAGCAAGCATAAGTTGGTTTTCTACATTTGAAACCCTGTTCTGTTTTGTAATTCAGTTCCTGTGTAGGCAAGTTTACATTCCGTGTAGTAGTGATATCTTATGATGTTTCTTTTTCTGTGTGTCTTATTTCACTTAGAATTATCGTACCTGAATCCACTCATTATGCTGCTACGGGCCTGATGACATAGATTACATTGCTCAGTGATATTGCATTGTACGTAAGTACCACAACTTCTTTATCCATTTCTCGCTTTCTGTGATATTGAACTTGAACTGTAAATGAGGTTCTTGTAAACAGAGCCAACCCAAAATTTGGGGAGGCTGTGTCTTTTTGATTTTAATTTCCCTAAGCTATAGGACCATAAGTGGAAGTGCCCTAGGCTCTGTTGCTTTGTTTTGTAGATGTTTCAGGAAACACCATACACTTCTCCAGATTGGCTGTTGGCAATTTACATCCCGCCCATCAGCATAACTAGGCTCCCAGTTCTCCATGGCCTGTCCTGCCTTTCTGGATTTTACACTTTTTTCAGATGGCCCTTTTGACCTTGGGGAAGTGAGACTTTATTGTAGTGCAGATTTCCTTTGCGAGCTTGCTTGGTTGGCCAAAATGGGCGTATGCGTTTTTTCCTGAATATATTCAGGAAAAAACGCATACGCCCTTTTTGGCCAAGTTCATCCTTGAGGACCTCCTGCCTCTTTTCCTATGCTTTAAATGCAATTCCTGTCTACCTCCTGAAATCGGTTTCCTGCAATTCTGCCCCGTTTTCAAGTCCTCTAGGCAGCCTCACTTCAATATATTTTCGGACGATAGCTGTCATTTATAACTCTGCAGGTTTGTGAATTACAGTGCCCCTGAGCTCCTTTCTTCAACTCGCTTTCTTGTGAGCTGGCCGCCACACCGCAGGATTGTTTAAGGCCCTAGTGTGGTTCCGGCATGGCACGCTGAGCCTTTGGTTAATTCCTCTTCCTTGTGGGAAATGAGAGTTAAATTTGACCGTCCAGACACCTTCAGCTACTCTCTCATTGGTTCTCCCTATTCCTGTTCATTTTCCGCAGAAATTGCAAACTGGGACAAACAGGAGGTTAAAGGCACTGACTCTCCATGTGGGGAGAGTGTTAGTAAAGCGTCTGGAATGTTGCACCCGAGTACCAGGGGACGAAAACTGAGACACATTTGAACACGTTTCCCGATCTCACGGTGGATCATACTCTGGGTTCCACATGCATGTTTTAGCTGAAGGAAGAATCCCTTAAACCTGGAGAGTTGAGACCCATGGAATGGGTACCATGCAATATGACTTCAAAGGGTCTGCATTTGCTCACCGAACCTCACCAATCCTATCACTGCTGCGTATATGCCGCTGTACACACGCTTGATTCTCTTTCGGAGACATATAAATCCATAGGTTGTAAGATTCTTACTAGTCAGGTATATTGTTAGACGTTTAATATGGTGTGTTGTGTCCACTTCCTTGAGCAAGGAGTAGCTGTTGTGTATTACATATTTGGCTTATGGAACGGTATCTGTGCTAATTTCAATCTCTGGTTTTATGCAGCTCCCCAACTCATTTTTCTCCTTAAGCAAGCATAAGTTGGTTTTCTACATTTGAGACCCTGTTCTGTTTTGTAATTCAGTTCCTGTGTAGCCAAGTTTACATTCCGTGTATTACTGATACCTTATGATGTTTCATTTCCTGTGTGACTTATTTCACTTAGAATCATCATACCTGAAGCCACTCATTATGCTGCTACAGGCCTGATGACATAGATTTCATTGCTGAGTGATATTCCATTGTACGTAAGTACCACAACTTCTTTATCCTTTTTTGCTTTCTGTGATATTGAACTTGTAGTGTAAACGAGGTTCTTGTAAACAGAGCCATCCCAAACTTTGGGGTGGCTGTGTCTTTTTGATTTTAATTTCCCTAAGCTATAGGACCATAAGTGGAAGTGCCCTAGGCTCTGTTGCTTTGTTTTGTAGATGTTTCAGGAAACACCATACACTTCTCCAGAGTGGCTGTTGGCAATTTACATCCCGCCCATCAGCATAACAAGGCTCCCAGTTCTCCATGGCCTGTCCTGCCTTTCTGGATTTTACACTTTTTTCAGATGGCCCTTTTGACCGGGGGGCAGTGAGACTTCATTGTAGTGCAGATTTCCTTTGCAAGCTTGCTTGGTTGGCCAAAAAGTGCGTATGCGTTTTTTCCTGAATATATTCAGGAAAAAACGCATACTCCCTTTTTGGCCAAATGCATCATTGTGGACATTCTGCCTCTTTTCCTATGCTTTACATGCAATTCCAGTCTACCTCCTGAAATCGGTTTCGTGCAATTCTGCCCCGCTTTCAAGTCCTCTTGGCTACCTTACTTCAATATATTTTTGGACGATAGCTGTCATTTATAACTCTGCAGGTTTGTGAATTACAGTGCCCCTGAGCTCCTTTCTTCAACTCGATTTCTTGTGAGCTGGCCACAACACCGCAGGATTGCTTCAGGCCCTAGTGTGGTTCCGGCACGTCATGCTGAGCCTTTGTTTAATTCCTCTTCCTGGTGGGAAATGAGAGTTAAATTTGCCCGTCCAGACACCTCCAGCTTGTCTCTCATGGGTTCTCCCTATTCCTGTTCATTTTCCGCAGAAATTGCAAACTGGGCCAAACAGGAGGTTAAAGGCACTGACTCTCCACGTGGGGAGAGTGTTAGTAAAACGTCTGGAATGTTGCACCCGAGTACCAGGGGACGAAAACTGAGATACATTTGAACACGTTTCCCGATCACACGGTGGATCAAACTCTGGGTTCCACATGCATGTTTTAGCTGAAGGAAGAATCCCTTAAACCTGGAGAGTTGAGACCCATGGAATGGGTAGCATGCAATATGACTTCAAAGGGTCTGCATTTGCTCACCGAACCTCACCAGTCCTATCACTTCTGCGTTTATGCCGCTGTACACATGCTTGATTCTCTTTCAGAGACATATAAATCCATAGGTTTTAAGATTCTTACTAGTCAGGTATATTCTTAGGCGTTTAATATGGGGTGTTGAGTCCACTTCGTTGAGCAAGGAGTCGCTCTTGTCTATTACATATTTGGCTTATGGAACGGTATCTGTGCTAATTTCAATCTCTGGTTTTATGCAGCACCCCAACTCACCTTTCCTCTTAAGCAAGCATAGGTTGGTTTTCTACATTTGAGACCCTGTTCTGTTTTGTAATTCAGTTCCTGTGTAGCCAAGTTTTCATTCCGTGTATTAGTGATATCTTATGACGTTTCTTTTTCTGTGTGACTTATTTCACTTAGAATCATCATACCTGAATCCACTCATTATGCTGCTATGGGCCTGATGACATAGATTTCATTGCTGAGTGATATTGCATTGTACGTAAGTACCACAACTTCTTTATCCATTTTTCGCTTTCTGTGATATTGAACTTGTACCGTAAACGAGGTTCTTGTAAACAGAGCCGTCCCAAATATTGGGGTGGCTGTGTCTTTTTGATTTTAATTTCCCTAAGCTATAGGACCATAAGTGGAAGTGCCCTAGGCTCAGTTGCTTTGTTTCTTAGATGTTTCAGGAAACACCATACACTTTCTCCAGAGTGGCTGTTGGCAATTTACATCCCGCCCATCAGCATAACAAGGCTGCCAGTTCTCCATGGCCTGTCCTGCCTTTCTGGATTTTACACTTTTTTCAGATGGCCCTTTTGAGCGGGGGGCAGTGAGACTTCATTGTAGTGCAGATGTCCTTTGCAAGCTTGCTTGGTTGGCCAAAAAGGGCGTATGCGTTTTTTCCTGAAGTGCCCTTTTTGGCCAAGTGCATCATTGTGGACGTTCTGCCTCTTTTTCTGTGCTTTACATGCAACTCCAGTCTACCTCCTGAAATCGGTTTCCTGCAATTCTGCCCCGCTTTCAAGTCCTCTTGGCAGCCTTACTTCAATATATTTTTGGACGATAGCTGTCATTTATAACTCTGCAGGTTTGTGAATAACAGTGCCCCTGAGCTCCTTTCTTCAACTCGCTTTCTTGTGAGCTGGCCGCAACACCGCAGGATTGCTTCAGGCCCTAGTGTGGATCCGGCACGGCACGCTGAGCCTTTGGTTAATTCCTCTTCCTGGTGGGAAATGAGAGGTAAATTTGCCCGTCCAGACACCTCCAGCTAGGCTCTCATTGGTTCTCCTTATTCCTGTTCATTTTCCGCAGAAATTGCAAACTGGGCCAAACAGGAGGTTAAAGGCACTGACTCTCCCAGTGGGGAGAGTGTTAATAACGCATCTGGAATGTTGCACCCGAGTACCAGGGGACGAAAACTGAGACACATTTGAACACGTTTCCCGATCACACGGTGGATCATACTCTGGGTTCCACATGCATGTTTTAGCTGAAGGAAGAATCCCTTAAACCTGGAGAGTTGAGACCCATGGAATGGGTACCGTGCAATATGACTTCAAAGGGTCTGCATTTGCTCACCGATCCCCAGCAATCCTATCACTGCTGCGTTTATGCTGCTGTACACATGCTTGATTCTCTTTCGGAGACATATATATCCATAGGTTTTCAGATTCTTACTAGTCAGGTATATTCTTAGACGTTTAATATGGGGTGTAGAGTCCACTTCGTTGAGCAAGGAGTAGCTCTTGTCTATTACATATTTGGCTTATGGAACAGTATCTGTGCTAATTTCAATCTCTAGTTTTATGCAGCACCCCAACTCACCTTTCCCCTTAAGCAAGCATAAGTTGGTTTTCTACATTTGAGACCCTGTTCTGTTTTGTAATTCAGTTCCTGTGTAGCCAAGTTTACATTCCGTGTAGTAGTGATATCTTGTGATGTTTCTTTTTCTGTGTGACTTATTTCACTTAGAATCATCGTACCTGAATCCACTCATTATGCTGCTATGGGCCTGATGACATAGATTTCATTGCTGAGTGATATTGCATTGTACGTAAGTACCACAACTTCTTTATCCATTTTTCGCTTTCTGTGATATTGAACTTGTACCGTAAACGAGGTTCTTGTAAACAGAGCCGTCCCAAAGTTTGCGGTGGCTGTGTCTTTTTTATTTTAATTTCCCTAAGCTATAGGACCATAAGTGGAAGTGCCCTAGGCTCTGTTGCTTTGTGTTTTAGATGTTTCAGGAAACACCATACACTTCTCCAGAGTGGCTGTTGGCAATTTACATCCCGCCCATCAGCATAACAAGGCTCCCAGTTCTCCATGGCCTGTCCTGCCTTTCTGGATTTTACACTTTTTTCAGATGGCCCTTTTGACCTGGGGGCAGTGAGACTTCATTGTAGTGCAGATTTCCTTTGCAAGCTTGCTTGGTTGTCCAAAAAGGGCGTATGCGTTTTTTTCCTGAATATATTCAGGAAAAAACGCATACGCCCTTTTTGGCCATGTGCATCATTGTGGACGTTCTGCCTCTTTTCCTATGCTTTACATGCAATTCCAGTCTACCTCCTGAAATCGGTTACCTGCAATTCTGCCCCGCTTTCAAGTCCTCTTGGCAGCCTTACTTCAATATATTTTTGGACGATAGCTGTCATTTATAACTCTGCAGTTTTGTGAATTACAGTGCCCCTGAGCTCCTTTCTTCAACTCGCTTTCTTTTGAGCTGGCCGAAACACCGCAGGATTGCTTCAAGCCCTAGTGTGGTTCCGGCATGGCACGCTGATCCCTTGGTTAATTCCTCTTACTGGTTGGAAATGAGAGTTAAATTTGCCCGTCCAGACACCTCCGGCTAGTCTCTCATTGGTTCTCCCTATTCCTGTTCATTTTCCGCAGAAATTGCAAACTGGGCCAAACAGGAGGTTAAAGGCACTGACTCTCCAAGTGGGGAGAGTGTTAGTAAAGCGTCTGGAATGTTGCACCCGAGTACCAGGGGACGAAAACTGAGACACATTTGAACACGTTTCCCAATCACACGGTGGATCATACTCTGGGTTCCACATGCATGTTTTAGCTGAAGGAAGAATCCCTTAAACCTGGAGAGTTGAGACCCATGGAATGGGTACCATGCAATATGACTTCAAAGGGTCTGCATTTGCTCACCGAACCTCACCAATCCTATCACTTCTGCGTTTAAGCTGCTGTACACACGCTTGATTCTCTTTCGGAGACATATAAATCCATAGGTTGTAAGATTCTTACTGGTCAGGTATATTCTTAGGCGTTTAATATGGGGTGTTGTGTCCACTTCGTTGAGCAAGGAGTAGCTCTTGTGTATTACATATTTGGCTTATGGAACGGTATCTGTGCTAATTTCAATCTCTGGTTTTATGCAGCACCCCAACTCACCTTTCCCCGTAAGCAAGCATAAGTTGGTTTTCTACATTTGAGACCCTGTTCTGTTTTGTAATTCATTTCCTGTGTAGCCAAGTTTACATCCGTGTAGTAGTGATATCTTATGATGTTTCTTTTTCTGTGTCACTTATTTCACTTAGAATCATCGTACCTGAATCCACTCATTATGCTGCTACGGGCCTGATGACATAGATTTCATTGCTGAGTGATATTGCATTGTACGTAAGTACCACAACGTCTTTATCCATTTCTCGCTTTCTGTGATATTGAACTTGTACCGTACAAGAGGTTCTTGTAAACAGAGCTGTCCCAAACTTTGGGGTGGCTGTGTCTTTTTGATTTTAATTTCCCTAAGCTATAGGACCATAAGTGGAAGTGCCCTAGGCTCTGTTGCTTTGTTTTGTAGATGTTTCAGGAAACACCATACACTTCTCCAGAGTGGCTGTTGGCAATTTACATCCCGCCCATCAGCATAACAAGGCTCCCAGTTCTCCATGGCCTGTCCTACCTTTGTGGATTTTACACTTTTTTCAGATGACCCTTTTGACTGGGGGGCAGTGAGACTTCATTTTAGTGCAGATTTCCTTTGCAAGCTTGCTTGGTTGGCCAAAAAGGGTGTATGCGTTTTTTCCTGAATATATTCAGGAAAAAAGGCATACGCCCTTTTTGGCCAAGTGCATCATTGTGGACGTTCTGCCTCTTTTCCTATGCTTTACATGCAATTCTAGTCTACCTTCTGAAATCGGTTTCCTGCAATTCTGCCCCGCTTTCAAGTTCTCTTGGAAGCCTTACTTCAATATATTTTTGGACGACAGCTGTGATTTATAATTCGGAAGGTTTGTGAATTACAGTGCCCCTGAGCTCCTTTCTTCAACTCGCTTTCTTGTGAGCGGCCGCAACACAACATGATTGCTTCAGGCCCCTGTGTGGTTCTGGCACGGCACGCTGAGCATTTGGTTAATTACTCTTCCTGGTGGGAAATGAGAGTTAAATTTTCCCGTCCAGACACCTCCAGCTAGTCTCTCATGGGTTCTCCCTATTCCTGTTCATTTTCCGCAGAAATTGCAAACTGGGCCAAACAGGAGGTTAAAGGCACTGACTCTCCAAGTGAGGAGAGTGTTAGTAAAGCGTCTGGAATGTTGCACCCGAGTACCAGGGGACGAAAACTGAGACACATTTGCACACGTTTCCCGATCACACGGTGGATCATACTCTGGGTTCCACATGCATGTTTTAGCTGAAGGAAGAATCCCTTAAACCTGGAGAGTTGAGACCCATGGAATGGGTACCATGCAATATGACTTCAAAGGGTCTGCATTTGCTCACCGAACCTCACCAATCCTATCACTGCTGCGTTTATGCCGCTGTAACACGCTTGATTCTCTTTCGGAGACATATAAATCCATAGGTTTTAAGATTCTTACTAGTCAGGTATATTCTTAGGCGTTTAATATGTGGTGTTGAGTCCACTTCGTTGAGCAAGGAGTAGCTCTTGTCTGTTACATATTTGGCTTATGAAATGGTATCTGTGCTAATTTCAATCTCTGGTTTTATGCATCACCCCAACTCAGCTTTCCCATTAAGCAAGCATAAGTTGGTTTTCTACATTTGAGACCCTGTTCTGTTTTGTAATTCAGTTCCTGTGTAGCCAAGTTTACATTCCGTGTAGTAGTGATATCTTATGATGTTTCTTTTTCTGTGTGACTTATTTCACTTAGAATCATCGTACCTGAATCCACTCATTATGCTGCTATGGGGCTGATGACATAGATTTCATTGCTGAGTGATATTGCATTGTACGTAAGTACCACAACTTCTTTATCCATTTTTTGCTTTCTGTGATATTGAACTTGTACCGTAAACGAGGTTCTTGTAAACAGAGCCGTCCCAAACTTTGGGGTGGCTGTGTCTTTTTGATTTTAATTTCCCTAAGCTATAGGACCATAAGTGGAAGTGCCCTAGGCTCTGTTGCTTTGTTTTTTAGATGTTTCAGGAAACACCATACACTTCTCCAGAGTGGCTGTTGGCAATTTCCATCCCGTCCAGCAGCATAACAAGGCTCCCAGGTCTCCATGGCCTGTCCTGCCTTTCTGGATTTTACACTTTTTTCAGATGGCCCTTTTGACCGGGGGGCAGTGAGACTTCATTGTAGTGCAGATTTCCTTTGCAAGCTTGCTTGGTTGGCCAAAAGCGCGTATGCATTTTTTCCTGAATATATTCAGGAAAAAACGCATACGCCCTTTTTGGCCAAGTGCATCATTGTGGACGTTCTGCCTCTTTTCCTATGCTTTACATGCAATTCCAGTCTACCTCCTGAAATCGGTTTCCTGCAATTCTGCCCCGTTTTCAAGTCCTCTTGGCAGCCTTACTTCAATATATTTTTGGACGATAGCTGTCATTTATAACTCCGCAGGTTTGTGCATTACAGTGCCCCTGAGCTCCTGTCCTCCACTTGCTTTCTTGTGAGCTGGCCGCAACACTGCAGGAATGCTTCAGGCCCTAGTGTGGTTCCTGCATGGCATGCTGAACCTTTGGATAATTCCTCTGCCTGGTGGGAAATGAGTGTTAAATTTGCCCGTCCAGACACCTCCAGCTAGTCTCTCATTGGTTCTCCCTATTCCTGTTTATTGTCCTCAGAAATTGCAAACTGGGCCAAACAGGAGGTTAAAGGCACTAACTCTCCAAGTGGCGAGAGTGTTAGTAAAGCATCTGGAATGTTGCACCCCATACCAGGGGACGAAAACTGAGACACATTTGAACACGTTTCGCGATCACACGATGGATCATACTCTGGGTTCCACATGCATGTTTTAGCTGAAGGAAGAATCCCTTAAACCTGGAGAGTTGAGACCCATGGAATGGGTACCATGCAATATGAAATCAAAGGGTCTGCATTTGCTCACCGATCCTCACCAATGCTATCACTGCTGCGTTTATGCCGCTGTACACACGCTTGATTCTCTTTCGGAGACATATAAATCCATAGGTTTTAAGATTCTTACTTGTCAGGTATATTCTTAGGCGTTTAATATGGGGTGTTGAGTCCAGTTCGTTGAGCAAGGAGTAGCTCTTGTCTATTACATATTTGGCTTATGGAACGGTATCTGTGCTAATTTCAATCTCTGGTTTTATGCAGCACCCCAACTCAGCTTTCCCCTTAAGCAAGCATAAGATGGTTTTCTACATTTGAGACACTGTTCTGTTTTGTAATTCAGTTCCTGTGTAGCCAAGTTTACATTCCGTGTAGTAGTGATATCTTATGATGTTTCTTTTTCTGTGTGACTTATTTCACTTAGAATCATCGTACCTGAATCCACTCATTATGCTGCTACAGGCCTGATGACATAGATTTCATTGCTGAGTGATATTGCATTGTACGTAAGTACCACAACTTCTTTATCCATTTTACGCTTTCTGTGATATTTAACTTGTACCGTAAACGAGGTTCTTGTAAACAGAGCTGTCCCAAACTTTGGGGTGGCTGTGTCTTTTTGATTTTAATTTCCGTAAGCTATAGGACCATAAGTGGAATTGCCGTAGGCTCTTTTGCTTTGTTTTTTAGATGTTTCAGCAAACACCATACAGTTCTCCAGAGTTGCTGTTGGCAATTTACATCCTGCCCGTCAGCATAACAAGGCTCCCAGTTCTCCATGGCCTGTCCTGCCTTCCTGGATTTTACACTTTTTTCAGATGGCCCTTTTGACCGGTTGCAGTGAGACTTCATTGTAGTGCAGATTTCCTTTGCAAGCTTGCTTGGTTGGCCAAAAAGTGCGTATGCGTTTTTTCCTGAATATATTCAGGAAAAAATGCATACGCCCTTTTTGGCCAAGTTCATCCTTGAGGACCTCCTGCCTCTTTTCCTATGCTTTAAATTCAATTCCAGTCTACCTCTTGAAATTGGGTTCCTGCAATTCTGCCCCGCTTTCAAGTCCTGTTGGCAGCCTTACTTCAATATATTTTTGGACGATAGCTGTCATTTATAACTCTGCAGGTTTGTGAATTACAGTGCCCCTGAGCTCCTTTCTTCAACTCGCTTTCTTGTGAGCTGGCCGCAACACCGCAGGATTGCTTCAGGCCCTAGTGTGGTTCCGGCACCGCAAGCTACGCCTTTGGTTAATTCCTCTTCCTGGTGGGAAATGAGAGTTAAATTTGCCCGTCCAGACACCTCCAGCTAGTCTCTCATTGGTTCTCCCTATTCCTGTTCATTTTCCGCAGAAATTGCAAACTGGGCCAAACAGGAGGTTAAAGGCACTGACTCTCCAAGTGGGGAGAGTGTTAGTAAAGCATCTGGAATGTTGCACCCGAGTACCAGGGGATGAATACTGAGACACATTTGAACACGTTTCCCGATCACACGGTGGATCATACTCTGGGTTCCACATGCATATTTTAGCTGAAGGAAGAATCCCTGAAACCTGGAGAGTTGAGACCCATGGAATGGGTACCATGCAGTATGACTTCAAAGGGTCTGCATTTGCTGACCGAACCTCCCCAATCCTATCACTGCTGCATTTATGCCGCTGTACACACGGTTGATTCTCTTTCGGAGACCTAGAAATCCATAGGTTTTCAGATTCTTACTAGTCAGGTATATTCTTAGGCGTTTAATATGGGGTGTTGAGTCCACTTCGTTGAGCAAGGAGTAGCTCTTGTCTATTACATATTTGGCTTATGAAACGGTATCTGTGCTAATTTCAATCTCTGGTTTTATGCAGCACCCCAACTCACCTTTCTCCTTAAGCAAGCATAAGTTGGTTTTCTACATTTGAGACCCTGTTCTGTTTTGTAATTCAGTTCCTGTGTAGCCAAGTTTACATTCCGTGTAGTAGTGATATCTTATGAAGTTTCTTTTTCTGTGTCACTTATTTCATTTAGAATCATCGTACCTGAATCCACTCATTATGCTGCTACAGGCCTGATGACATAGATTTCATTGCTGAGTGATATTGCATTGTACATAAGTACCACAACTTCTTTATCCATTTTTCGCTTTCTGTGATATTGAACTTGTACTGTAAATGAGGTTCTTGTAAACAGAGCCGTCCCAAACTTTGGGGTGGCTGTGTCTTTTTGATTTTAATTTCCCTAAGCTATAGGACCATAAGTGGAAGTGCCCTAGGCTCTGTTGCTTTGTTTTTTAGATGTTTCAGGAAACACCATACTCTTCTCCAGAGTGGCTGTTGGCAATTTACAACCCGCCCATCAGCATAACAAGGCTCCCAGTTCTCCATGGCCTGTCCTGCCTTTCTGGATTTTACACTTTTTTCAGATGGCCCTTTTGACCGTAGGGCAGTGAGACTTCATTGTAGTGCAGATTTCTTTGCAAGCTTGCTTGGTTGGCCAAAAAGGGCGTATGCGTTTTTTCCTGAATATATTCAGGAAAAAACGTATACGCACATTTTTTCCAAGTGCATGATTGTGGACTTTCTGCCTCTTTTCCTATGCTTTACATGCAATTCCAGTCTACCTCCTGAGATCGGTTTCCTGCAATTCTGCCCTGCTTTCAAGTCCTCCTGGCAGCCTTACTTCAATATATTTTTGTACGATAGCTGTCATTTATGACTCTGCAGGTTTTTGAATTAGAGTGCCCCTGAGCTCCTTTCTTCAATCAGCTTTCTTGTGAGCTGGCCGCAACACCGCAGGATTGCTTCAGGCCCTAGTGTGGTTCCGGCATGGCATGCTGAGCCTTTGGATAATTCTTCTTCCTGGTAGGAAATGAGAGTTAAATTTGCCCCTCCAGACACCTCCAGCTAGTCTCTCATTGGTTCTCCCTATTCCTGTTCATTTTCCGCAGAAATTGCAAACTGGGCCAAACAGGAGGTTAAAGGCACTGACTCTCCAAGTGGGGGGAGTGTTAGTAAAGCGTCTGGAATGTTGCACCCGAGTACCAGGGGACGAAAACTGAGACACATTTGAACACGTTTCCCGATCACACGGTGGATCATACTCTGGGTTCCACATGCATGTTTTAGCTGAAGGAAGAATCCCTTAAACCTGGAGAGTTGAGACCCATGGAATGGCACCATGCAATAAGACTTCAAAGGGTCTGCATTTGCTCACCGAACCTCACCAATCCTATCACTGCTGTGTTTATGCCGCTGTACACACGCTTGATTCTCTTTCAGAGACATGTAAATCCATAGGTTTTAAGATTCTTACTAGTCAGGTATATTCTTAGGCGTTTAATATGGGGTGTTGAGTCCACTTCGTTGAGCAATGAGTGGCTCTTGTCTATTACATATTTGCTTTATGGAACGGTATCTGTGCTAATTTCAATCTCTGGTTTTATGCAGCACCCTAACTCACCTTTCCCCTTAAGCAAGCATAAGTTGGTTTTCTACATTTGAGACCCTGTTCTCTTTTGTAATTCAGTTCCTGTGTAGCCAAGTTTACATTCTGTGTATTAGTGATATCTTCTGATGTTTCTTTTTCTGTGTGACTTATTTCAATTAGAATCATCGTATCTGAATCTACTGATTATGCTGCCATGGGCCTAATGACATAGATTTCATTGCTGAGTGATATTGCATTGTACGTAAGTACCACAACTTCTTTATCCATTTTTCGCTTTCTGTGATATTGAACTTGTACCGTAAACGAGGTTCTTGTAAACAGAGCTGTCCCAAACTTTGGGGTGGCTGTGTCTTTTTGCTTTTAATTTCCCTAAACTATAGGACTATAAGTGCAAGTGCCCTTGTCTCTGTTGTTTTGTTTTTTAGATGTTTCAGGAAACACCATACAGTTCTCCAGAGTGGCTGTTGGCAATTTACATCCCGCCCATCAGCATAACAAGGCTCCCAGTTCTCCATGGCCTGTCCTGCCTTCTGGATTTTACACTTTCTTCAGATGGCCCTTTTGACCGGGGGGAAGTCACACTTCATTGTAGTGCTGATTTCCTTTGCAAGCTTGCTTGGTTGGCCAAAAAGGGCGTATGCGTTTTTTCCTGAATATATTCAGGAAAAAACGCATACGCCCTTTTTGGCCAAGTGCATCATTGTGGACGTTCTGCCTCTTTTCCTATGCTTTACATGCAATTCCAGTCTACCTCCTGAAATCGGTTTCCTGCAATTCTGCCCCGCTTTCAAGTCCTCTTGGCAGCCTTACTTCAATATATTTTTGGACGATAGCTATCATTTATAACTCTGCAGGTTTGTGAATGACAGTGCCCCTGAGCTCCTTTCTTCAACTCTCTTTCTTGTGAGCTGGCCGCAACACCACAGGATTGCTTCAGGCCCCAGTGTGGTTCTGGCACGGCACGCTGAGCCTTTGGTTAATTCCTCTTCCTGGTGGGAAATGAGAGTTAAATTTGCCTGTCCAGACACCTCCAGCTAATCTCTCATGGGTTCTCCCTATTCCTGTTTATCTTACGCAGAAATAGCAAACTGGGCCAAACAGGAGGTTAAAGGCACTGACTCTCCAAGTGGGGAGAGTGTTAGTAAAGCGTCTGGAATGTTGCACCCGAGTACCAGGGGAGAAAAACTGAGACACATTTGAACACCTTTCCCGATCACATGGTGGATCATACTCTGGGTTCCACATGCATGTTTTAGCTGAAGGAAGAATCCCTTAAACCTGGAGAGTTGAGACCCATGGAATGGGTACCATGCAAGATGACTTCAAAGGGTCTGCATTTGCTCACCGAACCTCACCAATCCTATCACTGCTGCGTTTATGCTGCTGTACACACGCTTGATTCTCTTTCGGAGACATATAAATCCATAGGTTTTAAGATTCTTACTAGTCAGGTATATTCTTAGGCGTTTAATATGGCGTGTTGTGTCCACTACCTTGAGCAAGCAGTAGCTCTTGTCTATTACATATTTGGCTTATGGAACGGTATCTGTGCTCATTTCAATCTCTGGTTTTATGCAGCACCCCAACTCACCTTTCCCCTTAAGCAAGCATAAGTTGCTTTTCTACATTTGAGACCCTGTTCTGTTTTGTAATTCAGTTCCTGTGTAGCCAAGTTTACATTCTTGTAGTAGTGATATCTTATGATGTTTCTTTTTCTGTGTGACTTATTTCACTTAGAATCATCGTACCTGAATCCACTCATTATGCTGCTACAGGCCTGATGACATAGATTTCATTGCTGAGTGATATTACATTGTACGTAAGTACCACAACTTCTTTTCCATTTTTCGCTTTCTGTGATATTGAACTTGTACCGTAAACGAGGTTCTTGAAAACAGAGCTGTCCCAAACTTTGGAGTGGCTGTGTCTTTTTGATTTTAATTTCCCTAAGCTATAGGACCATAAGTGGAAGTGCCCTAGGCTCTGTTGCTCTGTTTTTTGGATGTTTCAGGAAACACCATACACTTCTCCAGAGTGGCTGTTGGCAATTTACATCCCGCCCATCAGCATAACAAGGCTCCCAGTTCGCCATGGCCTGTCCTGCCTTTCTGGATTTTAAACTTTTTTCAGATGGCCCTTTTGACCGGGGGGCAATGAGACTTCATTGTAGAGCAGATTTAGTTTGCAAACTTACTTGGTGGGCCAAAAACGGCGTATGCGTTTTTTCCTGAATATATTCAGGAAAAAACGCATACGCCCTTTTTGGCCAAGTGCATCATTGTGAACGTTCTGCCTCTTTTCCTATGCTTTACATGCAATTCCAGTCTACCTCCTGAAATCGGTTTCCTGCAATTCTGCCCCACTTTCAAGTCCTCTTGGCAGCCTTACTTCAACATATTTTTGGACGATAGCTGTCATTTATAACTCTGCAGGTTTGTGAATTACAGTGCCCCCGAGCTCCTTTCTTCAACTCGCTTTCTTGTGAGCTGGCCGCAACACCACAGCATTGCTTTAGGCCCTAGTGTGGTTCCAGCACGGCACACTGAGCCTTTGGTTAATTCCTCTTCCTGGTGGGAAATGAGAGTTAAATTTGCCCGTCCAGACACCTCCAGCTAGTCTCTCATTAGTTCTCCCTATTCCTGTTCATCTTCGGCAGAAATTGCAAACTAGGCCTAACAGGAAGTTAAAGGCACTGACTCTCCAAGTGGGGAGAGTGTTAGTAAAGCGTGTGGAATGTTGCACCCGAGTACGAGGGGATGAAAACTGAGACACATTTGAACACGTTTCCCGATCACACGGTGGATCATACTCTGGGTAACACATGTATGTTTTAGCTGAAGGAAGAATCCCTTAAACCTGGAGAGTTGAGACCCATGGAATGGGTACCATGCATTATGACTTCAAAGGGTCTGCATTTGCTCACCGAACCTCACCAATCCTATCACTGCTGCGTTTATGCTGCTGTACACACTCTTGATTCTCTTTCGGAGATATATAAATCCATAGGTTTAAGATTCTTACTAGTCAGGTATATTCTTAGGCGTTTAATATGGCGTGTTTAGTCCACTTCGTTGAGCAAGGAGTAGCTCTTGTCTATTACATCTTTGGCTTATGGAACGGTATCTGTGCTAATTTCAATCTGGTTTTATGCAGCACCCCAACTCACCTTTCCCCTTAAGCAAGCATAAGTTGGTTTTCTACATTTGAGACCCTGTTCTGTTTTGTAATTCAGTTCCTGTGTAGCCAAGTTTACATTCCGTGTATTAGTGATATCTTATGATGTTTCTTTTTCTGTGTGACTTATTTCACTTAGAATCATCGTACCTGAATGCACTCATTATGTTGCTACGGGCCTGATGACATAGATTTCATTGCTGAGTGATATTGCATTGTACGTAAGTACCACAACTTCTTTATCCATTTTTCGCTTTCTGTGATATTGAACTTGTACCGTAAACGAGGTTCTTGTAAACAGAGCCGTCCCAAACTTTGGGGTGGCTGTGTCTTTTTTATTTTAATTTCCCTAAGCTATGGGACCATAAGTGGAAGTTCCCTAGGCTCTGTTGCTTTGTTTCTTAGATGTTTCAGGAAACACCATACACTTCTCCAGAGTGGCTGTTGGCAATTTACATCCCGCCCATCAGCATAACAAGGCTCCCAATTCTCCATGGCCTGTCCTGCCTTTCTGGATTTTACACTTTTTTCAGATGGCCCTTTTGACCGGGGGGCAGTGAGACTTCATTGTAGTGCAGATTTCCTTTTCAAGCTGGCTTGGTTGGCCAAAAAGGGCGTATGCGTTTTTTCCTGAATATATTCAGGAAAAAACGCATACGCCCTTTTTGGCCAAGGGCATCATTGTGGACGTTCTGCCTCTTTTCCTATGCTTTACATGCAATTCCAGTCTACCTCCTGAAATCGGTTTCCTGCAATTCTGCCCCGCTTTCAAGTCCTCTTGGCAGCCTTACTTCAATATATTTTCAGACGATAGCTGTCATTTATAACTCTGCAGGTTTGTGAATTACAGTGCCCCTGAGCTCCTTTCTTCAACTCGCTTTCTTGTGAGCTGGCTGCAACACCGCAGGATTGCTTCAAGCCCTAGTGCGGTTCCGGCATGGCACGCTGAGCCTTTGGTTAATTCCTCTTCCTGGTGTGAAATGAGAGTTAAATTTGCCCGTCCAGACACCTCCAGCTAGTCTGTCATTGGTTCTCCCTATTCCTGTTCATCTTACGCAGAAATTGCAAACTGGTCCAAACAGGAGGTTAAAGGCGCTGACTCTCCAAGCGGGGAGAGTGTTAGTAAAGCGTCTGGAATGTTGCACCCGAGTACCAGGGGACGAAAACTGAGACACATTTGAACACATTTCCCGATCACACGGTGCATCATACTCTGGGTTCCACATGCATGTTTTAGCTGAAGGAAGAATTCCTTAAACCTGGAGAGTTGAGACCCATGGCATGGGTACCATGCAATATGACTTCAAAGGGTCTGCATTTGCTCACCAAACCTCACCAATCCTATCACTGCTGCGTTTATGCCGCTGTACACACGCTTGATTCTCTTTCGGAGACATATAAATCCATAGGTTTTAAGATTCTTACTAGTCAGGTATAGTCTTAGGCGTTTAATATGGGGTGTTGAGTCCACTTCGTTGAGCAAGGAGTAGCTCTTGTCTATTACATATTTGGCTTATGGAACGGTATCTGTGCTAATTTCAATCTCTGGTTTTATGCAGCACCCCAATTCACCTTTCCCCTTAAGCAAGCATAAGTTGGTTTTCTACATTTGAGACCCTGTTCTGTTTTGTAATTCAGTTCCTGTGTAGCCAAGTTTACATTCCGTGTTTTAGTGATATCTAATGATGTTTCTTTTTCTGTGTGACTTTTTCTCTTAGAATCATCGTAAATGAATCCACTCATTATGCTGCTATGGGCCTGATGACATAGATTTCATTGCTGAGTGATATTGCATTGTACGTAAGTACCACAACTTCTTTATCCATTTTTCGCTTTCTGCGATATTGAACTTGTACCGTAAACGAGGTTCTTGTAAACAGAGCCGTCCCAAACTTTGTGGTGGCTGTGTCTTTTTGATTTTAATTTCCCTAAGCTATAGGACCATAAGTGGAAGTGCCCTAGGGTCTGTTGCTTTGTTTTGTAGATGTTTCAGGAAACACCATACACTTCTCCAGATTGGCTGTTGGCAATTTCCATCCCGCCCAGCAGCATAACAAGGCTCCCAGTTCTCCATGGCCTTTCCTGTCTTTCTGGATTTTATACTTTATTCAGATGGTCCTTTTGACCGGGGGTAAGTGAGACTTCATTGTAGTGCAGATTTCCTTTTCAAGCTTGCTTGGTTGGCCAAAAAGTGCGTATGCGTTTTTTCGTGAATATATTCAGGAAAAAACACATGCGCCCTTTTTGGCCAAGTGCATCATTGTGGAAGTTCTGCCTCTTTTCCTATGCTTTACATGCAATTCCAGTCTACCTCCTGAAATCGGTTTCCTGCAATTCTGCCCCGCTTTCAAGTCCTCTTTGCAGCCTTACTTCAATATATTTTTGGACGATAGCTGTCATTTATAACTCTGCAGGTTTGTGAGTTACAGTGCCCCTGAGCTCCTTTCTTCAACTCGCTTTCTTGTGAGCTGGCCGCAACACCGCAGGATTGCTTCAGGCCCTAGTGTGGTTCCGGCACGGCACGCTGAGCCGTTGGTTAAGTCCTCTTCCTGGTGGGAAATGAGAGTTAAATTTGCCCGTCCAGACATCTAGAGCTAGTCTCTCATTGGTTCTCCCTATTCCTGTTCATTTTCCGCAGAAATTGCAAACTGGGCCACACAGGACGTTAAAGGCACTGACTCTCCAAGTGGGGAGAGTGTTAGTAAAGCGTCTGGAATGTTGCACCCGAGTACCAGGGGACGAAAACTGAGACACATTTGAACACGGTTCCCGATCACACGGTGGATCATACTCTGGGTTCCACATGCATGTTTTAGCTGAAGGAAGAATCCCTTAAACCTGGAGAGTTGAGACCCATGGAATGGGTACCATGCAATATGACTTCAAAGGGTCTGCATTCGCTCACTGAACCTCACCAATCCTATCACTGCTGCGTTTATGCCGCTGTACACACACTTGATTCTCTTTCGGAGACATATAAATCCATAGGTTTTAAGATTCTTACTAGTCAGGTATATTATTAGGCGTTTAATATGGGGTGTTGAGTCCACTTCGTTGAGCAAGGAGTAGCTCTTGTCTATTACATATTTGGCTTATGGAACGGTATCTGTGCTAATTTCAATCTCTGGTTTTATGCAGCACCCCAACTCACCTTTCCCCTTAAGCAAGCATAAGTTGGTTTTCTACATTTGAGACCCTGTTCTGTTTTGTAATTCAGTTCCTGTGTAGCCAAGTTTCCATTACGTGTATTATTGATATCTTACGATGTTTCTTTTTCTCTGTGACTTATTTCCCTTAGAATCATCGTACCTGAATCCACTCATTATGCTGCTACGGGCCTGATGACATAGATTTCATTGCTGAGTGATATTGCATTGTACGTAAGTACCACAAATTCTTTATCCATTTTTCGCTTTCTGCGATATTGAACTTTTACCGTAAACGAGGTTCTTGAAAACAGAGCCTTCCCAAACTTTGGGGTGGCTGTGTCTTTTTGATTTTAATTTCCCTAAGCTATAGGACCATAAGTGAAAGTGCCCTAGGCTCTGTTGCTTTGTTTTTTAGATGTTTCAGGAAACACCATACACTTCTCCAGAGTGGCTGTTTGCAATTTACATCCCGCCCATCAGCATAACAAGGGTCCCAGTTCTCCATGGCCTGTCCTGCCTTTCTGGATTTTACACTTTTTTCAGATGGCCCTTTTGACCGGGGGGCAGTGAGACTTCATTGTAGTGCAGATTTCCTTTGCAAGCTTGCTTGGTTGGCCAAAAAGGGCGTATGCGTTTTTACCTGAATATATTCAGGTAAAAACGCATACTCCCTTTTTGGCCAAGTGCATCATTGTGGACATTCTGGCTCTTTTCCTATGCTTTAAATGCAATTCCAGTCTACCTCCTGAAATCGGTTTCCTGCAATTCTGCCCTGCTTTCAAGTCCTCTTCGCACCCATACATCAATATATTTTTGGACGATAGGTGTCATTTATAACTCTGCAGTTTTGTGAATTACAGGGCCCCTGAGCTCCTTTCTTCAACTCGCTTTCTTGTGAGCTGGCCGCAAACCCGCAAGACTGCTTCAGGCCCTAATCTGCTTCTGGCCGGGCACGCTGATCCTTTGGTTAATTCCTCTTCCTGGTGGGAAATGAGTGTTAAATATGCCCGTCCAGACACCTACCTCACTCTCAACCCCTTGGTGATGTGGGTCCTCTGGTTTGTGGCCACCTTTGCTGGGTTCCTCACCTTTCGATGATGTGGCCCCACTAGTGTGAGGACACTCCTGCCTAGTTCTCATCCACGTGGTTATGAGGACCCCCTGGTGAGAGTCTGTTCCTGGCTGTGTTGCTCACCCTTCTGTGAGGGAGACCCTCTGCTGATAGGTCACTCCTGCCTGGCTGGCACACGTCACCTTGGAGACGTGAGCCCTCTGGTGGCAGTTGGAGCATGCAGGGTGCCTCCTCCTCTCGGTGATGACGGCCCTCTGGTGTCAGGCCCTAAATGGTGGGCTCCCCACATTTTCTGATGTGCGCCTGTGGTGCGAGGACACTCCAGCCAGGTTCCCATTCCCATGGGGATGTGGGCCTTCTGCGCTGAGGTCCCAACGCCTGGGTTGCTCACAGTTTTATGATGTGGGCCCTCTGCTGTGAGTTCACTGCGGCCTGGATCCCATAGCCTCGGTGTTCTGAGCCATCTGCTGGAGGTCTAAATGCTGGAATCCTCACGTTTTTTATATTATGTGCCCTGTGTTGTGAGGCTACTCCTGCCTGCCTCACTCCAAGGCCCTTGGTGATGTGGGTCCTCTGGTTTGAGGACACATGTGCTGGGTTCCTCACCTTAAGATGATGAGGCCCCACTGGTGTGAGGATAATCCTGACTGGTTCCCATCCCCTTTGTGATGTGGTTCCTCTGGTGAGAGTCTGATCCTGGCTGGGTTCCTCACCCATCTGTGAGGTGGGCCCTCTACTATCAGGTAACTGTTGCGTGGCTTGCTCACCTCGCCTTGTTGGCATTAGCCCTCTGGTGGCACTTGGACCCTGCTGGGAGCCTCCTCACCTCTGTGATGAGGGCCCTCTGACGTCAGGTCCTAACTGCTGGGCTCCCCAACTTTTCTTAGTGATCCCAGTGATGCTCGGGCACTCCTCTTAGGTTCCCATCTCCATGGGGATGTGGGCCTTCTGCTCTGAGGTTCCAACGGCTGGGTTGATCACAGTTTCATGATGTGGGCTCTCTGGTGTTAGTTCACTGTGGCCTGGATCCCATAGCCTCTGTGCTCTTGGCCGCCTGCTGGGAGGTTCCAACTCCTGGATTCCTCACTTTTTTAATTTTTTAGGCCCTCTGTTGTGAGGATCCTCCTGCCTGCCTCACTTCCAGCCCCTTCGTGATGTGTGTCCTCTGGTTTGAGGCTACATGTGCTGGGTTCCTCACCTTTCGATGATGTGGGACCAATGGTCTTAGGAGACTCCTGCCTGGTTCACATCCCCTTGGTGATGTGGGCCCTCTGTTGAGAGTCTGATCCTGGCTGGGTTCCTCACCCTTCTGTGAGGTGGGCCGTCTGCTGTGAGGTCACTCCTGCCTGGCTTGCTCACCTCGCCTTGTGGACATGAGCCCTCTGGTGGCACTTGGAGCCTGCTGGGAGCCTCCTCCCCTCGGTGATGAGGGCCCTCTGGCATCAGGCCCTAACTGCTGGACTCCCCACATTTTGTGATGTGCGCCCAGTGGTTCGAGGACACTCCATCCAGGTTCACATCCCCATTGGGATGTGGGCCTTCTGCTCTGTGGTCCCAACGCCTGGGTTGTTCACAGTTTCATGATGTGGGCTCTCTGCTGTTAGTTCACTCTGGCCTGGATGCCATAGCCTCTGTGCTCTGGGCCGCCTGCTGGGAGGTTCCAACTGCTCGATTCCTCAAGTTTTCTATTCTATGGGTCCTGTGTTGCGATGCTTCTCCTGCTTGCCTCACTCACAACCCCTTCGTGATGTGGGTCCTCTGGTTTGAGGCCACATGTGCTGGGTTCCACAACTTTCAATGATGTGGCCCCACTGGTGTGAGGACACTCCTGCCTGGTTCCCATCCCCTTGGTGATGTGGGCCTTCTGGTGACAGTCTTATCGTGGCTGGGTTCCTCACTCTCCTGTGAGGTAGGCCCTCTGCTGTGAGGTCAATCCTGCCTGACTTGCACACATCACCTTGGCGACGTGGGCCCTCTGTTGGCACATGGAACCTGCTGGGAGCCTCCTGCCCTCGGTGATGATGGCCCTCTAGCATCAGGCCCTAACTGCTGGGCTCCCCACGTTTTCTGATGTGAGCCCAGTGATGCCAGGACACTCCTGTCAGGTTCCCATCCCCATGGGGATGTGGGCTTTCTGCTCTGAGGTCCCAACGCCTGGGTTGCTCACAGTTTCATGATGTGGGCTCTCTGGTGTTAGTTCACTCCTGCCTGCATCCCATAGCTTCTGTGCTCTCGGCCGCCTGCTGGGAGGTTCCAAATGCTGGATTCCTCACCTTTTTTATTCTTTGGGCCCTCTGTTTTTAGGCTACTCCTACCTGCCTCACTCCCATCCCCTTTGTGATGTATGTCTTCTGATATGAGGCCACATGTGCTGGGTTCCTCACCTTTCAATGATGTGGCCCCACTGGTGGGAGGACAGTCCTGACTGGTTCCCATCCCCTTGGTGTTGTGAGACCTCTGGCGAGAGTCTCATCCTGCCTCGGTTCCTCACCCTTCTGTGAGATAGGCCCTCTGCTGTGAGGTCACTACTGCCTGGCTGGCGCATGCCACCTTGTAGACATGGGCCCTCTGTTGGCAGTTGGAACCTGCTGGGAGTCTCCTCCCCTCAGTTATGAGGGCCCCCTGGCGTCAGGCCCTGACTGCTGGGCTCCTAACATTTTCTGATATGTGCTAAGTGGTGCGAGGCCACTCCTGCCAGGTTCCCATCCCAATGGGGATGTGGGCCTTCTGTTCTGAGGTCCCAACGGCTGGGCTGCTCACAGGTTCATGATGTGGGCCCTCTGCTGTGAGTTCACTGCGGCCTGGATCCCATAGCCTCGGTGCTCTGGGCCACTTGCTGGGAGGTTCCAACTGCTGGATTCCTCAATTTTTATATTCTGTGGACCCTGTGTTGGGAGGCCGGTCCTGCCAGCCTAATTCTGAACCCCTTGGTGATGTGGTTCCTCTGGTTTGAGGCTACATGTGCTGGGATCCTCACCTTTCGATGATGTTGTCCCACTGGTGTGGGGACACGCCTGCCTGGTTCCCATCACCTTGGTGATGTGGGCCCATTGGTGCGTGTCTGATCCTGACTGGGTTCGTCACACTTCTCTGAGGTGAGCCCTCTGCTGTGAGGTCATTCGTGCCTGGTTGGCACACATCGCCTTGTTGACGTCAGCCCTCTGGTGGCAGTTGGAGCCTGCTAGGAGCCTCCTTCCCTTGGTGATGAGGGTCCTCTGGCGTCAGGCCCTAACTGCTGGTCTCCCAAAATTTTCTGATACGTTCTCAGTGGTGCAAGGACACTCCTACCAGATTTCAATCCCCATGGGGATGTGGGCCTCCTGCTTTGAGGTCCCAATGGCTGGGTTGCTCAGTTTCATGACATGGGTCCTCTTCTGTGAGTTCACTGTGGCCTGGATCCCATAGCCTCGGTGCTCTGGGCCACCTGCTGGGAGGTTCCAACTGCTGGATTCCTCACTTTTTTATTCTATGGGCCCAGTGTTGTGAGGCTACTCCTGCCTGCCTCACTCCGAGGCCCTTGGTGATGTGGGTCCTCTGGTTTGAGGACACATTTGCTGAGTACCTCACCTGTCGATGATGTGGCCCCACTGGTGTGAAGACACTCCTGCCTGGTTCCCATCCCCTTGGTGATGTGGGCCCTCTGGTGAGAGTCTGATGTTGGCTGGGTTTCTCACCCTTCTGTGAGGTGGGACCTCTGCTGTGAGGTAACTCCTGCCTGGCTTGCTCACGTTGCCTTGGCAACGTGAGCCCTCAGGTGGCAGTTGGAGCCTGCTGGGAATCTCCTCCCCTCAGTTATGAGAGCTCTGGATAAAACACATATGCAATTTTTTGCCAAGCGCATTATTTTCCAAGTTCTGTCTCTTTCTTATGCTTTAAGAGCGACTCCCGTATACCTTCTGAAATCGGTTTCCTGCAATTCTGCCCCGCTTTCAAGTCCTCTTGGCAGCCTTACTTCAATATATTTTTGGACCATAGCTGTCATTTATAACTCTGCAGGTTTGTGAATAACAGTGCCCCTGAGCTCCTTTCTTCAACTCGCTTTCTTGTGAGCTCTCCACAACACCGCAGGATTGCTTCAGGCCCTAGTGTAGTTCCGGCATGGCACGCTGAGCCTTTGGTTAATTCCTCTTCCTGGTGGGAAATGAGAGATAAATTTGCCCGTCCAGACACCTCCAGCTGGTCTCTCATTGCTTCTCCCTATTCCTGTTCATCTTTCGCAGAAATTGCAAACTGGGCCAAACAGGAGGTTAAAGGCACTGACTCTCCAAGTGGGGAGAGTGTTAGTAAAGCGTCTGGAATGTTGCTCCTGAGTACCAAAGGATGAAAACTGAGACACATTTGAACACGTTTCCCGATCACACGGTGGATCATACTCTGGGTTCCACATGCATGTTTTAGCTGAAGGAAGAATCCCTTAAACCTGGAGAGTTGAGACCCAGGGAATGGGTACCATGCAATATGACTTCAAAGGGTCTGTGTTTGCTCACCGAACCTCACCAATCCTATCACTGCTGCGTTTATAACGCTGTACACACACTTGATTCTCTTTCAGAGACATATAAATCCATAGGTTTTAAGATTCTTACTAGTCAGGTATATTCTTAGGCGTTTAATATGGGGTGTTGTGTCCTCTTCGTTGAGCAAGGTGTAGGTCTTGTCTATTACATATTTGGCTTATGGAATGGTATCTGTGCTAATTTCAATCTCTGGTTTTATGCAGTACCCCTACTCAAATTTCGCCTTAAGCTAGCATAAGTTGGTTTTCTACATTTGAGACCCTGTTCTGTTTTGTAATTCAGTTCCTGTGTAGTCAAGTTTTTATTCCGTGTATTAGTGATATCTTATGATGTTTCTTTTTCTGTGTGACTTATTTCACTTAGAATCATCGTACCTAAATCCACTCGTTATGCTGCTACGGGCCTTATGACATAGATTTCATTGCTGAGTTATATTGCATTGTACGTAAATACCACAACTTTTTATCCATTTTTCGCTTTCTGTGATATTGAACTTGTACCGTAAACGAGGTTCTTGTAAACAGAGCCGTCCCAAACATTGGGGTGGCTGTGTGATTTTGATTTTAATTTCCCTAATCTATAGGACCATAAGTGGAAGTGCCCTAGGCTCTGTTGCTTTGTTTTTTAGATGTTTCAGGAAACACCATACACTTCTCCAGATTGGCTGTTGGCAATTTACATCCCGCCCATCAGCATTACAAGGCTCCCAGTTCTCCATGGCCTGTCCTGCCTTTCTGTATTTTACACTTTTTTCAGATGGCCCTTTTGACCTGGGGGCAGTGAGACTTCATTGTAGTGCATATTTCCTTTGCAAGCTTGCTTGGTTGGCCAAAAAGGGCGTATGCGTTTTTTCCTGAATATATTCAGGAAAAAACGCATACGCCCTTTTTGGCCAAGTGCATCATTGTGGACGTTCTGCCTCTTTTCCTATGCTTTACATGCAATTCCAGTGTACCTCCTGAAATCGGTTTCTTGCAATTCTACCCCGCTTTCAAGTCCTCTTGGCAGCCTTACTTCAATATTTTTTTGGACGATAGCTGTCATTTATAACTCTGCAGGTTTGTGAATGACAGTGCCCCTGAGCTCCTTTCTTCAACTCGCTTTCTTGTGAGCTGGCCGCAACACCGCAGGATTGCTTCAGGCCCTAGTGTTGTTCCAGCATGGCACGCTGAGCCTTTGGTTAATTCCTCTTCCTGGTGGGAAATGAGAGTTAAATTTGCCCGTCCAGACACCTCCAGCTAGTCTCTCATGGGTTCTCCCTTTTGCTGTTCATTTTCCGCAGAAATTGCAAACTGGGCCAAACAGGAGGTTAAAGGCACTGACTCTCCAAGTGGGGAGAGTGTTAGTAAAGCGTCTGGAATGTTGCACCCGAGTACCAGGGGACGAAAACTGAGACACATTTGAACACGTTTCCCGATCACACGGTGGATCATACTCTGGGTAACACATGCATGTTTTAGCTGAAGGAAGAATCCCTTAAACCTGGAGAGTTGAGACCCATGGAATGGGTACCATGCATTATGACTTCAAAGGGTCTGCATTTGCTCACCGAACCTCACCAATCCTATCACTGCTGCGTTTATGCTGCTGTACACACTCTTGATTCTCTTTCGGAGATATATAAATCCATAGGTTTAAGATTCTTACTAGTCAGGTATATTCTTAGGCGTTTAATATGGCGTGTTTAGTCCACTTCGTTGAGCAAGGAGTAGCTCTTGTCTATTACATCTTTGGCTTATGGAACGGTATCTGTGCTAATTTCAATCTCTGGTTTTATGCAGCACCCCAACTCACCTTTCCCCTTAAGCAGGCATAAGTTGGTTTTCTACATTTGAGACCCTGTTCTGTTTTGTAATTCAGTTCCTGTGTAGCCGAGTTTACATTCCGTGTATTAGTGATATCTTATGATGTTTCTTCTTCTGTGTGACTTATTTCACTTAGAATCATCGTACCTGAATCCAGTCATTATGCTGCTATGGGCCTGATGACATAGATTTCATTGCTGAGTGATATTGCATTGGACGTAAGTACCACAACTTCTTTATCCATTTTTCGCTTTCTGTGATATTGAACTTGTACCGTAAATGAGGTTCTTGTAAACAGAGCCGTCCCAAACTTTGGGGTGGCTGTGTCTTTTTGATTTTAATTTCCCTAAGCTACAGGACCATAAGTGGAAGTGCCCTAGGCTCTGTTGCTTTGTTTTTTAGATGTTTCAGGAAACACCATACACTTCTCCAGAGTGGCTGTTGGCAATTTACATCCCGCCCATCAATATAACAAGGCTCCCAGTTCTCCATGGCCTGTCCTGCCTTTCCGGAGTTTACACTTTTTCAGATGGCCCTTTTGACCGGGGAGCAGTGAGACTTCATTGTAGTGCAGATTTCCTTTGCAAGCTTGCTTGGTTGGCCAAAAAGGGCGTATGCGTTTTTTCCTGAATATATTCAGGAAAAAACGAATACGCCCTTTTTGGCCAAGTGCATCATTGTGGACGTTCTGCCTCTTTTCCTATGCTTTACATGCAATTCCAGTCTACCTCCTGAAATCGGTTTCCTGCAATTCTGCCCCGCTTTCAAGTCCTCTTGGCAGCCTTACTTCAATATATTTTTGGACGATAGCTGTCATTTATAACTCTGCAGGTTTGTGAATTACAGTGCCCCTGAGCTCCTTTCTTCAACTCGCTTTCTTGTGAGCTGGCCGCAACCCCGCAAGATTGCTTCAGGCCCTAGTGTGGTTCCGGCACGGCACGCTGAGCCTTTGGTTAATTCCTCTTCCTGGTGGGAAATGAGAGTTAAATTTGCCCGTCCAGACACCTCCAACTAGTCTCTCATGGGTTCTCCCTATTCCTGTTCATCTTCGGCAGAAATTGCAAACTGGGCCATCGGGAGGTTAAAGGCACTGACTCTCCTAGTGGGGAGAATGTTAGTGAAGCGTGTGGAATGTTGCACCCGAGTACCAGGGGACGAAAACTGAGACACATTTGAACACGTTTACCGATCACACGGTGGATCATACTCTGGGTTCCACATGCATGTTTTAGCTGAAGGAAGAATCCCTTAAACCTGGAGAGTTGAGACCCATGGAATGGGCACTATGCAATATGACTACAAAGGGTCTGCATTTGCTCACTGAACCTCACCAATCCTATCACTTCTGCGTTTATGCCACTGTACACACGCTTGATTCTCTTTCGGAGACATATAAATCCATAGGTTTTAAGATTCTTACTAGTCAGGTATATTCTTAGGCATTTAATATGGGGTGTTGAGTCCACTTCATTGAGCAAGGAATAGCTCTTGTCTATTACATATTTGGCTTATGGAATGGTATCTGTGCTAATTTCAATCTCTGGTTTTATGCAGCACCCCAACTCACCTTTCCCCTTAAGCAACCATAAGTTGGTTTTCTACATTTGAGACCCTGTTCTGTTTTGTAATTCAGTTCCTGTGTAGCCAAGTTTACATTCCGTGTATTAGTGATATCTTATGATGTTTCTTTTTCTGTGTGACTTATTTCACGTAGAATCATCGTACCTGAATCCACTCGTTATGCTGCTACGGGCCTTATGACATAGATTTCATTGCTGAGTGATATTGCATTGTACGTAAGTACCACAACATCTTTATCCATTTTTCGCTTTCTGTGATATTGAACTTGTACCGTAAACGAGGTTCTTGTAAACAGAGCCGTCCCAAACTTTGGGGTGGCTGTGTCTTTTTGATTTTAATTTCCCAAAGCTATAGGACTATAAGTGGAAGTTCCCTAGGCTCTGTTGCTTTGTTTCTTAGATGTTTCAGGAAACACCATACACTTCTCCAGAGTGGCTGTTCGCAATTTACATCCCGCCCATCAGCATAACAAGGCTCCCTGTTCTCCATGGCCTGTCCTGCCTTTCTGGATTGTACACTTTTTTCAGATGACCCTTTTGACTGTGGGGCAGTGAGACTTCATTGTAGTGCGGATATCCCTTGCAAGCTTGCTTGGTTGGCCAAAAAGGACGTATGCGTTTTTTCCTGAATATATTCAGGAAAAAACCCATACACCCTTTTTGGCCAAGTGCATCATTGTGGACGTTCTGCCTCTTTTCCTATGCTTTACATGCAATTCCTGTCTACCTCCTGAAATTGGTTTCCTGCAATTCTGTCCCGCTTTCAAGTCCTCTTGGCAACCTTACTTCAATATATTTTTGAACGATAGCTGTCATTTATAACTCTGAAGTTTTGTGAATTACAGTGCCCTTGAGCTCCTTTCTTCAACTCGCTTTCTTGTGAGCTGGCCGCAACACCGCAGGATTGCTTCAGGCCCTAGTGTTGTTCCAGCATGGCACTCTGAGCCTTTGGTTAATTCCTCTTCCTGGTGGGAAATGAGAGTTAAATTTGCCCGTCCAGACACCTCCAGCTAGTCTCTCATTGGTTCTCCCTATTCCTGTTCATCTTAGGCAGAAATTGCAAACTGGGCCAAACAAGAGGTTAAAGGCACTGACTCTCCAAGTGGGGAGAGTGTTAGTAAAGCGTCTGGAATGCTGCACCCGAGTACCAGGGGACGAAAACTGAGACACATTTGAACACGTTTCCCGATCACATGGTGGATCATACTCTGGGTTCCACATGCATGTTTTAGCTGAAGGAAGAATCCCTTAATCCTGGAGAGTTGAGACCCATGGAATGGGTACCATGCAATATGACTTCAAAGGGTCTGCATTTGCTCACCAAACCTCACCAATCCTATCACTGCTGCGTTTATGCTGCTGTACACACGCTTGATTCTCTTTCGGAGACTTATCAATGCATAGGTTTTAAGATTCTTACTAGTCAGGTATATTCTTAGGCGTTTAATATGGGGTGTTGAGTCCACTTCGTTGAGCAAGGAGTAGCTCTATTCAATTACATATTTGGCTTATGGAACTATATCTGTGCTAATTTCAATCTCTGGTTTTATGCAGCACCCCAACTCACCTTTCCCCTTAAGCAAGCATAAGTTGATTTTCTCCATTTGAGACCATGTTCTGTTTTGTAATTCAGTCCCTGTGTCGCAAAGTTTACATTCCGTGTAGTAGTGATATCTTATGATGTTTCTTTTTCTGTGTGACTTATTTCACTTAGAATCTTCGTACCTGAATCCACTCTTTAGGCTGCTACGGGCCTGATGACATAGATTTCATTGCTGAGTGATATTGCATTGTACGTAAGTACCACAACTTCTTTATCCATTTTTCACTTTCTGTGATATTGAACTTGTACCGTAAACGAGGTTCTTGTAAACAGAGCCGTCCCAAATTTTTGGGTGTCTGTGTCTTTTTGATTTTAATTTTTCTAAGCTATAGGACCATAAGTGGAAGTGCCCTAGGCTCTGTTGCTTTGTTTTTTAAATGTTTCAGGAAACACCATACACTTCTCCAGAGTGGCTGTTGGCAATTTACATCCCGCCCATCAGCATAACAAAGCTCGCAGTTCTCTATGGCCTGTCCTGCCTTTCTGGATTTTACACTTTTTTCAGATGGCCCTTTGACCGGGGGGCAGTGAGACTTCATTGTAGTGCAGATTTCCTTTGCAAGCTTGCTTGGTTGGCCAAAAAGGGCGTATGCGTTTTTTCTGAATATATTCAGGAAAAAACGCATACGCCCTTTTTGGCCAAGTGCATCATTGTGGACGTTCTGCCTCTTTTCCTATGCTTTACATGCAATACCAGTCTACCTCCTGAAATTGGTTTCCTGCAATTCTGTCCCGCTTTCAAGTCCTCTTGGCAGCCTTACTTCAATATATTTTTGGACGATAGCTGTCATTTATAACTCTGCAGGTTTGTGAATGACAGTGCCCCTGAGCTCCTTTCTTCAACTCGCTTTTTTGTGATCTGGCCGCAACACCTCAGGATTGCTTCAGGCCCTAGTGTGTTTCCGGCATGGCATGCTGGGCCTTTGGTTAATTCCTCTTCCTGGTGGGAAATGAGAGTTAAATTTGCCCGTCCAGACACCTCCAGCTAGTCTCTCATTGGTTCTCCCTATTCCTGTTCATTTTCCGCAGAAATTGCAAACTGGGCCAAACAGGAGGTTAAAGGCACTGACTTTCCAAGTGGGGAGAGTGTTAGTAAAGCGTCTGGAATGTTGCACCCGAGTACCAGGGGACGAAAACTGAGACACAGTTGAACACGTTTCACGATCACGTGGTGGATGATACTCTGGGGTCCACATGCATGTTTTAGCTAAAGGAAGAATCCCTTAAACCTGGAGTGTTGAGACCCATGGAATGGGTACCATGCAATATGTCTTCATAGGGTCTGCATTTGCTCACCGAACCTCAACAATCCTATCACTGCTGCGTTTATGCCGCTGTACACACGCTTGATTCTCTTTCGGAGGCATATAAATCCATAGGTTGTAAGATTCTTACTAGTCAGGTATATTCTTAGGCGTTTAATATGGGGTGTTGAGTCCACTTCGTTGAGCAAGGAGTAGCTCTTGTCTATTACATATTTGGCTTATGGAACGGTATCTGTGCTAATTTCAATCTCTGCTTTATGCAGCACCCCAACTCACCTTTCCCCTTAAGCAAGCATAAGTTGGTTTTCTACATTTGAGACCCTGTTCTGTTTTGTAATTCAGTTCCTGTGTAGCCAAGTTTACATTCTGTGTAGTAGTGATACCTTATGATGTTTCTTTTTCTGTGTGACTTACTTCACTTAGAATCATCGTACCTGAATCCACTCATAATGATGCTATAGGCCTGATGACATAGATTTCATTGCTGAGTGATATTGCATTGGACATAAGTACACAACTTCTTTATCCATTTTTCACTTTCTGTGATATTGAACTTGTACCGTAAACGAGGTTCTTGTAAACAGAGCCATCCCAAACATTCGGGTGGCTGTGTATTTTTGATTTTAATTTCCCTAAGCTATAGGCCCTTAAGTGGAATTGCCCTAAGCTCTGTTGCTTTGTTTCGTAGATGTTTCAGGAAACACCATACACTTCTCCAGAGTGGCTGTTGGCAATTTACATCCCGCCTATCAGCATAACAAGACTCCCAGTTCTCCATGGCCTGTCCTGCCTTTCTGGATTTTACACTTTTTTCAGATGGCCCTTTTGACCGGGGCACAGTGAGACTTCATTGTAGTGCAGATTTCGTTTGCAAGCTTGCTTGGTTGGCCAAAAAGTGCGTATGCGTTTTTTCCTGAATATATTCAGGAAAAAACGCATACGCCCTTTTTGGCCAAGTGCATCATTGTGGACGTTCTGCCTCTTTTCTTATGCTTTACATGCAACTCCAGTCTACCTCCTGAAATCGGTTTCCTGCAATTCTGCCCCGCTTTCAAGTGCTCTTGGCAGCCTTACTTCAATATATTTTTGGACGATAGCTGTCATTGATAACTCTGCAGGATTGTGAATTACAGTGCCGCTGAGCTCCTTTCTTCAACTCGCTTTCTTGTGAGCTGGCTGCAACAACGCAGGATTGCTTCAGGACCTAGTGTGGTTCCGCCATGGCACGCTGAGCCTTTGGTTAATTCCTCTTCCTGGTGGGAAATGAGAGTTAAATTTGCCCGTCCAGACACCTCCAGCTAGTCTCTCATTGGTTCTCCCTATTCCTGTTCATTTTCCGCAGAAATTGCAAACTGGGCCAAACAGGAGTTTAAAGGCACTGACTCTCCAAGTGGGGAGAGTGTTACTAAAGCGTCTGGAATGTTGCATCCGAGTACCAGGGGATGAAATCTGAGACACATTTGATCACGTTTCCTGATCACACGGTGGATCATACTCTGGGTTCCACATGCATGTTTTAGCTGAAGGAAGAATCCCTTAAACCTGGAGAGTTGAGACCCATGGAATGGGTACCATGCAATATGTCTTCAAAGCGTGTGCATTTGCTCACCAAACCTCAACAATCCTATCAATGCCGCGTTTATGCCGCTCTACACTCCCTTGATTCTCTTTCGGAGACATACCAACTCACCTTTCCCCTTAAGCAACCATAAGTTGGTTTTCTACATTTGAGACCCTGTTCTGTTTTGTAATTCAGTTCCTGTGTAGCCAAGTTTACATTCCGTGTAGTAGTGATATCTTATGATGTTTCTTTTTCTGTGTGGCTTATTTCACTTAGAATCATCGTACCTGAATGCACTCATTATGCTGCTACGGGCCTGATGACATAGATTTCATTGCTGAGTGATATTGCATTGTATGTAAGTACCACAACGTCTTTATCCATTTTTTGCTTTCTGTGATATTGAACTTGTACCGTAAACGAGGTTCTTGTAAACAGAGCCGTCCCAAACTTTGGGGTGGCTGTGTCTTTTTGATTTTAATTCCCTAAGCTATAAGACCATAATTGGAAGTGCCCTAGGCTCTGTTGCTCTGTTTTTTAGATGTTTCAGGAAACACCATACACTTCTCCAGAGTGGCTGTTGGCAATTCACATCCCGCCCATCAGCATAACAAGGCTCCCAGTTCTCCATGGCCTGTCCTGCTTTTCTGGATTTTACACTATTTTCAGATGGCCCTTTTGACGGGGGGGCAGAGAGACTTCATTGTAGTGCAGATTTCATTCGCAAGCTTGCTTGGTTGGCCAAAAAGGGCGTATGCATTTTTTCCTGAATATATTCAGGAAAAAACACATACGCCCTTTTTGGCCAAGTGCATCATTGTGGACGTTCTGCCTCTTTTCCTATGCTTTACATGCAATTCCAGTCTACCTCCTGAAATCGGTTTCTTGCAATTCTGCCCCGCTTTCAAGTCCTCTTGGCAGCCTTACTTCAATATATTTTTGGACGATAGCTGTCATTTATAACTCTGCAGGTTTGTGAATTACAGTGCCCCTGAGCTCCTTTCTTCAACTCGCTTTCTTGTGAGCTGGCCGCATCACCGCAGGATTGCTTCAGGCCGTAGTGTGGTTCCGGCATGGCACGCTGAGCCTTTGGTTAATTCCTCTTCCTGGTGGGGAGTGAGAGTTAAATTTGCCCGTCCAGAAACCTCCAGCTAGTCTCTCATTGGTCCTCCCTATTCCTGTTCATCTTACGCAGAAACTGCAAACTGGGCCAAACAGGAAGTTAAAGGCAATGACTCTAAAGGGGGGAGAGTGTTAGTAAAGCGTCTGGAATGTTGCACCCGAGTACCAGGGGACGAAAACTGAGACACATTTGAACACCTTTCCCGATCACACGGTGGATCATACTCTGGGTTCCACATGCATGTTTTAGCTGATGGAAGAATCCCTTAAACCTGGAGAGTTGAGACCCTTGGAATGCTTACCAGGCAATATGACTTCAAAGGGTCTGCATTTGCTCACCGAACCTCACCAATCCTATCACTGATGCGTTTATGCCACTGTACACACGCTTGATTCTCTTTCGGAGACATATAAATCCATAGGTTTTAAGATTCTTACTAGTCAGGTATATTCTTAGGTGTTTAATATGGGGTGTTGAGTCCACTTTATTGAGCAAGGAGTAGCTCTTGTCTATTACATATTTGGCTTATGGAACGGTATCTGTGCTAATTTCAATCTCTGGTTTTATGCAGCACCCCAACTCACCTTTCCCCTTAAGCAAGCATAAGTTGGTTTTCTACATTTGAGACCCGGTTCTGTTTTCTAATTCAGGTCCTGTGTAGCCAAGTTTACATTCCGTATAGTAGTGATATCTTATGATGTTTCTTTTTCTGTGTGACTTATTTCACTTAGAATCATCATACCTGAATCCACTCATAATACTGCTATGGGCCTGATGACATAGATTTCATTGCTGAGTGATACTGCATTGTACCTAAGTACCACAACGTCTTTATCCATTTTTTGATTTCTGTGATATTGAATTTGTACCATAAACGAGGTCTTGTAAACAGAGCCGTCACAAAATTTAGAGTGGCTGTGTCTTTTTGATTTTAATTTCCCTAATCTATAGGACGATAAGTACAAGTGCCCTAGGCTCTCTTGCTTTGTTTTTTAGATGTTTCAGGAAACACCATACACTTCTCCACAGTGGCTGTTGGCAATTCACATCCTGCCCTTCAGCATAACAAGGCTCCCAGTTCTCCATGGCCTGTTCTGCCTTTCTGGATTTTACACTTTTTTCAGATGGCCCTTTTGACTGGGGGGCAGTGAGACTTCATTGTAGTGCAGATTTCTTTCGCAAGCTTGCATGGTTGGACAAAAATGGCGTATGGGTTTTTTCATGAATATATTCAGGAAAAAACGCATACGCCCTTTTTGTCCAAGTGCATCATTGTGGACTTTCTGCCTCTTTTCCTATGCTTTACATGCAATTCCAGTCTACCTCCTGAAATTGGTTTCCTGCAATTCTGCCCCGCATTCAAGTCCTCTTGGCAGCCTTACTTCAGTATATTTTTGGACGATAGCTGTCATTTATAACTCTGCAGGATTGTGAATGACAGTGCCCCTGAGCTCCTTTCTTCAACTCGCTTTCTTGTGAGCTGGCCGCAACACCGCAGGATTGCTTCAGGCCCTAGTGTGGTTCCGGCATGGCACGCTGAGCCTTTGGTTAATTCCTCTTCCTGGTGGGAAATGAGAGTTAAATTTGCCCGTCCAGACACCTCCAGCTAGTCTCTCATTGGTTCTCCCTATTCCTGTTCATTTTCCGCAGAAATTGCATACTGGGCCAAACAGGAGGTTAAAGGCACTGACTCTCTAAGTGGGGAGAGTGTTAGTAAAGCGTCTGGAATGTTGCACCCGAGTACCAGGGGACGAAAACTGAGACACATTTGAACACGTTTCCCGATCACATGGTGGATCATACTCTGTGTTCCACATGCATGTTTTAGCTGAAGGAAGAATCCCTTAAACCTGGAGAGTTGAGACCCATGGAATGGGTACCATGCAATATGACTTCAAAGGGTCTGCATTTGCTCACTGAACCTCACCAATCCTATCACTGCTGCGTTTATGCCGCTGTACACACGGTTGATTCTCTTTTGGAGACCTAGAAATCCATAGGTTTTCAGATTCTTACTAGTCAGGTATATTCTTAGGCGTTTAATATGGGGTGTTGAGTCCACTTCGTTGAGCAAGGAGTAGCTCTTGTCTATTACATATTTGGCTTATGGAACGGTATCTGTGCTAATTTCAATCTCTGGTTTTATGCAGCACCCCAACTCACCTTTCCCCTTAAGCAAGCATAAGTTGGTTTTTTACATTTGAGACCCTGTTCTGTTTTGTAATTCAGTTCCTGTGTAACCAAGTTTACATTCCGTGTAGTAGTGATATCTTATGATGTTTCTTTTTCTGTGTGACTTATTTCACTTAGAATCATCGTACCTGAATCCACTCATTATGCTGCTACGGGCCTGATGACATAGATTTCATTGCTGAGTGATATTGCATTGTACGTAAGTACCACAACTTCTTTATCCATTTTTCGCTTGCTGCGATATTGAACTTGTACCGTAAACGAGGTTCTTGTAAACAGAACCATCCCAAACATTGGGGTGGCTGTGTCTTTTTGATTTTAATTTCCCTAAGCTATAGGACCATAAGTGGAAGTGCCCTAGGCTCTGTTGCTTTGTTTTGTAGTTGTTTCAGGAAACACCATACACTTCTCCAGAGTGGCTGTCGGCAATTTACATCTCACCCATCAGCATGACAAGGCTCCCAGTTCTCCATGGCCCGTCCTGCCTTTATGTATTTTACACTTTTTTCAGATGGCCCTTTTCACCGGGAGGCAGTGAGACTTCATTGTAGTGCAGATTTCCTTTGCAAGCTTGCTTGGTTGGCCAAAAAGGGCGTATGCGTTTTTTCCTGAATATATTCAGGAAAAAACACATACACCCTTTTTGGCCAAGTGCATCATTTTGGACGTTCTGCCTCTTTTCCTATGCTTTACATGCAATTCCAGTCTACCTCCTGAAATCGGTTTCCTGCAATTCTGCCCCGCTTTCAAGTCCTCTTGGCAGTCTTACTTCAATATATTTTTGGACGATAGCTGTCATTTATAACTCTGCAGGTTTGTGAATTACAGTGCCCCTGAGCTCCTTTCTTCAACTTGCTTTCTTGTGAGCTAGCCGCAACACCGCAGTATTGCTTCAGGCCCTAGTGTGGTTCCGGCGTGGCACGTTGAGCCTTTGGTTAATTCCTCTTTCTGGTGGGAAATGAGAGTTAAATTTGCCCGTCCAGACACCTCCAGCTAGTCTCTCATTGGTTATCCCTATTCCTGTTCACATTACGCAGAAATTGCAAACTGGGCAAAACAGGAGGTTAAAGGCACTGACTCTCCATGTGGGGAGCGTGTTAGTAAAGCATCTGGAATGTTGCATCCGAGTACCAGGGGACAAAAACTGAGACACATTGGAAGACGTTTCCCGATCACACGGTGGATCATACTCTGGGTTCCACTTGCATGTTTTAGCTGAAGGAAGAATCCCTTAAACCTGGAGAGTTGAGACCCATGGAATGTGTACCATGCAATATGAATTCAAAGGGTCTGCATTTGCTCACCGAACCTCACCAATCCTATCACTGCTGCGTTTATGCCACTGTACACACCCTTGATTCTCTTTGAGAGACATATAAATCCATAGGTTTTAAGATTCTTACTAGTCAGGTATATTCTTAGGCGTTTAATATGGGGTGTTGAGTCCACTTCGATGAGCAAGGAGTAGCTCTTGTCTATTACATATTTGGCTTATGGAACGGTATCTGTGCTAATTTCAATCTCTGCTTTTATGCAGCACCCCAACTCACCTTTCCCCTTAAGCAAGCATAAGTTGGTTTTCTACATTTGAGAACATGTTCTGTTTTGTAATTCTGTTCCTGTGTAGCCAAGTTTACATTACATGTAGTAGTGATATCTTATGATGTTTCTTTTACTGTGTGACTTATTTCACTTAGAATCATCGTACCTGAATCCACTCATTATGCTGCTACAGGGCTGATGACATAGATTTCATTGCTGAGTGTTATTGCATTGTACGTAAGTACCACAACTTCTTTATCCATTTTTCGCTTTCTGCGATATTGAACTTGTACCGTAAACGAGGTTCTTGTAAACACAGCCATCCCAAACTTCGGGGTGGCTGTGTCTTTTTTATTTTAATTTCCCTAAGCTATAGGACCATAAGTGGAAGTGCCCTATTCTCTGTTGCTTTGTTTTTTGGATGTTTCAGGAAACACCATACACTTCTCCAGAGTGGCTGTTGGCAATTTACATCCCGCCCATCAGCATAACAAGACTCGCATTTCTCCATGGCCTGTCCTGCCTTTCTGTATTTTACACTTTTTTCAGATGGCCCTTTTGACCAGGGCACAGTGAGACTTCATTGTAGTGCAGATTTCGTTTGCAAGCTTGCTTGGTTGGCCAAAAAGGGCGTATGCGTTTTTTCCTGAATATATTCAGGAAAAAACGCATACGCCCTTTTTGGCCAAGTGCATCATTGTGGACGTTCTGCCTCTTTTCCTATGCTTGACATGCAACTCCAGTCTACCTCCTGAAATCGGTTTCATGCAATTCTGCCCCGCTTTCAAGTGCTCTTGGCAGCCCTAGTTCAATATATTTTTGGACGATAGCTGTCATTTATAACTCTGCAGGATTGTGAATTACAGTGCCACTGAGCTCCTTTCTTCAACTCGCTTTCTTGTGAGCTGGCCGCAACACCGCAGGATTGCTTCAGGCCCTAGTGTGGTTCCGGCATGGCACGCTGAGCCTTTGGTTCATTAATCTTCCTGGTGGGAAATGAGAGTTAAATTTGCCCGTCCAGACACCTCCAGCTAATCTCTCATTGGTTCTCCCTATTCCTGTTTATTTTCCGCAGAAATTGCAAACTGGGCCAAACAGGAGTTTAAAGGCACTGACTCTCCAAGTGGGGAGAGTGTTACTAAAGCGTCTGGAATGTTGTACCCGAGTACCAGGGGACGAAAACTGAGACACATTTGAACACGTTTCCCGATCACACGGTGGATCATACTCTGGGTTCCACATGCATGTTTTAGCTGAAGGAAGAATCCCTTAAACCTGGAGAGTTGAGACCCATGGAATGGGTGCCATGCAATATGACTTCAAAGGGTCTGAATTTGCTCACCGAACGTCACCAATCCTATCTCTGCTGCATTTATGCAGCTGTACACACGCTTGATTCTCTTTCGGAGACATATAAATCGATAGGTTTTTAGACTCTTACTAGTCAGGTATATTCTTAGGCGTTTAATATGGGGTGTTGAGTCCACTTCGTTGAGCAAGGAGTAGCTCTTGTCTATTACATATTTGGCTTATGGAACGGTATCTGTGCTAATTTCAATCTCTGGTTTTATGCAGCACCCCAACTCACCTTTCCCCTTAAGCAAGCATAAGTTGGTGTTCTACATTTGAGACCCTGTTCTGTTTTGTAATTCAGTTCCTGTGTAGCCAAGTTTACATTCCGTGTAGTAGTGATATCTAATGATGTTTCTTTTTCTGTGTGACTTATTTCACTTAGAATCATCGTACCTGAATCCACTCATTATGCTGCTACAGGGCTGATGACATAGATTTCATTGCTGAGTGTTATTGCATTGTACGTAAGTACCACAACTTCTTTATCCATTTTTCGCTTTCTGCGATATTGAACTTGTACCGTAAACGAGGTTCTTGTAAACACAGCCATCCCAAACTTTGGGGTGGCTGTGTCTTTTTTTTTTTAATTTCCCTAAGCTATAGGACCATAAGTGGAAGTGCCCTATTCTCTGTTGCTTTGTTTTTTGGATGTTTCAGGAAACACCATACACTTCTCCAGAGTGGCTGTTGGCAATTTACATCCCGCCCATCAGCATAACAAGACTCGCATTTCTCCATGGCCTGTCCTGCCTTTCTGTATTTTACACTTTTTTCAGATGGCCCTTTTGACCAGGGCACAGTGAGACTTCATTGTAGTGCAGATTTCGTTTGCAAGCTTGCTTGGTTGGCCAAAAAGGGCGTATGCGTTTTTTCCTGAATATATTCAGGAAAAAACGCATACGCCCTTTTTGGCCAAGTGCATCATTGTGGACGTTCTGCCTCTTTTCCTATGCTTGACATGCAACTCCAGTCTACCTCCTGAAATCGGTTTCATGCAATTCTGCCCCGCTTTCAATTGCTCTTGGCAGCCCTAGTTCAATATATTTTTGGACGATAGCTGTCATTTATAACTCTGCAGGATTGTGAATTACAGTGCCACTGAGCTCCTTTCTTCAACTCGCTTTCTTGTGAGCTGGCCGCAACATCGCAGGATTGCTTCAGGCCCTAGTGTGGTTCCGGCATGGCACGCTGAGCCTTTGGTTCATTAATCTTCCTGGTGGGAAATGAGAGTTAAATTTGCCCGTCCAGACACCTCCAGCTAATCTCTCATTGGTTCTCCCTATTCCTGTTCATTTTCCGCAGAAATTGCAAACTGGGCCAAACAGGAGTTTAAAGGCACTGACTCTCCAAGTGGGGAGAGTGTTACTAAAGCGTCTGGAATGTTGTACCCGAGTACCAGGGGATGAAAACTGAGACACTTTTGAACACGTTTCCTGATCACACGGTGGATCATACTCTGGGTTCCACATGCATGTTTTAGCTGAAGGAAGAATCCCTTAAACCTGGAGAGTTGAGACCCATGGAATGGGTACCATGCAATATGTCTTCAAAGGGTCTGAATTTGCTTACCTAACCTCACCAATCCTATCACTGCTACGTTTATGCCGCTCTACACACGCTTGATTCTCTTTCAGAGACATATAAATCCATAGGTTTCAAGATTCTTACTAGTCAGGTATATTCTTAGGCGTTTAATATGGGGTGTTGAGTCCACTTCGTTGAGCAAGGAGTAGCTCTTGTCTATTATATATTTGGCTTATGGAACGGTATCTGTGCTAATTTCAATCTCTGGTTTTATGCAGCACCCCAACTCACCTTTCCCCTTAAGCAACCATAAGTTGGTTTTCTACATTTGAGACCCTGTTCTGTTTTGTAATTCAGTTCCTGTGTAGCCAAGTTTACATTCCGTGTAGTAGTGATATCTTATGATGTTTCTTTTTCTGTGTGACTTATTTCACTTAGAATCATCGTACCTGAATCCACTCATTATGCTGCTACGGGCCTGATGACATAGATTTCATTGCTGAGTGTTATTGCATTGTACGTAAGTACCACAACTTCTTTATCCATTTTTCGCTTTCTGCGATATTGAACTTGTACCGTAAACGAGGTTCTTGTAAACACAGCCATCCCAAACTTTGGAGTGGCTGTGTCTTTTTTATTTTAATTTCCCTAAGCTATAGGACCATAAGTGGAAGTGCCCTATTCTCTGTTGCTTTGTTTTTTGGATGTTTCAGGAAACACCATACACTTCTCCAGAGTGGCTGTTGGCAATTTACATCCCGCCCATCAGCATAACAAGACTCCCAGTTCTCCATGGCCTGTCCTGCCTTTCTGTATTTTACACTTTTTTCAGATGGCCCTTTTGACCAGGGCACAGTGAGACTTCATTGTAGTGCAGATTTCGTTTGCAAGCTTGCTTGGTTGGCCAAAAAGGGCGTATGCGTTTTTTCCTGAATATATTCAGGAAAAAACGCATACGCCCTTTTTGGCCAAGTGCATCATTGTGGACGTTCTGCCTCTTTTCCTATGCTTTACAAGCAACTCCAGTCTACCTCCTGAAATCGGTTTCCTGCAATTCTGCCCCACTTTCAAGTGCTCTTGGCAGCCTTACTTCAATATATTTTTGGACGATAGCTGTCATTGATAACTCTGCAGGATTGTGAATTACAGTGCCGCTGAGCTCCTTTCTTCAACTCGCTTTCTTGTGAGCTGGCTGCAACAACGCAGGATTGCTTCAATCACTAGTGTGGTTCCCGCATGGCACGCTGAGCCCTTGGTTAATTCCTCTTCCTGGTGGGAAATGAGAGTTAAATTTGCCCGTCCAGACACCTCCAGCTAGTCTCTCATTGGTTATCCCTATTCCTGTTCATCTTCCGAAGAAATTGCAAACTGGGCCAAACAGGAGGTTAAAGGCACTGACTCTCCAAGTGGGGAGAGTGTTAGTAAAGCGTCTGGAATGTTGCACCCGAGTACCAGGGGACGAAAACTGAGACACATTTGAACACGTTTCCCGATCACATGGTGGATCGTACTCTGGGTTCCACATGCATGGTTTAGCTGAAGGAAGAATCCCTTAAACCTGGAGAGTTGAGACCCATGGAATGGGTGCCATGCAATATGACTTCAAAGGGTCTGCATTTGCTCACCGAACCTCACCAATCCTATCTCTGCTGCATTTATGCAGCTGTACACACGCTTGATTCTCTTTCGGAGACATATAAATCCATAGGTTTTTAGATTCTTACTAGTCAGGTATATTCTTAGGCGTTTAATATGGGGTGTTGAGTCCACTTCGTTGAGCAAGGAGTAGCTCTTGTCTATTACATATTTGGCTTATGGAACGGTATCTGTGCTAATTTCAATCTCTGGTTTTATGCAGCACCCCAACTCACCTTTCCCCTTAAGCAAGCATAAGTTGGTGTTCTACATCTGAGACCCTGTTCTGTTTTGTAATTCAGTTCCTGTGTAGCCAAGTTTACATTCCGTGTAGTAGTGATATCTAATGATGTTTCTTTTTCTGTGTGACTTATTTCACTTAGAATCATCGTACCTGAATCCACTCATTATGCTGATACGGGCCTGATGTTATAGATTTCATTGCTGAGTGATATTGCATTGTACGTAAGTACCACAATATCTTTATCCATTTTTCGCTTTCTGCGATATTGAACTTGTACCGTAAACGAGGGTCTTGTAAACAGAGTCAGCCCAAACTTTGGGGTGGCTGTGTCTTTTTGATTTTAATTTCCCTATGCTATTGGACCATAAGTGGAAGTGCCCTAGGCTCTGTTGCTTTGTTTTTCAGATGTTTCAGGAAACACCATACACTTCTCCAGAGTGGCTGTTGGCAATTTACATCCCGCCCATCAGCATAACAAGGCTCCCAGTTCTCCATGGCCTGTCCTGCCTTTCTGGATTTTACACATTTTTCAGATGGCCCTTTTGACCGGGGGGCAGTTAGACTTCATTGTAGTGCAGTTTTCCTTTGCAAGCTTGCTTGGTTGGCCAAAAAGGGCGTATGAGTTTTCTCCTGAATATATTCAGGAAAAAACGCATACGCCCTTTTTGGCCAAGTGCATCATTGTGGACGTTCTGCCTCTTTTCCTATGCTTTACATGCAATTCCAGTCTACCTCCTGAAATCGGTTTCCTGCAATTCTGCCCCGCTTTCAAGTGCTCTTGGCAGCCTTACTTCAATATATTTTTGGACGATAGCTGTCATTTATAACTCTGCAGGGTTTTGAATTACAGTGCCCCTGAGGTCCTTTCTTCAACTCGCTTTCTTGTGAGCTAGCCGCAACACCGCAGGATTGCTTCAGGCCCTAGTGTGGTTCCGGCATGGCACACTGAGACTTTGGTTAATTCCTCTTCCTGGTGGGAAATGAGAGTTAAATTTGCCCGTCCAGACACCTCCAGCTAGTCTCTCATTGGTTATCCCTATTCCTGTTCACATTACACAGAAATTGCAAACTGGGCAAAACAGGAGGTTAAAGGCACTGACTCTCCATGTGGGGAGCGTGTTAGTAAAGCATCTGGAATGTTGCACCCGAGTACCAGGGGACAAAAACTGAGACACATTGGAACACGTTTCCCGATCACACGGTGGATCATACTCTGGGTTCCACATGCATGTTTTAGCTGAAGGAAGAATCCCTTAAACCTGGAGAGTTGAGACCCATGGAATGGGTACCATGCAATATGAATTCAAAGGGTCTGCATTTGCTCACCGAACCTCACCAATCCTATCACTGCTGCGTTTATGCCACTGTACACACCCTTGATTCTCTTTGAGAGACATATAAATCCATAGGTTTTAAGATTCTTACTAGTCAGGTATATTCTTAGGCGTTTAATATGGGGTGTTGAGTCCACTTCGATGAGCAAGGAGTAGCTCTTGTCTATTACATATTTGGCTTATGGAACGGTATCTGTGCTAATTTCAATCTCTGCTTTTATGCAGCACCCCAACTCACCTTTCCCCTTAAGCAAGCATAAGTTGGTTTTCTACATTTGAGAACATGTTCTGTTTTGTAATTCTGTTCCTGTGTAGCCAAGTTTACATTACATGTAGTAGTGATATCTTATGATGTTTCTTTTACTGTGTGACTTATTTCACTTAGAATCATCGTACCTGAATCCACTCATTATGCTGCTACAGGGCTGATGACATAGATTTCATTGCTGAGTGTTATTGCATTGTACGTAAGTACCACAACTTCTTTATCCATTTTTCGCTTTCTGCGATATTGAACTTGTACCGTAAACGAGGTTCTTGTAAACACAGCCATCCCAAACTTTGGGGTGGCTGTGTCTTTTTTATTTTAATTTCCCTAAGCTATAGGACCATAAGTGGAAGTGCCCTATTCTCTGTCGCTTTGTTTTTTAGATGTTTCAGGAAACACCATACACTTCTCCAGAGTGGCTGTTGGCAATTTACATCCCGCCCATCAGCATAACAAGACTCCATTTCTCCATGGCCTGTCCTGCCTTTCTGTATTTTACACTTTTTTCAGATGGCCCTTTTGACCGGGGCACAGTGAGACTTCATTGTAGTGCAGATTTCGTTTGCAAGCTTGCTTGGTTGGCCAAAAAGGGCGTATGCGTTTTTTCCTGAATATATTCAGGAAAAAACGCATACGCCCTTTTTGGCCAAGTGCATCATTGTGGACGTTCTGCCTCTTTTCCTATGCTTGACATGCAATTCCAGTCTACCTCCTGAAATTGGTTTCCTGCAATTCTGTCCCGCTTTCAAGTCCTCTTGGCAGCCTTACTTCAATATATTTTTGGACGATAGCTGTCATTTATAACTCTGCAGGGTTTTGAATTACAGTGCCCCTGAGCTCCTTTCTTCAACTCGCTTTCTTGTGAGCTAGCCGCAACACCGCAGGATTGCTTCAGGCCCTAGTGTGGTTCCGGCATGGCACGCTGAGCCTTTGGTTAATTCCTCTTCCTGCTGGGAAATGAGAGTTAAATTTGCCCGTCCAGACACCTCCAGCTAGTCTCTCATTGGTTCTCCCTATTCCTGTTCAATTTCCGCAGAAATTGCAAACTGGGCCAAACAGGAGGTTGAAGGCACTGACTCTCCAAGTGGGGAGAGTGTTAGTAAAGCATCTGGAATGTTGCATCCGAGTACCAGGGGACAAAAACTGAGACACATTTGAACACGTTTCCTGATCACACGGTGGATCATACTCTGGGTTCCACATGCATGTTTTAGCTGAAGGAAGAATCCCTTAAACCTGGAGAGTTGAGACCCATGGAATGGGTGCCATGCAATATGACTTCAAAGGGTCTGAATTTGCTCACCGAACGTCACCAATCCTATCTCTGCTGCATTTATGCAGCTGTACACACGCTTGATTCTCTTTCGGAGACATATAAATCGATAGGTTTTTAGACTCTTACTAGTCAGGTATATTCTTAGGCGTTTAATATGGGGTGTTGAGTCCACTTCGTTGAGCAAGGAGTAGCTCTTGTCTATTACATATTTGGCTTATGGAACAGTATCTGTGCTAATTTCAATCTCTGGTTTTATGCAGCACCCCAACTCACCTTTCCCCTTAAGCAAGCATAAGTTGGTGTTCTACATTTGAGACCCTGTTCTGTTTTGTAATTCAGTTCCTGTGTAGCCAAGTTTACATTCCGTGTAGTAGTGATATCTAATGATGTTTCTTTTTCTGTGTGACTTATTTCACTTAGAATCATCGTACCTGAATCCACTCATTATGCTGCTACAGGGCTGATGACATAGATTTCATTGCTGAGTGTTATTGCATTGTACGTAAGTACCACAACTTCTTTATCCATTTTTCGCTTTCTGTGATATTGAACTTGTACCATAAACGAGGTTCTTGTAAACAGAGCCGTCCCAAACTTTTGGGTGGCTGTGTCTTTTTGATTTTAATTTCCCTAATCTATAGGACCATAAGTGGAAGTGCCCTAGGCTCTGTTGCTTTGTTTTTCAGATGTTTCAGGAAACACCATACACTTCTCCAGAGTGGCTGTTGGCAATTTACATCCCGCCCATCAGCATAACAAGGCTCACAGTTCTCCATGGCCTGTCCTGACTTTCTGGATTTTACACTTTTTTCAGATAGCCCTTTTGACAGGGGGACAGTGAGACTTCATTGTAGTGCAGATTTCCTTTGCAAGCTTGCTTGGTTGGCCAAAAAGTGCGTATGAGTTTTTTCCTGAATATATTCAGGAAAAAATGCATATGCCCTTTTTGGCCAAGTGCATCATTGTGGACGTTCTGCCTCTTTTCCTATGCTTTACATGCAATTCCAGTCTACCTCCTGAAATCGGTTTCCTGCAATTCTGCCCCGCTTTCAAGTCCTCTTGGCAGCCTTACTTCAATATATTTTTGGACGATAGCTGTCATTTATAACTCTGCAGGGTTTTGAATTACAGTGCCCCTGAGGTCCTTTCTTCAACTCGCTTTCTTGTGAGCTGGCCGCAACACCGCAGGATTGCTTCAGGCCCTAGTGTGGTTCCGGCATGGCACGCTGAGCCTTTGGTTAATTCCTCTTCCTGGTGGGAAATGAGAGTTAAATTTGCCCGTCCAGACACCTCCAGCTAGTCTCTCATTGGTTATCCCTATTCCTGTTCATTTTCCACAGAATTTGCAAACTGGGCCAAACAGGAGGTTAAAGGCACTGACTCTCCAAGTGGGGAGAGTGTTAGTAAAGCGTCTGGAATGTTGCATCCGAGTACCAGGGGACAAAAACTGAGACACATTGGAAGACGTTTCCCGATCACACGGTGGATCATACTCTGGGTTCCACATGCATGTTTTAGCTGAAGGAAGAATACCTTAAACCTGGAGAGTTGAGACCCATGGAATGGATGCCATGCAATATGACTTCAAAGGGTCTGAATTTGCTCACCGAACCTCACCAATCCTATCTCTGCTGCATTTATGCAGCTGTACACACGCTTGATTCTCTTTCGGAGACATATAAATCCATAGGTTTTTAGATTCTTACTAGTCAGGTATATTCTTAGGCGTTTAATATGGGGTGTTGAGTCCACTTCGTTGAGCAAGGAGTAGCTCTTCTGTATTACATATTTGGCTTATGGAACGGTATCTGTGCTAATTTCAATCTCTGGTTTTATGCAGCACCCCAACTCACCTTTCCCCTTAAGCAAGCATAAGTTGGTGTTCTACATTTGAGACCCTGTTCTGTTTTGTAATTCAGTTCCTGTGTAGCCAAGTTTACATTCCGTGTAGTAGTGATATCTAATGATGTTTCTTTTTCTGTGTGACTTATTTCACTTAGAATCATCGTACCTGAATCCACTCATTATGCTGCTACAGGGCTGATGACATAGATTTCATTGCTGAGTGTTATTGCATTGTACGTAAGTACCACAACTTCTTTATCCATTTTTCGCTTTCTGTGATATTGAACTTGTACCATAAACGAGGTTCTTGTAAACAGAGCCGTCCCAAACTTTTGGGTGGCTGTGTCTTTTTGATTTTAATTTCCCTAATCTATAGGACCATAAGTGGAAGTGCCCTAGGCTCTGTTGCTTTGTTTTTCAGATGTTTCAGGAAACACCATACACTTCTCCAGAGTGGCTGTTGGCAATTTACATCCCGCCCATCAGCATAACAAGGCTCACAGTTCTCCATGGCCTGTCCTGACTTTCTGGATTTTACACTTTTTTCAGATAGCCCTTTTGACAGGGGGACAGTGAGACTTCATTGTAGTGCAGATTTCCTTTGCAAGCTTGCTTGGTTGGCCAAAAAGTGCGTATGAGTTTTTTCCTGAATATATTCAGGAAAAAATGCATATGCCCTTTTTGGCCAAGTGCATCATTGTGGACGTTCTGCCTCTTTTCCTATGCTTTACATGCAATTCCAGTCTACCTCCTGAAATCGGTTTCCTGCAATTCTGCCCCGCTTTCAAGTCCTCTTGGCAGCCTTACTTCAATATATTTTTGGACGATAGCTGTCATTTATAACTCTGCAGGGTTTTGAATTACAGTGCCCCTGAGGTCCTTTCTTCAACTCGCTTTCTTGTGAGCTGGCCGCAACACCGCAGGATTGCTTCAGGCCCTAGTGTGGTTCCGGCATGGCACGCTGAGCCTTTGGTTAATTCCTCTTCCTGGTGGGAAATGAGAGTTAAATTTGCCCGTCCAGACACCTCCAGCTAGTCTCTCATTGGTTATCCCTATTCCTGTTCATTTTCCACAGAATTTGCAAACTGGGCCAAACAGGAGGTTAAAGGCACTGACTCTCCAAGTGGGGAGAGTGTTAGTAAAGCGTCTGGAATGTTGCATCCGAGTACCAGGGGACAAAAACTGAGACACATTGGAAGACGTTTCCCGATCACACGGTGGATCATACTCTGGGTTCCACATGCATGTTTTAGCTGAAGGAAGAATACCTTAAACCTGGAGAGTTGAGACCCATGGAATGGATGCCATGCAATATGACTTCAAAGGGTCTGAATTTGCTCACCGAACCTCACCAATCCTATCTCTGCTGCATTTATGCAGCTGTACACACGCTTGATTCTCTTTCGGAGACATATAAATCCATAGGTTTTTAGATTCTTACTAGTCAGGTATATTCTTAGGCGTTTAATATGGGGTGTTGAGTCCACTTCGTTGAGCAAGGAGTAGCTCTTCTGTATTACATATTTGGCTTATGGAACGGTATCTGTGCTAATTTCAATCTCTGGTTTTATGCAGCACCCCAACTCACCTTTCCCCTTAAGCAAGCATAAGTTGGTGTTCTACATTTGAGACCCTGTTCTGTTTTGTAATTCAGTTCCTGTGTAGCCAAGTTTACATTCCGTGTAGTAGTGATATCTAATGATGTTTCTTTTTCTGTGTGACTTATTTCACTTAGAATCATCGTACCTGAATCCACTCATTATGCTGCTACAGGGCTGATGACATAGATTTCATTGCTGAGTGTTATTGCATTGTACATAAGTACCACAACTTCTTTATCCATTTTTCGCTTTCTGCGATATTGAACTTGTACCGTAAACGAGGTTCTTGTAAACACAGCCATCCCAAACTTTGGGGTGGCTGTGTCTTTTTTTTTTTAATTTCCCTAAGCTATAGGACCATAAGTGGAAGTGCCCTATTCTCTGTTGCTTTGTTTTTTGGATGTTTCAGAAACACCATACACTTCTCCAGAGTGGCTGTTGGCAATTTACATCCCGCCCATCAGCATAACAAGACTCCCATTTCTCCATGGACTGTCCTGCCTTTCTGTATTTTACACTTTTTTCAGATGGCCCTTTTGACCAGGGCACAGTGAGACTTCATTGTAGTGCAGATTTCGTTTGCAAGCTTGCTTGGTTGGCCAAATACTGCGTATGCGTTTTTTCCTGAATATATTCAGGAAAAAACGCATACGCCCTTTTTGGCCAAGTGCATCATTGTGGACGTTCTGCCTCTTTTCCTATGCTTGACATGCAACTCCAGTCTACCTCCTGAAATCGGTTTCATGCAATTCTGCCCCGCTTTCAAGTGCTCTTGGCAGCCCTAGTTCAATATATTTTTGGACGATAGCTGTCATTTATAACTCTGCAGGATTGTGAATTACAGTGCCACTGAGCTCCTTTCTTCAACTCGCTTTCTTGTGAGCTGCCTGCAACATCGCAGGATTGCTTCAGGCCCTAGTGTTGTTCCGGCATGGCACGCTGAGCCTTTGGTTCATTAATCTTCCTGGTGGGAAATGAGAGTTAAATTTGCCCGTCCAGACACCTCCAGCTAGTCTCTCATTGGTTCTCCCTATTCCTGTTCATTTTCCGCAGAAATTGCAAACTGGGCCAAACAGGAGTTTAAAGGCACTGACTCTCCAAGTGGGGAGAGTGTTAGTAAAGCGTCTGGAATGTTGTACCCGAGTACCAGGGGATGAAAACTGAGACACATTTGAACACGTTTCCCGATCACACGGTGGATCATACTCTGGGTTCCACATGCATGTTTTAGCTGAAGGAAGAATCCCTTAAACCTGGAGAGTTGAGACCCATGGAATTGGTACCATGCAATATGTCTTCAAAGGGTCTGAATTTGCTTACCTAACCTCACCAATCCTATCACTGCTACGTTTATGCCGCTCTACACACGCTTGATTCTCTTTCAGAGACATATAAATCCATAGGTTTTAAGATTCTTACTAGTCAGGTATATTCTTAGGCGTTTAATATGGGGTGTTGAGTCCACTTCGTTGAGCAAGGAGTAGCTCTTGTCTATTATATATTTGGATTATGGAACGGTATCTGTGCTAATTTCAATCTCTGGTTTTATGCAGCACCCCAACTCACCTTTCCCCTTAAGCAACCATAAGTTGGTTTTCTACATTTGAGACCCTGTTCTGTTTTGTAATTCAGTTCCTGTGTAGCCAAGTTTACATTCCGTGTAGTAGTGATATCTTATGATGTTTCTTTTTCTGTGTGACTTATTTCACTTAGAATCATCGTACCTGAATCCACTCATTATGCTGCTACGGGCCTGATGACATAGATTTCATTGCTGAGTGTTATTGCATTGTACGTAAGTACCACAACTTCTTTATCCATTTTTCGCTTTCTGCGATATTGAACTTGTACCGCAAACGAGGTTCTTGTAAACACAGCCATCCCAAACTTTGGAGTGGCTGTGTCTTTTTTATTTTAATTTCCCTAAGCTATAGGACCATAAGTGGAAGTGCCCTATTCTCTGTTGCTTTGTTTTTTGGATGTTTCAGGAAACACCATACACTTCTCCAGAGTGGCTGTTGGCAATTTACATCCCGCCCATCAGCATAACAAGACTCCCAGTTCTCCATGGCCTGTCCTGCCTTTCTGGATTTTACACTTTTTTCAGATGGCCCTTTTGACCAGGGCACAGTGAGACTTCATTGTAGTGCAGATTTCGTTTGCAAGCTTGCTTGGTTGGCCAAAATGGGCGAATGCGTTTTTTCCTGAATATATTCAGGAAAAAACGCATACGCCCTTTTTGGCCAAGTGCATCATTGTGGACGTTCTGCCTCTTTTCCTATGCTTGACATGCAACTCCAGTCTACCTCCTGAAATCGGTTTCCTGCAATTCTGCCCCGCTTTCAAGTGCTCTTGGCAGCCTTACTTCAATATATTTTTGGACGATAGCTGTCATTGATAACTCTGCAGGATTGTGAATTACAGTGCCGCTGAGCTCCTTTCTTCAACTCGCTTTCTTGTGAGCTGGCCGCAACACCGCAGGATTGCTTCAGGCCCTAGTGTGGTTCTGGCATGGCACACTGAGACTTTGGTTAATTCCTCTTCCTGGTGGGAAATGAGAGTTAAATTTGCCCGTCCAGACACCTCCAGCTAGTCTCTCATTGGTTATCCCTATTCCTGTTCACATTACGCAGAAATTGCAAACTGGGCAAAACAGGAGGTTAAAGGCACTGACTCTCCATGTGGGGAGCGTGTTAGTAAAGCATCTGGAATGTTGCATCCGAGTACCAGGGGACAAAAACTGAGACACATTGGAAGACGTTTCCCGATCACACGGTGGATCATACTCTGGGTTCCACTTGCATGTTTTAGCTGAAGGAAGAATCCCTTAAACCTGGAGAGTTGAGACCCATGGAATGTGTACCATGCAATATGAATTCAAAGGGTCTGCATTTGCTCACCGAACCTCACCAATCCTATCACTGCTGCGTTTATGCCACTGTACACACCCTTGATTCTCTTTGAGAGACATATAAATCCATAGGTTTTAAGATTCTTACTAGTCAGGTATATTCTTAGGCGTTTAATATGGGGTGTTGAGTCCACTTCGATGAGCAAGGAGTAGCTCTTGTCTATTACATATTTGGCTTATGGAACGGTATCTGTGCTAATTTCAATCTCTGCTTTTATGCAGCACCCCAACTCACCTTTCCCCTTAAGCAAGCATAAGTTGGTTTTCTACATTTGAGAACATGTTCTGTTTTGTAATTCTGTTCCTGTGTAGCCAAGTTTACATTACATGTAGTAGTGATATCTTATGATGTTTCTTTTACTGTGTGACTTATTTCACTTAGAATCATCGTACCTGAATCCACTCATTATGCTGCTACAGGGCTGATGACATAGATTTCATTGCTGAGTGTTATTGCATTGTACGTAAGTACCACAACTTCTTTATCCATTTTTCGCTTTCTGCGATATTGAACTTGTACCGTAAACGAGGTTCTTGTAAACACAGCCATCCCAAACTTCGGGGTGGCTGTGTCTTTTTTATTTTAATTTCCCTAAGCTATAGGACCATAAGTGGAAGTGCCCTATTCTCTGTTGCTTTGTTTTTTGGATGTTTCAGGAAACACCATACACTTCTCCAGAGTGGCTGTTGGCAATTTACATCCCGCCCATCAGCATAACAAGACTCGCATTTCTCCATGGCCTGTCCTGCCTTTCTGTATTTTACACTTTTTTCAGATGGCCCTTTTGACCAGGGCACAGTGAGACTTCATTGTAGTGCAGATTTCGTTTGCAAGCTTGCTTGGTTGGCCAAAAAGGGCGTATGCGTTTTTTCCTGAATATATTCAGGAAAAAACGCATACGCCCTTTTTGGCCAAGTGCATCATTGTGGACGTTCTGCCTCTTTTCCTATGCTTGACATGCAACTCCAGTCTACCTCCTGAAATCGGTTTCATGCAATTCTGCCCCGCTTTCAATTGCTCTTGGCAGCCCTAGTTCAATATATTTTTGGACGATAGCTGTCATTTATAACTCTGCAGGATTGTGAATTACAGTGCCACTGAGCTCCTTTCTTCAACTCGCTTTCTTGTGAGCTGGCCGCAACACCGCAGGATTGCTTCAGGCCCTAGTGTGGTTCCGGCATGGCACGCTGAGCCTTTGGTTCATTAATCTTCCTGGTGGGAAATGAGAGTTAAATTTGCCCGTCCAGACACCTCCAGCTAATCTCTCATTGGTTCTCCCTATTCCTGTTCATTTTCCGCAGAAATTGCAAACTGGGCCAAACAGGAGTTTAAAGGCACTGACTCTCCAAGTGGGGAGAGTGTTACTAAAGCGTCTGGAATGTTGTACCCGAGTACCAGGGGACGAAAACTGAGACACATTTGAACACGTTTCCCGATCACACGGTGGATCATACTCTGGGTTCCACATGCATGTTTTAGCTGAAGGAAGAATCCCTTAAACCTGGAGAGTTGAGACCCATGGAATGGGTGCCATGCAATATGACTTCAAAGGGTCTGAATTTGCTCACCGAACGTCACCAATCCTATCTCTGCTGCATTTATGCAGCTGTACACACGCTTGATTCTCTTTCGGAGACATATAAATCGATAGGTTTTTAGACTCTTACTAGTCAGGTATATTCTTAGGCGTTTAATATGGGGTGTTGAGTCCACTTCGTTGAGCAAGGAGTAGCTCTTGTCTATTACATATTTGGCTTATGGAACGGTATCTGTGCTAATTTCAATCTCTGGTTTTATGCAGCACCCCAACTCACCTTTCCCCTTAAGCAAGCATAAGTTGGTGTTCTACATTTGAGACCCTGTTCTGTTTTGTAATTCAGTTCCTGTGTAGCCAAGTTTACATTCCGTGTAGTAGTGATATCTAATGATGTTTCTTTTTCTGTGTGACTTATTTCACTTAGAATCATCGTACCTGAATCCACTCATTATGCTGCTACAGGGCTGATGACATAGATTTCATTGCTGAGTGTTATTGCATTGTACGTAAGTACCACAACTTCTTTATCCATTTTTCGCTTTCTGCGATATTGAACTTGTACCGTAAACGAGGTTCTTGTAAACACAGCCATCCCAAACTTTGGGGTGGCTGTGTCTTTTTTTTTTTAATTTCCCTAAGCTATAGGACCATAAGTGGAAGTGCCCTATTCTCTGTTGCTTTGTTTTTTGGATGTTTCAGGAAACACCATACACTTCTCCAGAGTGGCTGTTGGCAATTTACATCCCGCCCATCAGCATAACAAGACTCGCTTTTCTCCATGGCCTGTCCTGCCTTTCTGTATTTTACACTTTTTTCAGATGGCCCTTTTGACCAGGGCACAGTGAGACTTCATTGTAGTGCAGATTTCGTTTGCAAGCTTGCTTGGTTGGCCAAAAAGGGCGTATGCGTTTTTTCCTGAATATATTCAGGAAAAAACGCATACGCCCTTTTTGGCCAAGTGCATCATTGTGGACGTTCTGCCTCTTTTCCTATGCTTGACATGCAACTCCAGTCTACCTCCTGAAATCGGTTTCATGCAATTCTGCCCCGCTTTCAATTGCTCTTGGCAGCCCTAGTTCAATATATTTTTGGACGATAGCTGTCATTTATAACTCTGCAGGATTGTGAATTACAGTGCCACTGAGCTCCTTTCTTCAACTCGCTTTCTTGTGAGCTGGCTGCAACATCGCAGGATTGCTTCAGGCCCTAGTGTGGTTCCGGCATGGCACGCTGAGCCTTTGGTTCATTCCTCTTCCTGGTGGGAAATGAGAGTTAAATTTGCCCGTCCAGAAACCTCCAGCTAGTCTCTCATTGGTTCTCCCTATTCCTGTTCATTTTCCGCAGAAATTGCAAACTGGGCCAAACAGGAGTTTAAAGGCACTGACTCTCCAAGTGGGGAGAGTGTTAGTAAAGCATCTGGAATGTTGTACCCGAGTACCAGGGGATGAAAACTGAGACACATTTGAACACGTTTCCCGATCACACGGTGGATCATACTCTGGGTTCCACATGCATGTTTTAGCTGAAGGAAGAATCCCTTAAACCTGGAGAGTTGAGACCCATGGAATGGGTACCATGCAATATGTCTTCAAAGGGTCTGAATTTGCTTACCTAACCTCACCAATCCTATCACTGCTGCGTTTATGCCGCTATACACACGCTTGATTCTCTTTCAGAGACATATAAATCTATAGGTTTTAAGATTCTTACTAGTCAGGTATATTCTTAGGCGTTTAATATGGCGTCTTGAGTCCACTTCGTTGAGCAAGGAGTAGCTCTTGTCTATTATATATTTGGCTTATGGAACGGTATCTGTGCTAATTTCAATCTCTGGTTTTATGCAGCACCCCAACTCACCTTTCCCCTTAAGCAAGCATAAGTTGGTTTTCTACATTTGAGACCCTGTTCTGTTTTGTAATTCAGTTCCTGTGTAGCCAAGTTTACATTCCGTGTAGTAGTGATATCTTATGATGTTTCTTTTTCTGTGTGACTTATTTGACTTAGAATCATCGTACCTGAATCCACTCATTATGCTGCTACGGGCCTGATGACATAGATTTCATTGCTGAGTGATATTGCATTGTACGTAAGTACCACAACTTCTTTATCAATTTTTCACTTTCTGCGATATTGAACTTGTACCGTAAACGAGGTTCTTGTAAACAGAGCCGTCCCAAACTTTGGGGTGGCTGTGTCTTTTCGATTTTAATTTCCCTAAGCTATAGGACCATAAGTGGAAGTGCCCTAGGCTCTGTTGCTTTGTTTTTTAGATGTTTCAGGAAACACCATACATTTCTCCAGAGTTGCTGTTGGCAATTTACATCTCGCCCATCAGCATAACAAGGCTCCCAGTTCTCCATGGCCTGTCCTGCCTTTCTGGATTTTCCACTTTTTTCAGATGGCCCTTTTGACAGGGGGGAAGTGAGACTTCATTGTAGTGCAGATTTCCTTTGCAAGCTTGCTTGGTTGGCCAAAAAATGCGTATGCGTTTTTTCCTGAATATATTCAGGAAAAAAACGCATACGCCCTTTTTGGCCAAGTGCATCATTGTGGAGTTTCTGCCTCTTTTCCTATTCTTTAAATGCAATTCCAGTCTACCTCCTGAAATCTGTTTCCTGCAATTCTGCCCGGCTTTCAAGTCCTCTTGGCAGCTTACTTCAATATATTTTTGGACGATAGCTGTCATTTAGAACTCTGCAGGTTTGTGAATTACAGTGCCGCTGAGCTCCTTTCTTCAACTCGCTTTCTTGTGAGCTGGCTGCAACACCGCAGGATTGCTTCAGGCCCTAGTGTGGTTCCGGCATGGCATGCTGAGCCTTTGGTTAATTCCTCTTCCTGGTGGGAAATGAGATTTAAATTTGCCCGTCCAGACACCTCCAGCTAGTGTCTCATTGGTTCTCCTTATTCCTGTTCATTTTCCGCAGAAATTGCAAACTGGGCCAAACAGGAGGATAAAGGCACTGACTCTCCAAGTGGGGAGAGTGTTAGTAAAGCGTGTGGAATGTTGCACCCGAGTACCAGGGGACGAAAACTGAGACACATTTGAACACGTTTCCCGATCACACGGTGGATCATACTCTGGGTTCCACGTGTATGTTTTAGCTGAAGGAAGAATCCCTTAAACCTGGAGAGTTGAGACCCATGGAATGGGTACCATGCAATATGTCTTCAAAGGGTCTGCGTTTGCTCACCAAACCTCACCAATCCTATCACTGCTCCGCTTATGCCGCTATACACACGCTTGATTCTCTTTCGGAGACATATAAATCCATAAGTTTTAAGATTCTTACTAGTCAGGTATATTCCTAGGCGTTTAACATGGCCTGTTGAGTCCACTTCGTTGAGCAAGGAGTAGCTCTTGTCTATTATATATTTGGCTTATGGAACGGTATGTGTGCCTATTTCAATCTCTGGTTTCATGCAGCACCCCAACTCACCATTACCCTAAGGCAAGCATAAGTTGGTTTACTACATTTGAGACCCTATAGTGTTTTGTAATTCAGTTCCTGTGTAGCCAAGTTTACATTTCGTGTAGTAGTGATATCTTATGATATTTCTTTTGCTGTGTGACTTATTTCACTTAGAATCATCGTACATGAATCCACTCATTATGCTGCTATGGGCCTGATGACATAGATTTCATTGCTGAGTGATATTGCATTGTACGTAAGTACCACAACTTCTTTATCCATTTTTCGCTTTCTGCGATATTGAACTTGTACCGTAAAAGAGGTTCTTGTAAACAGAGCCCTCCCAAACTTTGGGGTGGCTGTGTCTTTTTGATTTTAATCTCCCTAAGCTACAGGACCATAAGTGGAAGTGCGCTAGGCTCTGTTGCTTGGTTTTTTGGATGTTTCAGGAAACACCATACACTTCTCCAGAGTGGCTGTTGGCAATTTTCATCCCGGCCATCAGCATAACAAGGCTCCCAGTTCTCCATGGCCTGTCCTGCCTTTCTGGATTTTACACTTTTTTCAGATGGCCCTTTTGGCTGGGGGGCAGTGAGACTACATTGTAGTGCAGATTTCCTTTGCAAGCTTGCTTGGTTGGCCAAAAAGGGCGTATGCGTTTTTTCCTGAATATATTCAGGAAAAAAAGCATACGCCCTTTTTGGACAAGTGCATCATTGTGGACGTTCTGCCTCTTTTCCTATGCTTTACATGCAATTCCAGTCTACCTCCTGAAATCGGTTTCCTGCAATTCTGCCCCGCTTTCAAGTCCTCTTGGCAGCCTTACTTCAATATATTTTTGGACAATAGCTGTCATTTATAACTCTGCAGGTTTGTGAATGACAGTGCCCCTGAGCTCCTTTCTTCAACTCCCTTTCTTGTGAGCAGGCCGCAACACCGCAAGATTGCTTCAGGCCCTAGTGTGGCTCCGGCATGGCACACTGAGCCTTTGGTTAATTCCTCTTCCTGGTGGGAAATGAGAGTTAAATTTGCCCATCCAGACACCTCCAATTAGTCTCACATTTGTTCTCCCTATTCCTGTTCATCTTCGGCAGAAATTGCAAACTGGGCCAAACAGGAGGTTAAAGGCACTGACTCTCCAAGTGGGGAGAGTGTTAGTAAAGCGTCTGGAATGTTGCACCCGAATACCAGGGGACGAAAACTGAGACACATTTGAACACGTTTCCCAATCACACAGTGGATCATACTCTGGGTTCCACATGTATGTTTTAGCTGAAGGAAGAATCCCTTAAACCTGGAGAGTTGAGACCCATGGAATGGGTACCATGCAATATGTCTTCAAAGGGTCTGCGTTTGCTCACCAAACCTCACCAATCCTATAACTGCTCAGCTTATGCTGCTGTACACACGCTTGATTCTCTTTCGGAGACATATAAATCCATAGGTTTTTAGATTCTTACTAGTCAGGTATATTCCTAGGCGTTTAACATGGCCTGTTGAGTCCACTTCGTTGAGCAAGGAGTAGCTCTTGTCTATTACATATTTGGCTTATGGAACGGTATGTGTGCCTATTTTAATCTCTGGTTTCATGCAGCACCCCAACTCACCATTACCCTAAAGCAAGCATAAGTTGGTTTTCTACATTTGAGACCCTATTCTGTTTTGTAATTCAGTTCCTGTGTAGCCAAGTTTACATTCCGTGTAGTAGTGATATCTTATGATGTTTCTTGTTCTGTGTGACTTATTTCACTTAGAATCATCGTACCTGAATCCACTCATTATGCTGCTATGGGCCTGATGACATAGATTTCATTGCTCAGTGATATTGCATTGTACGTAAGTACCACAACTTCTTTATCCATTTTTCGCTTTCTGCGATATTGAACTTGTACTGTAAAAGAGGTTCTTGTAAACAGAGCCCTCCCAAACTTTGGGGTGGCTGTGTCTTTTTGATTTTAATTTCCCTAAGCTATAGGACCATAAGTGGAAGTGCCCTAGGCTCTGTTGCTTGGTGTTTTGGATGTTTCAGGAAACACCATACACTTCTCCAGAGTGGCTGTTGGCAATTTACATCCCGCCCATCAGCATAACAAGGCTCCCAGTTCTCCATGGCCTGTCCTGCCTTTCTGGATTTTACACTTATTTCAGATGGCCTTTTTGACCGGGGGGCAGGGAGACTACATTGTATTGCAGATTTCCTTTGCAAGCTTGCTTCCTTGGCCAAAAACGGCGTATGCGTTTTTTCCTGAATATATTCAGGAAAAAACGCATACGCCCTTTTTGGCCAAGTGCATCATTGTGGACGTTCTGCCTCTTTTCCTATGCTTTACATGCAATTCCAGTCTACCTCCTGAAATCGGTTTCCTGCAATTCTGCCCCGCTTTCAAGTCCTCTTGGCAGCCTTACTTCAATATATTTTTGGATGATAGCTGTCATTTATAACTCTGCAGGTTTGTGAATGACAGTGCCCCTGAGCTGCTTTCTTCAACTCGATTCCTTGTGAATTGGCGCAACACCACAGGATTGTTTCAGGCCCTAGTGTGGTTCTGGAATGGCACGCTAAGCCTTTGGTTAATTCCTCTTCCTGGTGGGAAATGAGAGTTAAATTTGCCCGTCCAGACACCTCCAGGTAGTCTCTCTTTAGTTCTCCCTATTCCTGTTCATTTTCCGCAGAAGTTGCAAACTGGGCAAAACAGGAGGTTAAAGGCACTGACTCTCCAAGTGGGGAGAGTGTTAGTAAAGCATCTGAAATGTTGCACCTGAGGACCAGGGGACGAAAACTGAGACACATTTGAACACGTTTCCCGATCACACGGTGGATCATACTCTGGGTTCCACATGCATGTTTTAGCTGAAGGAAGAATCCCTTAAACCTGGAGAGTTGAGACGCATGGAATGGGTACCATGCAGTATGACTTCAAAGGGTCTGCATTTGCTCACCGATCCTCACCAATCCTATCACTTCTGTGCTTATGCTGCTGTACACATGCATGATTCTCTTTCGGGGACATATAAATCCATAGGTTTTAAGATTCTTACTAGTCAGGTATATTCTTAGGCGTTTAATATGGGGTGTTGAGTCCACTTCGTTGAGCAAGGAGTAGCTCTTGTCTATTACATATTTGGCTTATGGAACGGTATCTGTGTTAATTTCAATCTCTGGTTTTATGCAGCACACCAACTCACCTTTCCCCTTAAGCAAGCATAAGTTGGTTTTCTACATTTGAGACCCTATTCTGTTTTGTAATTCAGTTCCTGTGTAGCCAAGTTTACATTCCGTGTATTAGTGATATCTTATGATGTTTCTTTTTCTGTGTGACTTATTTCACTTAGAATCATTGTACCTGAATCCACTCATTATGCTGCTACGTGCCTGATGACATAGATTTCATTGCTGAGTGATATTGCATTGGACGTAGGTACCACAAATTCTTTATCCATTTTTCGCTTTCTGCAGTATTGAACTTGTACCGTAAACGAGGTTCTTGTAAACAGAGCCGTCCCAAATTTTGGGGTGGCTGTGTCTTTTTGATTTTTATTTCCCTAAACTATAGGACCATAAGTGGAAGTGCCCTAGGCTCTGTTGCTTTGTTTTTTAGAAGTTTCAGGAAACACCATACACTTCTCCAGAGTGGCTGTTGGCAATTTACATCCCACCCATCAGCATAACAAGGCTCACAGTTCTCCATGGCCTGTCTTGTCTTTCTGGATTTTACACATTTTTCAGATAGGCCTTTTGACAGAGGGGCAGTGAGACTTGATTGTAGTGCAGATTTCCTTTGCAAGCTTGCTTGGTTGGCCAAAAATGGCGTATGCGTGTTTTCCTGAATGTATTCAGGAAAAAACGCATACGCCCTTTTTGGCCAAGTGCATCATTGTGGACGTTCTGCCTCTTTTCCTATGCTTTAAATGCAATTCCAGTCTACCTCCTGAAATCGGTTTCCTGCAATTCTCTCCCCCTTTCAAGTCCTGTTGGCAGCCTTCGTTCAATATATTTTTGGACGATACCTGTCGTTTATAACTCTGCAGGTTTGTGAATTACAGTTCCCCTGAGCTCCTTTCTTCAACTTGCTTACTTGTGAGCTGGCCGCAACACCGCAGGATTGCTTCAGGCCCTAGTGTGGTTCCGGCACACCACGCTGAGCCTTTAGTTAATTCCTCTTCCTGGTGGGAAATGAGAGTTAAATTTGCCCGTCCAGACACCTCCAGCTAGTCTCTCATGGGTTCTCCCTATGCCTCTTCATTTTCCGCAGAAATTGCAAACTGGGCCAAACAGGAGGTTAAAGGCACTGACTTTCCATGTGGGGAGAGTGTTAGTAAAGCGTCTGGAATGTGGCACCCGAGTACCAGGGATGAAAACTGAGACACATTTGAACACGTTTCCCGATCACGCGGTGGATCATACTCTGTGTACACATGCATGTTTTAGCTGAAGGAAGAATCCCTTAAACCTGGAGTGTTGAGACCCATGGAATGGGTACCATGCAATATGACTTCAAAGGGTCTGCATTTGCTCACCGAACTTCACCAATCCTATAACTGCTGCGTTTATGCCGCTGTACACATGCTTGATTCTCTTTCGGAGACATATAAATCCATAGGTTTTAAGATTCTTACTAGTCAGGTATATTCTTAGGCGTTTAATATGTTGTGTTGAGTCCACTTCGTTGAGCAAGGAGTAGCTCTTGTCTGTTACATATTTGGCTTATGGAACGGTATCTGTGCTAATTTCAATCTCTGGTTTTATGCAGCACCCCAACTCACCTTTCCCCTTAAGCAAGCATAAGTTGGTTTTCTACATTTGAGACCCTGTTCTGTTTTGTAATTCAGTTCCTGTGTAGCCAAGTTTACATTCCGTGTATTAGTGATATCTTATGATGTTTCTTTCTCTGTGTGACTTAGTTTACTTAGAATAATCGTTCCTGAATCCACTCATTATGCTGCTACGGGCCTGATGAAATAGATTTCATTGTTGAGTGATATTGCATTGTACGTAAGGAGCACAACTTCTTTATCCATTTTTCGATTTCTGTGATATTGAACTTGTACCGTAAACGAGGTTCTTGTAAACAGAGCCGTCCCAAACTTTGGGGTGGCTGTGTCTTTTTGATTTCAATTTCCCTAAGCTATAGGACCATAAGTGGAAGTGCCCTAGGCTCTGTTGCTTTGTTATTTAGATGTTTCAGGAAACACCATACACTTCTCCAGAGTGGCTGCTGGCAATTTACATCCCGCCCATCAGCATGACAAGGCTCCCAGTTCTCCATGGCCTGTCCTGCCTTTCTGGATTTTACACATTTTTCAGATAGCCCTTTTGACCGGGGGTGGGGGGAAGTGAGACTTCATTGTAGTGCAGATTTTCTTTGCAAGCTTGCTTGGTTGACCAAAAAGGGCGTATGTGTTTTTTCCTGAATATATTCAGGGAAAAACGCATACGCCCTTTTTGGCCAAATGCATCATTCTGGACGTTCTGCCTCTTTTCCTATGCTTTACATGCAATTCCAGTCTACCTCCTGAAATCGGTTTCCTGCAATTCTGCCCCGCTTTCAAGTTCTCTTGGCAGCCTTACTTCAATATATTTTTGGACGATAGCTGTCATTTATAACTCTGCAGGTTTGTGAATGACAGTGCCCCTGAATTCCTTTTTTCAACTCGCTTTCTTGTGAGCTGGCCGCAACACCGCAGGATTGCTTCAGGCCCTAGTGTGGTTCTGGCATGGCACGCTAAGCCTTTGGTTAATTCCTCTTCCTGGTGGGAAATGAGAGTTAAATTTGCCCGTTCAGACACCTCCAGCTAGTCTCTCATTGGTTCTCCCTATTCTTGTTCATTTTCCGCAGAAGTTGCAAACTGGACCAAACAAGAGGTTAAAGGCCCTGACTCTCCAAGAGGGGAGAGTGTTAGTAAAGCGTCTGGAATGTTGCACCCGAGTACCAGGGGATGAAAAGTGAGACACATTTTTACACGTTTCCCAATCACACGGTGGATCATACTCTGGGTTCCACATGCATGTTTTAGCTGAAGGAAGACTCCCTTAAACCTGGAGAGTTGAGACACATGGAATGGGTACCATGCAATATGACTTCAAAGGGTCTGCATTTGCTCACCGAACCTCACCAATCCTATCACTGCTGCGTTTATGCCGCTGTACACACGCTTGATTCTCTTTCGGAGATATATAAATCCATAGGTTTTAAGATTCTTACTAGTCAGGTATATTCTTAGGCGTTTAATATGCGGTGTTGAGTCCACTTCGCTGAGCAAGGACTAGCTCTTGTCTATTACATATTTGGCTTATGGAACGGTATCTGTGCTAATTTCAATCTCTGGTTTTATGCAGCACCCCAACTCACCTTTCCCCTTAAGCAAGCATAAGTTGGTTTTCTACATTTGTGACCCTGTTCTGTTTTGTAACTCAGTTCCTGTGTAGCCAAGTTTACATTCCGTGTAGTAGTGATATCTTATGATGTTTCTTTTTCTGTGTGACTTATTTCACTTAGAATCATCGTACCTGAATCCACTCATTATGCTGCTACGGGCCTGATGACATAGATTTCATTGCTGGGTTTTATTGCATTGTACGTTATTACCACCACTTCTTTATCCATTTTTCGCTTTCTGCAATATTGAACTTGTACTGTAAACGAGGTTCTTGTACCCAGAGATGCCCAAATTTTTGGGTGGCTGTGTCTTTATGATTTTAATTTCCCTAAGTTATAGAACCATAAGTGAAAGTGCCCTAGGCTCTGTTGCTTTGTTTTCCAGATGTTTCAGGAAACACCATACACTTCTCCAGAGTGGCTGTTGGCAATTTACATCCCGCCCATCAGTATAACAAGGCTCCCAGTTCTCCATGGCCTGTCCTGCCTTTCTGGATTTTACACTTTTTTTTAGATGGCCCTTTTGACCAGGGGGAAGTGAGACTTCATTGTAGTGCAGATTTCTTTGCAAGCTTGCTTGGTTGGCCAAAAAGTGCATATGCGTTTACTGCTGAATATATTCAGGAAAAAACGCATACGCACTTTTTAGCCAAGTGCATCATTGTGGACGTTCTTCCTCTTTTCCTATGCTTTAAATGCAATTCCAGTCTACCTCCTGAAATCGGTTTCTGCAATTCTGCCCCGCTTTCAAGTCCTGTTGGCAGCCTTACTTCAATATATTTTTGGACGATAGCTGTCATTTATAACTCTGCAGGTTTGTGAATGACAGTCCCCCTGAGCACCTTTCTTCAACTCGCTTTCTTGTGAGCTGGCCGCAACACCGCAGGATTGCTTCAGGCCCTAGTGTGGTTCCGGCATGGCACGCTGAGCCTTTGGTTAATGCCATTTCCTGGTGGGAAATGAGAGTTAAATTTGCCCGTCCAGACACCTCCAGCTAGTCTCTCATTGGTTCTCCCTATTCCTGTTCATCTTACGCAGAAATTGCAAACTGGGCCAAACAGGAGGTTAAAGGCAGTGACTCTCCAAGTGGGGAGAGTGTTAGTAAACCGTCTGGAATGTTGCACCCCAGTACCAGGGGAGGAAAACTGAGACACATTTGAACACGTTTCCCGATAACACGGTGGATCATACTCTGGGTTCCACATGCATGTTTTAGCTGAAGGAAGAATCCCTTAAGCCTGGAGAGTTGAGACCCATGGAATGGGTACCATGCAATATGACTTCAAAGGGTCTGCATTTGCTCACCGAACCTCACCAATCCTATCACTGCTGAGTTTATGCTGCTCTACACACGATTGATTCTCCTTCAGAGACATATAAATTCATAGGTTTCAAGATTCTTACTAGTCAGGTATATTCTTAGGCGTTTAATATGGCGTCTTGAGTCCACTTCGTTGTGCAAGGAGTAGCTCTTGTCTATTACATATTTGGCTTATGGAACGGTATCTGTGCTAATTTCAATCTCTGGTTTTATGCAGCACCCCAAGTCACCTTTCCCCTTAAGCAAGCATAAGTTGGTTTTCTACATTTGAGACCCTGTTCTGTTTTGTAATTCAGTTCCTGTGTAGCCAAGTTTACATTCCGTGTAGTAGTGATATCTTATGATGTTTCTTTTTCTGTGTGACTTATTTCACTTAGAATCATCGTACCTGAATCCACTCATTATGCTGCTACGGGCCTGATGAAATAGATTTCATTGCTGAGTGATATTGCATTGTACGTAAGTACCACAACATCTTTATCCATTTTTTGCTTTCTGTGATATTGAACTTGTACCGTACACGAGGTTCTTGTAAACAGATCTGGCTGAAAATTTGGGGTGGCTGTGTCTTTTTTATTTTAATTTCCCTATTCTATAGGACCATAAGTATAAGTGCCCTAGGCTCTGTTGCTTTGTTTTTTAGATGTTTCAGGAAACACCATACACTTCTCCAGAGTGGCTGTTGGCAATTTACATCCCGCCCATCAGCAAAACAAGACTCCCAGTTCTCCATGGCCTGTCCTGCCTTTCTGGATTTTACACATTTCTCAGATGGCCCTTTTGAACAGGGGGCAGTGAGACTTCATTGTAGTGCAGATTTCTTTGCAAGCTTGCTTGGTTGGCCAAAAAGTGCGTATGCGTTTTTTCCTGAATATATTCAGGAAAAAACGCATACGCCCGTTTTGGCCAAGTGCATCATTGTGGACGTTCTGCCTCTTTTCCTATGCTTTACATGCAATTCCAGTCTACCTCCTGAAATCGGTTTCCTGCAATTCTGCCCCGCTTTCAAGTGCTCTTGGCAGCCTTACTTCAATATATTTTTGGACGATAGCTGTCATTTATAACTCTGCAGTTTTGTGAATTACAGTGCCCCTGAGCTCCTTTCTTCAACTCGCTTTCTTGTGAGCTGGCCGCAACACCGCAGGATTGCTTCAGGCCCTAGTGTGGTTCCGGCATGGCACACTGAGACTTTGGTTAATTCCTCTTCCTGGTGGGAAATGAGAGTTAAATTTGCCCGTCCAGACACCTCCAGCTAGTCTCTCATTGGTTATCCCTATTCCTGTTCACATTACGCAGAAATTGCAAACTGGGCCAAACAGGAGGTTAAAGGCACTGACTCTCCATGTGGGGAGCGTGTTAGTAAAGCATCTGGAATGTTGCACCCGAGTACCAGGGGACGAAAACTGAGACACATTGGAACACGTTTCCCGATCACACGGTGGATCATACTCTGGGTTCCACATGCTTGTTTTAGCTGAAGGAAGAATCCCTTAAACCTGGAGAGTTGAGACCCATGGAATGTGTACCATGCAATATGAATTCAGAGGGTCTGCATTTGCTCACCGAACCTCACCAATCCTATCACTGCTGCGTTTATGCCACTGTACACACCCTTGATTCTCTTTGAGAGACATATAAATCCATAGGTTTTAAGATTCTTACTAGTCAGGTATATTCTTAGGCGTTTAATATGGGGTGTTGAGTCCACTTCGATGAGCAAGGAGTAGCTCTTGTCTATTACATATTTGGCTTATGGAACGGTATCTGTGCTAATTTCAATCTCTGCTTTTATGCAGCACCCCAACTCACCTTTCCCCTTAAGCAAGCATAAGTTGGTTTTCTACATTTGAGACCCTGTTCTGTTTTGTAATTCAGTTCCTGTGTAGCCAAGTTTACATTCCGTGTAGTAGTGATATCTTATGATGTTTCTTTTTCTGTGTGACTTATTAAACTTAGAATCATCGTACCTGAATCCACTCATTATGCTGCTACGGGCCTGATGACATAGATTTCATTGCTGAGTGTTATTGCATTTTACGTAAGTACCACAACTTCTTTATCCATTTTTCGCTTTCTGCGATATTGAACTTGTACCATAAACGAGGTTCTTGTAAACACAGCCATCCCAAACTTTGGAGTGGCTGTGTCTTTTTTATTTTAATTTCCCTAAGCTATAGGACCATAAGTGGAAGTGCCCTATTCTCTGTTGCTTTGTTTTTTGGATGTTTCAGGAAACACCATACACTTCTCCAGAGTGGCTGTTGGCAATTTACATCCCGCCCATCAGCATAACAAGACTCCCATTTCTCCATGGCCTGTCCTGCCTTTCTGTATTTTACACTTTTTTCAGATGGCCCTTTTGACCGGGGCACAGTGAGACTTCATTGTAGTGCAGATTATCTTTGCAAGCTTGCTTGGTTGGCCAAAAAGGGCGTATGCGTTTTTTCCTGAATATATTCATAAAAAAGGCATACGCCCTTTTTGGCCAAGTGCATCATTGTGGACGTTCTGCCTCTTTTCCTATGCTTTACATGCAACTCCAGTCTACCTCCTGAAATCGGTTTCCTGCAATTCTGCCCCGCTTTCAAGTGCTCTTGGCAGCCTTACTTCAATATATTTTTGGACGATAGCTGTCATTGATAACTCTGCAGGATTGTGAATTACAGTGCCGCTGAGCTCCTTTCTTCAACTCGCTTTCTTGTGAGCTGGCTGCAACAACGCAGGATTGCTTCAGGCCCTAGTGTGGTTCCGGCATGGTACGCTGAACCTTTGGTTAATTCCTCTTCCTGGTGGGAAATGAGAGTTAAATTTGCCCGTCCAGACACCTCCAGCTAGTCTCTCATTGGTCTCCCTATTCCTGTTCATCTTACACAGAAATTGCAAACTGGGCCAAACAGGAAGTTAAAGGCAATGACTCTAAAGGGGGGAGAGTGTTAGTAAAGCGTCTGGAATGTTGCACCCGAGTACCAGGGGACGGAAACTGTGAGACATTTGAACACATTTCCCGATCACATGGTGGATCATACTCTGGGTTCCACATGCATGTTTTAGCTGATGGAAGAATCCCTTAAACCTGGAGAGTTGAGACCCTTGGAATGCGTACCAGGCAATATGACTTCAAAGGGTCTGCATTTGCTCACCGAACCTCACCAATCCTATCACTGTTGCGTTTATGCCGCTGTACACACGCTTGATTCTCTTTCGGAGACCTATAAATCCATAGGTTTTAAGATTCTTACTAGTCAGGTATATTCCTAGGCGTGTAACATGGCCTGTTGAGTCCACTTCGTTGAGCAAGGAGTAGCTCTTGTCTATTACATATTTGGCTTATGGAACGGTATGTGTGCCTTTTTTAATCTCTGGTTTCATGCAGCACCCCAACTCACCATTACCCTAAAGCAACCATAAGTTGGTTTTCTACATTTGAGACCCTATTCTGTTTTGTAATTCAGTTCCTGTGTAGCCAAGTTTACATTCCGTGTAGTAGTGATATCTTATGATGTTTCTTGTTCTGTGTGACTTATTTCACTTAGAATTATCGTACCTGAATCCACTCATTATGCTGCTATGGGCCTGATGACATAGATTTCATTGCTCAGTGATATTGCATTGTACGTAAGTACCACAACTTCTTTATCCATTTTTCGCTTTCTGCGATATTGAACTTGTACTGTAAAAGAGGTTCTTGTAAACAGAGCCCTCCCAAACTTTGGGGTGGCTGTGTCTTTTTGATTTTAATTTCCCTAAGCTATAGGACCATAAGTGGAAGTGCCCTAGGCTCTGTTGCTTGGTGTTTTGGATGTTTCAGGAAACACCATACACTTCTCCAGAGTGGCTGTTGGCAATTTACATCCCGCCCATCAGCATAACAAGGCTCCCAGTTCTCCATGGCCTGTCCTGCCTTTCTGGATTTTACACTTATTTCAGATGGCCTTTTTGACCGGGGGGCAGGGAGACTACATTGTATTGCAGATTTCCTTTGCAAGCTTGCTTCGTTGGCCAAAAACGGCGTATGCGTTTTTTCCTGAATATATTCAGGAAAAAACGCATACGCCCTTTTTGGCCAAGTGCATCATTGTGGACGTTCTGCCTCTTTTCCTATGCTTTACATGCAATTCCAGTCTACCTCCTGAAATCGGTTTCCTGCAATTCTGCCCCGCTTTCAAGTCCTCTTGGCAGCCTTACTTCAATATATTTTTGGATGATAGCTGTCATTTATAACTCTGCAGGTTTGTGAATGACAGTGCCCCTGAGCTGCTTTCTTCAACTCGATTCCTTGTGAATTGGCGCAACACCACAGGATTGTTTCAGGCCCTAGTGTGGTTCTGGAATGGCACGCTAAGCCTTTGGTTAATTCCTCTTCCTGGTGGGAAATGAGAGTTAAATTTGCCCGTCCAGACACCTCCAGGTAGTCTCTCTTTAGTTCTCCCTATTCCTGTTCATTTTCCGCAGAAATTGCAAACTGGGCAAAACAGGAGGTTAAAGGCACTGACTCTCCAAGTGGGGAGAGTGTTAGTAAAGCATCTGAAATGTTGCACCTGAGGACCAGGGGACGAAAACTGAGACACATTTGAACACGTTTCCCAATCACACGGTGGATCATACTCTGGGTTCCACATGCATGTTTTAGCTGAAGGAAGAATCCCTTAAACCTGGAGAGTTGAGACGCATGGAATGGGTACCATGCAGTATGACTTCAAAGGGTCTGCATTTGCTCACCGATCCTCACCAATCCTATCACTTCTGTGCTTATGCTGCTGTACACACGCATGATTCTCTTTCGGGGACATATAAATCCATAGGTTTTAAGATTCTTACTAGTCAGGTATATTCTTAGGCGTTTAATATGGGGTGTTGAGTCCACTTCGTTGAGCAAGGAGTAGCTCTTGTCTATTACATATTTGGCTTATGGAACGGTATCTGTGTTAATTTCAATCTCTGGTTTTATGCAGCACCCCAACTCACCTTTCCCCTTAAGCAAGCATAAGTTGGTTTTCTACATTTGAGACCCTATTCTGTTTTGTAATTCAGTTCCTGTGTAGCCAAGTTTACATTCCGTGTAGTAGTGATATCTTATGATGTTTCTTTTTCTGTGTGACTTATTTCACTTAGAATCATTGTACCTGAATCCACTCATTATGCTGCTATGTGCCTGATGACATAGATTTCATTGCTGAGTGATATTGCATTGGACGTAGGTACCACAAATTCTTTATCCATTTTTCGCTTTCTGCAGTATTGAACTTGTACCGTAAACGAGGTTCTTGTAAACAGAGCCGTCCCAAATTTTGGGGTGGCTGTGTCTTTTTGATTTTTATTTCCCTAAACTATAGGACCATAAGTGGAAGTGCCCTAGGCTCTGTTGCTTTGTTTTTTAGAAGTTTCAGGAAACACCATACACTTCTCCAGAGTGGCTGTTGGCAATTTACATCCCACCCATCAGCATAACAAGGCTCACAGTTCTCCATGGCCTGTCTTGTCTTTCTGGATTTTACACATTTTTCAGATAGGCCTTTTGAACGAGGGGCAGTGAGACTTGATTGTAGTGCAGATTTCCTTTGCAAGCTTGCTTGGTTGGCCAAAAATGGCGTATACGTGTTTTCCTGAATGTATTCAGGAAAAAACGCATACGCCCTTTTTGGCCAAGTGCATCATTGTGGACGTTCTGCCTCTTTTCCTATGCTTTAAATGCAATTCCAGTCTACCTCCTGAAATCGGTTTCCTGCAATTCTCTCCCCCTTTCAAGTCCTGTTGGCAGCCTTCGTTCAATATATTTTTGGACGATACCTGTCGTTTATAACTCTGCAGGTTTGTGAATTACAGTTCCCCTGAGCTCCTTTCTTCAACTTGCTTACTTGTGAGCTGGCCGCAACACCGCAGGATTGCTTCAGGCCCTAGTGTGGTTCCGGCACACCACGCTGAGCCTTTAGTTAATTCCTCTTCCTGGTGGGAAATGAGAGTTAAATTTGCCCGTCCAGACACCTCCAGCTAGTCTCTCATGGGTTCTCCCTATGCCTGTTCATTTTCCGCAGAAATTGCAAACTGGGCCAAACAGGAGGTTAAAGGCACTGACTTTCCATGTGGGGAGAGTGTTAGTAAAGCGTCTGGAATGTGGCACCCGAGTACCAGGGATGAAAACTGAGACACATTTGAACACGTTTCCCGATCACGCGGTGGATCATACTCTGTGTACACATGCATGTTTTAGCTGAAGGAAGAATCCCTTAAACCTGGAGTGTTGAGACCCATGGAATGGGTACCATGCAATATGACTTCAAAGGGTCTGCATTTGCTCACCGAACTTCACCAATCCTATAACTGCTGCGTTTATGCCGCTGTACACATGCTTGATTCTCTTTCGGAGACATATAAATCCATAGGTTTTAAGATTCTTACTAGTCAGGTATATTCTTAGGCGTTTAATATGTTGTGTTGAGTCCACTTCGTTGAGCAAGGAGTAGCTCTTGTCTGTTACATATTTGGCTTATGGAACGGTATCTGTGCTAATTTCAGTCTCTGGTTTTATGCAGCACCCCAACTCACCTTTCCCCTTAAGCAAGCATAAGTTGGTTTTCTACATTTGAGACCCTGTTCTGTTTTGTAATTCAGTTCCTGTGTAGCCAAGTTTACATTCCGTGTATTAGTGATATCTTATGATGTTTCTTTCTCTGTGTGACTTAGTTGACTTAGAATAATCGTTCCTGAATCCACTCATTATGCTGCTACGGGCCTGATGAAATAGATTTCATTGTTGAGTGATATTGCATTGTACGTAAGGACCACAACTTCTTTATCCATTTTTCGATTTCTGTGATATTGAACTTGTACCGTAAACGAGGTTCTTGTAAACAGAGCCGTCCCAAACTTTGGGGTGGCTGTGTCTTTTTGATTTCAATTTCCCTAAGCTATAGGACCATAAGTGGAAGTGCCCTAGGCTCTGTTGCTTTGTTATTTAGATGTTTCAGGAAACAGCATACACTTCTCCAGAGTGGCTGCTGGCAATTTACATCCCGCCCATCAGCATGACAAGGCTCCCAGTTCTCCATGGCCTGTCCTGCCTTTCTGGATTTTACACTTTTTTCAGATAGCCCTTTTGACCGGGGGTGGGGGGAAGTGAGACTTCATTGTAGTGCAGATTTTCTTTGCAAGCTTGCTTGGTTGACCAAAAAGGGCGTATGCGTTTTTTCCTGAATATATTCAGGGAAAAACGCATACGCCCTTTTTGGCCAAATGCATCATTCTGGACGTTCTGCCTCTTTTCCTATGCTTTGCATGCAATTCCAGTCTACCTCCTGAAATCGGTTTCCTGCAATTCTGCCCCGCTTTCAAGTTCTCTTGGCAGCCTTACTTCAATATATTTTTGGACGATAGCTGTCATTTATAACTCTGCAGGTTTGTGAATGACAGTGTCCCTGAATTCCTTTTTTCAACTCGCTTTCTTGTGAGCTGGCCGCAACACCGCAGGATTGCTTCAGGCCCTAGTGTGGTTCTGGCATGGCACGCTAAGCCTTTGGTTAATTCCTCTTCCTGGTGGGAAATGAGAGTTAAATTTGCCCGTCCAGACATCTCCAGCTAGTCTCTCATTGGTTCTCCCTATTCTTGTTCATTTTCCGCAGAAGTTGCAAACTGGACCAAACAAGAGGTTAAAGGCCCTGACTCTCCAAGAGGGGAGAGTGTTAGTAAAGCGTCTGGAATGTTGCACCCGAGTACCAGGGGATGAAAAGTGAGACACATTTTTACACGTTTCCCAATCACACGGTGGATCATACTCTGGTTTCCACATGCATGTTTTAGCTGAAGGAAGACTCCCTTAAACCTGGAGAGTTGAGACACATGGAATGGGTACCATGCAATATGACTTCAAAGGGTCTGCATTTGCTCACCGAACCTCACCAATCCTATCACTGCTGCGTTTATGCCGCTGTACACACGCTTGATTCTCTTTCGGAGATATATAAATCCATAGGTTTTAAGATTCTTACTAGTCAGGTATATTCTTAGGCGTTTAATATGCGGTGTTGAGTCCACTTCGCTGAGCAAGGACTAGCTCTTGTCTATTACATATTTGGCTTATGGAACGGTATCTGTGCTAATTTCAATCTCTGGTTTTATGCAGCACCCCAACTCACCTTTCCCCTTAAGCAAGCATAAGTTGGTTTTCTACATTTGTGACCCTGTTCTGTTTTGTAACTCAGTTCCTGTGTAGCCAAGTTTACATTCCGTGTAGTAGTGATATCTTATGATGTTTCTTTTTCTGTGTGACTTATTTCACTTAGAATCATCGTACCTGAATCCACTCATTATGCTGCTACGGGCCTGATGACATAGATTTCATTGCTGGGTTTTATTGCATTGTACGTTATTACCACCACTTCTTTATCCATTTTTCGCTTTCTGCAATAGTGAACTTGTACTGTAAACGAGGTTCTTGTACACAGAGATGCCCAAATTTTTGGGTGGCTGTGTCTTTATGATTTTAATTTCCCTAAGTTATAGAACCATAAGTGAAAGTGCCCTAGGCTCTGTTGCTTTGTTTTCCAGATGTTTCAGGAAACACCATACACTTCTCCAGAGTGGCTGTTGGCAATTTACATCCCGCCCATCAGTATAACAAGGCTCCCAGTTCTCCATGGCCTGTCCTGCCTTTCTGGATTTTACACTTTTTTTTAGATGGCCCTTTTGACCAGGGGGAAGTGAGACTTCATTGTAGTGCAGATTTCTTTGCAAGCTTGCTTGGTTGGCCAAAAAGTGCATATGCGTTTACTGCTGAATATATTCAGGAAAAAACGCATACGCACTTTTTAGCCAAGTGCATCATTGTGGACGTTCTTCCTCTTTTCCTATGCTTTAAATGCAATTCCAGTCTACCTCCTGAAATCGGTTTCTGCAATTCTGCTTCGCTTTCAAGTCCTGTTGGCAGCCTTACTTCAATATATTTTTGGACGATAGCTGTCATTTATAACTCTGCAGGTTTGTGAATGACAGTCCCCCTGAGCACCTTTCTTCAACTCGCTTTCTTGTGAGCTGGCCGCAACACCGCAGGATTGCTTCAGGCCCTAGTGTGGTTCCGGCATGGCACGCTGAGCCTTTGGTTAATGCCACTTCCTGGTGGGAAATGAGAGTTAAATTTGCCCGTCCAGACACCTCCAGCTAGTCTCTCATTGGTTCTCCCTATTCCTGTTCATCTTACGCAGAAATTGCAAACTGGGCCAAACAGGAGGTTAAAGGCAGTGACTCTCCAAGTGGGGAGAGTGTTAGTAAACCGTCTGGAATGTTGCACCCCAGTACCAGGGGAGGAAAACTGAGACACATTTGAACACGTTTCCCGATAACACGGTGGATCATACTCTGGGTTCCACATGCATGTTTTAGCTGAAGGAAGAATCCCTTAAGCCTGGAGAGTTGAGACCCATGGAATGGGTACAATGCAATATGACTTCAAAGGGTCTGCATTTGCTCACCGAACCTCACCAATTCTATCACTGCTGAGTTTATGCTGCTGTACACACGATTGATTCTCCTTCGGAGACATATAAATTCATAGGTTTCAAGATTCTTACTAGTCAGGTATATTCTTAGGCGTTTAATATGGCGTCTTGAGTCCACTTCGTTGTGCAAGGAGTAGCTCTTGTCTATTACATATTTGGCTTATGGAACGGTATCTGTGCTAATTTCAATCTCTGGTTTTATGCAGCACCCCAAGTCACCTTTCCCCTTAAGCAAGCATAAGTTGGTTTTCTACATTTGAGACCCTGTTCTGTTTTGTAATTCAGTTCCTGTGTAGCCAAGTTTACATTCCGTGTAGTAGTGATATCTTATGATGTTTCTTTTTCTGTGTGACTTATTTCACTTAGAATCATCGTACCTGAATCCACTCATTATGCTGCTACGGGCCTGATGACATAGATTTCATTGCTGAGTGATATTGCATTGTACGTAAGTACCACAACATCTTTATCCATTTTTTGCTTTCTGTGATATTGAACTTGTACCGTACACGAGGTTCTTGTAAACAGATCTGGCCGAAAATTTGGGGTGGCTGTGTCTTTTTTATTTTAATTTCCCTATTCTATAGGACCATAAGTATAAGTGCCCTAGGCTCTGTTGCTTTGTTTTTTAGATGTTTCAGGAAACACCATACACTTCTCCAGAGTGGCTGTTGGCAATTTACATCCCGCCCATCAGCAAAACAAGGCTCCCAGTTCTCCATGGCCTGTCCTGCCTTTCTGGATTTTACACATTTCTCAGATGGCCCTTTTGAACAGAGGGCAGTGAGACTTCATTGTAGTGCAGATTTCCTTTGCAAGCTTGCTTGGTTGGCCAAAAAGTGCGTATGCGTTTTTTCCTGAATATATTCAGGAAAAAACGCATACGCCCGTTTTGGCCAAGTGCATCATTGTGGACGTTCTGCCTCTTTTCCTATGCTTTATATGCAATTCCAGTCTACCTCCTGAAATCGTTTTCCTGCAATTCTGCCCCGCTTTCAAGTCCTCTTGGTAGCCTTACTTCAATATATTTTTGGACGATAGCTGTCATTTATAACTCTGTAGTTTTGTGAATTACAGTGCCCCTGAGCTCCTTTCTTCAACTCGCTTTCTTGTGAGCTGGCCGCAACACCGCAGGATTGCTTCAGGCCCTAGTGTGGTTCCAACATGGCACGCTGAGCCGTTGGTTAATTCCTCTTCCTGGTGGGAAATGAGAGTTAAATTTGCCCGTCCAGACACCTCTAGCTAGTCTCTCATTGGTTCTCCCTATTCTTGTTCATCTTCCGCAGAAACTGCAAACTGGGCCAAACAGGAGGTTAAAGGCACTGACTCTCCAAGTGGGGAGAGTGTTAGTAAAGCATCTGGAATGTTGCACCCGAGTACCAGGGGACGAAAACTGAGACATATTTGAACACGTTTCCCGATCACACGGTGGATCATACTCTGGGTTCCACATGCATGTTTTAGCTGAAGGAAGAATCCCTTAAACCTGGAGAGTTGAGACCCATGGAATGGGTACCATGCAATATGACTTCAAAGGGTCTACATTTGCTCACCAAACCTCACCAATCCTATCACTGCTGCACTTATGCCGCTGTACACAGGCTTGATTCTTTTTCAGAGACATATAAATCCATAGGTTTTAAGATTCTTACTAGTCAGGTATATTCTTAGGCGTTTAATATGGCGTCTTGAGTCCACTTCGTTGAGCAAGGAATAGCTGTTGTCTATTACATATTTGGCTTATGGAACGGTATCTGTGCCAATTTCAATCTCTGGTTTCATGCAGCACCCCAACTCACCATTCCCCTTAAGCAAGCATATGTTGGTTTTCTACATTGGAGACACTGTTCTGTTTTGTAATTCAGTTCCTGTGTAGCCAAGTTTACATTCTGTGTAGTAGTGATATCTTATGATGTTTCTTTTTCTCTGTGACTTATTTCACTTAGAATCATCGTACCTGAATCCACTCATTAGGCTGCTACGGGCCTGATGACATAGATTTCATTGCTGAGTGATATTGCATTGTACGTAAGTACCACAACTTCTTTATCCATTTTTCGCTTTCTGCAATATTGAACTTGCACCGTAAACGAGTTTCTTGTAAACAGAGCCATCCCAAACTTTGGGGTGGCTGTGTCTTTTTGATTTTAATTTCCCTAAGCTATAAGACCATAAGTGGAAGTGCCCTAGGCTCTGTTGCTTTGTTTTTTCGATGTTTCAGGAAACACCATACACTTCTCCAGAGTGGCTGTTGGCAATTTACATCCCGCCCATCAGCATAACAAGGCTCCCAGTTCTCCATGGCCTGTCCTGCCTTTTTGGATTTTACACTTTTTTCAGATGGCCCTTTTGACCGGGGGGAAGTGAGACTTCATTTTAGTGCAGATTTCCTTTGCAAGCTTGCTTGGTTGGCCAAAAAGGGCGTATGCGTTTTTTCCTGAATATATTCAGGAAAAAACGCATACGCCCTTTTTGGCCATGTGCATCATTGTGGACGTTCTGCCTCTTTTCCTATGCTTTACATGCAATTCCAGTCTACCTCCTGAAATCGGTTTCCTGAAATTCTGCCCCGCTTTCAAGTCCTCTTGGCAGCCTTACTTCAATATATTTTTGGACGATAGCTGTCATTTATAACTCTGCAGGTTTGTGAATGACAGTGCCCCTGAGCTCCTTTCTTCAACTCGCTTTCTTGTGAGCTGGCCACAACACCGCAGGATTGCTTCAGCCCCTAGTGTTGTTCCAGCACAGCATGCTGAGCCTTTGGTTAATTCCTCTTCCTGGTGGGAAATGAGAGTTAAATTTGCGCGTCCAGACACCTCCAGCTAGTCTCTCATTGGTTCTCCCTATTCCTGTACATCTTCCGCAGAAATTGCAAACTGGGCCAAACAGGAGGTTAAAGGCACTGACTCTCCAAGTGGGGAGAGTGTTAGTAAAGCGTCTGGAATGTTGCACCCGAGTACCAGGGGACGAAAACTGAGACACATTTGAACATGTTTCCCAATCACACGGTGGATCATACTCTGGGTTCCACATGCATGTTTTAGCTGAAGGAAGAATCCCTTAAACCTGGAGAGTTGAGACCCATGGAATGGGTACCATGCAATATGACTTCAAAGGGTCTGCATTTGCTCACCGAACCTCACCAATCCTATCACTGCTGCGCTTATGCCGCTGTACACATGCTTGATTCTCTTTCAGAGACATATAAATCCATAGGTTTTAAGATTCTTACTAGTCAGGTATATTCTTAGGCGTTTAATATGGGGTGTTGTGTCCACTTCGTTGAGCAAGGAGTAGCTCTTGTCTATTACATATTTGGCTTATGGAACGGTATCTGTGCTAATTTCAATCTCTGGTTTTATGCAGCACCCCAGCTCACCTTCCCCCTTAAGCAAGCATAAGTTGGTTTTCTACATTTGAGACCCTGTTCTGTTTTGTAATTCAGTTCCTGTGTAGCCAAGTTTACATTCCGTGTAGTAGTGATATCTTATGATGTTTCTTTTTCTGTGTGACTTATTTCACTTAGAATCATCGTACCTGAATCCACTCATTATGCTGCTATGGGCCTGATGACATAGATTTCATTGCTGAGTGATATTGCATTGTACGTAAGTACCACAACCTCTTTATCAATTTTTCACTTTCTGTGATATTGAACTTGTACCGTAAACGAGGTTCTTGTAAACAGAGCCATCCCAAATTTTGGGGTGGCTGTGTCTTTTTGATTTTAATTTCCCTAAGCTATAGGACCATAAGTGGAAGTGCCCTAGGCTCTGTTGCTTTGATTTTTAGATGTGTCAGGAAACACCATACACTTCTCCAGAGTGGCTGTTGGCAATTTACATCCCGCCCATCAGCATAACAAGGCTCCCAGTTCTCCATGGCCTGTCCTGCATTTCTGGATTTTACACTTTTTTTAGATGGCCCTTTTGACCTGGGGGCAGTGAGACTTCATTGTTGTGCAGATTTTCTTTGCAAGCTTGCTTTGTTGGCCAAAAAGTGCGTATGCGTTTTTTCTAGAATATATTCAGGAAAAAACACATACGCAGTTTTTGGCCAAGTGCATCACTGTGGACGTTCTGCCTCTTTTCCTATGCTTTAAGTGCAACTCCAGTCTACCACCTGAAATCGCTTTCCTGCAATTGTACCCCATATTCAAGTAGTCTTGGCAGCCTTACTTCAATATATTTTTGTACGATAGCTGTCATTTATAACTCTGCAGGTTTGTGAATTACAGTGCCCCTGAGCTCCTTTCTTCAACTCGCTTTCTTGTAAGCAGGCCGCAACACCGGACGCATTGCTTCAGGCCCTAGTGTAGCTCTGGCACGGCACGCTGAGCTTTTGGTTAATTCCTCTTCCTGATGGGAAAAGAGAGTTAAATTTGCCCGTCCAGACACCTCCAGCTAGTCTCACATTTGTTCTCCCTATTCCTGTTCATCTTCTGCAGAAATTGCAAACTGGGCCAAACAGGAGGTTAAAGGCACTGACTCTCAAGGTGGGGAGAGTGTTTGTAAAGCGTCTGGAATGTTGCACCCAAGTACCAGGGGACGAAAACTGAGACACATTTGAACACGTTTCCCGATCACACAGTGGATCATACTCTGGGTTCCACATGCATGTTTTAGCTGAAGGAAGAATCCCTTAAACCTGGAGAGTTGAGACCCATGGAATGGGTACCATGCAATATGACTTCAAAGGGTCTGCATTTCCTCACCGAACATCACCAATCCTATCACGACTGCGCTTATGCCACTGTACACACGCTTGATTCTCGTTCGGGAACATATAAATCCATAGGTTTTAAGATTCTTACTAGTCAGGTATATTCTAAGGCGTTTAATATGGGGTGTTGAGTGCACTTCGTTGAGCAAGGAGTAGCTCTAGTCTATTACATATTTGGCTTATGGAATGGTATCTGTGCCAATTTCAATCTCTTGTTTCATGCAGCACCCCAACTCACTATCCCGTTAAGCAAGCATAAGTTGGTTTTCTACATGTGAGACCCTGTTCTGTTTTGTAATTCAGTTCCTGTGTAGCCAAGTTTACATTCCGTGTAGTAGTGATATCTTATGATGTTTCTTTTTTTCTGGGACTTATTTCACTTAGAATCATCGTACCTGAATCCACTCATATGCTGCTACGGGCCTGATGACATAGATTTCATTGCTGAGTGATATTGCATTGTACGAAAGTACCACAACTTCTTTATCCATTTTTCGCTTTCTGCAATATTGAACTTGTACCGTAAACGAGGTTCTTGTAAACAGATCCGTCCCAAACTTTGGGGTGGCTGTGTCTTTTTGATTTTAATTTCCCTAAGCTATAGGACCATAAGTGGAAGTGCCCTAGGCTCTGTTGCTTTGTTTTTTGGATGTTTCAGGAAACACCATACACTTCTCCAGAGTGGCTGTTGGCAATTTACATCCCGCCCATCAGCATAACAAGGCTCCCAGTTCTCCATGGCCTGTCCTGCGTTTCTGGATTTTACACATTTTTCAGATGTCCCTTTTCACCAGGGGAAAGTGAGACTTCATTGTAGTGCAGATTTCCTTTTCAAGCTTGCTTTGTTGGCCAAAAAGGGCGTATTCGTTTTTTCCTGAGTATATTCAGGAAAAACGCATACCCACTTTTTGGCCAAGTGCATCATTATGGACTTTCTGCTTCATTTCCTATGCTTTACATGCAATTCCAGTCTACCTCCTGAAGTCGGTTTCCTGCAATTCTGCCCCGCTTTCGAGTCCTCTTGGTAGACTTACTTCAATATATTTTTGGACGATAGCTGTCATTTATAACTCTGCAGGTTTGTGAATTACAGTGCCCCTGAGCTCCTTTCTTCAACTCGCTTTCTTGTGAGCAGGCCGCAACACCGGAAGGATTGCTTCAGGCCCTAGTGTGGCTCCGGCACGGCACGCTGAGCTTTTGGTTAATTCCTCTTCCTGGTGGGAAATGAGAGTTAAATTTGCCCATCCAGACACCTCCAGCTAGTCTCACATTTGTTCTCCCTATTCCTGTTCATCTTGTGCAGAAGTTGCAAACTGGGCCAAACAGGAGGTTAAAGGCACTGACTCTCAAGGTGGGGAGAGTGTTAGTAAAGCGTCTGGAATGTTGCACCCAAGTACCAGGGGATGAAAACTGAGACACATTTGAACACGTTTCCCAATGACATGGTGGATCATACTCTGGGTTCCACATGCATGTTTTAGCTGAAGGAAGAATCCCTTAAACCTGGAGAGTTGAGACCCATGGAATGGGTACCATGCAATATGACTTCAAAGGGTCTGCATTTGCTCACCGAACCTCACCAGTCCTATCACTGCTGCGTTTATGCCGCTGTACACATGCCTGATTCTCTTTCGGAGACATATAAATCCATAGGTTTTAAGATTCTTACTAGTCAGGTATATTCTTAGGCATTTAATATGGGGTGTTGAGTCCACTTCGTTGAGCAAGGAGTAGCTCTTGTCTATTACATATTTGGCTTATGGAACGGTATCTGTGCTAATTTCAATCTCTGGTTTTATGCAGCACCCCAACTCACCTTTCCCCTTAAGCAAGCATAAGTTGGTTTTCTACATTTGAGACCCTGTTCTGTTTTGTAATTCAGTTCCTGTGTAGCCAAGTTTACATTCCGTGTAGTAGTGATATCTTATGATATTTCTTTTTCTGTGTGACTTATTTCACTTAGAATCATCGTACCTGAATCCACTCCTTATGCTGCTACGGGCCTGATGACATAGATTTCATTGCTGAGTGATATTGCATTGTACGTAAGTACCACAACTTCTTTATCCATTTTTCGCTTTCTGTGATATTGAACTTGTACCGTAAACGAGGTTCTTGTAAACAGAGCCGTCCCAAACTTTTGGGTGGCTGTATCTTTTTGATTTTAATTTCCCTAAGCTACAGGACCATAAGTGGAAGTGCCCTAGGCTCTGTTGCTTTGTTTTTTAGATGTTTCAGGAAACACCATACACTTGTCCAGAGTGGCTGTTGGCAATTTACATCCCGCCCATCAGCATAACAAGGCTCCCAGTTCTCCATGGCCTGTCCTGCCTTTCTGGATTTTACACTTTTTTCAGATGGCCATTTTGACCGGGGGGAAGTGCGACTTCATTGTAGTGCAGATTTCCTTTGCAAGCTTGCTTGGTTGGCCAAAAAGTGCGTATGCGTTTTTTCCTGAATATATTCAGGAAAAAATGCATACGCCCTTTTTGACCAAGTGCATCATTGTGGACGTTCTGCCTCTTTTCCTATGCTTTAAATGCAATTCCAGTCTATCTCCTGAAATCGGTTTCCTGCAATTCTGCCTTGCTCTCAGTGCCTCTTCATAGCCTTACCTCAGTATACTTTTGGAAAATAGTTGGCCTTTATAATTCTGCAGGTTTTTGAATTTCAGTGGCCCTTACCTCCATTTTTCATCTCTTATTTTTGTGATCTTGCCTCATATCCACAGGATTTCTTCAGGCCCTATTCTTCTCTGGGGCGCCTTGCTCTGCCTTTGGTTAATTATTCTTCCTGATGTGAAATTAGAGTGACATGTGCCCATTGAAACCGCTACAGCTATTTTCTCACTGGTTCCCCCTATTCCCATTCATCCTCCGCACTAACTGCGGACTGTGCGATACCGGAACTTAAAGGCATTGACTCTCCATGTGGGGATGTTGTTAGTAAAGTGGCTGGAATGTTGATCCGGAGCCCTAGGAGAGGAAGATGAGGTGCGTTTTAGAAACCTTTCCTGATCATATGGTATACCATCTGCTGGATTTCCCATGCATGGTTTAGCTGTAGGAAGATTCCCTTCAACCTGGAGTGTCGGGACCCTTGGAATGAGTAGCATGAAGTATTGCATTAAACTTTCGGCAGTTGCTCACCAAAGCTCACCAATCCTCTCAGCCCCAAGTGTCCAGCCTTATGTCTTATCCAGCTGTGGTTTTATATGTGGTCATTCCAGGTTGCATCACAGCCCCTGAGCGAATTTTGTAAGAATTTTTCTCTCTTTCATTGTTTCTGTGTTTTGGTTTTAAAATTTATTTCTATAATGGGGTTTAGCTCATTTTCACTGCTGTGTTTGTGCCGCTCTGCGCACACTTGATTCCCTTATGGAGATATATCAATACATGGGTTTTAAGATTCTTATTACTCAGATATATTTCTCTGCGGTGTATAGGGTGTGTTGAGGCCAGTTCATTGAGCAAGGTGTAGATCTTGTCTAATACCTATTTGGTTTATTGAACGGTATCTGTGCTAATTTCAAACTCTGGTTTTATGCATCACCCCACCTCTCCTTTCCCCTTAAGCTGACATAAGTGTGTTTTCTAAATGTGAGACACTGTTCTGTTTTGTAATTCATTTTTTGTGCAGCCATATTTATCCTCCCTCTATAAGTGATATCTTATGATATGTTTCTTTTTCTGTTTGACTTATTTCAAGTAGTATTATCGGACCTAAATCCACTCTTTATCCTTCTACTAGCCTTATTACATTGATTTCATGGTGAAGAGATATTCCATTGTACATAAGTACCACATTTTCTTTATCCATTGTTCTCTTTCCTGGGATATTTAAGGTGTACTGAAGTTGAGGTTCTTGTAAACAGAGTAGCCCTAAACTGTGGTGTGCTTGTGTCTTGTTGATTTTTAGACTTCCCTAGATATACTCCCGTGATTGGAAGTGCCCTATGCTCTGTAGCTCTGTTTTTTAGATGATTTAGGAACCACCATACACTTCTCCAGAGTGGCTCTCGGCAGTTGACACACTGTCCATCAGCGTATAAAGGCTCCCTGTTCTCCATGGCCTGTCCTGCATTTCTGGTTTTTACAATTTTTTCGGATGGCCCTTTTGACCGGTGGGAAATGAGACTTTTTTGTTGTGCACATTTGCATTGCTTGCTTGCTTGGTTGCCCATAAAGTGCGTGTGCGTTTTTTCCTGGATATATTCAGGAAAAAACGCATACTCCCTTTTGGGCCAACTGCATCATTGTCGAAATTCTGCCGCTTTTCATGTGCTTTAAAGACGAGTCCAATCTATCTCTTGAAATCTGTTCCTTGCAATTCTGTCTTGCATTCAGATCCTCTTCTTTGCCTTACCTCAACATATTTTTGGACGTTAGTTTTCATTTATAACTCTGCAGGATTGTGAATTGCAGTGACCCTGAGCTCCATTTTTTAAGTTGCTCTTTTGTGAGCTGGCCTCAAAGCCGCAGGATTGCTTCAGGCCCTATTTTGGCTCCGGCGAGGCGGGCTGAGCCTTTTTTTAATTCTTATTCTTAATGGGAAATTAGAGTGACATGTGCCCGTCCAAACCCCTACAACTATTCTCTCATTGGTTCCCCCTCTTCCCGTTCATCCTCCTCACAATTTGCAAAATGTGTGAAACAGAAGTTTAAATGTGCTGATTCTCTAAGTGGGGAGATTCTAAGTAACGTGGCTGGAATGATGAACAGGAGCACCAGGAGAGGATAAATGAGGTGCATTTTAGACACATCTCCCGATCACATGGTGTACAGTCCTCTGGGTTTTCCATGCATGTTTTAGCTGTAGGAAGATGCCTTGAACCTGCAGATTTGGGACCCATTGAATGGGTACCAGGTAGTATTACTTTAAAGGGTGTGCATTTCCTCACCCAAGCTCACATTTCTCTTAGTGCGAACAGTTTCCAGCCTTATGTCTCATCCTGCTGTGGGTCTAGATGTGTTCAATCCATGTTGCATCACCGTCCCTGAGGAAAAGTTGTAAGAGGTTTTCTCTGTCTCTCTGTCGTTTATTTTTTTCAATTTATTACTATATTGGTTACAGCTGATTTTCAAAGCTCTGTTTCTTGCCGCTGTACATCCACTTGATTCACGTACAGAGAGACATCAATAAATTCTTTTTCAGATTCTTACCAGTCATAGATATTCTTTTCTGGTGACTTGAGTGTGCTGAGTGCAGTTCTTTTAGCTACCGTGTAGGCCTTGTTGATTATCAGTTTGGTATTTGGAATGGTATCTTTGCTAATTTCAACCTCCTGGATGATGCCTCACCCCTCCCCACCTTTCCCGTTTAGCAGCCTTACGCGTGTTTTCTACATATTTGACTATGTTTTTGTTTTGTAATTTATTTCATGTGTAGCCATTTTGGATTCCACCTTTAAGTGATATCTTATGATATGTGTCTTTTTCTTTTTGAATTATGTCACTTTGAATGATCATACGTAACTCCTCCGGAGTTGTTACAACTGGCCATATTTCATTGATTTCCAGGCTGAGTAATATTCCATTCTACATAAGTACCACATCTCTATCCATTTTTTCCCTCCAGAGACATTTAAGTTATATCCTAGTTGAGGATCTTTTAAACAGAGAGGCAGTAAACATTGGGGTGCCTGTGGCCTCTCGATTTTTGTTTTTCCCAAGATATACGCCCATGAGTGCAAGTGCCCTATGCTCTGTAGCTCATTTTTTAGATGCTTTAGTAAACACAATACACTTCTCCAGAATGGCCGTTGGCAATATACATTTCCACTATAAGCCTCACAGGGCTCCCTCTTCTCCTTGCCCTGTCCTGCATTTCTGGTGTTTACACTTTATGAGGATGGCTCTTCTGACTGATGCGAAGTGATATCTTTTGTAGTATTGATTTCCAGTGCCCACCTGTTTGGTTGGCTAAAAAAGTGTATGCCCTTTTCTTGAATATATACAGAAAAAAACGCATACAGCCTTTTTGGCCAACTGCAATGTTGGCAATGTTCAGCCCCTTTTCTTGTGCTTAATGGCGAGTCCTTTCTACCTCCTCAAATCCCTTTCCTGCCATTCTCCCTTGCTTACCAATCCTTTTCTCTGACTTTCCTCAAGACATTTTTCAGTGATAGATATTTTCAACTCTGCAGTTTCGTGAATTTTACTGCCCCTGAGTTCCATTGTTCAACTTGTGTTTATGGGAACTGGCCACAAAGCAGTGGGATTTCCTCAAGCCCTATACTGTTTCCATGGGCAACCCTAGCCTTTGGTCAATTCGTCTTCCTGATTGGAAATTAGAGTGACATGTGCCTGTCTGAACACCTAGGACTTGTCTCTCATTGTTCCTCATCCTTCCGCTTCATCCTCTGGACAAATTCCAAACTGTACGCAACAGGATGTTGACAGTGCTGACATCTCCAAGTGGGGAGACTGTTAGTAAAGACGCTGGAGGGGTGAACCCGAGCACCAGGAGATGAGGAGATGAGATGCCTTTTCCAAACTCTTCCCGATCAGACGGTATACCATCCTCTGGGTGTGACAGACATGTTTTAGCAGTAGGAAGAGTCCCATTCATGTAAGGAGAACACCAGGGCTTTTTCAAAATCAGTGTCTCCCCGAAACCCCAACTGGGGAATTTTCTAAGCTATGGCTACACATATGTTCATTAAGGGCCTTGGGAAGTAGGCAGAGTCCAAACTTTAGATGATTGAAGTCTTCAGGGTCAGAAGCACTCACCACCGGCTTCCCTTAGGTTACACTTTAACTGTCATTGATAGATGATGTCAATAAAAATATCTATTCTTTTTCCGATTATTTCCCCTCATAGGTTATTGCAAAATGTTGAGTGTACTTCCCTGTGCTGTACAGTAGTTCCTTGTTGATGATCTATTTTATACATAGCAGTGTGTATGTGTTAATCCCAAACTGTTAATTTATCCCTCCTCCCACCTTTCCCCTTTGGTAATAATAAATTATAAGATTTTATACTTCTCAGAAATGGGGGAGCTGAAAGAGAGGTATCATTTTCAATGGAAAAGCATTTAAAACAAGATTGAAGCTTTAACCAAGATTATTAGATGTACATCCTTGGAAAGAAATCACTTCATTTCTCTAATATTGACCTGACAAATAAGACAAACCTTTTCACTGAACTTGCTTATAATAAAGTGATGGAAATATCAAATGGAAGTGTTAGAAACATCTTATTTTACCCGAGCCTTATAAACTGTTCTATGTTAACTACAGTTTGGCTCACACATCTGTTCATTGAAGTTACAATAGTCTCAATTTCTGTTACTGATCCTCCAGAGTGGACCCCAACAAGTGTCCCCCTGCCCAGTGTCATTGGGGCCAACAGATCGAGACTGAGTTTGGTTCACAAGCAAAGGAAACTTTATATTTTGATCAGAGAATGGAGAGGTGAGAGCATACACTACTGCGTGGGCTGTGCGCTGGGCTGCTGTGTAGAGATCCTGTCAGAGTCAGTGGGAGGGAGGGGGCAGAGCTCTGGAGGGCCGGGTTGGCTGCAGCTCAGGCTCTATATCTCGGAGTCTGCACTGGGCCCCAGGAGCTGAGGTGTCGACCCAGCCATTCTGCACTAGGAAATCTGGTCTGAAGTGCCGGGTGTGGAACCTCTGCATGCGGGACCCTAGGAGCACGTGAAATTAGACAAAGCACAAAGGATAAAAAAGGTCAGACTTGACTTTATTGCCCAGATTCTATTTTTATCTCCCAGGGATTTTTAATGGGCTTTGCTGGGGACAAACCCCTCCTCTGCCTTTTGTCCCATTCCTCATTCTTGGAGTGCTGAGGGTGCAGACCCTTCTTCTGTAACTGCTGAGTGCTGAGTTGGGAGCCCTCATACCAGGGGACGAGGGTCAGAACTTCTCCCCAGCAGCCTCCAGGTGACGTTCATTGGCCCCAGGACCCCTGCCTCCCTGCTCGTCCGCCTGAGCACAAGCATTAGAAGTGTTATAGATTCTAATGACCTTTAAGGGTCCAGGAAAGAGATGTGCAGAGACGCTGTGGGGGCCGGTTTCACCCCGCCCCACATTTGTTCGGCCACCTTAGGCTGACCGTTTCTGCCAGCCTAGATGCTCTGACCAGTAGTCTGCTCTTTCTTCAATTAGGCCCCTGAATTAATGTAAAAACAGCACCAGGTGTCAGAGCCCTGCCCGCTCAACTTCCAGACAGTCCAGGGTCAGTGGTGATCAAGGACCATGATGGCCACTGAGTCAACAGCCTTTTGAAGTAAACAGGAGTCTAGCCGGTCTTATTGGCCACCATCATCACGGTGTCTGTAGGCTTTTCTATGGTGACAGTGTGATATACGGTTCCCCCGCCAAGATTGTTAGCTCCCATCCGGGTGCAGTAAGTCCTGCAAGCAGTAGTCTACTCCTTTGGGACACACTATTGTTGTTTTATGAGAGAAACTCCAGGTCAAGTGATGTTCACACGAGTCGTCATGGTGCCCTGTTGCCCCCGGTTATCTCTCTGGATGTTGGAGTTGGAGGGCCTCCTCACTCGGGGTCGGTGTGCCCACGGAGCGAACCTTGCAACTTCAGGGCATGGTTGGTGATTAGGATCACCACGTGGGGTCCTTTTCCCTTAGGAGGGAGGTGGCCTTTTGGGCTGCTGATTTCCAGGTTTTTAGATACCGCCAGTATCTTGGCCAGATGTGGCAGTGGGCCAAGCCCCTTGGTGACTGTAGTTTATCCTACCTGGATGGCATTCTTGCATTGTTCCATTTCAAGTGGTCCCATTTTTGCACTAATTCTCCAATGGCGATTCACCTTTCACTGGGAATGGAAAGGTCAAAGGGTTTATCTCAATTAGGGAGTTCCAGGGCTAGGGTCTGAATTGACTGCTCTTTCCATTCTTGAAAGGTCACTTCTGGATTCTGTTCAAAAGGATCATCATCTTTTCCTTTCAGTGTTTCATATAGAGGCCCAGCTAGTAGACTGTAGTTAGGGATCCAGAAGCAGCAAACCCTGGCCTCCCCAGGAACCCCTAAGCTGTCTTCTAGTTTTAGAAAGGGGTAAGGCTGCAAATGGTTTCTTCCCTTTCCTGGGATGGGCTTCTCCGACCTTGTGTGAGAATGAAGCCCAGGCAGGTCACCGCAGTCTGTGATATTTGAGCTTTTTCTTGGACAACTTCTATCCTTTATTGGCTTGGTAGTTCAGAGGCCTCCTTAGTAGGGCTGGTGATCAGAATGTCATCTGCATATTGAAGGAGGGTTTCCTTTTCCAGAGGTAGAACTTTTCGGTCTTTAGCTAAGCTTTCCCCAAAGATGGTGTGGGAATTTTTGAACCCTTGGGGCAAGACGGCCCGGAAGTATTGTTTTAGTTGTATGTTGAGTCCTGCCACTCACAAGCCAAAATTTCTTGTGACTCTGGGACTAATGGAATACAAAAGAAGGCATCATTGAAGACTAATACAGAATACCATGTCCTGGTGGTTGGTAGAATGACCAGCAGGGTGTAGGAATTAGGAGCAACTGGAGGTATATCCTCGGTGGCTTCACTGACTGTCCTGACATCCTTTACCAGGTCCCCAGCAGCCCATGGGGCTCTCGTGGTCAGGCCAATCCCAGGATATGGAGCTCTCCTGGGCAGGTACCCCACCCCCAACCCAGCCCACGGGGCTCTCGTGGTCAGGCCTCTCCCAGGATACAGAGCTACCCTTGCAGGTACCGTGGCAGGGCTGGGCACACAGGAACCGTGCACATAGCCCTCATTGAAGAGCACCCCCAGCTCACCTGTCGCTCAGAGCTGACACAGAGCACCTCAGAGCAGGACTTGAACTAACAAACAGCAGCTCCGACAGGTCTGTGACCCTGGGCATCACTCTGTGTGGCCTCCCTCCACCTGGTCTTCCAGAGACTTCTACTGCACCCGGGGCACCAGGCCTCTGTCTCCAACCACCACCCACCCCTCCTCTCCCTGACTCCTGGGTTCCTCTCACTAGGAGAGGGTTTTCTTGAAGTTGTCTCCCACTCATGGGCCAGATAAAATGATTAGAAAACAAGCCAAAGCTGCAGCCCCTTGTCTATCCTGACTCTCAGGAGCCCACACCTGTTCCTTGGACCTGGCCGGTTCAGCAAGTTCCATTTTCTGCAAATGTGAGCCCCTGAGGGGTGATGATTGGCTGACCTGGGCAGCCTTACCGTGCCGGCCAGCCCTCCCCAGGTGTGCCTGTGTTGAGATCAATATAAATACCACTCCAGGCAGCAAGAGCCCCTGCAGCTGTGCCTGACGCCATTTTCTCTGCCCTGTCAGCAGTCTCGGGGCTGGGCTGGTGGGAGGGAGTGAGAGGCCACGGCTTTGTGGGTGGCCCAGTGTGAGTGGGGCTCTGCTGGACTTTCTGCAGCAGTTGCCAGGCTGCCACCTGCTAAAGAAGAGGATGTGTCACCCATACCTGCTGCTGGAATTTCTCCCTGGGCAGAGGTGAGGAAGGAAAAAAGCAGTGGGGGCAGGGACAGGACGGGTATCTCAGGCAGGGAAATGGAAATCTTCCAGAAGAGCACCCAGGGCCAGGACCATCCTGGCTGGCCTGCAGGCACCAAGTCAGCTGGCATGCTGTCACTCGTGTGGCTCCATGGCCCTTCCTCTAGGCTTTCAAGTCCTTGTATATATTCAGGTGTTTTACCTGGGAAGGGTGGGAACAGTTCAGCAGCACCTGGCCTGGGGCTCAGCTCACGTTTACTCACAGATGCCTCGGCACGGTGCCCCAGCTTTGCAATGAGGACGCTTGTTGTGTGGGGGCTGCTGGCTGAATGGGAGACGATTCCCCACCACTGACCAACTTCAGAATTGTTTACAACTGGAGCAAGTGCCCTGATACGGTTTTCCTCTGAGTAACTGGTGGGTTCTGTTTTTTTTTTCTCTTTTTCGTTTTTGGTTCAAGGTAGATTTTATTCCTCTTTTTTGTATTTACAGATATAAGCATGGAAATAATTTATTCATATAAATACATGTATGTGAAGGGAATAATTGTTTTTTCTGTTTTATTTTTTAAATTTTATTTCTTTTTAATTTTGAATTTTATTTTATATTTTTATACAGCAGGTTCTTATTGGTTATCTATTTTATACATATAAATGTTTACATGCCAATCCCAATCTCTCAACTCCTCCCACCACCACCCCCCCAAGAGCTTTCCCCCCTTGTTGTCCATACAATTGTTGTCTACATCTGTTGCTCTATTTATGCCTTGCAAAACGGTTAATCTGTACAGTTTTTCTAGGTTCCACATATATGCATGAATATACAGGATTTGTTTTTCTCTTTCTGACTTACTTCACTCTGTATGACAGTCTCTAGATCCATCGACGTCTCTACAAATGACCCAATTTCATTCCTTTCATGGCTTAGTAATATTCCATTTTATATATGTACCACATCTTTATGCATTCGTCTGTCTGTGGGCATTTAGGTTGCTTCCATTACCTCGATATTGTAAATAGTGATGCAATGAACATTACGTTGAATGTCTCTTTTTGATTTATGGTTTTGTCTGGGTATATGTCCAGTACTGGGATTGCTGTATCATATGGTAATTCTATTATTAGTTTCTTAAGAAACTCCATATTGTTCTCCATAGTGACTGTATCAATTTATATTCCCAACAATAGTGGAAGAGGCTTCCTTTTCTCCACACCCTTTCCAGCATTTGTTGTTTGTAGATTTTCAGATGATGCCCATTCTAACAGGTGTGAGGTGATACCTCATTGTTGAGTCCATTTCGTTGAGCAAGGGGTAGGTCTTGTCTATTACATATTTGGCTTATGGAACGGTATCTGTGCTAATTTCAAACTCTGGTTTTATGCAGCACCCCAACTCACCTTTCCCCTTAAGCAAGCATAAGTTGGTTTTCTAAACTTGAGACCCTGTTCTGTTTTGTAATTCAGTTCATGTGTAGCCAAGTTTACATTCCGTGCATTAGTGATACCTTATGATGTTTCTTTTTCTGTGTGACTTATTTCACTTAGAATCATCGTGCCTCAATCCACTCATTATGCTGGTACAGGCCTGGTGACACAGATTTCATTGCTGAGTGGTATTCTGTTGTACGTAAGTACCGCAACTTCTTTATCAATTATTTGTTCTCTGGGATATTTAACTTGTACTGTAGAAGAGGTTCCTGTAAACAGAGCCGTCCCAAATTTTGGGGTGGCTGTGTCTTTTTGATTTTAATTTCCCTAAGCTATAGGACCATAAGTGGAAATGCCCTAGACTCTGTTGCTTTGTTTTTCAGATGTATCAGGAAACACCATACACTTCTCCAGAGTGGCTGTTGGCAATTTACATCCCGCCCATCAGCATAACAAGGCTCCTTTTTCCCCATGGCCTGTCTTGCCTTTCTGGATTTTACACTTTTCTCAGATGGCCCTTTAGACCGGGGGAAAGTGACACTTCATAGTAGTTCGGATATCCATTGCAAGCTTGCTTAGTTTGCCAAAAAGGGCGTATGTGTTTCTTCCTGAATATATTCAGGAACAAACTCATAGGCCCTTTTTTGCCAAGTGCATCATTACGGATGTTCTGCCTCTTTTCCTATGCTTTACATGCAATTCCAGTCTACCTCCTGAAATCGGTTTCCTGAAATTCTGCCCCGCTTTCAAGTCCTCTTCGCAGCCTTACTTCAATATATTTTTGGACGTTATCTGTCATTTATAACTCTGCAGGTTTGTAAATTACAGGGCCCCTGAGCTCCTTTCTTCAACTCGCTTTCTTGTCAGCTGGCCGCAAACCCGCAAGACTGCTTCAGGCCCTAATCTGCTTCTGGCAGGGCACGCTGAGCCTTTGGTTAATTCCTCTTCCTGGTAGGAAATGAGTGTTAAATATGCCCGTCCAGACACCTACCTCACTCTCAACCCCTTGGTGATGTGGGTCCTCTGGTTTGTGGCCACCTTTGCTGGGTTCCTCACCTTTCGATGATGTGGCCCCACTAGTGTGAGGACACTCATGCCTGGTTCTCATCCACGAGGTTATGTGGACCCCCTGGTGAGAGTCTGTTCCTGACTGTGTTCCTCACCCTTCTGTGAGGGAGACCCTCTGCTGATAGGTCACTCCTGCATGGCTGGCACACATTGCCTTGGTGAAGTCAGCCATGTGGTGGCAGTTGGAGCGTGCTGGGAATCTCCTCCCCCCGGTGATGAGGGCCCTCTTGCGTCAGGCCCTAACTGTTGGGCTCACCAACTTTTCTTAATGAGCCCAATGATGCTTTGGCACTCCTCTTAGGATCCCATCTCCATGGGGATGTGGGTCTTCTGCTCTGAGGTCCCAAAGGCTGTGTTGTTCACATTTTCATGATGTGGGCTCTCTGGTGTTAGTTCACAGAGGCCTGGATCCCATAGCCTTTGTGCTCTTGGCCGCCTGCTGGGAGGTTCCAACTGCTGGATTCCTCACTTTTTTAATTTTTTGGGCTCTCTGTTGTGAGGATCCTCCTGCCTGCCTCACTCCCAGCCCCTTCGTGATGTGTGTCGTCTGGTTTGAGGCCACATGTGCTGGGTTCCTCACCTTTCGATGATGTTGTCCCACTGGTGTGGGGACACTCCTGCCTGGTTCCCATCCCCTTGGTGATGTGGGCCCTCTGGTGAGAGTCTGATCCTGGCTGTGTTCCTCACCCTTCTGTGAGGTGGGCCCTCTGCTGTGAGGTCACTCCTGCCGGGGTGGCACACATCGCCTTGGCGACGTTGGCCCTCTGGTGGCAGCTGGAGCCTGCTGGGAGCCTCCTCCTCTTGGTGATGAGTGCCCTCTAGCGTCAGGCCCTAACTTCTGAGCACCCCACGTTTTCTGATGTGAGCCCAGTGATGCCAGGACACTCCTGTCATGTTCCCATCACCATGGGGATGTGGGTCTTCTGCTCTGAGGTCCCAATGTCTGGGTTGCTCACAGTTTCATGATGTGGGCTGTCTGGTGTTAGTTCACTCCGGCCTGGATCCCCTAGCCTCTGTGTTCTTGGCCACCTGCTGGGAGGTTCCAACTGCTGGATTCCTCACCTTTTTTATTTTTGGGCCCTCTGTTATGAGGCTCCTCCTGCCTGCCTCACTCCCAGTCCCTTGGTGAGGGGTGTCCTATGGTTTGAAGCCACATGTTCTGGGTTCCTCACCTTTAGATGATGTGGCCCTACTCATGTGAGGACACTCCTGCCTGGTTCCAATCCATTTGGTGATGTGGGCCCTCTGGTGCGAGTCTGATCCTCACTGGGTTCGTCACACTTCTCTGAGGTGGGCCCTCTGCTGTGAGGTCATTCGTGCCTGGTTGGCACACATCGCCTTGGCAACGTCAGCCCTCTGGTGGAAGTTGGAGCCTGCTGGGAGCCTCCTTCCCTTGGTGATGAGGGTCCTCTGGCGTCAGGCCCTAACTGCTGGTCGCCCAAAATTTTCTGATACGTTCTCAGTGGTACGAGGACACTCCTACCAGATTTCCATCCCCATGGGGATGTGGGCCTCCTGCTCTGAGGTCCCAATGGCTGGGTTGCTCAGTTTCATGACATGGGCCCTCTTCTGTGAGTTCACTGTGGCCTGGATCCCATAGCCTCGGTGCTCTGGGCCGCCTGCTGGGAGGTTCCAACTGCTGGATTCCTCACTTTTTTATTCTATGGGCCCAGTGTTGTGAGGCTACTCCTGCCTGCCTCACTCCGAGGCCCTTGGTGATGTGGGTCCTCTGGTTTGAGGACACATGTGCTGAGTACCTCACCTTTCGATGATGTGGCCCCACTGGTGTGAAGACACTCCTGCCTGGTTCCCATCCCCTTGGTGATGTGGGCCCTCTGGTGAGAGTCTGATGTTGGCTGGGTTTCTCACCCTTCTGTGAGGTGGGACCTCTGCTGTGAGGTAACTCCTACCTGGCTCGCTCACGTTGCCTTGGCAACGTGAGCCCTCAGGTGGCAGTTGGAGCCTGCTGGGAATCTCCTCCCCTCAGTTATGAGAGCTCTGGATAAAACACATATGCCCTTTTTTGCCAAGTGCATTATTTTCCAAGTTATGTCTCTTTTCTTATGCTTTAAGAGCGACTCCCGTGTACCTTCTGAAATCGGTTTCCAGCAACTCTGCCCCGCATTCAAGTCCTCTTCGCAGCCTTACTACAGTATAATTTTGGATGATAGCTGTCATTTATAACTCCGGAGGTTTGTGAATTACAGTGCCCCTCAGCTCCTTTCTTCAACTCGCTTTCTTGGGAGCTGGCCGCAAAACCAAGGATCTCTTCAGGCCCTAATCTAGTTCCAGCACGGCACGTGGAGCCTTTGGTTCATTCGTCTTCCTGGTGGGAAATGAGAGTTAAATTTGCCCGTCCAGAGACCTACAGATAGTCACCCATTGCTTCTCCTTATTCCTGTTCATCTTCCGAAGAAATTGCAACCTGGGCCAAACAGGAGGTTAAAGGCACTGACTCTCCAAGTAGGGAGAGTGTTACTAAAGCGTCTGGAAAGTTGCACCGAGTAGCAGGGGACGAAAAATGAGATACATTTGAACACGTTTCCCGATCACACGGTGGATCATACTCAGGGTTCCACATGCATGTTTTAGCTGAAGGAAGAATCCCTTAAACCTGGAGAGTTGGGACCCATGGAATGCGTACCATGCAATATGACTTCAAAGGGTCTGCATTTGCTCACCAAACCTCACCAATCCTATCACTGCTGCGTTTATGCCGTTGTACACACACTTAATTCTCTTTTGGAGACATATAAATCCATAGGTTTTAAGATTCTTACAAGTCAGGTATATTCTTAGGCGTTTAATATGGGTTGTAGAGTCCACTTCGTTGAGCAAGGAGTACTCTTGTCTATTACATATTTGGCTTATGGAACGGTATCTGTGCTAATTTCAATCTTTGGTTTTATGCAGCACCCCAACTCACCTTTCCCCTTAAGCAAGCATAAGTTGGTTTTCTACATTTGAGACCCTGTTCTATTTTGTAATTCAGGTCCTGTTTAGCCAAGTTTACATTCTGTGTAGTAGTGATATCTTATGATGTTTCTTTTTCTGTGTGATTTATTTCACTTAGAATCATCGTACCTGAATCTACTCATTATGCTTCTACGGGCGTGATGACATAGATTTCATTGCTGAGTGATATTGCATTGTACGTAAGTACCACAACTTCTTTATCCATTTTTCGCTTTCTGCGATATTGAACTTGTACCCTAAACGAGGTTCTTGTAAACAGAGCCGTCCCAAAATTTGGGGTGGCTTTGTCTTTTTGATTTTAATTTCCCTAAGCTATAGGACCATAAGTGGAAGTGCCCTAGGCTCTGTTGCTTTGTTTTTTAGATGTTTCAGGAAACACCATACACTTCTCCAGAGTGGCTTTTGGCAATTTACATCCCGCCCATCAGCATAACAAGGCTCCCAGTTCTCCATGGCCTGTCCTTCCTTTCTGGATTTTACACTTTTTTCAGATGGACCTTTTGACCGGGGGGAAGTGAGACTTCATTGTAGTGCACATTTCCATTGCAAGCTTGCTTGGTTGGCCAAAAACTGCGTGTGCCATTTTTACTGAATATATACAGGAAAAAACGCATACGCCCTTTTTGGCCAAGTGCATCATTGTGGACGTTCTGCCTCTTTTCCTATCCTGTAAATGCAATTCCAGTCTACCTCCTGAAATCGGTTTCCTGCAATTCTGCCCCATATTCAAGGCCTCTTGGCAGCCTTACTTCAATATATTTTTGGACGATAGCTGTCATTTATAACTCTGCAGGTTTGTGAATTACAGTGCCCCTCAGCTCCTTTCTTCGACTCGCTTTCTTGTGAGCTGGCCGCAACACCGCAGAGTTGCTTCAGGCCCTAGTGTGTTTCCGGCTCGGCACGCTGAGCCTTTGGTTAATTCCTCTTCCTGGTGGGAAATGAGAGTTAAATTTGCCCAACCAGACACCTCCAGCTAGTCTCTCATTGGTTCTCCCTATTCCTGTTCATCTTCCGCAGAAATTGCAAACTGGGCCAAACAGGAGTTTAAAATCACTGACTCTCCAAGTGAGGAGAGTGTTAGTAAAGCGTCTGGAATGTTGCGCCCGAGTACCAGGGAACGAAAACTGAGACACATTTGAACACGTTTCCCGATCACATGGTGGATCATACTCTGGGTTCCACATGCATGTTTTAGCTGAAGGAAGAATCCCTTAAACCTGGAGAGTTGAGACCCATGGAATGGGTACCATGCAATATGACTTCAAAGGCTCTGCATTTGCTCACCGAACCTCACCAATCCTATCACTGCTGCGTTTATGCCGCTGTCCACACGCTTGATTCTCTTTCGGAGACATATAAATCCATAGGTTTTAAGATTCTTACTAGTCAGGTATATTCTTAGGCGTTTAATATGGGGTGTTGAGTCCACTTCATTGAGCAAGGAGTAGCTCTTGTCTATTACATATTTGGCTTATGGAACGGTATCTGTGCTAATTTCAATCTCTGGTTTTATGCAGCACCCCAGCTCACCTTTCCCCTTAAGCAAGCATAAGTTGGTTTTCTACATTTGAGACCCTGTTCTGTTTTGTAATTCAGTTCCTGTGTAGCCAAGTTTACCTTCCGTGTATTAGTGATATATAATGATGTTTCTTTTTCTGTGTGACTTCTTTCACTTAGAATCATCGTACCTGAATCCACTCATTATGCTGCTACGGGCCTGATGACATAGATTTCATTGCTGAGTGATATTGCATTGTACGTAAGTGCCACAACGTCTTTATCCATTTTTCACTTTCTGTGATATTGAACTTGTACCGTACACGAGGTTCTTGTAAACAGAGCCGGCCAAAATTTTGGGGTGGCTGTGTCTTTTTGATTTTAATTTCCCTAAGCTATAGGACCATAAGTGGAAGTGCCCTAGGCTCTGTTGCTTTGTTTTTTAGATGTTTCAGGAAATACCATACACTTCTCCAGAGTGGCTGTTGGCAATTTACATCCCACCCATCAGCATAACAAGGCTCCCAGTTCTCCATGGCCTGTGCTGCCTTTCTGGATTTTACACTTTTTTCAGATGGCCCTTTTGACTGGGGGGCAGTGAGACTTCATTGTAGTGCAGATTTCCTTTGCAAACTTGCTGGGTTAGCCAAAAAGGGCGTATGAGTTTTTTCCTGAATATATTCAGGAAAAAACGCATACACCCTTTTTGGCCAAGTGCATCATTGTGGACGTTCTGCCTCTTTTCCTATGCTTTACATGCAATTCCAGTCTGCCTCTTGAAATCGGTTTCCTGCAATTCTGCCCCGCTTTCAAGTCCTCTTGGAAGCCTTACTTCAATATATTTTTGGACGATAGCTGTCATTTATAACTCTGCAGGTTTGTGATTTACAGTGTCCCGAGCTCCTTGCTTCAACTCGCTTTCTTGTGAGCTGGCTGCAACACCGCAAGATTGCTTCAGGCCCTAGTGTGGTTTCGGCATGGCACGCTGAGCCTTTAGTTAATTCCTCTTCCTGGTGGGAAATGAGAGTTAAAGTTGCCCGTCCAGACACCTCCAGCTAGTCTCTCATTGGTTCTCCCTATTCCTGTTCATTTTCCACAGAAATTGCAAACTGGGCCAAACAGGAGGTTAAAGGCACTGACTCTCCAAGTGGGGAGAGTGTTAGTAAAGCGTCTGGAATGTTGCACCCGAGTACCAGGGGACGAAAACTGAGACACATTTGAACACATTTCCCGATCACACGGTGGATCGTACTCTGGGTTCCACATGCATGTTTTAGCTGAAGGAAGAATCCCTTAAACCTGGAGAGTTGAGACCCATGGAATGGGTACCATGCAATATGACTTCAAAGGGTCTGCATTTGCTCACCGAACCTCACCAATCCTATCACTGCTGCATTTATACCACTGTACACACGCTTGATTCTCTTTCGGAGACATATAAATCCATAGGTTGTAAGATTCTTACTAGTCAGGTATATTCTTAGGCGTTTAATATGGCGTCTTGGGTCCACTTCGTTGAGCAAGGAGTAGCTCTTGTCTATTACATATTTGGCTTATGGAAAGGTATCTGTGCTAATTTCAATCTCTGGTTTTATGCAGCAACCCAACTCACCTTTCCCCTTAAGCAACCATAAGTTGGTTTTCTACATTTGAGACCCTGTTCTGTTTTGTAATTCAGTTCCTGTGTAGCCAAGTTTACATTCCATGTAGTAGTGATATCTTATGATGTTTCTTATTTTCTGTGACTTATTTCACTTAGAATCATTGTACCTGAATCCACTCATTATGCTGCTACGGGCCTGATGACATACATTTCATTGCTGAGAGATATTGCATTGGACGTAAGTACCACAACTTCTTTATCCATTTTTCGCTTTCTGTGATATTAAACTTGTACCGTAAACGAGGTTCTTGTCAACAGAGCCGTCCCAAACTTTGGGGTGGCTGTGTCTTTCTGATTTTAATTTCCCTAAGCTATAGGACCATAAGTGTAAGTGCCCTAGGCTCTGTTGCTTTGTTTTTTAGATGTTTCAGGAAACACCATACAGTTCTCCAGAGTGGCTGTTGGCCATTTACATCCGGCCCATCAGCATAACAAGGCTCCCAGTTCTCCATGGCCTGTCCTGACTTTCTGGATTTTACACTTTTTTCAGATGGCCCTTTTGACCGGGGGGCAGTGAGACTTCATTGCAGTGCAGATTTCCTTTGCAAGCTTGCTTGATTGGCCAAAAAGGGCGTATGCGTTTTTTCCTGAATATATTCAGGAAAAAACGCATACGCCCTTTTTGGCCAAGTGCATCATTGTGGACGTTCTGCCTCTTTTCCTATGCTTTACATGCAATTCCAGTTACCTCCTAAAATCGGTTTCCAGCAATTCTGCCCCGCATTAAAGTCCTCTTGGCAGCCTTACTTCAATATATTATTGGACGATAGCTGTCATTTATAACTCTGCAGGTTTGTGAATTACAGTGCCCCTGAGCTCCTTTCTTCAACTCGCTTTCTTGTGAGCTGGCCGCAACTCCGCAGGATTGCTTCAGGCCCTAGTGTGGTTCCGGCACGGCACGCTGAGCCTTTGGTTAATTCCTCTTCCTGGTGGGAAATGACAGTTAAATTTTCCCTTCCAGACACCTCCAGCTAGTCTCATTGGTTCTCCCTATTCCTGTTCATCTTCCGCAGAAATTGCAAACTGGGCCAAATAGGAGGTTAAATGCCCTGACTCTCCAAGTGGGGAGAGTGTTAGTAAAGTTTCTGGAATGTTGCTTCCGAGTACCAGGGGATGAAAACTGAGACACATTTGAACACGTTTCCCGAGCACACGGTGGATCATACTCTGGGTTCCACATGCATGTTTTAGCTGAAGGAAGAATCCCTTAAACCTGGAGAGTTGAGACCCATGGAATGGGTACCATGCAATATGACTTCAAAGGGTCTGCATTTGCTCACCGAACCTCACCAATCCTATCACTGCTGCGTTTATGCCGCTGTCCACACGCTTGATTCTCTTTTGGAGACATATAAATCCATAGGTTTTAAGATTCTTACTAGCCAGGTATATTCTTAGGCATTTAATATCGGGTGTTGAGTCCACTTCGTTGAGCAAGGAGTAGCTCTGGTCTATTACATATTTGGCTTAAGGAACGGTATCTGTGCTAATTTCAATCTCTGGTTTTATGCAGCACCCCAACTCACCTTTCCCCTTAAGCAAGCATAAGTTGGTTTTCTACATTTGAGACCCTGTCCTGTTTTTTAATTCAGTTCCTGTGTAGCCAAGTTTACATTCCATGTAGTAGTGATATCTTATGATGTTTCTTATTTTCTGTGATTTATTTCACTTAGAATCATCGTACCTGAATCCACTGATTATGCTGCTACGGGCCTGATGACATAGATTTCATTGCTGAGTGATATTGCATTGTACGTATGTACCACAACTTCTTTATCCATTTTCCCTTTCTGTGATATTGAACTTGTACCGTAAACGAGGTTCTTGTAAACAGAGCCTTCCCAAACGTTGGGGTGGCTGTGTCTTTTTTATTTTAATTTCCCTAAGCTATATGACCATAAGTGGAAGTGCCCTAGGCTCTGTTGCTTTGTTTTTTAGATGTTTCAGGAAACACCATACACTTCTCCAGAGTGGCTGTTGGGAATTTACATCCCGCCCATCAGCATAACAAGGCTCCCAGTTCTCCATGGCCTGTCCTGTCTTTCTGGATTTTACACTTTTTTCAGATGGCCCTTTTGACCGGGGGGCAGTGAGACTTCATTGTAGTGCAGATTTCCTTTGCAAGCTTGCTTGGTTTGTCAAAAAGTGCGTATGATTTTTTCCTGAATATATTCAGGTAAAAACGCATATGCCCTTTTTGGCCATGTGCATCATTGTGGACGTTCTGCCTCTTTTCCTATGCTTTACATGCAATTCCAGTCTACCTCCTGAAATCGGTTTCCTGCAATTCTGCCCCGCTTTCAAGTCCTCTTGGCAGCCTTACTTCAATATATTTTTGGACGATAGCTGTCATTTATAACTCTGCAGGTTTGTGAATTACAGTGCCCCTGAGCTCCTTTCTTCAACTCGCTTTCTTGTGAGCTGTCCGCAACACCGCAGGATTGCTTCAGTCCCTAGTGTGGTTCCAGCATGGCACGCGGAGCCTTTGGTTAATTCCTCTTCCTGGTGGGAAATGAGAGTTAAATTTGCCCGTCCAGACACCTCCAGCTTGTCTCTCATTGGTTCTCCCTATTCCTGTTCATTTTCCGCAGAAATTGCAAACTGGGCCAAACAGGAGGTTAAAGGCACTGACTCTCCATGTGGGGAGAGTGTTAGTAAAGCGTCTGGAATGTTGCACCCGAGTACCAGGGGACGAAAACTGAGACACATTTGAACACGGTTCCCAATCACACAGTGGATCATACTCTGGGTACCACAGGCATGTTTTAGCTGAAGGAAGAATCCCTTAAACCTGGAGAGTTGAGACCCATGGAATGGGTACCATGCAATATGACTTCAAAGGGTCTGCATTTGCTCACTGAACCTCACCAATCCTATCACTGCTGCGTTTATTCCGCTGTACACACGCTTGATTCTCTTTCGGAGACATATAAATCCATAGGTTTCAAGATTCTTACTAATCAGGTATATTCTTAGGCGTTTAATATGGGGTGTTGAGTCCACTTCGTTGAGCAAGGAGTAGCTCTTGTCTATTACATATTTGGCTTCTGGAATGGTATCTGTGCTAATTTCAATCTCTGGTTTTATGCAGCACCCCAACTCACCTTTCCCCTTAAGCAAATATAAGTTGGTTTTCTACATTTGAGACCCTGTTCTGTTTTGTAATTCAGTTCCTGTGTAGCCAAGTTTACATTCCGTGTAGTAGTGATATCTTATGATGTTTCTTTTTCTCTGTGACTTATTTCATTTAGAATCATCGTACCTGAATCCACTCATTATGCTGCTACTGGCCTGATGACATAGATTTCATTGCTGAGTGATATTGCATTGTACGTAAGTACCACAACTTCTTTATCCATTTTCCCTTTCTGTGATATTGAACTTGTACCATAAAAGAGGTTCTTGTAAACAGAGCCTTCCCAAACGTTGGGGTGGCTGTGTCTTTTTGATTTTAATTTCCCTGAGCTATAGGACCATAAGTTGAAGTGCCCTAGGTTCTGTTCCTTTGTTTTTTAGATGTTTCAGGAAACACCATACACTTCTCCAGAGTGGCTGTTGGCAATTTACGTCCCGCCCATCAGCATAACAAGGCTCCCAGTTCTCCATGGCCTGTTCTGTCTTTCTGGATTTTACACTTTTTTCAGATGGCCCTTTTGACCGGGGGGCAGTGAGACTTCATTGTAGTGCAGATTTCCTTTGCAAGCTTGCTTGGTTTGTCAAAAAGTGCGTATGATATTTTCCTGAATATATTCAGGTAAAAACGCATATGCTCTTTTTGGCCAAGTGCATCATTGTGGACGTTCTGCCTCTTTTCCTATGCTTTACATGCAATTCCAGTCTACCTCCTGAAATCGGTTTCCTGCAATTCTGCCCCATATTTAAGTCCTCCTGGCAGCCTTACTTCAATATATTTTTGGATGATAGCTGTCATTTATAACTCTGCAGGTTTGTGAATTACAGTGCCCCTGAGCTCCTTTCTTCAACTCGCTTTCTTGTGAGCTGGCCGCAACACCGCAGGATTGTTTCAGTCCCTAGTGTGGTTCCGGCACGGCACGCTAAACCTTTGTTTAATTCCTCTTCCTGGTGTGAAATTAAAATTAAATTTGCCCGTCCAGACACCTCCAGCTAGTCTCTCATTGTTTCTCCCTATTCCTGTTCATTTTCCGCAGAAATTGCAAACTGGGCCAAACAGGAGGTTAAAGGCACTGACTCTCCAAGTGGGGAGAGTGTTAGTAAAGCGTCTGGAATGTTGCACCCGAGTACCAGGGGACGGAAACTGAGACACATTAGAACACGTTTCCTGATCACACGGTGGATCATACTCTGGGTTCCACATGCATGTTTTAGCTGAAGGAAGAATACTTAAACCTGAAGAGTTGAGACCCATGGAATGGGTACCATGCAATATGACTTCAAAGGGTCTGCATTTGCTCACCGAACCTCACCAATCCTATCACTGCTGCGTTTATGCTGCTGTACACACGCTTGATTCTCTTTCGGAGACATATCAATCCATAGGTTTTAAGATTCTTACTAGTCAGGTACATTCTTAG